>NC_136059.1:329491541-330136379 GCF_964261635.1 Lissotriton helveticus | reverse complement strand
GCTATTGGACTCGTATGCATGAGGTTATGAGTGAGGTCACGGGTGTGATGTCGATGCCTGAGGCTAGGCGGTGCTTGTTGAACGTGTGGGAGCCGAATGATTACAATGTGGCGCAGCTCCAATGGGTAACCCTGGGCAACATGATTGCCAAGAGAGATATAGCCCAGTTGTGGGGCGCCCAGAGGCCGCCTACGGTTCTGGCGTGGAAAAAAAACATGGATTGGTGCATGTTCAGAGAAAAGACGGTGTACGTTGCTCGTGGCAGACCTCGTAAATGGGGGAAGATCTGGGACCAATGGAACTCATACCGTGGTGAGATATGTGCTCCCCCCACACGGAACTAGAGTCTGCACTGCTTCCCTCCCAACCTGATGTTTCCTCCGTAACCGTTTAAACATTTCTCCTGTTCCAGATTTCCTCTCCCCTGCCTCTCCCGTGACTTTGTCGATTGTACCGCACTTGAATGTCCCAATCCCCGCTTTGATGTAACACGTTTATGACTCTACTGCCTTCTGTTGTTTTTTCTTTATGTTTATCTGTTTTTCATTTTAATAAAAAGAAATATAAAAAAATAAATAAAAAAAATAAATAAATAACAAATTTATTAAAGTACAATACAGAACAAAGTACAAAGACTTACCCTCACTGTGGCGCCCCCAGGCCGCCATCCTCCTATTCCTTGCGTCTCAGGGTAATCTTCGCATGTGCGCACGCACGCACTTGAGCATTCCTTGTGAGAAATGTGCATGCGTGGGAGCGCACTCATGCGCAGATTACCCTGAGACGCGAGGAAGAGGAGGACGGCAGCCCGGGATGCCGCAGTGAAGGTAGGTCTGTTTCTACTTTATTCTTTAATGTATTTTTATTTAATTTTTAATGTGGGGTGGAGGGGGGCGGCAGAGTAGAGCGGAGCGGAGTTCCACGGAGTTTATCCCCAACTCCGTGGACTTCCGCGTAGTGCCGCTCCGCCAGCTCTGCCCAGCCGTAGCTCTCAGGAATCCCACTGTGTCAGACTTACTGTAAGTAACAGGAAGACTTCGGGCCCCTAAGAACCCTCAGCTCAGCATCCAAGAAGACTTCATCTCGCAACCAGCTGTGCTCCTGACTGTGAGTTTACAGAGTGGTGGAGAAAGGGGGCATGGCTACCAATGATCTCTCAGCAATTTCACTGTGTGTGACTTACTGGAGGTAATAGAAGGACTTATTGGTCCCCAAGGACCCTCTGGAGCCAAGGGGACTTTATCCCCCAACCAGCACTGCGTCAGGAGGCCCATTTGCAGAGTGGTGGAGAAAGGAGGCATAGCCTCTGAAGTCATCTCAGCAATCACTCTCTGGGTGTCTTACTGGAGGTAACAGGAGGACTTGTTTGCCCCAAAGAACCCTCAGCATCCAAGTAAACGTCATTCTCCAACCAGCAATGCACCAGGAGGCACGTGTGCAGAGTGGTGGAGAAAGTGGGTGTGGTCTCAGCAAACCTCTCAGCTATTTCACTGTTTGTGACTTCCTGGAGGTAACAGAAGGGTTTGTTAGCCCCCAAGGACCCTCTGCAGCCAAGGGGACCTCATCCCACAGCCAACTGTATTTATTACAGGAGGGTACCATGTGCCCGCCTTTCCTGAGCCAATTTTGGCCCCAGGAATCCCATTCCCCTGGACCATGTCTTTTATCAATGGGGGGGGGGGGCACATGGCCACCCTGCCTGGGCCAATTGTGATCCCGCAGACCCTATTCAATGGGGCCTGGCCCTTGTAAAAAAAAAGTCATTAACATGAAAGGAAAGGGGGCAGTGCCCAGGGCATTGAGGGCCCCAAGAGGCCCCCTATTCATAAACAAATAAGCCACGGGGAGGTGGTGGTCCACAGGGCAGCAGGGGAGGCCATACGGGCCTTCCCTGCATATCCCTTTTATCAAGCCCCAGGAAGGTGGTGGTCCTCAGGGTTTCAATGATCCCCAGGAGGGGGGAACTGTGCCCCCTCTTCTTTACTAAAATGCCCTTGGGATCTGTCCCACCTGGGCTAACCCAGGAGTCACTTTACTGCACTCTATACCCTTCCAGTCTATGCCACTATAATGACAGTATGAAATGCCACTGCCCTTGACTATACAACATATTACTCCACTGTACGAAACGCAACTCTACTGTTGGACAGACCACTAATCACCAGTCTCTGATACTCAACTTCACTCGAAGATACTCAACTGTATACCACTGTACGAGACTACACCATAGTCTATGAAATTCCACTCAACAACAGTCCACTCTACAACACTCTCCTCTACTGTACTGTATTCTATGCCACAGTAAGGCACTGTACTCCACTGGATACCACTGTACCATACTCTGCTACAGTACATAAAAGTCTACAAACCTCTACTTGACAACACTCCACTGTACAACCCTATGACACTCCACTGTACCACAATCCAATCTACGACACTCTCCTTCACAGTACATTACGTTATTCCACTCTACCCCACTCCACTCTATGCCACCCCACTTTGCAAAATCTACTCACTCTGTGAGGGGATAGATCTTGGTGCAGTCAATGGGACTACGTGTTCCAGAATTCTTTGGGGGTCCAGGAGTTGGCCCTACCAACCACCAGCTCATATACCTGCTTAACTCGCGCTATATAGCGCTTCCACTGTAACTGTTGTGTGGGACAGATCTGGGTGCAGTCAGTATGACTATTTGCCCCAGAACCCTTCAAGGGCCAAGGAGGTGGCTCTACTAACCAGCAGCATCTGTACCTGCTTAACTTGCGCTATAGAGCACTTCCGCGGGAAACTGCTGCATGGGTCGGGTGCAGGCTACGCCCGGGTGGAGCCATCCTGCGCCCATCAGCACCAGGAAGAGACAGGGCAGGGCCACCCCCTTGACCCTTGAATCAAAACTCCTGTGACATGCTCTGTCCTCAAGTACATTCCCCAGTATGTCTGTCTTCATTTACCTGCCAAATAACTGTTTGAAATGCAGGTCTAAGAAGTATCTATTACAAAGTGAAAGGGTATATTGAACAAGAGACCTATTGAGTTATTGAGAGCCACTATGGGGAAGAGGAAAGCGGCAGAAACCGTGTTGGCTACTTCTGCCAAAAATTGCACCTTTAGTGAAATAAACAATTTAATTGTAGAAGTGGAGGGGATACTCAGGCAAGACAAAAACACCCTGCCATACTTGATAAAGCAAATAAATTCACCCATTTCTACTTGGGCAAACAATTTAACACAAGCAGGAAATAACACACTCCAGGCAATAAATTGAGAGATCACAACATAAGCCCCTTAGGGATTACTGTAATTCCTAATGATGCTCCTTTAGAACCCACACAATGTCCCAGCCACATCTGTGGCTGCTTTAGGATTGTGAGCATGCCTTCACATGACCTGCCAAGCAAACAGAATGACAATCAAGCTCCGCTTCCCAGCTCAGCTAATCATCAAATTACTAATACCCATACAGAGGAAAACAGCAACTCATCTACTGACCTGGTATCAGAAGTGGGGTTAAACACTACTTATACTGGGGACTTACAAGCCTTAATCGCCTTTCTTAAAATTGAGTTTGCCCAAATCAAGGAGTCAATTTTTCCTGCTAAATTCCAAACTAATTATTTATAACAAGGGGTGGTGATGGACAGAGTCTCTGAATTAAGCAGAGTACTCTCACCCAGTCAAGAGATCAGGGCTAGATCCAACACCGTTTTTTAGCTCATTGCACCATCCCAGTTTCAGAACCTGGCTGTATGCAAATTAGTCTGTCCCTGGCCCAGTGCATCATGGGAACAGGGCAGACCAGACTACAAAAGCCAATTCTTACACTGGGAAGGAAACAAGCTTCCGGGGACCGGTTTCTGGCATTTCAGCCGTCTTCGGCCCGGCTTGCTTGAATCCTGATGGTGCAATGAGCAAGGGACTCACATCTGAGTATACCCTTCCACGCTTAGGGTGGACAAAATTATTTACAACAAGGGGTGGTGATGGACAGAGTCTCTGAATTAAGCAGAGTACTCTCACCCAGTCAAGAGATCAGGGCTAGATCCAACACCGTTTTTTAGCTCATTGCACCATCCCAGTTTCAGAACCTGGCTGTATGCAAATTAGTCTGTCCCTGGCCCAGTGCATCATGGGAACAGGGCAGACCAGACTACAAAAGCCAATTCTTACACTGGGAAGGAAACAAGCTTCCGGGGACCGGTTTCTGGCATTTCAGCCGTCTTCGGCCCGGCTTGCTTGAATCCTGATGGTGCAATGAGCAAGGGACTCACATCTGAGTATACCCTTCCACGCTTAGGGTGGACAAAATTATTTACAACAAGGGGTGGTGATGGACAGAGTCTCTGAATTAAGCAGAGTACTCTCACCCGGTCAAGAGATCAGGGCTAGATCCAACACCGTTTTTTAGCTCATTGCACCATCCCAGTTTCAGAACCTGGCTGTATGCAAATTAGTCTGTCCCTGGCCCAGTTTGGTCTGCCTGTTCCCATGATGCACTGGGCCAGGGACAGACTAATTTGCATATAGCCAGGTTCTGAACTGGGATGGTGCAGTGAGCTAAAAAACGGTGATGGATCAAGCCCTGATCTGTTGACTGGGTAGGAGTGTTCTGATTAACTCAGATACTCTGTCCATCACCACCCCCCTTTTTGTAATTATTTTGGCCACCATGAGTGTGGAAGGGTATGCTCAGACATGAGTCCCTTGCTCATTGCACCATCAGGATTCAAGCAAGCCGGGCCGAAGACGGCTGTAATGCCAGAAACCGGTCCCCGGAAGCTTGTTTCCTTTCCAGTGAAGAATTGGCTTGGCAGTTTGGTCTGCCTGTTCCCATGATGCACTGGGCCAGGGACAGACTAATTTGCATATAGCCAGGTTCTGAACTGGGATGGTGCAGTGAGCTAAAAAACGGTGATGGATCAAGCCCTGATCTGTTGACTGGGTAGGAGTGTTCTGATTAACTCAGATACTCTGTCCATCACCACCCCCTTTTTGAAATTCCAAACTAAGGCCTCAGCAGGAGTCTATTACTGCTGATTCAAATCTCCCCTAGAATAAATGAAAATGAACCACACAAGGGGCCAGATGTAGGTAAATTTTATTTTACCACCTCTTAAATACCACATCATACCGACTCGGTATTTAAGAAGTGGTAAAATAAAAGTACCGAGATGTAGGTAAATACAGATGTGCATTTACCGATTCGGAAACAATCGGTATTTACCGATGCGGTAAATACCGACCGGTAAATGCCCATGCATTCCTATGGGCTTTGAAGCCCATAGGAATGATTGGGCATTTACCGGTCGGTATTTACCGCATCGGTAAATACCGATTGACACAAGGGTGCAGGGGGTGTCACTTTGACACCCTCTGGCACCCCCAAAAGAGGCTCAGGTGCCATGTGGCAGGCATACCTGCCCTAAGGGCAGGTCTGCCTGTCATATGGCATAGGTGTGCATGCACACATGTGCAAGCACACCAGAATCGGTATTTTACCATCAAATAGTATTTGATGGTAAAATACCGATTTTTTAATGCTTGTGGGACTCAGAAGAGTCCCACCTACATATCAATTTTCCCTATTCCGTAAAAATACCGACTCGGTATTTTACATAATCGGTAAATTTACCTATTGGTAAATTTACCGAGTCTGTAAAATACAGGGCCCTACATCTCAAATTGCATTTACCGGTCGGTAACGGCCGAATTCGGCCGTTACCGACCGGTAAATGCCTACCTACATCTGGCCCAAAGTATTTATAAAAATATGTATTTATTATATAACACTCTCTAGTACGTTACAGTATCTCCTACATGGCGTAGAGCACTCAATACCTTAGCAAAGAAATCACAGTAAATAGCACTAATATACAGTGGGCCCAGGGGGGGGGGACCAAACCATATACTAAGAAAGTGGTATAAGAACCACGACTAGAGTCAGGACAATGTCAAGAGGACGTAGAATTGCTAGGGACCCACAGAACCAACCAAGGTAAGTAGATAGGGACCCCACATAGAGTGTGTGCAGTGTGTGAACACAACCACGTGCCCAGTAGAAGTCTATGTGTAAGTTGCAGATGAAATTTTAAAGGTTAGGAACACTTCCCAGTGGACTCTGAAGAAACCCTGTGGAAGCTAGACGGTTGGAGAGCCACTCCACACGTGGATACCGTGGTACACAAGTTACCACTCCCAGGGAAACCAGGTGCATCAGTGTGAAGTGGCATCGGGAAACGCAGGCAAACCCAATGGAGGACCTCAGGAAAGTGCCGCTGCTGGAAGAGGAGAAAGTGTCCAGGGGATTCCAAATGTGGATTCTTGAAGAGGAGTACCTGGAAGCAGAGGGGACAGTGTCTATATCACTCAGGAGTAACCAGGAGACTGGGAAGACGAATGCCCTCCGATGTCGGGTGCTTCAGGAAGGATGACGGTGACTTTGACTCAGCAGCTGCTAGGACCAGGCAATGCTGAGGACAAACAGGACCCAGATATGAGTTGTCACACAAAGGATATCGAGTGCTGAGGGGTCGGTGTCCGGCTGGAGTACCAACAAGCCTTGGCAAAGGCAACCCATGCAGGAAGTCAAGAAGGAGCACGGTTGGGACCAGCAAGATCCAGGAGATTTACCACAAGCAGGGGAGTCAGAGCAGGGCCCGAGCAAACAGGGGAGCACAAGGAAAGCAAATATGACCCTCAATCGGACCCAGAGGCTGGAGGCACATGGATCGCGAGAGGACACCGAGCAGCTTCCAAAAAGGAGCAGGCCACGGTGCCCACAAGGTGATGTGGCTGAAGATCCTAGTGGAAGAAGTTGCCGGAGGTTGAGGCAACTTGGAGCTCAATGCACTTAGGAGCCTTAGATAACCTCTGCTTGTGTTGTTGAACTCTTCAGAGTCCACAGGAGCTTGGGATAAGCAGACTGGTCAGCAGTGTTGAGGTGCCTATGAATGTAGGGGAAATAACTTTGGTTGTCCTTGATGCTTCACAGGCCTTGGAAGGTTCCTGGATGATGCACAGGCACAGACGATACAGAAGACTGGAAGGGAGACAAAGTCAGGCCCAAACAAAATCCACCAAAATCCAGAGTGCCCAGACTGTAGAAGTGCAGTGATTTCAGTTCTGAATCTAATGCCAGGACAAATCTAGGGACCTACACCCAGGTAAGCTCCTAAGTTACCCTGATGAAAGGGTTGGGAAGATTCAGGGGACTCTCCCAGGGGAGGGTCTGGACAGGGGCGAGGTTACTCCCAGGTCCTCAGTACAGTTTCACGCCATAGCAGGAGCCAATGGCTCCCAAGTCTGGTTTGAACTGTTCTATGCACATGGACACAAAATGTGCCCCTCATGTAGACTTTCAGGCACTGGCAAGCGCACCCATTCAGCCCAAATACACTAAAGGGAGAGCCCTTTCTAAACTGCCAGAGGTGACAGGTGAGGACGCTACCTTGTGGAGGCGGAGAACGAGTCCGCCAACGGGTCCAGCGGGTCCAGGAGCTGCGTCCACTCTGCTGCCGCCTTTCACCACCAGCAACGCGGACAGCAGAGCAGGGGACTCCAACCCCCAGGAGCCTTAGCGGGGGCGCGCAGCTGTGACGCGCATGTAGGCGCCCGGAGGCGCTACAAAGACCAGCGCGCCCGGAGCACCGTGGAGAGCCCTTTCTAAACTGCCAGAGGTGACAGGTGAGGACGCTACCTTGTGGAGGCGGAGAACGAGTCCGCCAACGGGTCCAGCGGGTCCAGGAGCTGCGTCCACTCTGCTGCCGCCTTTCACCACCAGCAACGCGGACAGCAGAGCAGGGGACTCCAACCCCCAGGAGCCTTAGCGGGGGCGCGCAGCTGTGACGCGCATGTAGGCGCCCGGAGGCGCTACAAAGACCAGCGCGCCCGGAGCACCGTGGAGAGCCCTTTCTAAACTGCCAGAGGTGACAGGTGAGGACGCTACCTTGTGGAGGCGGAGAACGAGTCCGCCAACGGGTCCAGCGGGTCCAGGAGCTGCGTCCACTCTGCTGCCGCCTTTCACCACCAGCAACGCGGACAGCAGAGCAGGGGACTCCAACCCCCAGGAGCCTTAGCGGGGGCGCGCAGCTGTGACGCGCATGTTGGCGCCCGGAGGCGCTACAAAAGACCAGCGTGCCCGGAGCACCGTGGAGAGCCCTTTCTAAACTGCCAGAGGTGACAGGTGAGGACGCTACCTTGTGGAGGCGGAGAACGAGTCCGCCAACGGGTCCAGCGGGTCCAGGAGCTGCGTCCACTCTGCTGCCGCCTTTCACCACCAGCAACGCGGACAGCAGAGCAGGGGACTCCAACCCCCAGGAGCCTTAGCGGGGGCGCGCAGCTGTGATGCGCATGTAGGCGCCCGGAGGCGCTACAAAGACCAGCGCGCCCCAGCACCGTGGAGAGCCCTTTCTAAACTGCCAGAGGTGACAGGTGAGGACGCTACCTTGTGGAGGCGGAGAACGAGTCCGCCAACGGGTCCAGCGGGTCCAGGAGCTGCGTCCACTCTGCTGCCGCCTTTCACCACCAGCAACGCGGACAGCAGAGCAGGGGACTCCAACCCCCAGGAGCCTTAGCGGGGGCGCGCAGCTGTGACGCGCATGTAGGCGCCCGGAGGTGCTACAAAAGACCAGCGCGCCCGGAGCACCGTGGAGAGCCCTTTCTAAACTGCCAGAGGTGACAGGTGAGGACGCTACCTTGTGGAGGCGGAGAACGAGTCCGCCAACGGGTCCAGCGGGTCCAGGAGCTGCGTCCACTCTGCTGCCGCCTTTCACCACCAGCAACGCGGACAGCAGAGCAGGGGACTCCAACCCCCAGGAGCCTTAGCGGGGGCGCGCAGCTGTGACGCGCATGTAGGCGCCCGGAGGCGCTACAAAGACCAGCGCGCCCGGAGCACCGTGGAGAGCCCTTTCTAAACTGCCAGAGGTGACAGGTGAGGACGCTACCTTGTGGAGGCGGAGAATGAGTCCGCCAACGGGTCCAGCGGGTCCAGGAGCTGCGTCCACTCTGCTGCCGCCTTTCGCCACCAGCAACGCGGACAGCAGAGCAGGGGACTCCAACCCCCAGGAGCCTTAGCGGGGGCGCGCAGCTGTGACGCGCATGTAGGCGCCCGGAGGCGCTACAAAGACCAACGCCCCCTCCGCGTAGCGGGACGCGAGCGGGGAACAGCGCGGGGCTAAGCCAGGGCAAAGGGCGGGCCCTCTGTGGCCCTCCGAGGCCTGAGGAGCCTGGCCTGGGCCAGAAACCCTGCCTGACTGCCATTAGCACACGGACAGTGGGACATCTGAACTGTAAGTTGGCTAACCACCCATGCTACTTGCTATTGTGACCTATTAGGATATTGATATTTCGAGACTGGCTGTTGTTCTCACCAAGATCATCCTTATTGCCGGGCACTCGTAGGGTCTGCCATGAATTGCCCAGAAACTAGAAGTAGGGCCGCTGCAGGAGTAAAGAAACTGACTGGTACCCTTGACGATTTCATTGTTCGCACCAATGCCTTAATCGATGAAGGGATCATACTTATGGATAGAAGGGTGTCTCAGGATTTAGCCGCGGCTAGACGCTCCTCTTTAGGTCCTATTGCTCAAGCTCGTACTCCTACTAGTGTATCTGTTGCGAAAAATCCTGGAAATGTACAGAACAATGGGGGTCATAATGCTCTAGGCTCCCAGGAAGATCTGGAGGCAACTCCTAATCTCTCTTTGTTAGTGGTTAGCAATTCAGCTGAAAATGAGACTGAAAATTTACCCGTGGTTAGCGATTTAATCCAAAGGGGTATGAAAGAGGGGGCAATCCCTAAACAGAAGATTATTATTCCAAAAACTATTAAACCTAACACGAGCAAAGGGAGAAAAGGCAATATTAGTAAGAATCAAGATCTGACCATTTCAGATCCCCTGCCTTTGAATGTGAGCAGTAATCCAGTTGCCCATACTAGTGATGAGAGGGCAGGCCACCAGCCTAACATCGGCCTACCATTAAATCTCCCAGACGAAACTGTCTTAGATAGTAGTTTGGAGGAAATATTGGAATTAAGTGGTGTAGTAAACAATCAAGCTAAAGGTAGTGAGGACAGTAGTAGCCTAAATATGGCTAATAATAACATCTTCGAAATGCTAAAAAATCTCCTCGAACCTATCGAGGTTAGGTTACGCTGTTTGGAAACTATATTAAAAAATATTCATAAAGATATAAGTGCCCCTAGCTTAAACTTGAATAATAAAGCTCCTCCTGTAAAAAGTAACACGAATAGGCCACTAGTAGCTGCTAAAAGTACTCCTACCACGAATCCATCATCAAAAACTATATCAACCCCTAAAACTCCCGCCCCGAAAGATAAAGTAGTGCCAGTCCCACAAACTCTTAAACCTCAACAGGATAAAGATAACTCAGAAAAAAGGGAGGTGCGTAGAAATATACACTTACCCCCAAAAGCCGCACCGTATGTTGTGGTTCTTACAGGAGTCCCTCAACTAAATGCAAACTCAAATGAAAATAATGGGGGACTTGTAAATAAAACCATTCATTGGCTGAATGATAATTACCCTCTCCCGCCAGCTATCAAAAGTAATATCCTGATGGTTGAAAGGGCCCCATGGCTTGGGTATAATAAAAAAAGGGCATACGGTGACTGTGTGGTAATAACATTTGAGAACCCACTAACTGCGAAATATATTACCACAAGACCCCCTAGTAACCATGGTCTTTCCATTACGGCTAGGGCTCTATCCTATTTTTACCCTGAGGGTGACCACCCGGACAACAGGTGGAGTTGGACTAGGGACAACCGACACCAAGGAGGTAACAAGGGCATGGCTTCTGATAGTAACTATTATAACATACAAGGGGGAGGGAGAGATGATGAAGAGGGCTGGAACGTAGTGAAACATAGAGCAAGGCCCCTTTACCGCCATCCACAAAGTTTTGACCCAGGATGGCTAGGCAATCTACAATTTCCTCCGATCTTTCCGTGTTCCAACCGGTTTGATTGTTTGGAAGCGGTGGATTGACTCCCCATGATAAAAGAAGAGGTATTTAAGACAACTAAACCCGCAGATTTAGGACCTATCAAACCCTTGGAGTGTGTTGAGATACACGAAATTCATGTTGAGACACACGAAATTCATGGGGTGGAAGAGATTATACAAGGGAGTCAGGTTAGTCAAACTGGAGTTATTGCCGAAGAGTTACCCATAGAAGAATACTGCAAGGTGGTTTTTTGGAATGTGGCAGGTCTAAAGCAGAAAATTTCCAATTCGTCTTGGTGTGATGTAATTGCCGACGTTGGCATATTAGCCTTACAAGAAACCTGGACCACCGCACCGATACACATTAATGGTTATAGAACTTATTTCACACCTGCGGTGGGGGGCGCACACGGAAGAGCCAAGGGAGGATTGACTGTGTATATATCGAACCTGCTAGTCTATGATAAGATCTCCTTTTCTCTAGGATCCAGTTACTATCAGAAAATAGTGATAGACACAAGGAATGGTCCAACGATTGTTCTTCTTAATTTTTACAATAACTGTTTAAGCAGCATGATTAAGGATGTATTTGTTACTATAACCGCAGATATACAGAATGAATTTGATACAAAAAAGGGTGAAGTCATGGTGCTATGGGGGGGTGATTTTAATTGTACTCTGTGTAAAAAGGGTCAGAAGGGTATTTGCGGCCTGATGCTGGAACAGGATATTAACTTGACGCATTTTGAACATACCCCTTTAAGTGATTCATTAAATGAGATGATTTTTAATTTTGATCTTGGGTTTACAAATGAACTAGCCCACCACACAATGCCATTTGTTCCAACATTTGTGGGGCGGGGCTTCATCTATCATTGATTTTAGTTTGTGTACAACTAGCTCTGCGGGCAGACTGATTAGCTCTAGTATCATGGACCTACCATTAAGTGACCACTACCCACAGGTAGTAAAAATGGAGAACCTATTTTCTGCACCCGATCATATAGTAGGTCCCAACTATATGGCGCAGGATGTAAAGTTAGGTACCCAAAATGGTTATAGTCTTAAATGGAGTAGAGTGGTCCCGGTAGATTTTTTGTCTAAATTACTGAATAAGTGTATGAGTAGCTTTTTGATCTGTTTGAACGAGCATGCAGAGAGTAATGACATTTTAAAACATTTTAACATTATTTCCACCGCAATTAAGGAGGCGGTGTGGGTTGCAAGAAAAAACTCCCTAAATCCCACTAGAAAATGGTTCGATAAGAAATGTACTAAAGCCTTATCAAAGCTTAGACATGCGATCCACAAAAGACCACGGGATGTAACCCAAATTAGAATTCTGAGGAGGGACTATAACATAGTATTGAAGGACAGGAAGGTCTCCATAAGAAGGGAGGCTTGGGATGATTTATGTGCGGCGTCACAATCCAAGGATCCGGCAGCTTTTTGGAGGGTTATTAATACCCCACTCCCATATGAAAAAAAGGCATGCATGGAAATCGCCATCCCAGAAGATGAGTGGGTGGCGCATTTTTCCTCCCTTTACAGGGCTGTGGAACCAGTCTTCGATACAGACCAGGACCCTATGATTTTTAACTCGGACACATCCAAAGCTTTGGTTGTAACCCTTCCTGAAGTGCTTGCGAGCTTGAAGGCAACTAAGGGGGGTAAGGCGGCTGGACCAGATGGTATACCAGCAGACCTCTATAAGGCTAACATCGAATTATGGGGGCCAGTGCTTGTCCAGCTTTTTAACGTTGCTTTGGCAAAAGGTTTAGTTGCTACCTGGTTTACATCGACTATAGTCCCAATCTTCAAGAAAGGTGACAGGCAGAACTGCATGTGCTATAGGCCAATTTCTTTATTGGACTCTTCTATAAAAATTTTGGGGAGAGTGGTTTTAGATAAGCTGCGAATCTGGGCAGAAGATAATGGGGTGTTAAGCGATTTTCAATTTGGGTTCCAAAGGGGTTTAGGGACTATAGAGCAAGGATTGAATTTGTTTATCCTGCAACAGAAGTATATAAGGGTTAAAAAGCAACGTCTATACCTCACCTTTGTTGACTTATCGTCAGCTTTTGACTGTGTTTCACATAATAAACTGTGGTCAATTATGGCCGAGCTGGGGGTAGACAATGCCATTATATGCTTCTTGCGAGATCTATATTCCGGGGCCACTGCAAGTGTCCGTTATGGGAAAGATGGAGAATGTAGTAGACAATTTGGGATTGGTCGGGGTGTACGCCAAGGGTGCGTTTTAGCCCCCTTTTTATTTTTGTTATATATAAATGGCTTGGAGAAACGTCTCGTGCAGGAGGGTAGGGACATGCCTATGGTGGGTGGAAGGCCTGTCCCAGCCCTGATGTACGCGGACGATGCTGTTTTGATGGCACGAACCCCAATGGCGCTACAAACTTTGGTCACATCTTTCAATAGTTTCATGCTTGGCTTAGACTTAAAAATTAACTGCTCAAAAACTTTGTCTATGTACTGTGGGTTAAGAACAAGCAAGCATATGAAACCTATTTTTATAAATTCTAATCCCTTAGAAAATACCTCCACCTTCCCATATTTGGGAATTCTGTTTCATGAAAGTGGCTCATGGACTAGCGCAATCTATGCTAGATCCCTGCTGTTTTCCAAAACTATTAGGGCCTTACAATGTTTTATGAATAAGTTAGGGAAAAAACCCATAAAGGAAATTTTAACCATTTATAGGGCAACTTGCTTAGCTGTAGCCACCTATGGATCAGGTTTGTGGGGTTACTCAAATATTAGTTCAATTCAAACTATGGAAAACTAATTTTTACGTTACATCTTGTCCGTGCCTGAAAGTACTGCAACTATGATATGCCATGTTGAATTGGGAGTAATCTATGTTACTGATACGATTAGGATTCAGCCAATCCTTCTTTGGCACAGGGTTTGGACAAATGATGAATGTGTGGTTAACCGGGCCATCTTAAAGGACATTTTAGCACTGGACAATATTAATGATTTTAAATGGATATGCTATGTCAGAAACTTCCTGAAGGAACTAAATTGTGCCCAATACTTTGAGGATCCCTCATCAATGGCATACATATCAAGAAGAGACCTGAAAAATTTGTGCATTACCTATCTCAGGGATAAAAGACACTTAGAGGAGGCAAGAAAAAAGACTGTTTCCGCTCATCAGGACATTTTATGTGGAGAGAAACTACAGCCATATTTATCATTGTATATGTCCAATCATGAACGTTTCCTTTTAACCCGGTTCAGACTCAACATTGTTTTTAGGGTTTTATCTTTTCCTGTTATGAATTGCTGGTCGAAAGAACTATCCTCTTGCCCATGTGATGACGTGTCCCCACAGTCTGATATACATATTTTATTCTTTTGTAAATTTTATACCTTTTTTCGAAAGAAACTTATCATTCCTATTCTTAAAGACTTAAATATATACAGATGTCGCTTAGCGTTTTTAGAGTGCCAGAAAATGGAAACTGTTTTTATGGTAGCCTCACTTGGTGAATTTTTTTAATCTGTTTTTAAATGTCGCAAATCGATTCAATTGAATTAATCGCTATGTTGTACACATGTATTTTAAATAATGAATCCATGACTCCCCTGTAAACTGTACCTTTTCATGCTACTTTTATGGTTATTCTTGTTTTTTAACCGAATAAAGTATTTTGAATCTGAATCAGTTCTGAATCTAATGCCAGGACAAATCTAGGGACCTACACCCAGGTAAGCTCCTAAGTTACCCTGATGAAAGGGTTGGGAAGATTCAGGGGACTCTCCCAGGGGAGGGTCTGGACAGGGGCAAGGTTACTCCCAGGTCCTCAGTCCAGTTTCACGCCATAGCAGGAGCCAATGGCTCCCAAGTCTGGTTTGAACTGTTCTATGCACATGGACACAAAATGTGCCCCTCATGTAGACTTTCAGGCACTGGCAAGCGCACCCATTCAGCCCAAATACACTAAATCCTGTCTGGGAAGTTGTCACACCTCCCTGTAACAGGATGCCTATTGTTCTGCCCTCCCCTGCTCGAGCTTGGCTCAGCAGCAGGAGGGCAGAAATGTGTCTCTGGTCGGCAGCAACCATTTTGTGCTGTCTGGGACTAGAAGGCTGGTACCAGGAACACTGAGAGCCTAACGGAGGGCTCTCCCAGACCTTGAAATCACACCTTCCACACCATAAACGGTGTGGAAGGTATGATTCCAACATGTTTGATAAGAAACATGATAGGATCCGTTGCATCCGTTTTTGAGATGGTCATCGTGCGATTACGCGATGCCCCTCTATATAGTATGACGGTTTCACTGACAACCTGGTAGCATGGACTCCGTAGGCTCCAGGGGTGTCCTGACCATACAGGGTCACCCTTTCACTTACAACCAAGCACCCTGCCCTCAGCATTGTAAAGGCCTGCTATAGGGGTGACTTATAGGTTTTAAGTGCACTGACCCTTAGATATAGAAAACATATATCTTTAGGAAGTGGTGCATGCACCAGCGTACACAGGCTGCAATGACAGACCTGTAGTTCCAACAGTGATCTATAATTCTTTTAATACTCTAGTTGGACCCTTGTCAGATAACTATTATCAATTGAAAATAAAAGAGCGGCTGACTATAGTTATGCACACAGTATTTCAAAGTATGAAATCAAAGTCCAAGAATTGTGCACAAGACATCCAGAGTATGCCACAACAATACTCTCTTGCAAAGCAGATCCCAGAGTTCATGTATATAGGGACGGTGCACCAAAGGGAGTACTCGAAAGCTCCAGATCTTATTCCAAAAATTCTTTTATTTTATTTAATTCTCATAAAAACAGACTCCTCAGCCAACGCGTTTCACTCACATTGAGCTTCGTCAGGGCTGAAACAATTCAAAATGTGCAATCAATGCACAGCTTGAAAAATGCCCGATAGAAAAACACCAACTTACAAAGCATTATATTAAAAACAAATATTTACATGTGCCTTAATCACATAATGTAACAGTGGTTTATAGTTTGGAAGGGAAAACCAAGGAAACACAGTACATATCGAAAAGGACCATTTAAAGTCAATTCTTCTAAGTCTTGAAAATATATAGCATCACATAAAACAAAGACATAAGGTGTGCAATTTCATGATTTCTAAATGGAAATAAATATGTGCACATATTTGAGAAAAACCATAATGTGTCCATTGCTTCCTAGAATGTTACATTAATCTCCAATTTCCAACCATCAATAGCATTGCCTATACAAAGAAGTGAAGAGGGAAAGAGAAAAGGCAAGGTAGGGCAAGGGAAAATAATTGTGTTTTGAGTTTTGGAGATTACGGAAACAACTAAAACAACAAGTGCCCACCCGAACATGCCCTATTAGATGCGTATTCCTCACCTATTAAATTGAATGAGCTATTCCGCTGTATTTAGCTTGTCATAAGGCTGTTGTGGTCATTCCACAGACGGGAATTCCAATTGTGACCATATAGTGGTTGGGCACTTTATTGGCAACTAAGTGGGCTTCCATTCTATAAAGAAACAAAGCTAATTTATAATCAAGTTTCTTTATATTGTTATTGTTGAAGGTCCAAGCATTTAGATTGGCCAGTATTCGTACAAATTACATATCCATTAGGGATGTTTTTAGTAAGAGTTTGAGATCTACGATGTCACCTCTATATAAGAAACGAAAGAATCTTACCTCACTGAGACGAAATAACTGGCTTGATCCCAATAGCTTGATAACTTAGGGAGGGTCCGACCAAAAATCTTGGCTGCCCGTTCTACCTCAGAGATGAGAAAAAAACAACAAAAAAAGAGAGAAAACACCAATTAGAATTTATATGTGCCACCCACGGGAGGAGAAAGAAAACAGGAGAAACATACGCCTCCCTGTAACAATTTTGAAATCAATGGGACAACCTGCATTAGTCTCTATACCCGGCTGTCTCAAACAAGAGGTAGATATATAAATGTGGCAGTAGCTATCAAACCGGACCAAATCCTTAGTATGTCAAAGCCCATATGGTCAGGGGTCACCGGAGGACCAGCAAAGTAAATAACAATGCTTTCAATAATTTTTACAAGAAACCAGCCATCGTGTTCGCCAGATAAATAAAGTGTGTCATAAAAAAACACAAACAACAATATTGTGTCCTCTATTATCCCCATAAAACCCCAAATCATGTTAATAAAGAGGGGTCAGAATCATATTGGTAAAAAAGGGGGGGGATGTTCACACATAATTATGTGTGTATCAAGAAACCAGACATAATGCTAGAAAACACTAGAGAAAAGACCGAAACCCCTCCTCTACGCTCACCGAAAGATTCGCCGTGTCACGAATGAAACAGGTCGCAAACCAAACCGTAGTTGTTTCCTGGTTTAAATATCCCGGCAAACTTCCATAAAGACCCAATTTCCGGCGTTTTGCGACGGAGTAGACTGTGTCTCATATATTACTGTGTGTTACCGTCGGCACCATATTGGAATGTATACCATTATGTGCCAGCACTATAATATTCATATATATTCAAAGCCCAGACTGACTATGGTGTTGTATTAGTTTGAAGAAGTTATATCAACATTAATCCGAACGGTCTATTTACGTAATCCGAGTGCTAGGGGCATTATCATTTTGGAAGACATTGTCCATATTTAAAATATCAATATAAAAAAGAAAACGTGCGAAATATATCTATTGCCCGTCGATAAAGTAACGGCACACATACATATTATATCGATAGTAAGATCAGTGAGGCGAAAGTTGTTATATGCTAGTAATTGGGGGCCGCGAAAGTAAAAACGGACTAACCGGGTAGTAAATTGGGCGCCATCTTAAGACGGTCAAGTCCTTTATGTCGTATCTCGAATTCTTGAGAGTACTCATATATTAACATGAGTCCAAATGATCCAGTCCCAGGCAAGGATAAATTTAGTCAAACACAAGGTTAGAACTTCTGTTTAGTAAAGGGCAGGGGGCGGGGGGGGGGAACAACAATATTTTTGGGGTCCCAGTAAGTGTGTGTTGGTATGATCTCTTCATCAAACAATAATAGGTTATGTGTTGAAGTTGTGATCAGAGAAGTAAAAGAAGAATAAAGGTTAATGAAAAGGGGCAGAAAGGAAACAATTTAATCTATTAAATATACACGATCCAAATCGTATTATATTTTACTGAATACAGATTTTTAGATAATAATTTATTTTGTTTTCACTCCATAGTTTCATAGTGTATCAAAGGCAAGTGCACCAAATACTTTATGCAAATTGTCAGTTCAACCACAATTGTATTCCAGTTTAGTTGTCAACATAGCAGCTCATGATAAATTGTTTATTTGTTCAATCAATCCCACTGGGCCCTGTGGGAAGTGTTCATATGTAGTGCGCCTTACAAGAAGTGGTGCATCTCATCATCAGTATTGTGCCCAAGACTGATGGCCCTCAAGCGGCAAATCCACTTTGCCTCTTTTTGTCGTAATAAAAGTTCTCTGTTGCCACCCCTTTTTGGAACTGGGATATGATCTATAGCATGGAACCAGAAATCAAGATCATTAGGATGTTCGGCCATGTAATGATTCGTGATGGGGTATCTAGTATCCCTATTTCTAATTACGCTTCCATGTTCTTGAATCGTAAGTTTGAGTGGGCGCACTGTACTACACACATATATGATATTGCACCTGCATCCAAGTATATATACTACATGTGTGGTGTTACAATTTATAAAAGAGTCAATTTTGTAATTATTACTCGAATTGTAGCCAAAACTAGAGATCTTGTTTTTGCCCATAGGGCATATATTGCACGTGCCACATATGAAAAAGCCTTTTGGCCTCTCTGGGAACCAATTTGTAGTCGATTTTGGAGTAGTTATATAACTGGGACATAGTGTATTTCTCAAAGAGACCCCTCTTCTATATGTCACAGTTGGCCTATTTTCAATATACTCTTTAAGGCCCGTAACATCTTGTAAGAGGTGCCAATGTTTCCGAAGAATGTTGAAAACCGCACCACTACGTGTGGTATTTTGAGTTACAAACCTTGCTTTCGAATGTTTGGTTTCGTCAGTGGTGTTTTCTTTTAGGGTATCATTCCTAGTAATATTTTTAGTTCTCTGTTCAGCTCTTTTGAGTACACCCTTGTCATATCCCCTCTTAGCAAACCTACTAACAGTATCTTTAATGTTAGCATCAAAATTTTCTTCTTCACTACAATTCCGTCGGATTCTTATCATCTCTCCGTACGGAATGTTGTTCTTAACTGAGGGCGGGTGTGCACTTGCCGCGTGCAATACTGAGTTGCACGACGTTTCCTTTCTGTATAAGGTGCTGTTAATCCGACCATCCTTGACGTAGAACTTGATATCAAGAAAATTGATATATTCATTGTGATGTGTCATGGTGAATTTAATATTAAAGGTGTCATCATTAAGAAAGGCAAAGTATTGCTCAAGCTGTCCAGTGGTGCCGGACCAGAGACATATCACATCGTCAATGTACCTCCCCCAGTACACGATGTTGTTGGTTCAGGGGGAGGCCGCCCGTTCTCTGCGGTAGAACGGGTGGCCAAGATTTTTGGTCGGACCCTCCCTAAGTCATCAAGCTATTGGGATCAAGCCAATTATTTTGTCTCAGTGCGGTAAGATTCTTTCGTTACTTATATAGAGGTGACATCGTAGATCTCAAACTCTTACTAAAAACATCCCTAATGGATATGTAATTTGTACGAATACTGGCCAATCTAAATGCTTGGACCTTCAACAATAACAATATAAAGAAACTTGATATAGCTTTGTTTCTTTACAGAACGGAAGCCCACTTAGTTGCCAATAAAGTGCCCAACCACTATATGGTCACAATTGGAATTCCCGTCTGTGGAATGACCACAACAGCCTTATGACAAGCTAAATACAACGGAATTGCTCATTCAATTTAATAGGTGAGGAATACGCATCTAATAGGGCATGTTCGGGTGGGCACTTGTTGTTTTAGTTGTTTCCGTAATCTCCAAAACTCAAAACACAATTATTTTCCCTTGCCCTACCTTGCCTTTTCTCTTTCCCTCTTCTCTTCTTTGTATAGGCAATGCTATTGATGGTTGGAAATTGGAGAACAATGTAACATTCTAGGAAGCAATGGACACATTATGTTTTTTCTCAAATATGTGCACATATTTATTTGCATTTAGAGATCATGAATTTGCACACCTTATGTCTTTGTTTTATGTGATGCTATATATTTTCAAGACTTAGAAGAATTGACTTTTAATGGTCCTTTTCGATATGTACTGTGTTTCCTTGGTTTTCCCTTCCAAACTATGAACCACTGTTACATTATGTGATTAAGGCACATGTAAATATTTGTTTTTAATATAATGCTGTGTAAGTTGGTGTTTTTCTATCGGGCATTTTTCTAGCTGTGTATTGATTGCACATTTTTAATTGTTTCAGCCCTGACAAAGCTCAATGTGAGTGAAAGACGTTGGCTGAGGAGTCTGTTTTTATGAGAATTAAATAAAATAAAAGAATTTTTGGAATAAGATCTGGAGCTTTCGAGTACTCCCTTTGGTGCACCGTCCCTATATACATGAACTCTCAGATAACTATTATGTAGGAGTCATGGAAGTGCACCTTGAACTGTTTAGCATTCAGATCCTGTTATGCTAAACACCTACACCTTCCACTAGCAATAAAGCCATCACCACAATATAAGGCCTAGAAAAGGTCTCAATAAATTATTCCCTTGCTCAACCATTGGCAGCTGGCAACTAACAGGCAGGCTTAACTTAGGACACAGGTGTGTAAAGCGTTTACAAACACCAATACATTAAATAAGTAAGACACCGCTCACTATAAAAATCCAACATCAATTTATAAACATAGGACAGATTTTTATCTTTAAAATGACACCACAATGACAATAATCCAATGTAGGAAATTGGAGATATGAATAAACACTTTCTAGTTCTTAATCTGGTTATGCTTGACTGGGACAGAGTAAAGTTTCAGGCCAACTGCGATGGAACCCTAGTCAGATACACTAAGCGGGACGCTTTGATCAAAATTTTACCTTCAAGCTTTGACATTTTTCTGGAGGATTTTCTCTCAACATCGAGCGTACCTCTACAGCAGGCCGGATTCACAGTGGCTTCATCGGGTTGGTTCAGACTGAGCCTCCAGTCAAACTCCTGAAAGTCTTAAGCTCCGGAGCTTTCAGAGGGACAAACCTGGAATCCAGGCTGGGTCATGGTTTGACGTAGTCAGCTTCACTATTGACGTTGGGCCAGTCACCTTATGGAGCTTTTTCCTAAAGTTACTCTAAACTTCTGGAACATTTTCCTGAATGTCCTCTTGTGGGTTCAAAGTGTCCAAAACACAAATCCAAGGTTACAGACCGTCTGAGTTTCTCCCTGGAAGTTGGGACTACTGTTCCCACAATGAACCTGGCCAAAAAAAAAACAGCTGAAGGCCGTCAGCTGGGTTTTTCTTTCTGGAGATGATGCAGGTGCAACTCTGTTGCTTTCAGGGAGTCCATGCCTTCTCTTTTTGAAGCAAGGCAAAGTCCTTAGGGCTGTGGTACCTTAGAGTGCAGCAGGTGCAGTCCATCAGAGTGTAGTCCTCTTAGTGCAGGCCAGGGTTCCAGCAGGGCAGTCCGTCTTCTCCTTGTAGTTCCAGGCAGGGAATCTAAGTTGCAATGCAGCTCTCCTAACTTTATCCAGTGTTCTTGGGCGACAAGAGGGTGGGCATCTGTGGCCAATGGAGTACAGTGTGCCTCCCAAAAGTATCACAGCTTCCTCCAAAGTGTGCCATAGTCTTGTCCCACTGTACTTTACAAATTCAAGATCGAGAATCTGTCTCCTTAGGGTTAAGATCTGGCAAAGCCAACCTTATGTTACCTTATGTTTTCACCAACTAACATTGAAGGCCCCTTGTCATGTCTGAAGAGTGGAGCCATGTTTGGAGCCTCTTCAGGACCACCATTTGCGATTGCACAGGTGTCAGCTGAGACGTCACTAATGGTGGGGCCTTAGTAATGTATGCTCTCTGAGTAAACATGCTCAAGAAATATTCAACCTGCTCACTGATCTCCAGCTTGACTTCCTGTTCATCACAGAGATGTGACTCAAAGAGTGGTACAACCCCTATATTGTAAATGCTTCATGTTAGAAATGGGATCCCTGGCTGGCCAGGGCTTGCGCCAAAGTCAGTCAGAGACCACCACTTCAACGTCAGGGCAAGGGAGTTACACGCCAAGATAACCCCTGCTCACCCCTTGGTAACGTAGCACCAGCAGTAAGGCTAAACTCGGAGGCAATGTGAGTTAAGTGTTTGCGCACGCACCCCAGCAACAACACCCAAGGCCCACCACAAAGGAAACTCCACACAAGGTTATATATAAAAATAGCCTTTGTATTACACTAAAACACATTAGATAAAAACACACACTTTACAATGTGCCAACAGGCACGGGCAGAATTTACAGGGGATATGTACAAGTCAGGGCCACCTGGATCACTGTCAGGAATCAGCATTTTTAGAACTTAGCACTTAGAACATAGAATGTAAAATCACTGTAGCACAAATTAGCACACCACCAGTCACTACTGGTAACAGGTAAGTACCACCTACGTAACCCTAACCACCTTAGGAAAATATTGCGCAGGGAACCAGGACCTCACTAGCACCACCTGCACTAGGAGAAAAAACAACCACCTAAGTATCACAATACCTGTAGGGGTATAAGCACAGAACACATGATGCATAACATACATTCAGCGGTGTAAGGAACAAGGCACATGACGCATTAACAACACATTCAGAGGTGCAGGGAAGGAAAACACATGATGCCTAAAAACATTCAGAGGTGTATCAAGAACACAATTGCGCAAAAATCACATTAGTCACCACCTGTGACTGTCCCTAGGCCAACTGGCCTCTCTAGGGCTAGGACGCCCTGTGTCCCAATGTCAGGGGCCTAAACATGGCAGCTGCCCACGAAGTGCTAGGCAGCTGGGGAAAATGATGGGGCCAACGTGGGAGCCTCGCAGGCTCTGTAGAAATAAAATGTCCCCCTGAGCCTCTCAGGGCTCAAATGAAACCAATCTGCCCCCACGAGCCTCTCTTAGGCTCGAAAACAACGTGATGCCGCTACGAGCCTCTCTGGCTCCAATTAAGAATATGCCCCGCGTTGGAGTTCCCCTCTCTGGGGACTCGAAGTGAGCAAACTGCCCCCTGGGTCGTTGGAGTCCCGCTCGGGGACTCAAGAAAATCTGGGGCACTGGGGAGCCTCTCAGGCTCGTAACTCAGGTAGATGGGTGGAGCCTCTCGTGGGCTCGGAAGCAATGTGGGCCAGACGTTGGAGTCCCGCTCGGGGGACTCTAAAATAACAATATGCCCCCAAGGGTCTCTTGTGGCCCTCAAACAACCAGAATGGCCCCCGGAGCCTCTTGGGCTCAAAATCACTCAGCGCCCACACAGAGAGAGCACTGGGGGGGGGGGGAGGGGGCGGGCACCGGCAATGTGCCCCGACGGCCCCCCTCTGCCACCCACACCGGGCCCCACTCACCAGTGGCTCGCGCAGGGATGTCTCCTCTCTCGGGCTGACCCTCCATGCTGGGGAGCTCCACTCTGCTCCCGGTCGTGCTGCAGCGGCTCTTGGGCTCCGGGGCTCTCCCTTGGTCCCAGGAGCCCTGAGAAGGCAGGCGCCGCTCTCCCTCTTCACGCACCGGATCCCGGGGTCGGCTCCCGGCAGCTTCCGGCTTCCTCTTTCCTGTCCCGGGCCGGCAGCCAATCACAGCGCGGCCCAGGAATGATGTCAGGGGGGTGTCCCGCAGTCCCGCCCCCGGCCTGCCTGACTTCCTGGTTGCGGGCCGGGCGGCGATTTTCCTGGCAAAACGAGGGGTGGGCTCCCTCAATGAATTTAAATATAAAGCGAAGTTGGCACTCGCTCGGGCCCCCAAGAACGGCACCAGGTCCCTGGCGGGGTGGGCACCTGCCAGGGGCACGAAATGGGTAAAAACGGGCCAAATGCCGGGTAGGCACCGGCGAGGAACAAGTGAAGCGCCCTCAAGCACTAGGGGGGGCCAGGAGGCTAAAAGAAAAGCGCTCCCAGGCGCTATAAGTGAAATAAAGCGCTATGGAGCGCTAGGGACAAAAATACAGCGCTCCAGCAAAGTTCTGTGATGGGCAGGGGGCAAGGCTGGGCCCAGAGCCAGCTCACTGGGCCTCCAGGCAGGGAGGCAGTCCAAGTGGCGGTCCTCCTGCCCAGCAACAGCAGCAGCCCCCTCAGGATCCTGGAAGAGAACAACTTGTAAGGGGACACAGCCCCTTCTTATACTGTAAAACCCTTTGTCTGTAGGTGCAGGGTCGGGGAGAAACCAGTCGCAGCTGGTTTTGGAGCACCCTTGTATTGCGACTTATATAGCGCACGTATCACCCAAAGGCATCAAGGCGCTTGCCTTGGGAACCCGTCCTGGCTTTTTCCCTGTGAGATAATCCCTACTGGGTATCCCCAGGGTGAAAGCCAGGCATCCCGCAGCGGGGTGGGCCGCCGTAGTGGAGATTAAGCAACTATTGCCCAGAGTTGCAGCGTGGGACCCCATGATTAGAATAGGCACCGAGGCGAGAATTATCGAGTCCGTGGACATTTTGGGCTCAGGACCCTGCCGCGTCGGGAATTGAACCCTGGTCCCGGGCCAGACATCTGCATCAGAGTCTGCCACTCTAATCAGTGAGCCACACTCCTCCACATTGTGGAGCTCAACCACCCTTTTCATTCACTAGGGAGGCTAGGGTCGTTAGACGCACCACAGGGGGCGGAGCCAGCATTGTATGGGGAAAAGCTCAGCCCTATTCAGGAGCCAGGTGCAGCCCTCCCTCACATCACTCATGCTAATCTCTCCACTCACCACTGGGCATCCCCATCCAGACATCCTGGAGCCAAGCTCCAGCCAATCACGTGTCAGCACACTCACAGCACACGCACAGCCATGTCTAGAAGTGGCACTTCCACACTAGACACATACACGCCGCATACATCATTTCGCAGCATTCAATCACACGAGTCCGCACATACCAGACTCGAGCCTGTACACCCCACGCATCAGGAACTACCAGGGACACATACATTCCCTATGCATTCCTATGGAAGGGCAGCCCTATCTCACCACATGCACTCAAAGTGCGCACGCACTTTCCACTGGGACACAGTGAAAGTGCGCGGAACCCAAAAATCACCACCACCAGGTCACCATTAAAAGCAAAACGTTTAGGGGTGAACCTGCCAGAAGGGCCAAGTCCAACACTTCACCCTTGGGCTACACCATTCTCATGCATGATAGAACAGAGCCCAGAGGGGGTGGCTTGGCTATAATTTTTCATAAGGCTTTTCAATGTCAAACCTTTGATTGATTACCCCTGAAAGAGGCAGAAAGCCTTGGCATTTGTCTTATGATTAATGCCTCTACATCTTCTTCTGGAGGGTTTATCTATTGTCCCCTAGCACTTGCTCTAGCTTCGCTAGGAGACACGCTTGCTCCTTCTGTAGTTCGCTATGCGAATTTTAAAATTCTGGGAGATTTCAACCTCCATTTGGAAGCAAGCAATAATTTGTAGGTGTCTAATTTTATAGACACTTTATGTACTTTTGATCTATACCAATTGGTCACCTCATCCAATCACACTGCAGGTCCCCCAATTTGAAGAAACCCCATCCGGCAGGTCTGGTGGGACCATATGCTGATCCCGTTTAGACTTCGGATTGAGTCAGGTAGTTTATATTCCCCTACACCAGGGCCAGGCTCCCAAAACCTTTGGCAATGGGGAAGGTTACTGTCTGTTCCCAATGATACCATAGGGCTATCCTCCTCTATCCCCACTTTGTCAGGAAATGTAGTAGTGGATGCCTCAGCCTTTAAGAACTGGATCACCCAAGCCATTAATAAATTAGCTCCAGCCATTCATTTTAAGAATAAACAGAGCTCTCAGCCCTCAGTTCCATGATACCCTCAGGCCTCAGCAGAACAGCACCTCTGTCAAACAACTGGAAAGGAAATGGCATTGAGCCTATAATGCATAAGACCTGCTTCAATTCAGAAGGGCGTTGAAAATTTACCATGGCCAGATTAAAATGGCAAAAAGGCCCTTTTCTCCACCCAAATCGACAAAGCCCCATCCAACCCCAAAAATTATTTTTAAATTGCCAAAGCATTTTTATAACTGAAAGCAATGATCAGGGACATTCCATCTTCTAAAATCTTATGCAATCAAATATTCTCATTTTTTAATGAAAATACATGCAATTCAACACCAGTTTTGAACCATGTCTCCCTTTAAAAACTGAGCCGGTGGGGAACACTCCCCCGACAGGAGTGTCACTGACAACTTTTCAGGTAGTCACCTTACCTCAGTCTCGAAAGGATATGCTCTCTTGCAAATCCGGATCACCTCATGATCCCTGTCCCCTTCTATTCTTCATAAAGTGTTTGACAGCATCAATCCTGTAATTATTGAAATCCTGAACACTTCACTGGCCACTGCTGAGGTCCCTAATGACTGGAAATTAGCAGTTGTCAAACCACTTCAGAAAAAACAATTGTCTAAGCATGCAACTCTCTCAAACTCCTCCCTGTCGCACTTCTACCTGCTTCGAGAAAGACCATCGAAAAATAGGTGAATGACCAATGAACTACGTTCATGGATGAGGCAAATATCCTCCATCCACAGCAGTCTGGTTTCTGCCCAAGACCCTCCACAGAGCCCAATCTATTGGAAGTTGCAGACACTCTAAAGCTGACCTTGGATGCTGAAAAAATGCAGTGCTGATTTTGTTAGAATTACATGACATCCTGCTGCAAAGCATTAAGAACTGTGGCATCTCTCATCTTGCACTGTCCTGGATCAAATCCTTCCTCTCAGATCGTAGACAAACGGCCATGCTAGGGCCTATTTTATACCCCAAAAAGACTGTTAATTCACAGGTCCCACAGGGCTCCTCGCTCAGCCCTGCATTATTGAACATATATGGCCAACTTGATTTACTTGATCACCTCTTTTAGCATTGAAGCCACATCCTGTGCGGACCACACACAGTTGAGCCTGCCATTGCAAAATCTTGCATTGGCTCAGAGGACAATTTTAGGAACTGCTCAACTGAAGTCATCCGGTGGACTCAATTTAATGACTTATAATGCAACACTGATAAAACTGAGATTATGCTGCTCGGGAAGTCCAATTTCTTTGATCCGGCCTTATGGTGGCCCAATTCTTCACTTCTAACACCAGCTACATTTAAGGTTGTAAAAAACCTTGGAGTAAAATTTGACACCCTCTGTCATTCTGCCCACAAACTCTTGCAGTAGCACAAATGTGTTTTAGTCTAATGAAATCACTAAATAGTTCTTTGACTACCTCCCATTAGTGGCAAAAAAGACAGTGGCCTTTGCTTTAATAGCATCCAGACTGAACTACTGTAATAGTTTGTATGCAAGTTCATCAAAAGAAACTATGCAGAAACTACAAGTGGTACAACATGCTGCTTCTAGATTGGTATTGAAACTCCCTAAATGATCCTCTACGTCAACAGCTCTGGAATCTCTACACTGGCAGTCTGTGCATAAATGGGTCCTCTTTAGATTATTTTACACACTTTTAGAGCTCATAGAGTACTAGGGCCAAAATATCTAATTTCCAGATTCACACACTACACAACATCATGGGCACTAAGGTCATCACATGCTAATATCTTTAAGCCTCCGACGTTGAGACTTAAAACACAGGGTGGAAAATCCTGTGTAGTCCTCGGTAAAAAGACTTAGAACTATCGCCCCAGGCCCTTGAGACTCATTTATTTATGTATTTATTTACAGAGCGCTGAATCAGAAGTCATCTTTAGAAAGCAGCTCAAGAGATGGAAGGATCCCCAATGCATTGTGCTACTTGCTCATTCTCTAATCTACCCCCTTGCAGGCCACTGTGTGCTATCTAATCATACCTGTTACAGCTCATCTTGGGTTTGAACTGGAGAAAGGCTGACATCAGCAAACCCGGTCTGCCATTGAAATGGGACAGTTCGATCAAATAAGGCCAAGATGCTGCTTAAACAGATGATTTCACATTGGTGGCAATGGCAGACGGAGTGATCCAAAGTCACCCCTAAGGTGTACCCTAGGTGCCGCCAGGGCAATAAGCAATAACAATAAGCAGAGACATTTTTAAAGATGTTTCAAATGCCCTGGTGAGGGGAAAAACTGGTAATTATTTAGTTTTCCCCATTGTATCATTTTAGCTTTATAGACTACCATGGGAATACTTTAATAAAGTATAACTATTGACAGGAGTGAGCTAAATTAATATTTCAAGAACTTAAAAGATTGATAAGGATAACTCCAACAACTTCCCATTGTTGTACTTATTATAACTAGTACAGAAAATATGTTTTATATATATTAATAAGCTTTCTTATCTCATTCTGGAAGGTGCAAGTATCCCCGAAACATGGAGGGGTGTGGAAGCCATCCCAATGTATAAGAAGGGTGACAGAAATAATCCTGGGAATTATCGTCCCATAAGTCTTATTGACAATTTACAAAAGCCATTTTGTTATCAGGTTCTGGAAAAGACTAAGGATTGTTTAATCAATGCTAGTATTTTGCCCCCTCATACAAGCTGACTTGAGACAGAAGACTAGTACTATATACCAAACCCATGGTTCACTTTAATGCAATGGAAGTATATCCAGTTATCTAAGGACCATCTTTACGTAGCTTTCATGGACTTTAAAAAGGGTTGTTATTTGGTACTTTGGGCCAAGCTATAGCAAGTGCTTGAGTAGATGGGGATGGACCTGTCTCTACTACATATAATAATTAGATTGCAAGAATCAAATTATGCACAGGTGAGATTAAACAGACTTATTACAAATTGCAATCGAGCCTGGCGTCCGTCTGGGCTATTCGTAAGCCCAGAATCTGTTTTTGCTATATATTAATGATGTACTGAAGTATTTACTCGATTACATTCATGACTCCCTTAGATTGTGTGGCAAGTCTATACCAGTACTTTTATTTGCCAATGTTACTCTTCTGGATCAATTGACACTTTTCTGTGATGAGAGGGGTCTTGAAGTCAGCATGTCTAAAACAAAGTATATGTGCTTCAATCCCCTTAGATCTCATAGAGGTGGTTTCAACATGGAAGGTATTTCCCCACAGAGCAAGGGTACATTTGATTATTTGGGTATTTCAATAGATAAATCCAGTACTTGGGTGTCACATATGGGCAAAGCAAGTGCTTCTCTTTTGCATGGAGCAAATGATGTGTGAAAGGATATAAAAGCCTCACCAGCTATTGAAATATATTGCACAAAGAGCCAGAGTGTGGCCTTCTACGGGGCAAAGATACAGGGACAAAAAAAGAGGTGACAACTAAAGAAAATGTAATCCTCAGAACATTGTTTCATGTATCGCAGAGTACCCCTATTATTCCTTTAGTTTTTTTAATTGGTCTCATGCGGATCGGTGATATAGCAGACTTTCAACCTTTGCTATTTTCGGTGTGCTTATGGAGTACCCCAGAGTTGGTACCATACAGTAAAGAAGGGGAACAGCCATTGCAACGCGGGTTTTACCACGCGTTGCTTTTACATCGCATACATTACAACGCATGCGATGTTACAAGGCGTGGTAAAACCATGCATACCATTACATCGCATGCGCTTTTACAACGCATGCGATGTAATGTGTAATGGCGGCGGTGGGGGCGGTTATCCACGTCGTTGTGAGGAAACTTAGGCTGTTTCCTCACAACGACGTGAAGCAAGCAGGAAGGATGAAGCAAGATCCGACGGCGACGCTGGAGAGGAGAGAGGTAAGGGGGTTTGTGCATGGGGAGGGGCTTACTTTTGTAGGGTTTAGGATAGTTTAAATGTAGTGTGATAATGTTTGTGTTGTGTGTGTTTTTAAAAAAATGTTTTAGTGTGTGTTGTGGTGTTGTCGTGTTTGTTTAGTGTAGTGTATTAGGGAGGGTAGTGTAATGTTTATGTAGTGTCGTGATTTAGGTTTTAGGGTAGTGTAGGGTTGTAGTGTTTGTTTATTGTAGTATATTAGGGTAGTGTAGGGGTGGGAGTAGTGTGGGTAGCATAGTAGTGTTTTAGGGTTTAGGGTAGTGTAGGGGTGGGAGTAGTGTGGGTAGCGTAGTAGTGTTGTAGGGTTTAGGGTAGTGTAGGGGTGGGAGTAGTGTGGGTAGCGTAGTAGGGTTTAGGGTAGTGTAGGGGTGGGAGTAGTGTGGGTAGCGTAGTAGTGTTTTAGGGTTTAGGGTAGTGTAGGGGGTGGGAGTAGTGTGGGTAGTGTGGTAGTGTTTTTCAGTTGGGGTAGTGTAGGGGTCGGAGTAGTGTGGGTAGCATAGTAGTGTTTTAGGGTTTAGGGTAGTGTAGGGGTGGAAGTAGTGTGGGTAGCGTAGTAGTGTTTTAGGGGAGTGTAGGGGTGGGAGTAGTATGGGTAGTGTAGTAGTGTTTTAGGGTTTAGGGTAGTGTAGGGGTGGGAGTAGTGTGGGTAGTGTAGTAGTGTTTTAGGGTTTAGGGTAGTGTAGGGGTGGGAGTAGTGTGGGTAGTGTAGTAGTGTGGTAGTGTTTTTGGGTTGGGGTAGTGTAGGGGTGCGAGTAGTGTGGGTAGCGTCGTAGTGATTTAGGGTTTGGGGTAGTGTAGGGGTGGGATTAGTGTGAGTAGCGTAGTAGTGTTTTAGGGTTTAGGGTAGTGTAGGGGTGGGAGTAGTGTGGGTAGTGTAGTAGTGTGGTAGTGTTTTTGGGTTGGAGTAGTGTAGGAGTGGGAGTAGTGTGGGTAGCGTAGTAGTGTTTTAGGGTTTAGGGTAGTGTAGGGGTGGGAGTAGTGTGGTTAGCGTAGTAGTGTTGTAGGGTTTAGGGTAGTGTAGGGGTGGGAGTAGTGTGGGTAGTGTAGTAGTGTTTTAGGGTTTAGGGTAGTGTAGGGGTGGGAGTAGTGTGGGTAGTGTAGTAGTGTGGTAGTGTTTTTGGGTTGGGGTAGTGTAGGGGTGGGAGTAGTGTGGGTAGCGTAGTAGTGTTTTAGGGTTTAGGGTAGTGTAGGAGTGGGAGTAGTGTGGGTAGCGCAGTAGTGTTGTAGGGTTTAGGTAGTCTAGGGGTGGGAGTAGTGTGGGTAGCGTAGTAGTGTTTTAGGGTTTAGGGTAGTGTAGGGGTGGGAGTAGTGTGGGTAGTATAGTAGTGTTTTAGGGTTTAGGGTAGTGTAGGAGTGGGAGTAGTGTGGGTAGTGTAGTAGTGTGGTAATATTTTTGCATTGGGGTAGTGTAGGGGTGGGAGTAGTGTGGGTAGCGTAGTAGTGTTTTAGGGTTTAGGGTAGTGTAGGGGTGGGAGTAGTGTGGGTAGTGTAGTGTGGTAGTGTTTTTGGGTTAGGGGTCGTGTAGGGGTGGGAGTAGTGTGTTGTGTAGGTGTAGGGTTGTCACTTACCTTGCATACTTTTACCACGAGTATAGCTTTACCACGCATGCCTTTGCGTTGTAATGGCATGCGTGGTAAAGGCATACTCGTGGTAAAAGTATGCGATGTAATGGCATGCGATGTCATTGACATTGCGTAGTAATACCCGCGTTGTAATGGCATGCGTGGGATTAGTATGCGATGTAATGACATACATTTGTAAAGAATTAACTGAGATCATGAGTATTCCTAATTTTCAATCCATCAAGTGGCTTTTGCACTGAAAAATACCTTTCTAGAGATAGTCATGAGCTGACTTTGGACCACTCCATCTGCCATTACCACAAATGCGAAATCAGCTGTTAAAGCAACATCTTGGTCATATGTGAAGGAACAGTACCATTGTAATGGCAGATTGGGTTTACTGACATCAGCATTTCTCCAGTTCAAACCCAATCCAGTATCTGAACCTTAGCATGATGATATACAACCTGGCCATGCGAGGACCCTACTTGTCAACATTTAGATTGGGTATCCTCCAGATGGGGCATTTCACCAAAAGCTAGAACAATCATCTTGCAGATTATTTCTCTTGCAGCATGTGTGGAGCACTCTGTGAAGCTTTTGAACATATTTTCTTTTGTCACCAGTATAAATACTCCCGTAGGAAATGGCTTTAGCCCATTTGCAACAATCTAGGGCTTAGAAGCTATGCAACAGCCCTGAGGATTTTATTTATTTATTTAATACATTTGTAGAGCGCAGCTGTCACCTGGCAGGTATCCTGGCGCTGAGAGTTTTACACCTGAGTTGGAAGCAATGGGGGACTGTTTAGGGAAATGAGGGGAATGAGGTGGCGGGAAAACTAGGGGAAGAGCCACGTTTTGATTCGCTTTCTGAAAGGTAGGAGTTGTGGAGTTTGACGGATGTCTGCGGGCAGACTGTTCCAAAGTTTAGCAGCAGCCACTCTGAAGGATCTTCCCCCGGTCCTTACCTTGTTGAATCTAGGTACCGTCACAAGGCAGGCTGTAGCGGATCGTAAAGTTCTGGTGGGGGTGTACCAGGAAAACATCTGTTGTTGGGATCTGGGGCCTGATCCATGTAAAGCCTTGAAGACCAGGCAGAGAGCCTTAAAAGCTATCCGTTGTTTCAGAGGAAGCCAGTGTAGCTCGGCTAAGGCTGCTGTGGCCGAAGATCTCCTTGTCCAGCCAAGGGCCAGTTTGGCTGCTGCCGACTGGACACGTTGGAGTCTGTCCAATAGTACAGCTGGGGACTCGAGCAGGAGAGCATTACAGTAGTCAAGGCGACTAAGAATAGTACACCTGACTATCAGCGCTCTGGCCTGGGCGGGGAGTAGTGGCAGAATTTTGCGTAAAGAATGCATAAGGGCCGAGCAGGTGGAGACTGTTTTGGTTACCTGTGTTTCCATGCTTAGGTTATTGTTGAGCATAACGCCCAGATTGCGGACACTGGTAACCGGCTGTGGTTTATCAGAGTTTTCCGGGGGCCAGAATTCCACTGGAAAAGGACGAGGGATTCGGCTCCTGGGACAGAACAAGACCTCGGTTTTCGAGGAATTGAATTGCAGGGAATTCAAATGCAGCCAGCCGGCTGTGTCTCTTAGGCAGTCATGGAATGCTTCCATGGGGATAGAGTCTTCTCCCTCCCAAGAAAGAATAAGCTGGGTATCGTCCGCGTAATATACTGTTTTCATTCTGTGACTTCTGATTAAAGTGACCAATGGTTTTAAATAAATATTAAAAAGGATCGGACTAATAGACGAACCCTGAGGTACACCGTGAGGGACTTGGGAGAAGGCAGATTGAAAAGGGGGAAGGGATACAGCTTGTTTCCTATCGCTGAGATAGGAATGGAACCAGAGCAGAGCTGTGCCACCGACCCCTGCCTCTCGCAGTCTCTTTAGCAGAATCACGTGGTTAACCGTATCGAATGCGGCAGACAGGTCCAATAGGATTAAGGGCACTGCGTGGCCCCTGTCTGCACGCATACGAAGTTCTTCCATGGCTGTGAGCACTGCTGTTTCGGTGCCATGTGCTGGTCGAAATCCGAATTGGAAGTCATCCAGAACGTGACTCTGCTCGAGATAGGTTGATAGGCAGGCGCTAACCCAGCGTTCCACCACTTTCGCTGGAAAGGGTAGAAGCGAAATAGGTCGAAAGTTGGAAAGACACTCTGGGTTCAAGGATGGTTTTTTCAGCAACGGGGTGATGAGTGCTCGCTTCCAGGGGGTGGGGACGAGTCCGCAACACAGCGATTGGTTGCAAATCTTCCGGAGGGTGTGGAATAGTTCTGTTCCGCACGCCTTCCAGGTTTTTGGGGGCAGTGGGTCAAGGGGGGACCCAGAGGTGATTCCGTGTGCCAGTCTGTTGAAGTCCTCCTCGGGGATAGGGGGGAGAGCCGGTAGACCTTCCCTAGGTAGGCAGCCAGGGATTGGTGGATCACAGTTGGTAGTTTCAACTACGGGGGAATTAAGATTGTTTTGCGGTGGGGGGGTTGCCAAATTATTAATGATGGTCTCAATTTTGTCCGTGAAGAACTGGGCGAGATTGTCGCAGAGGGTCTGTGAGGGGGGTATGATTTTCTTAGCGCAGTCAGGGTGGATGAGGTTATCAAGGATCTGGAATATACTTTTCGAGCTATTAGCTGCGTTAACTATAGTGGAGCAGTAATAGGTCGATTTGCTCTCTAAGATGGCAGATTTATATTCGAGGAGCTTTTTTTTCCAAGTGGTTTTATCAGTGTCGCAATAACCTTGTCTCCACTTCCTCTCAGCCTGTTTGCAGGCGAGCTTGAGGTTCTTCAGGGCATCATTATACCATGGCGCAGGTGCTCTGCCTTTAGGTTTACAACGTTTTAGTGGAGCGATAGAGTCCGTGATGGATACTATCTTCATGCTAAAGGCTCTGTAGTTGTTTTCAACCGAGTTGGTTGATGAGAAGCTATCTTCCACATTGAAGACAGTGGTGGAGGAACTCAGTTTTTCCAGAGCTTTCCAGTCTCTGTACGTAAATTCTGGTAGAGTGCGTTTGTTCAGTTTTCTAGTTTTTGTGCAGGTAATATAAAATGTGATAAGAGCATGATCCGTCCAGCTCATAGGCAGAATGTCATTCACATGTGTTAAACCAGGACTAGAAAAGATAAGGTCGAGTCGATTGCCTGCTGAGTGGGTAGGTTGCTTGACCAGCTGGTGAAGTCCCACGCTGTCACAAGACAGCAGGAGGTTTTCTAGACCAGTGTCTAGGCTACCGTTTGGCCAGAGGTTAAAATCCCCCAAAATGATAAGTTTGTTATGGGAGGTTGCCATGTTCGTAAAGGTAGTGAGTAGTGCTTGCTGTTGATGGGAGGTAAAGGACCCTGGAGGTCGGTAGCAGATGATCGCCGTGAAGGTATCTCCTAGGTGGCAGTTTATGGAAAGGCCGAAGAGCTCAATCCCGGCCACTGGATCTATATCTATGGTGTATATCTGCCAGGAGGCTCTGAAGATAATGCCTACTCCGCCACCACGGCCCTTGGGTCTGGGAAGGTGCAAAATATTAAAATCTTGCGGGCATGCCCATGCTAAGTCAATGTCGCAGTCGGCGTGAGTCCATGTCTCAGTTAGAAAGAGGACATCTAAAAGGTGGGATTCTATAAGGAGATGGATTTCGTTAGCATGCTTTGGTAGTGATCTAACGTTCAAAAGACCTCCCAGGAGCAGACCCTTAGGTGTGAAGTCAAGCAGTGGAGAGGCTGTGTCGGCAAAGGTGATCCGACCTTCATGAGCGAACCCTAGGAGCAAATACAGACACGCTTATTGTATCTGCCATGAGTAGATATCTCTATGCAGTCTGGCTTGTAAGCAAATGATTTGGCAGCTTTCTGTAATTAGTTTTCACCTGGTTTTGTCTTGTAAAGTTTTCCATTATAAGGAGCTGTGGCAGGAGGAAGTCTCAGCAGCTGTCGTATCCAAGACTCTGATGTTAATTATTTTTAAATTTGGATTTTTAGGGAAATGTGAATCCCATGAACAGCTTTTTTAGCAATGTACTGATGGCATTGTTGTTGCACTGCTACTTTAAGTTATTAGATCAAAACACCATGACAGATTCGTTTTAATATTTGCATATTTTTCATTATTTTACCTTGTATGCTCATAATGTTTTACGAATGTTGCTGTCTATGGCTATGCACATTTTATGGGTTCATTGAAACCTGAAATAAACTATTTGATGATGATATACTCAAGAGGTGCCACTTTATGACACTACATTCAACAACACTCCACTCTAGAATACTCCACTTAACCGGTACTCCTCTAGACGACACTCTATTCAACAACACTGCTCTTTACGACACTCCACTGTATAACACTCCAGTATATGCCACTCTACTTCACTTTATGCCATTCCAATCTACAACAGTGTATTCTACTTTAAAATAAATCACATAGCACTGTAGTACTGTACTATGAACACACAATGTACTATAGAGTCACCACAAGGCACATGTTTAATTTACCTTATACGTACATTTTGTCTCTACATTAATTACACTGTTGTATTTCTGATACCTGAAAAAAGTGGTTAATAATAACACAACTTTATTTTTTCAGACATTTGGGTAGGTATGAAAAGACCTATGTTTTCTTTTTAAGTTTCTTCTAGAAGTTTTTTTTGTTTTCACTAGTCAACATGACCAACCAACAAAAAAAAGATGAACAGGAAAGAAGAGGACAACAAAGGAAAAAACTAAGGATGTTGGGGAGGACACTGGTGAGTCACTCCAATCTCACTGTGTATGCTTGGACCTTTCTTACCCACAACAATTGCTGCATGGAGCAGCAAACAGTAGGTTGCTTTACTGGCCTTCTTGTTCCCAATGTGCCTATCCTGCCTTAATAATTTGACTGGTACCACAGTAGTAGGAGCAGGTACTGATGCCGTGAGTGAAGGAGTAGGTGGTTGTGGTGGTCCTGCCAACAATGATCGGGTTGTGCTGTAGTGTCGGACGAAGTGGCTGCTGCAGCCTTTAACAACTCCTTTTACCGCCTTCTTTCGAACTGCGCCATCCCGGATGTGTGGATCACCTCCCAATCCTTGCTTTTTCCCATCATCCCAAAAGAGTACTGCCATCAGGTACCATGAGAAATTGGATTCTTAAAATGGTTGCAGATAACCAGTTTTGCATTTCCAATGTTCCCCAGGCAGTCAAGGAGAAAAACTTCCAGGCAACACTTTTCAGTTTTTTCATGCCCTTCACCCTATGCTGTTCCTGTTGAGTCGTCTGCTCATCCTGTTCTCCCTCCTCCTCCATTAGGACAGAATTGAAGCTGTGGTAAATGAAAAAGAGGCTTGCAAGAGAAGATTTTCCCTCAGGAAAATAATACGACCTTCAGCTTTCAGGATCTGAATGGAAATGGAGAAAAGGGGTGTAAACATTCTGTTTACTATAATAGATAGCGTTCTAAGACAATGAAATGCTCTTTAACAAAAAGCAAAAGTTCCACAGTGCTATCGCAAAAGTATCTAAGAGTTACCATGGTACTAATGATATACAAAAGTAAAAATTGAAATGTCACAAAATGAACATACACATAACAAAGGCTGGCTGTTACAGCAGCCATTGTGCTGTTTTTGGTTAACATATTCTCAAAAGATAAGCAAAAAACATTTTTACAATGGTTAGTAGCACCAAATGGGCTATAAACAGAGCCCAGCACCATAGAGACAGTAGTGACTGTTAGAAAGTAATACCAAATGGACTATAAACACAGGGCATTTCTACTAAATACCAGCAACAACCATAGGCATTGTGATGGCTGTTAAAAAGCAATACAGCTTTATTTCTTCTTCAAAGAAATGAGAGAAATGGAACATTATACCTCATCAGATCCATGTATATATGCTTCCACATAAAACAGGGACATTTCTATGCCAATCTGTTTAGTTGATTTGAAAAACAATGATAGATTTATTTTCTGGTATGTGACCATAAATTAAAACAAAATACACATTTAATGACAACGCAAGGGTTACATTTTAGTTATAGTTAGGAAAATGATATTTAATCTTTCCATACAAAACTAGTGTAAACTACACAAGCCTTAGAAATTCCAAAGTTATAGCTTTAACTTGTGCCCTGTCTAAAACTTCTGATAACTTGCACATCTCCATACACAGTGGTGTGAACTCGATAGCAACACAACATTAACTATAACTTGTGCCTTCTCCTTGCACTGTTTCTGCCCTTTCATATTACATCACTTAGACCATATTAAATAATGACATACCTAATAACACTCATAACGTATCTAACAAAATAATTTCTGAGAACACTGTGCATGGTAGTAGGTCAAGTTATAGTTAATAGGCCACTGGATGGCTCAATGGATGAAGGAGAGGGGTACCATGCCCCCGTCGACATGAAAATGCTCAGTCCCTGAAGTAAGGGGTCAATGGAACCTTATGTGGCTCAGGGAGAGGGTCCCTACACACCCTCCTCAAAAAACAATAATCAACCAAGGGGTCCATGGGGCCCTTAAATGGCCAGGTAGGGGCCAGATGCCCCACTTCCCTTTAAATAAGAAATCATCCCCAGGAGATGGGGTCCCTGGTGCCTGTAGAAGGTTTGGGGAGGGGGTTGCCTGCCCATTTTTCTGGAAAGAAAACCGATCAGCCCCAGGAAATAGGGGCCACGTGCCCTTTTGTGGCTCAGGAAGGGGGCGTGCATGCCCCTTCTACATAAAAAAAATGGGATAGGCCCCGGGGCATGGGGCCCGGCGGCCATGAAATCTACAATAAAAATAAATAATAATAACAGTTAGCTGAGTGGAGTAGTTTCTCATTTCACATTCACTGTTCTAGCAGGGGAGTGCCCTGCAAGGTCTTAAAAAAACAGTGATGTAATTTGAGATGCCATCAGTGATGTCACTGACTATGTCATGAGTGATGTGATATATGAGTTCATAAGCAGTGCATTGCGGGGGCTTATGTTATAGTTAGCTCAGGTAACTATAACTGCTGAATTTCTAGAGTTTTGTGCGTGCAAAATCTAATCCTAACTATAAACTCATACAACCTTTGCTTTTTTCAGTGAATTTCTAAGGTTTTTAAATTAGATTTTCTAACTATGATATCCTTGTAACCTTTGTTTTTTTTCAGTGACTTTGAGGTTTTTGTCATATAAATTGTACTGCAATTTTACGTACAATTTCAATTCAGAAATTCAATTTTTTACAACTTTATAAAAACATTTTATTTTCACATTTATTATTATTATTATTTTAATTAATAATAATATCAATTTTAAAAGTTACAAATCACAATTCAAAGTAATGTAATTAATGAGGTGTTTTTGTAAATGCAATAAAACACTTTTTTCTAAATTCATTGTTCGAATCTGCAGATTCATCACAGATTTTAAAAAAAGGTGCCCATACAGCTACTCTTTGGCTGCTAGTTTTTGTGACAAAATCATAGCATACACATATATAAATATAATATACAGGGCCCTCAGATTTAAAGATTTCCACCATAGAAAACATATCTATAGAAAATATTAGAGGCCTGTTTGTATTTTTCAACATAATCTTCTTGTCTCCCGGCTCGGTCAATCCATGGATCCACGGGCTGAAATTACGTATCTGCTATGATGCTCAAAGCACAACTTACAGTTTACAGTTTAAGTGTATTGTTATTAGTTAAGAAAAACGGTCACAATATATTATAATTAACACAAATTAAGTGTGCATATATTGGAGAAATCCTTTTTTTAAATATTCAGTTTTCTTAAAAGCATAGATTAATATTGCCAGAATACAGGAAAATATGTTGGTCTTCTTTACATCATGTTATTATAAAATTCCTTCAATTCATAATCGTTAATACTCTTCTCAGTTATTATAAACTGGCATGTGCATCTGTGTGAAATTCACTACTAGTTTTCTTTATAAAAATATCCGCGGCTCCAAATGTCAACATCCCACAATTGTGTCAATGTATTTTGCTCACAATATCGGCCAACTTCCTTTTACTGCTGTAAGCAGCTTGAAATTCTGTTTGACTGCTTTATCGTGTAATTGTAAAAACTTCAAAAGTTTTCAGTTTAACTGAGAGTCTGTGGGGTCCAGGCTTCTCATGATAGCTGTTCTACATGTGCGACTCTCTCTCTCATTTAATAGGAGCTTTAAAAGTGTACGGCGTACATTATTTAGTATGGTACATATGCAGACCAAATGCAATGGGGCATCACATAGTCTGCACATTCATGGCCTTTGTATCTCCATAGCAGTTTATCTGCTAAGGATGGCAGTTCTTCTAAGCGTGTAGCCAATAGTTTTTTCTTGAGATAAGCCAGATAGGTTAGATGCAAATATGTTGCCGGTTGCAATGTGACATACGCTTGAATTGTCATCCAGGCATCGGATCGCCGTGAGAATATGCTTTTATCATCAACTAGCAAATGTATTTTTGCTGCTTTATTCATCGCTTGGCAAAAAGTAGAATGCGTCAGATTCAAGTCCCATAAGTCACCCATATTAGATATTTATAAAGATGATAGCAAATATTTGTTATAACTTGAATTAACATCGTTGGTCAGACATTCCCATAAAACGCTGATTAAAGGGCTGGATTGATTGTTTCGTATTTTGTGCATGGATTTAATAAAATTATATCTTCTTGCTATATTTTGCTGGGTCAATCCACATTCCATATGGATTTGAGAAGGGCAAGCATTACAGGTGAGACTAAAGACCCATTTGTATGTTTTGATTTGTAGTCTATCCAACTATCGAATCCTTACCATCCATCACCGTACTTGTGTAAGTTAGTGACTGAAGCAATTTTGCTTTGATAACTGAGAGCAATGGTTGATAGGAGGGGAAGTATAGTTTTTTGCAAGTAAACAGAATGCATGTATTAGAGTGTTGTTTTTTTCTTACCATGTACTGTTGGTGTGTTATCTAAATTGTCGCCCAAGGATTTGTCCATGCTAACCTCTTCTATGATTGCATTACCAGCTTGATCTTTAGTGAGGCATAGGGATTATTCCCTATAAACATGATTTTAGTCTTAGCAATATGAATTTCCAATTGATTGAGTTTTGTGTTGCCGCAGTTTCTTTAATCCGTCTTTGTCGTCCAAGTTCTGTGTGACTCAGAAGCACAATAGCATCGGAATATGACAGATTGGATATCATTAAAGAGCCTAACCTTGGAGCGTGCAACTTTACTTGGTCCAGGTAAGTGGATAAATCAGCCGTAAAGAGGTAAAAGAAATGTGGTGCTAGCTCACACCCTTGCTTAAGGACCCTTACGGGTGGTATTTTCCTTGATATTCTCGTCCCATCCCCCACCCTAATTTGGATCCATGTTACTGCATATAGCGATTCAATTGCTCTTAAGATTTTTTCATGAATACCCCATCATTTTACTTTAGCCCATAGGAGTGGTGATCCACCCTATCAAAAGCTACTTTCAGATCGATAAAGCAGAGTTGCCATTTTTCTTTTGGCGTTTACTTTTTTCTGCAATTAGTGCAACTTTTATGTTAATTGAGGTACCATACCCTTTCCGAAATCTTGTTTGTTGGGGTTGAATCAGTTTCTTGGTATTTGACCACTGTATTACATCTTCCAATATTGTTGATGCATAATATTTTGCTTCTGAATCAATAAGGGCTATTAACCTGTAATTCGATGGCTTTGTTTTCTCTCCTCCCTTATAGATTGGGTTTATTATTGATCCCATCCAATTATCTGGGATCATACCTGTGTTTTCCACCTCTTTAAACAATACCATTATTGGATTAGCCCAATATTTTGGGTCCAATTTAAACATTGCCTGGTGAATGCCATTTGGACCTGGGGCACTGTCACTTCTGCATGCTTTGATCACATTTTCAACTCTTGAGAGTGTACAAGATGCATTATCTGAAGCGGTTACATACTCGAGGCAATCCAGGTTGTTATCTGAGCCTCAATGACTTTATTAGTTTTATTTAATCGTAGCTGATTTTGATTAGTGAAGAGTTTTGTCAGATAAACCATCCAATCTTGTTCCATAATATTTGATGATACTGTTACATTGTTTGCCTTGTTTAAGCTGTTTATTTTTTTTCCAAAAAGCTTTGTTTTTTATTGTCTGCAATTGTGGAACAGCTTTGCCCAGAACTATTCTGTACTTTTTCTTTTTGCTTGCCAGATATGTTTCTTAAATTCCTTCTTCAATTGTTTTAGTTTTACTCATGCATGAGTACCTAGTTTTTTTTACCTTTCTCATTTCTCTTCTCAATTCTTTTTTTAACTCTTTCATTTTCTGTGATGATGGGTGAATGTAACTTTTAGTACGTCTCAATATTAAATTTGGTTTTTGGTTCGTCAATTCTGACCCAAATTTGATCCAGGCGCTTAGTGCCATTGGAGATAATGCTATACTAGCCCCCAAGATCATTTTAGCTTTGTCTGCAAGTTTTGGAAGTCGATGAGATGACCAATTCAGTCGTTTTTGGGTAGTTACTACACTTCCCTCATCGATTGTTGGAGCAAGCTGATATCTGTCTGGATTTATATTTATATCTATTTGCTGGATTGAGTTATCGCTGCCTGTAGTGCACTTAATTTTGAACATTCTTAGTTGCTATATTAGTGATAAGGAAAGAATAGTATAATCAATTATAGATCCAGACGTTGGTTCTTAACATGTTAAATTTGGAGGATCATCGTCCTGTAGTCTCCCATTGATTACTCTCAAACCAAAATATTCTAGTTCTTTGCCTACTTTATTAGCTTTGCCTACTTTATTAGCTTTCCTCCAAGGGTGGTTCGTTTGATGATTTACCAATCAAATTTCTTTTTCTGCTGCTAACTGGTCATCATCATCCGGTGTGTGAATAAGATGGGTATTAAAATCACCTGTAATCAATATTTTCCATTTTGGGGTATTATATCCTACTTCAGCTATTTTGTGTATTAACTTTTTGAATGTTGTCGATTTATCCTGGGCGTTTGGATGAGCGTAGATGAAGCTAACTCTAACTCGCCGTCTTGTTGTTTTTTTTGGAGTCCTTTTGCTTGTTTAAATAATTGCTGTCTTTTTTTGTTTTCGTGGTTGGGCTTCTTTTGGTAGATTTTAATAAATTATTTGAATTTGAGGTGGTAGGGGCATAGCTGGACAGCTCCCGGGCCTGGGACAGCTGCAACGCCTTTGTGTTGCGAAAAGACGGCCTCTGTGCTGATGAGAAAAATCTTCCACGACATTAATGTAACAGCAGGACTCCAACTCATCGCTGGCATATGAACGGCTATCCATCAGCGAGAGCCACGTGGCCTTTAAGTGAGTCACTCTCGCATCACCTCCTGCGCCCTCCTCAGTTACAGCCTTCCGAGCACTCCCTCCTCGGGGCTAGGTTCCGCCCACCGCCGCCACTGTAGAGTGCCACTTCTGTGTCCAGGCTGACTGATCTACTTCTACAACCCACCTCGGGCCAGCGCCGCCACCGAGACCGCCATGAAGGGTGTAAGTGGTCGTTTGAGGGTTCAATTTGCTCTCTTTTCGCTGTGATGAATTACGCTGCCCCAGCTACCGCACCCACCTTCCCACGGGGTAGAACTGCTCCTCATTTCTTCCCTCACCCCGTGTTGACAACATCTCAGCCTTGAGTATTCTTGGGTTATCGAACAGGGCATAGACACAGTCAGAATCTTATGAAAGTCCTTTGAAGTGCATCCTACTCATGGGGACCTTTACACCTTGATTTTGAGAACTACCTGTTTTCATTTGTGAAAGTGCTTTAGTGCTCTGTCCCAACCGTATATATTTCACTGCTTAATTTTCATTCATATTTTTGAAAATGTATTGAATTTCTCACGGATGTAATCTTCTATGGGCGTTTGTCCATTAGAACCATTGATTGGGCTGGAATTATATAGTTTCTCAGGAGCCATTTTTTTTTTCTTTCACAGGCCCTTCTAAACGCCAATGCTTGTTTCATGGTCCCTTCTGGTTTCTGAGATGCCACATTGTGCAGTGTGTTAGGAAAGAATTTCAACAATTGTTTAACTATGGCTAATTCACCCCAAGGGAAGGATCTAGTTGAAAAAAGTGGACGATATATGGCACTGTCATCGTTAGTAAACTGCTTAGGTGGGACTTAGTGTACAGTGTGTCTGCCAAGCACTCCATCAAATTGTTTTTGTAGGGAAAGGGTCAAAGGCTAATGGGGCTGGTAGTTTCATGTGGAGTTTGATAGAAGAGGGGCATCTCCTTTTAGCACTGCTGTTAGTGATCTGTTTCATATCTTCTCGTTCTGTTTTTACTCGGGGGAGATTGGCTATCTACATACAAGTATAACGTAACAACCCTCACAGTCTGCTGTTAGATTTAGAGAGAAGGATATTTTAAACAACCAACTAGATCAGAGTAAACATCTTTGATGTATGGAAAATGTAACTGCTCCTCAATTTTTCAGCCACTCTACTTAATTTAAATGGAGTTGTCAAGTGGAACAAGCAGTGCAACATCCGAAGACAGACTCTACAAGTTTCACAAACGTTGATCCACGATAATGTAAATCTTTGCACTTCCTTAACTTCACAGCTTTGTTCTTTATTTATCTTGAGGTACTGTAGCTGGCAAACAAAGCTTCAGTTATAAAAACACTGACAGGCTACCTTGCATTTGAGAGGATATGCTGCAAAGAAACGCAGATGAGGCCAAGAAAACAAGCATTTACAATGCAATAGGTCTCGCATTTGCGAGAGTTTATGCTATTGGCATTGTAAATGACAATGCCTTTTATTTATTTGTTTCAATAACCAACACATTAATAAAAGGCATTGTAATCTACAATGCCAATAGCTCAAACTCTAGTAAATGCGAGACCTATTGCATTGCAAATGCTTGTTCTATTTTCTCTCGTAGGGTTCCTGCACTTTATCATACAACCTTGCAAACGGCATCTGCATGATTAAATGACCAGAGGCAGCCCACAGACTGCATCGTTTTGACATTTTATCTGCCTGCTGCTGAAAACCTGGAAAGAGGCTGGAGAGCGCAGCGATGGAAGGGAAATGTAATGTGTAAAGGCTTTTGCTGACCACCACAGTAGCACGGGGCTCTGGAATGTGCGTATTATGGCTTGTTAACAGTTTTACAAGCAGTGATGACACATGGCAGCGATGGGGGCTGGTGGGGGAGCATGATAAAATTGGGCACATGTAGAAAACAAGAAAGGCACATAGCTGCCCCCAGGCCCTGAAGCCCCAACATGCTTAACAAGCCATAGTTGTAGCTTATTTATCTTATGCAACTTATAACCATTGACAAAGCCAATAGTCCTTACTTGTTGTAGGTATGATGTTACTTGTTGTATCACATATCTGGATGCCTTGACAGAAACAGCAAAATACAAGTCGGGCGGCAAACTATGCTAAACACAGATTTTTAGCGTAAGTGTTGTAAAGCCACGCCCCTAATTACACTGGCCACGCCCCTTTGAGAGCCCTCCCCCCCCCAGTTTTTTCATCCCACTTAAAGCCCTGACTGTGGCATTGTAGAACACTTTTGGTAGTCTAGGGTCTTACCTTCCAAACGTGTCCACTGCAGAGTCCGATACAAGGGGTTCTCGTGAGACGACAGTACAATATGGGAAAGATCACAGCTGGGTACATTTCACAGGTCCCTGTATGACTGCAGTACCAGGATCTAAAGGCGAGCAGCACCATGACCTTAGGCTGGGCTCAGGAATTACTGCATTCCTAGGAAGCCACCGGGCTCACAAGTAACCTTTAAGGCTGTGAACACTGCAGCTGTTGGGGTGATTTCTGGAAGATGTCGCCGCTGGCGTACCTCCTTTAGGCCACGGTGTTCAGAATTGCAAAGTAAGCATAAGCTACTCTGCCATGCGTTAAGTAGTGCGCATGCTTAGTTGTCCTCCGCTACTGCTGAGTAGGTATCAATCCCCCTACCTCTCAACCACATGCATCCGTTCACTTGGTAACACGGCCCTACGGGACACTGCCTCGACCGGGCCAAAGTGCCGTATGGAAGTCAGTGCTCGACAAGAGCTTGTGCAGTTCTGCAAACTTTGTCCTCTCTAGGTATGGCGCCTCGTGCCTTAGGGTAGTGGCTTCTTTACTTTGTGTTCGGTCTGTGGTTCTCCAGCTGCCTTCTTCTGGTTTGTTAGTCTAATTTGTCCATACTGAGTGCCCAGCTGATGAGGCGTCAGTTGTTTTTCATTGCACCCGTTTTAATCTCACTGCCCCAAACGTGCACTAAAATACCAGTTCTGCTCTCAAATGTGGTACTTGCTCCAGTAGCTCCTTGACTTGCTCCAATTAATTTTTCTCTGGGGGAGTAGCAGGCGGCTAAGGGAACAGAGTGGCTAAAACGTGACAATGGTCAATGGATGCAGCAAATGGCGTGCCACCGCGCACGTCACCGTCCAAGGCCAGAAGTCCACGGGGAAACTGAAAGGCCATGGACACAACTGATCATTGAAGCTTTTGTCAAAATGCAATTGTACTTGATCAATAAGTAAAAAGCGTGAGAATCTAAAACACAGTGGACGGGGGAGGGGATGGGGGCACACCCACTACAAGCACAGCAAACAAACTACGTCCGTCACAGAGCAAAGGATTTGATAAACACTACTCTACACTGTAATGTTCGTGGGCGGCGAGTTAGCGGCCCAGTTGATCGGGCACGTAGACGTGCGCATACGCGGGTGTGACACGTGACACCGCGTACGATATATAAATAAAGGAGGCGTGGCCCGAGGTTAGTTCGGACCACGCGGACGAGACTATCGGTGTCCCAGGTCCATTTGTTAGCGCAGCACCAGCGGCCCTGCGCACGTGTGAGCAACACACGACAATGGCGACGAGGGAGTGAACCGACCCTTGCTCGTCCCTGCCTGCCGCTCTGATCTCCCCGGCGGCGGCGCGATCATTGGCAAGCCACGTCGGAGGCTCGTCTGCTGTGGGCCTGCTCTGACCTATCGGCCCGATCACGGACGTCAGCGCATGGCGGCGCTTCTTGCAGTCGACCCCCACTGCAGTGCCCGGCCAGGAGAGAGTAGCGGCGGAAAGAGCTGACGACGGAGTACACGGGGGCGTGATCACTGCCCACCACACGACTCACCAGATAAGGGCAAGTGTGGCCTACAGCTGGCCTGAGAAACCCCGTGTACCCTGCCAGCTCACGCCCCAGTGCTCAGTGCCCCTCCGGGGCCCAACCTCCGCCGACCTGTGCCTGCTCCAGGGTGGTTGTGCGCGACAACCGGTGAGCAGATCAAGACAACCACCGCCGCATGCATCAAAGCTCAAAGAAAAAGAGATAACAGACACTTTTGCGGCACGCGGGAAGGTCCCACGTGCTGCGAAATGGCGGTGATTCCCCCCCATTGAGCCGTTTCTGGTCGACGGCGCGCCGCCGTCCCTGGCGCCACGATGGAAGGACTGGGCGGAGCGTCTGCAGTTCTATTTCGAAGGTGCTGGGACGGCGAGAGAAAAGCGCAGGGCGCTTCTCTTTCATCTCGGTGGGAAAGACATACACAGGATTTACAAGACTCTGGTGGAGGCCACACTACACACCTACGTCACGCTCCTCAACGCGCTCAACGCGCTCAACACGCACTTCGAACCAATGGCCAGTAAAGACTACGAGCGTTTCATATTCAGACAGGCGCGACAAGAGGCCGATGAATCGCTTGACGCATTCCACGGTAGGCTCAAGGAACTCGCCAGCACCTGCGGTTTCCGCGACGAACAAGAAGAGATCCGTGGCCAGATAATACAGGGATGCTACTCCTTCAACCTGAGAGTCAAGATCCTTCAAGAAGACGGAAAACCGTTAGCGGACATTTTGAAACTAGGGCGGTCTAAAGAACTATCACAAGCTAGAGCGTCACACATGGATACAGCACTCCATAGACCTGTCAAAACAGAACAAGTGAACACTGCCGAAAAAATCAATGTTGTCCGACCGAAACAATGCCAGTTTGGACGAAGAAAACCGCAAGAACGCCGAAAAGAATGTGGGTACTGCGGAGGCACGCCCCACCATGCTCAGGACTGTCCAGTGCAGGGAAAGAAATGCGGCTCGTGTGGGCAAATGAACCATTTTGCGTCAGTCTGCCGGTCATCCAAGCAGAGACCTGAAGCTGCCCATGCGGTCAGAGAAAGCCCGGACAGTGAAGATATGGACGACGACTCCAATGACTACCCGGTCCATTACGTCTTCGCCATTGACCAGCCCCTGAGGAAAAAGAGGCGTCTCCCAAAGTGCCGAATAAGAATACACAACCAAGAGGTGAGGGCCATGATAGACATGGAAGCCTCAATTGAGCTCATGGCAGCAAACGTCTACAACCAACTGCGGGACAAGCCAGCGCTGAAGACAGCCAAGATCCGAGTCTTTGCATACGGACAAAAGACCCCGATTCCTCTGATCGGATGCTTCCAAACGGAAATACAGCACCTGGACCAGAAAGTATCCACTACGTCACCAAAGAGGGCAGCGGCATGCTTCTCAGTGGACAGGCGGCTGAAGACCTCCAACTAATATCATTCGGGATGGCGGTGCTGGAAGAGGATTTGGACACAATTCTCGAGGATTTCGAAGACACGTTCCAAGGCATCGGGGGCCTATAGGGAAAGGAAGTATCTCTCCATATTGACCCGTCCATCCAACCTGTAGCCCTCAGGCACCGGAGGATAGCATTCCACCTGAGGAAGAAAGTGGAACAAGAACTAGAAGCTCTCAAGCGACAAGGAATCATCGAGAAAGTCAGCGGCCCCACTCCGTGGGTATCGCCAATAGTGGTGGCGCGAAAACCCAAGCAGCCGGGACAGGTCCGCATCTGTGTCGACATGCGCCTGCCCAACGCAGCAGTAAAAAGGGAACGACATTTGACGCCCACCATCGACGACATCCTGGGAGAGCTGAACGGAGCGAAGTGGTTCTCCAAAATGGACCTCAGGTCAGGCTATCATCAGCTGCCCCTGCACCCGGACTCCTGATAGATCATCACTTTCTCTACCCATGTGGGTCTCCGGCGATACCTACGACTCAACTTTGGGATCTCGAGCTTCGCGGAAGTCTTCCAAAACACTATCAGAGAAGTCCTGAGCGGGCTCCCCGGAGTCCTGAACGTCAGTGATGATCTGCTCATCTACGCGAACACCGTCGAGGAGCATCACCAAAGACTGAGGGGCGTATTGCAGAGGATCAAAGACTCTGGCCTAACGTTACATCGCGAGAAGTGCCAATTCCTCCAAAACAAGATCAGTTTCTTTGGATACACGTTCCCGGACCAAGGGATCGCTCCGGACCCAGAAAAAGTGAAGGATGTGCAAGAAACACCTGCGCCGACAAACATATCGGAGGTACGAAGCTTCCTCGGCATGGTGAACTTCTGTGGGAGGTTCATCCCAGATTTGTCCAACCTCACCAGGCCCCTCCGAGAACTCACCAAATCTTCAACCCCCTGGCAATGGGGAGAAGAACAAGATGTGGCATTCCAGAAAACCAAGACAGCACTATCGGCGGATAAAACCTTGTCATATTTTGACCCAGCTAAACCAACCAACATTGCTGTGGATGCCAGCCCATACGGCCTGGGAGCTGTACTGACACAATGCCAGGGATCTGAAGACTGGGCACCCATCGCCTATGCCAGCAGGTCGCTGACGGAGACCAAACAAAGGTACTCTCAGATCGAGAGGGAGGCGATCGCAATACACTGGGCCTGCAGGCACTTCCATGTGTATGTGTACGGACATCCGTTCACCGTCTCGACAGACCACAAGCCCCTTCTCCCTCTCTTCCGAGGGTCGGTCTCCAAACCTCCACCCAGAATAGAGAAATGGATCCTGCAACTCCAGGAGTACGACTACCAGCTGGAATTCAAACCGGGAGCGACAAACCCAGCAGACTACCTCTCAAGGCATCCCAGAGCAGCAACCAGCAAAGAAAAGGAAGACGCCGACGAAACAGAGGAATACGTACAGGTAGTACTGGAAAGATCAAGGCCCCTCCCCATGAGCATAGACATGATCATCGCAGCAACCCGCAGTGATGAAGTCCTCCAACTGGTGATACATGCAGTGCAGGCCAACGAGTGGAAGCCTCTCCAAGCATCATTGAGCAAGAGAACACCCCATGCGAAAAGTGCCCTAGAAACCATCCTAAAAGTATGGGAGGAGCTGTCTGTGGACAGCCAAGGGTGTCTACTGAGGGGACCACGGATCGTAATGCCAACGAGCCTGACCCGACAAGCAATCGAGCTGGCTCACCGAGGACACCAAGGAATGGTGAAGACCAAGAGCAGACTCTGCGCAAAGGTATGGTTTCCAGACATGGACACCCGAGTGGAACAGGCCGTCAAAGAATGTCAGTGGTGCCAAGCAGCCGGGCAACCCGATTGCCCGCCCCCGATAGTCACTGAGGACAATCCACGGAGGCCATGGGAACAAGTCAGTGCAGACTTTGGACACCTTCCAGACGGCAGATACATGCTCGTCATAATTGATGACTTCACCAAGTACCCGGAGGTAGAAATAGTAACAACGCTCACCGCGAAAGAGGTCGTAGCCAAATTTGAGAAAATCATCGCCACACACGGCATATTCGAGAGAGTCAAGACGGACAATGGACCTCCCTTCCAGGGACAAGAGTTCGCTGATTACCTCAAGGAGTGGGGAATCCAGCACCGGAAAGTGACCCCCCGGTGGCCCCAAGCCAATGGGGAGGTCGAGAGGTTCATGCACACTCTCAACAAAGTCCTCCGAATCGCCCACGCGGAAGAAGCCCCGTTGGAGAGGTCTATCTGCACGTTTCTGAGAGAGTACCGGCTCACGCCCCATCGCACCACGGAAGCCGCTCCAGGCCCTTCTGCCATGGGAAGGATAGTTTGCGACACTCTCCCCAACCATCACACCTGGACTCCGACCAAAGTAAGCCCTCAACGGACCCTGATCAATAGGCGGCGATCTAATGACAAAGCCAGTTTCCGACGCTGACCCAAAGAACAGTCCATTCGGGAAAATGATCAAGTCTACGTGAAGGACCAATACCCCGGAAGCAAGTTCAGGCTCCCATTCGAACCAAGACCGTGGACAGTCACGCGCCGGACCGGCACCATGGTGACAGCTCAAAGGAGTGGAGAGACCGTCATGCGAAACGTGTCATTCTTCAAGAAAGCCGCCCATTCCCCAGGAAGTCACCCACGTCAAGAGTCGGATCAAGAGCCACCCCACTCACCGGAGGGGAGCGATAATCTACCAGGGAGTGATCCCAAACACCTGCCTAACAGCCCACCAGTGGGCCCCCTGGCTGAGGGGACACCGCCAAACACTAACTCCTGCATCCCTACAGGATCCCGAACAGAGGGAACACCACGCCAAGAAACCCCACGGAGAACATTATTCCGCAGAGAGGCCGCGGGTTATGGACTGAGAAGGAATCCGCCCCATCTTCACAACTGGCGGACTTTGCTGTGGGCTGAGGCCAACAGGACCGACCACCTGACTGGTAACAGGCCGGATGGCCTTTTGTTTACTTTACCACCTGACTCTGCATGATGAATCCCTAGTAATACTGGTGTTTTGTTTTAAATAAAGGTTAAAAGGAATGTAATGTTCGTGGGCGGCGAGTTAGCGGCCCAGTTGATCGCGCACGTAGACGTGCGCATACGCGGGTGTGACACGTGACACCGCGTACGATATATAAATAAAGGAGGCGTGGCCCGAGGTTAGTTCGGACCACGCGGACGAGACTATCGGTGTCCCGGGTCCATTTGTTAGCGCAGTGCCAGCGGCCCTGCGCACGTGTGAGCAACACACGACATACACAACGATAACGTCTTGTGTTTTGGAAACTTTCTGCCATTTGTACACAAACAAAATAGATTCCCCTGGAAATGTGCACCCGCTTAAGACTAAGGAGAACACAAGCTTCTCTATAAAACCTCCCAGTACAGGGATAATATATTTTTCTCGACTCCATTCGCTTTTAGTTTACTTTTCACCACCCGGAACCTGCCCCGTTTTAGATAAAGCAATGCACTGGAAGTCTGCGTCTCTATTAAAACAAGCGGCATTGAAAGCTTTTAAAAAAAACAACAACAAAAAATGCCCGCGAGTGGGGATAATAAAACGGCTGCTCTATATTTGACGTTTACTGCCCGGGCCACCACTGCACCGCGAGCTTCTGTAGAGAGCCATAGTCGCCACGAGCCGCCCCAGACGCTTGCGCTGTGATTTCAGCAGTTGGGCCTCGCCGGGGGTGCCTCTGCCTCTGCTGCTGGGAGAGCTCCGCTGGTGGCCTGCCTCTGCCGCCGCCGTGAGCCACGAAATGCTGCGGGAGTCTCACAGAGGGAAGCTGGTATTGTGAGTACGGTGACCAGCCCCCGCCCCCCAAGCCGCTGCGTGGTCCTGCTGAGACCTGCCTCTGCCGTTGCTTGCGCTGTGGGCACTGCACCACACAAAAAATTACAACCGGTGAATACAAGCAAAATGTACGTGCGCCTCACTCAGAGAGCTCTGCTGAAAGCCAAACTACTTAAGTGTAGTTAGTTATAATGCATTTTCCAGAGCACATATCTTTTTTACCTACCACAAAAAAAAGCGATCGCGAAACCGAAAGCGATCGATTTTTAAAACAAAGCCGCAAGTGGTGCGCACGTGCGCCATATGCTTTCAATTATCGCGCCCGTGTCTGGGCACGATAATTGAAACCATATGCCAGAAATGTGCGTAATAGACACCAATAGGCCAGGGGCGGAGCTATGCGCCCAATAATTTTATAGCAAGCAATTCAGTTGCTTGAGTATTTGAAGAAAACCTTCTTTTTCATAAACATGGTTGGTGGAGGATTGCTTTTGTTTTCAGGCAAGAGTTGTACAGCTAACAATGACCTTTAAGTTTCAAGGGCTTTGTGGGCTACATATAGAATATGTGATGTACTGACAAAGTTGCCTAAGCTTTAGGTAATCAAATAAATGTAATACTATATTAGTTAGAAAACAAAAAGTAGATGTATTTTTTAATTGAAAAAATAAGTGGATGACAATAATAAAGACAGGAGGAAATGAGGATCAAAAAGGTAGTGGTCTGCTTTATATGTACAATGGGTAGGATCCCCTATTAAGCTGTGTGAATCTTCTGGTTCCTCCCTATTTCAGACTGTAATGGGTGACACCAGCAGTCTAACATATAGTACTATTGTAACCCGCAAAGTAAATGTACTGCTACCTGGAGTGGGAGAATTTGAGTGTTGAAATAGTAAAAATAAAAGTACTAAAACCAAATATGTAAGGAAGTGGAAGAAGCAACTGGTTGTAATGGTTTATTTAGCATGGAGGTCAGGGGAGAGGTAATATTATCGGTCTGTCTTAATATATCGAGCTCCGTGTTAAAGTTTAAAAAAAGAAACTGAGCACAGTGTCCTTGAAGCGTCGCCGCGCTCAGTTTTGCACTTAAAAAAGTATTTGCAATGCAATAGGTCTCGCATTTACGCGAGTTTAAGGTATTGGCATTGTAAAAGACAATACCTTTTATTTATGTTTAAAAACAAAACAAACATAATAGGCATTGTCATTTACAGTGCCAATAGCTTAAACTCGTGTTAATGCGAGACCTATTGCATTGTAAATGCTTGTTTTACTATGATTTCACTGTCTATAGGCTCTGTAGTTGATTCAATTGCATAAGGTGTTGATTATTGCACCTCTTGCGTTTTTGATGACATTGTTTTTTGTGACGCAAGAGGAGTGAGCATACCCTTTTTTATTTCCTGTTTCAGAAAAAATTGCTGCCGCCGGGTCCTTAAATACATTTTAAAGTTTTTTTGTTCCGATCTTACTGATTTTACTAAATACATTTCCAGTGGGGAAATTATTGGGCTGGAGTGACTTACTATCCCTTGTGATCCCGTTAATAGTGCGCCCCTGTTGTAATGTATTTCTTTTGGGACTTTTTTTGTTGGCGTGATTTTTGAAGAGGGAGTACTTGCCTGACCCGCCCTGATATCATTTCACCTTTTCCGCTTTTTTGGTGTGGCACCAGTTGGCAATTACCGTCACAGTTGCCTTCTAATTGCTTTCCAGTTAGTTATTAACATCTCTTATTCCCCGGAGTCTTTCCTGATGTACGAGTTTTGACCTTGTAGGATCTATTCTCTATTAAGACGGTATGAGCAATAGGAACAATAGGAGTGAGCCAAATTTAGTTTCAAGTCCAGATACTGGTAAGAGGTGCTGTAATCTCTCCTGTAGTTCTCTTGCCAGGCTGTCTTTAAACCTGGTCAAAAACTTCCACTGGTGGGATCAGTAGGGGTCAATTAGGTCAGAGGGATCAACAAGGCAGTGGTTGGCATGACGCCCTCCCGGCCTCCTCCCAGAACAACAATACGGGAGCTGATGGTAAGGAATGGGGGGCAGCACTGTGCAGGCCGTGCATCTACAACTCAGTCAGTCATCCCGCCAGCCAGACTTCCAAACGCCAACAGACCCACCAGCAACCGGGTTAACAGAATTTCCCGCTATCACCAGAAGCCAGGTGCCACAATAGCCAGGTAGCCACCTCGTCCCCCTACACCTATCACTTTTCCAGAGTCAACCACTTTATGGTATACTATTTATGCTCTGTTTCTAGCCTCTTTTGTTCTCAGTTTTTCCCTTTGCTATAGGTCCCAAGCTCATGGCAAGGAAGCAAGAAGAAGGAGGAGCGTCAGCGAGGTGCGGCTGGGTGAATCAGCAGCCGAAACAGACAGAGCATTTTTCAAGGACTTGCTCCTTTCCACCTTCTCTCACCTCGCTTTGCTGCTCAGCCACGCCGTCACCGCCACAGAGCAACAGTGACTGCTATCGCTACCGTTGTTCGCTGCACTTCGCCTGCTGCTCAACTCCTGCAGTCATAAACACACAGCCGCTGCCGCAGCCGTTATTCCACTGCTCGCTGTCGGTCTCAGCCTTACGCCTCAACCGCCTCACCCTTGCCTTGTTTGTTGCTCATTGCGGTTGCAGTCACACAGGGTAACAGTCGCGGAGGCAGAAGGCAGTAGACTTCCACGGTCAAGCTCAGTGTGATTGTCATGAACGAACAGCAAACCGTGATTGGTTTCTGTAAGTCCCAACTCCTGCTCATGGGGGACCACACCCTAAGTCATTTGGGTTTCAGCTCTCAGCAGAGACTACTGAAAACCAGTGCTGATGTATCTCTTTTTGGATTTCCAGAAAAAACATTTCAGATTGCTGCCAGTATGTCTTCAGAAGACCCAAGACAGCCTATCTGGAGGAGGAGGAGGAAGACACACCACCACCAAAGAAAGAGTCCGAATTTTGGAAGCATTTTACCATACCTTCTGGTGGAAAAAAATTAATTGCCAAAACTTTGCAGTGGAACATCTGTGGGAACAATTATCGTGAGGGACGGGTAAGAAGTACTTTCATGGGACGTCTTCCACATGCAAGTACTTAAATACCACCCATGAAAAAACCTACAATAAGATGATGTGGGAGAAAGCGGGTGCAGGAGCAGGAGAGTCTTTATCTGGAGGAGTACCTACAGGGCCATCTACATCACACAAAGTGATAATAATTCCTGCTTATCCTTGAGTACATACATGTACACAGTTAACAACCACAGAAGTTGAATGTTTGTTTCATCCCTGTTCAATCTTACCTGTTTTTGAGACACAAAAGCCAGCTGTTTCCTCCAAGTTGGCTTCTCTTACCCTTTTTATTACCTTGTTTATTTTGTTTTCCAAAATATAAAATATAAAACAATATAAAACTGTTATAAAAACAAAATGATTCTTATTTGAATCACCACATCAGTTCACACAATGAGCTAACATGTTTCATGTTTTATGTAATTGTGTGTTTAAGTGTTTGTGAGTTTTTGTAAGTGGCTGTTTCAATGTGTGGCAGGTGTGTGAGTGGCTGTACGGAGGTGTGACTTGGTGTATGAGTGGCCGAATTGGTTGTAAGTGGGTTTGTGAGTAGCTGCATAATTGTATTTGTATATGTATCACAACCTGTATAAATGAAATTAAAATAGCACATGTTGACTAATTTAATATTCACCAAAGGGAATAAACCTATCAAGTATCAAAGAAGACACCAGCAAATATTTTGCAATGACATCTAGAATATTAAAATCAAGATGAAAGTGCAAGTGACTGTGTGGATGTGTGGCTAAGTGTGTGGGTGGCTGTATCGATATGTGACTGGGTGTGTGAGTGATTGTGATGGAGCGAGGTTCAGAATAATATTTTGTTCTGACTCGCAAAGTTAAACTTCCATAATATAACCGTATTAATCAGAGTATGTTGATATGTACTAATCAACCTAGTTTAAAATGCACACACGACACAAGGGACTAACATCTGTGCTCTATGTTGCAACTGCAAGTTTGTAAAAAAATAATGAATTAACTTTGTCTATTGTCTTTGTCAGTATTAAATGCGGCTGTTTTATTAATGGCATGTGCTTATTTTGTGTGCTTATGTTATGTCATTTCGTCTTTTATGTGGCATAAGTTTGTAAACTTTATGTGCTTCAGCTTTTTGCTAGGTAACTTTGATTAATGGGTTAATAATTAGTAAAGCGGGTGGGTAACAGAAGGGTTTCCAATACTCTAATTAATTGATGTCTTGTGTTTCTTTGAATACTAGTTCTCCATGAGAGAGGCCTAAGGCCTGAGGCCTAGCGTTTTGAAAATGAGTGTTTGGAATCCTGTCGTGAGGAGCTGAGCACAGAGAAATAAATAAATAAAATTGGTTGTGCAAGATGAGCTCTGCAAGTGACAAAATAAAGGACAGATAGGATGTGGCAGACCTGCCAAGCCAAGGAAGCAACAGACTGTTTCAAATATTGTTGCATTTCCGAGGAAGCTAATGGTCTCGTGAGAAAGAGGACAATGGTGTTTTAGTATAAAAACTTATCCCTAACACGGGAGGGGGCTGCTCGCTTTCCGAATCCAGAAGGGCGTGACGTGCTGACGAACATTTGGCGCACGTAAGGATAGTAGGCCTTAATGACTTTTCCTTTTTAGATGAAGGGAGTTTTAGACAGGGAAAATAGAACTTAGGGTTTGAAGGAACTTTGAAGGAACTGATCATTTTTGTTTAACTCATGCTAATTGATTATTCTTTGAAATGTCAGTCTAATATGCTTTTCCTCAATTAAATGCTGCTTATTCGCTAATAAAATAATGACTTATTAAAGAAATGCCTTTTCTTTGAAGAATAACATTAATAAATTAGATTTTGAAACGACAAGCTGGTCTTGTTTATTCATGGTCTAGTTACCATCAGATTGATCCATTTACCTAAGTGACTTAATTAAAATGTTATTTGCATAAAATCCATGGTAAGATATGATAAACTGCAGATGTATGTAAATGTGTAAATAGTTTTTAAATAGGTTCTGTTTAATTAGGTCACATGATTCAGCTGAGACACGGCTCATGATCTTCCACCATCTTGTAAACTGAAGGGGAAGAGTGAATAATCGACCGTAGGCGATTTTTTTCATATACTATGATCAACAACATCGTCCCCCCCGGCTGGTAGGAGCACCTATGGCCAGATGAGGTTGTGAAGACGGTTGGGTCCATATGCAGTGGCTTTAATATACATGACGCCCTGATGAAATTGCCTAAAATTCTATGGGCAATGAAACATGTCGGCAAGTAAATCAGGATTGGTTAAATAGGTGATAACCACGACTACTTTTTCTTTTTTATCTTTCCATACCCAACACAAGAGGCAGAATAAAATTGTATATCTGTGTTGGAGTGTGAGTGTTTTAATGAGTTGATTGACACTGTACTGGTCACTTTCTTTCTTTATTTACGTCCACTGCATCTTTTTCACAAACTACTTGTGTTTTTGGACACGTTTTTCCTTTCGAGCTTGATGGTACCAATGATGAGAACAGGGCTATCCTGGCGAGTACCAGTCAGGTTCCCGTTTGGTGGTGCGCCCGTGAGGTGCCATCTCACTCTTGCACATTTTTCTTTGGTTTAGCACAATATATGTTGGACACGAGATTAGGTGCGGTATGAATGGTCTCACAACTGTATCTTAGCTGTTTGAGAATCAGGCAATGGTATAGCACTACCCTAAGGTATATCGACTACCCCATCAACGCTTAAAAGGGGAGTATGGTTTGCAAAAAGAATGCAACAAACGAAATATCCTAAATAAGGGTGACGTTTTTTGAGTGCTGAAATAGTCTAGGTCTTGTTTTGTACTAGTCACATGATTCAGCTGCCCAAAATTTGTCTCGGTAGTTTATGGGCCTTGTGAGAGATTTATGAATAATGGTAAGTATTATGGAGTAGGGTAGTGTTGTTGAGACAGATTTTCTATAGGGGCGCTGCATCAATTCCATGGTAGCAGAGGATGGTTACTATGGTAACGAACATGCTACATGTTAGTTACATAGGATCGATGTTTAACATATGTTAAGTTTGTCAAGTTGTTATATGTAGTCGAAAGGTTTTTTCCAGCAGTGTGAAAATTCCTGGTTTGTACCGGTACAAGAGTAGTGTAACAGGTGAAGTTGCACAGTGCATTTGTTCTGTTTCAAAATAGTGGTATTGTCATATATCACTAGTGTTGTGGACGTACAGCACAAGTTTAGGGACTCTAGGTGTGCTAGGTAGAATGTATAGTCAGGATTGTCTATGAAATCGTAGCTTTCGAGTATAGGGACTAGGAGCCTGTTTTAAAACTCACTGTGAAAAGAGTAGTAGAATTTATCCAAGCTTGAGTGAAGGGTAAGAAAGCGTTGTCTATCTTACTGGCGAGTGTGGGTATTCAATGGTTGGTTAAAGTCCTACCAAGAATCATGTATGCATGGTTAGGTTTTTCTTCCGTTTGAAAGTGCGTAAATGATTTTGTAATATTCGATCAAGTGAAACTTTGAATTGTCACTTTAAGTGCATTCAGAGAGAATCGAGTTCGTTTTTACCAGTTAGAAGGGTAGTGTTGTTGAGACAGATTTTCTATAGGGGCGCTGCATCAGTTGCATCAGTGTATTAGTGGCTGTGTGGCTGTGTGAGGGACTGTATCAATGTGTGAGTAAGTGTTTGAGTGGCTGTATCAATGTGCAAGTGGGTATGTGAGTGGCTTTATCAGTGTGTGAATGTATGTGTGGCTGGCTATATTGGGGTGTAAATATATGTGTGAGTTCCTGTATCAGTGTGTATCTGGTTGTGTGAGTGGCTATATCAGTGTGTGTCTGGTTGTGTGAGTGGATGTACCAGTGTATGACTGGGTGCGGCTTCGCAGAGGAGAGCTGGGAGAGAGAGAGGTCGCGCACAGAAGGACTCGCTGGAATTGCGTGGAACGGGACTCGAAGTCCCAGGGGGCCAACAACCTTCCTCACCTGTGTTGGAGAGACCCGCCCACAGCCACAGCCTCTTAGCTCCTCGCCGAGGAGAGCTGGGAGAGAGAGAGGTCGCGCACAGAAGGACTCGTTGGAATTGTGTGGAACGGGACTCAAAGTCCTAGGGGGCCAACAACCTTCCTCACCTGTGTTGGAGAGACCCGCCCACAGCCGCCGTCTCTTAGCTCCTCGCCGCACCCGCTCTGCGGGTGCCGCTTCGCAGAGGAGAGCTGGGAGAGAGAGAGGTCGCGCACAGAAGGACTCGCTGGAATTGCGTGGAACGGGACTCAAAGTCCCAGGGGGCCAACAACCTTCCTCACCTGTGTTGGAGAGACCCGCCCACAGCTGTCGCCTCTTAGCTCCTTGCCGCACCCACTTCGTGGGACGAGTGCGGGCGCGCGCCGGACGAATTCCGGGCCAAGGGCGGGCCCGTTTTAGCCCATTCGAGACCGTACGAGGCCGGTCCAGGCACCCCTCCAAGTCATCCTTATTCAAAAAGGTCAGTGCATCCCGTAGCACGCCGGAACTTATACAAAGTGAATTTAATCCGGGTTGCATATTCTTTTATTCTAAGCCTATTGGATTTGTTACAAACACCATAGAGAGAATGAATGTGCGTGAGGGAAAGGGAAGATCTGTACAGCCAACTGGTAGTATTGTAGGCACCTTGGACCAGTTTTTAATTAGAGCTGGTTCCGTTCTTGCCCACGAAATCGCACTAACTGAAAGGCGTCTATCGCTTGATATTCAAACTGCAAAGAGGTAATCTTTGGGTGCTATAGCCTCCGCACGTACCCCAGATCGCATAATGGCCACTGACATTGTGTCGATTGAAGAAGATGGTGATTTGGGTCTGTCAATTAATTTATCAGAAGAGGCAAAAGGTGGACAAGGTGGACAGGGCACCCAGAATATATTGCTAGCCATAGTCCCGGCTGTAGTGGGTATTGAAAATTCTCATAGCCTCCCTCCACCTCGCATTGTTACTAGATCTGCCCAACAGGATAAACCCTGTGTTCTTGCAAATAACCAAGACTCTTCGCAAAAAAGGAAGCGGGGTGGTGGGCCGCAAAGACAGAAACCGGCTAAATTAAAGAAGCCAAACAAAGATGGAGGGGCTACAGCATTTCAACCCCTTCCATTGGAGGATTCACAGTCAATAAGGTTGAACATGTCCAGTACTTTGAATTCAACTGCTCTAGAGGATTTTTACGTAAAAACCTTTGATGCTATGTGGGGTAGATTGGAAAACTTGATTACATCGTCTTTGTCCCCAATTTTGCACAGGTTAACTAAAATAGAGGATAGATTAATCGCCTTTGATTTAAAGATTATGCAGAATGGTGGGAGTTTGGAGTAACGGAGCACATTGTCAGTGGTTGGTGGGTCTTGTACCGCGGTAACTGGAAATCCCCCCCTCCCTAATTCCCTTGCAGTAGGGCAAACACCCGTTACTCCAAGCATGATAGGAAGGAATGTAGATGCTGCAGATATAGATAACATCGACAGAGTAAATGGCACTGTTGATGCCTGTGGCCAGGGAAGAGGGATAAGTGGCCCAAATGTGAGGCTTAGGGGTGTGGTCTTGCCTGATTCACCACGGGGGGCTCGTGCTCAGACACTGCATCAGATGCCGAGGGACAAGGTTCATAGGGAGGTGCCAGTGGGTCACCAGGTTTAACATCTCCCCCCAGCAGCAGCTCCATTGGTAGTGGTCTTACGGAATGTCCCACCCCTCCGAGAGGGCCAGATAGAAAACACAAACACAGATCAATTAATGGCTAAAACCAAGTATTGGCTCTCTAATCAACTGAAGAATATGGGGGTGGTGGGCCTGGATATTTGGAAGGATATGATAATGGCCAGACAATGTCCTTGGGTTGGGCAATCAAGGAAAGCAGGAGGAGGAGATTGCATAGTCCCAAATTTTAACAACAAGCACGCTGTGGGATTTCTTTTGAATTGCCTGGGGAGTACTAATTTAGATTGTAGTTCCGATAAAATTGATCTCTTACCACTGTTTTTTTTATAGACCATATTTAACCCAAAATAGTTGGTGGACGCAGGGGGAACAAAACAATTATAGAACACATCAGGATCCCAGCCAAAGATTGCCCTTTCTAAATTTAGAGAATAGATTTGCTCCATTGTCAGGCCTAGACTGTTGTGATTGACTACACCCTATAAGTTCAATACCTTTGGCATGTTCCATCACTCAACGACTAGTGTCCTTAGTGACTATCCAGCCCAGGCAGTTAGATATTGTAGAGGCTGTGGGGGAGAGTTCGAGTAAAGACAGTACAGCGATACACAAGAGTAGGCCCCTACCAGAGGGTGAGTTAAACTCCGTGAGTCGGCCACAGTCAGATTGCTTACAGATAATGACATGGAATGTGGCAGGGGCTAGGAACAAACTACAGGATGCAAACTGGTATAAAGCTTTTGAGCACTGTGATTTGGTTCTAATACAGGAGACATGGCTTACGGATTCTTTCTTTGTAAATGGTTCCAAGACTATTGCAACAAATGCAACCCCTTCACAAGCAGGTAGGGCTAGCGGTGGTTTAGCAGTACTTATTTCATTGTCTTCTAGGTTGTTTTTAAAGAAATATTATACCAAGTTGTCGTATTTTCAGTTTTTATTTTTTACAATAGAAGGAATTCAGGATATAATACTTATCAATTTTTATAACAATATTTTTAATGCTTCGAGACATGAGGTAATCACTTCGCTAGATAATGAGCTGACGGACTTCATGAAGAATGTAGGATGGGATTGCTCTATTATTTGGGCAGGGGATTTGAACTTAGAACCATGTGACCAAATATCTAAAATTCAATGTGGTTACGAAGAAGAACAGGTGGCGCTTTGATACATTTCCCACATAATAATTACGGGGAAAATATTAATTTTGTTATGTCCTAAACATAACCTAGAAATTACAGATAAGACTTTACAAGGTAGTAGATGGGAAGATAGAGATAATATCTTTACCTTCGAAGGTGCAAGGTCATCATCATGCATCGACCATTTTATTACTTCAATAGATTTAAGGTCCATAATTTTGGAATGCCTTATTGGCCCCAGCCTAGTGAGTGATCACCACCCAGTATTGATAACTGTAAGTATCCCGCTTAGAAAATCGTTCCAATCAGGTACTTGTGAAGCGGACATAAAAACACATGGGGGAAACGGGATCTCAATCGAATAAGCAGGTGTAGACCCAGATGCATTTACAAATACAATTTTATTAAAAATATCAAATAATATTGGCACCTGTTTGGATGATTCATCAAGTAGCCTTGATATTGTTAAGGCCTTCCAACTTATTTCTACTGTAATTTCAGACAACCTACGAAGAAAAAGTAAGAAACTTATATTGAATTCTCCAAGGTGGTTTGATAAACTTTGTTCTAAACTGAATAGGGAATTAAAGTTGGCGCTTAAAACAATACCACGTAACAGGGAGAGGATCACCACATTACGGAAACTATATAAAGAAGCCCTTAATAAGAGAAAAATGGAGATAAGGGAAAATGCATGGGAGTCTTTAAACAAGGCCGCAGAGCTAATAGAGTCAGGGCCAGATGTTGGTAGCCCAATACCTGGCCGAATTTACCGATTTTCGGCCGTTACCGACTGGTATTGGGCATTCGGGATGTAGGGGACCCAAAAACACCCGAATCGGTAAATTTACCGAATCGGTAAAGTTTCCGAATCGGAAACCTTACAGAATCGGAAAATATACCGAATCGGTAAATTTACCAAATCTGTAAAGTTTCCGAATTGGAAAATTTACCGAATTGGAAAAATTACCGATTCGGAAAGTTTACCGATTTGGTAATTTTACCGATTCGGAAAATAAGAAATGGTAAAATTGAATTTTGAGATGTAGGTAACCTTTTAAATACCGAATTTGCATGAAATTCGGTATTTAAGAGTCAGTATTTACCATGGATTGAAATCAGGTGGTAACCAGGTGCAGGCTATAAAAAAGGCCCCAAAATGCAACAGTTTCACCAGAATGGTGGCATTCTATGTCATTGCGAGGCGGCTACGGCTACAGGCAGAAGGAGAGAGGGTCTGGCGGAGGGAGGAGCAGGTGTACAGGCAGAGAATCACTCTATTCTAGCTAACTGAGCCAGAGATCCTACAAAGGTACAGATTGGCTCCCCAAACTATCCTGGACCTTATCAGGGACCTCCACCCACTCTTGGACCATCCAACCCCAAGGGCACACGCCATCCCACCCCATGTGCAGGTGCTGTGCAGCCTACACCTGCTTGCATCTGGGAGTTACCAGAGTGTGGTTGCTGCGGTAAGTGGGCTGTCTTTCCTGTTTCTTCAAAAAATTCCTTGATGCCATGTTGCAGAGAATGCATCACTACCTCAGCTTCCCTGCAACGCATGCTGAACTGCTCAGGACAAAGACAGACTTTTATCAGATGGCGCATTTCCCAAACATCATTGGCTGTATTGATGGTACCCACATACCAATATGCCCACCTGCTGCCACAGAGTACATTTATCGGAACAGGAAGTCCACCCACACCATAAATGTACAGGTGATCTGTGATTCCAAGTACATGATCACTGACATAGTAGCCAAATTTCCCAGGAGTACCCACGACTTACATCTTCCAGAACAGTGGGAACTACGCACGCCTGACAGCGGGGGAATTAGGCGAAGGATACTTGCTAGGTAACACACTGTGTGAAACTCCCTTGATACATATTGCAGATGGATGTGTGTGTGTGCATGTGAGTAATGTTTTTTCTTCTTACAATTAGGGGACAGTGCATATGCCCTCCGGTCCTTCATCCTCACACCCTACCTCAACCCTACAACACAAAGCCAGAGGAGATACAACAGGGCACACAAAACAACCCGAAACATTGTGGAGCGCACCTTTGGTATGTGGAAGAGCAGGTTTTGCTGCCTACTTAAGAGTGGAGGGGCTCGCCAGTACACACCAATCACCTGCTGCAAGATGATTGCAGCCTGTGCAATGCTGTACAACCTTGCGGTTATGAAGGGCACCGAAGTGGATACCATGATGACGAGCAAGCACTGCCTGAACCACACACATCTGGAGTAGCAACACCAACTGATGGCAGACACAGACGGGAGGAGGTCACACGCAACTTCTTTTAAGTAAGTAAAGAGACACCGACAGGTGGAGCATGCACCCAATGTATTTTAATTGTGTCATGAAATAGGTTTTTAAAGTACAAATGTGCAACAACAAGTATTTAACTTCAATGATGTCAGTCGTGGTTCACTTCACCATGAACTGTAATAGTAATTTACGTCCTCGCTTCCCAGTGCCACTTGTCTGGTGCTCACTCTGCTCACTCTCTTGCTGCGCTGTGGCCTCAGCGTGGCGCCTGCTGCTCCTCCTTGTCTCTGGGACAAGGGAGCTTGCCATGCTGCTCCTGCTTGTGCTCTCCTCACTCACAGGCACATCCAGAGCAGCTGTCTGTGCAGTTTGGGCATTTAACAGCGCCTCAAGAGCACTGGTTATCCTGCCCATGCCCCTAGTGACCTCATTGCTGTTTTGGGTCATAGCCTCCTGCATGTTACTGCTCCTCCTGCATAGCAGGGATGTGGCTGTGGCCAGGCGGTTGATAGCTTTATTTTGGCCATGAGCACGCTGCCTTTCCTTGCGCCTTGCCGCAGATTGAGTGTCCAGTTTGGTGCATAGCAGCTGCACCGATTGGCTCATTTCGCGCATCCCTGCTGCCATCTCTTTGTTCACTTCTACAAGCTCCCTGATGCCCTTTCCTATGTCTCCTATGTTACTGTTCAGGGACCTCATTTGGCGTTGGCATGCCTGGATGGCTCTTCCCTGCATCCTCTGGATTCTCACCATGCTCCCCTCCAGGCCACGGAACACACTTGGACCCTCCACAGGTGCATCTGCAGCCCTTTCTATGACTCTGCGGCGTCTAGCACCAGTATGGCCCACCTCAGCACTGGAGTGCAGTGTGCCAGAGCTAACATCCACAGGCAAGTTGCGCGTTTCTTCCCCCTCCATGTCAGCTGCTGATGACTCCATGTCTAGAAGTGGGGCCACAACATGCCTCCTGCTTGGTTGTGATGCAGGTGTTGTGTCATACTGTGATGCAGGCATTTCTTGTGATGACAGCAACAGAGGGGATTGAGATCTGTGAGGGGACGCCTGCAACTCTGGAGGCATTTCTGAGTCTTGTGCTGGAGGATGGCTACTTGGTGCACCTGTGTCCTGTTGTACGTCTTGGGTAGGTGGACCTGGCTTCTGACTCTCCTCCCTCTCTGGTGGTGTGCCTTCAGTCTCCTGCGAACGCCTGCGAGACGTTTCACCTGTGGACATATGAGCCTACATTAGCTAAGCGCTACTGTCTCACAGTCACTACAATTAAATATTTCTCACTTTAGCTTTATTCTCTCTGCAATTATTTCCCTAACTTGGTGGTTGCTGTGCTGTATGACATGTTTGTTCTTACATTTCCTGACTACATGTGCCATGATGCATTGCTCCTGTATAGTGCTAGCAGTACTGGACTGGGGTTCACTTGGCCACAAAGGGTACAGGTAAGGATGATGGTATGGGGGGGAATGCTGTGCATGTCTCTTACCTTTTTTGCTTGCAGCTCTGGCTGAGCTGTCTACTTCTCCCAGTCCGCAGACGCTGTCTGGTTCAATGGTTGAGGCCACCATCTCCTCCAGGTCAGTAAGGGGGGGTGCTGGGTTCTTGCCTCCGCCAGTTTTTGTTGCCTGCTTGTGGTGTTCAGACAATTGTTTCTTGGTTTGACTCCTGAAGTCATAGAATCTTTTTTTAAGGTCCTCCGTGTCTCTGGTAGTCACCCCCACTGCATTAACTTTGTCCAGTATGTCCAGCCAGAGTTTCCTTTTGGCAGATTCTGCCACAGTGAGGGACTGCCTGCCAAACAGTTTTTGGTGCACCTTCACTACCTCCTCAACAAGGACCTGCAGCTCCATGCTGCTGAATTTGAGTTTCCTTTTCCTCTCTGCCTGCTCTTTTTCTTTGCTGCTTGCCATTTTGCAGTTTTAAAAGTGCTCAAAACCCTTTCTGCTGCTCAGGGACTCATCTCAGCTCCAACTGCCTTTCCAGAAGCTTCTAATTAGTTGCAGCTGCCTCTGTAGCCACTTCCTGTAGGGAGGGGGAGGGTGGTAGCACCTGATTGGCTGCCTACATAAGTTTCACTTTTGTTTGCTTTCGGATTCGGATTTTACCGAATCGGTATTTACCGAATCGGTATTTACCGATTCGGTATTCCCCATTCATTCCTATGGGCAAAATGGCCCATAGAAATGAATAGGGAATACGGAATCGGTGAATACTGATTCGGTAAATACCGATTCGGTAAAATCCGATTGTCCGATTCCGGATTTTACCGAATCGGTATTTTTTACCGATTTTTTATCTACATACCATTTACCGATTCTAAAATACCGATTCGGTAAAATTCGGTATTTTAGAATCGGTAAAATCGGATTACCTACATCTGGCCCCCAGTTCTCTTCTGGAAAACTCTGGATTAACCCTTTTTTAAAGAGGCGCAATCAGTGAAGATTGATACCGTAGTGGCCCCTGAGGACTGGTTAACTGATTTCGAAGCCATTTTTAATGAGTCCAAATAGGGTCTTTTAAGAGTTCAGGATAATGCTGTCATAACTACATATGATATTAATTTAGAGAGTATATCTCAAGACGAAATTAGAACAGCCCCTAAGAATAGTGCCGGTGGTAAGGCGGCTGGCCCTGACGGTGTCCCAATTGATGTATTTAAGCACAACATGGACCTTTGGGTACCAGTCTTGTTTAAATTCTTCAATGCAACAATAGATGGGGTGATACCGGCCTCATGGGCATAGTCCCTATATTTAAAAAGGGAGATAGAAGTTGTCCGAGTTGCTATCGTCCAATATCCTTGCTTGATTCAACGTCTAAAGTCATGGGGCGCATATTGTTGGCCAGGCTAGAGCTTTGGTCAATAGAAAACAATATACTATCAAAGGCACAGTATGGCTTTAGACGGGGCGTTGGCACAGTTGAGCAGTGCCTGAACCTGGATCTAATAATAGGAAAATATACCCTTGTGAGGGAGGGCACCCTTCATCTCTGCTTTGTGGATTTATCAAGCACTTTTGACTTGGTAAACCACTCAAAGCTATGGGAGACATTAAGGGGAATGGGCGCCCCGGATGATATTGTTAGTTTCCTATCACAGATTTACGCACGGTTATCGGCAAGGATAGGATATGGAATTCAGGGGGAAAGCACGAAGCACTTTAAAATTACCCGTGGAGTAAGACAGGGCTGCACTCTTGCCCCCTTATTATTTTCACTTTATATAAATGGGGTTGACTCTTTATTACAGAACAGCGGGGTAGATGTCCCAATGATTGGTAAGCGGGCAACACCCCTTTTATTGTACGCCAAAGACGCCGTCCTGATCTCAAGGACGGCTAATGGCTTACGGACCCTGATGGATAATTTTAATAGTTTTATGACGGAGAAACATTTGAAAATTAACCTAAGTAAGACACTGGTAATGTCCTGTGGTAAAGGGAATGTAAAAATTAAATCCCATTTTATCAACGGGACACAGATAGAGAGAACATCTACGTTTTCTTACTTAGGGATCCTTTTTAACAGAAGGGCAATTGGAAAAAGCATATAACGCTAAGCAAGCTGAAATTTGTAAAAACGGTGGAGGCCATATTTAGATTCTCCCAAAAAATCGGTAATAAACCTGTCAGGGAGATTCCTAAGTTGTACGGAGCAAAGTGCATCGCAGGGAGTTGTTATGGGGGAGCCCTATGGGGGCCAGACCGATACTTCTTCACTACAAACTCTCGAAAACAACTTCCTTAGAAGCATAGCCGTCCCTGGTGCTACATCTTCTATCATCGTTCACAGGGAAACTGGATCTCGGTGCATATATGACTTAATAAGTATGGCCGCATTAAATCTATGGCATCGAATCTGGGTTAGGGAAGAGACTCATTTTACGAGGGATATTATTTTAGATTGTATGTCTCAAGATGTTTGTAAAAAATTTCCCTGGTTAAGTTATATTGTTGGCCTTTGAGAGGACTGTGATTTAACTGCAAACAACTTTATTCTGGGAGATGCTCAATATCCCAGTAAGGTTGAATTAAAAGAGAGATTGTTGAGTGTAAGGGCGGCTCGTAGAGATGAGGTCAAACCCTAAGAACACAGTCATCTGTTATTTCGAGGGTCCTTTGGCCAGGGGTTTACAACCATATCTTGCCTTTGTAACCAATGTCCAACATAGATTCTAACTTACCAGATTAAGATTGTGCTCTTTGCACTTTTTATTTGCATTCCCTAAAAGGGTTAAGTGGTGCGCCATTATGCCGAATTGTCCATGTGATGGCAGTTCCAAACAAAGTACCCTTCACTTTTTATTGTTTTGTAAGTTTTATACTGAAATTAGAAAAAGAATTCTCCGGCCGATTTTTAAATCTAATTGCCTGTTTATCTATAAAACTGCTTTTAATTATTTACAGTACCTGGATAATGTTTTAACTTGTAACGCCGTTATCTCTTATATACTGATGGCAATGAAACAAAGGAATGAACTTGCTCCTTTGGAAAGACTGAATTATGAAGCAACGTAAGCATATTTGTTTAGCTCTTTGCTTATTTAATTTAAATGATGAACTGATGTCTCCTGATGTCTTCCCTTAAATATCAGATGTGTTTTCTTCTGAACTATAAATGTATTTTAGTCTTTTTACTGTATAGTATGCTTTTGTGGACATTTTGTATGATCTGAATAAAGCTTGTTTTGATTTATTTTTATAACTGGGTGTGTGAGTGGTTGCATTAATATGTGAGTGGATGTATGAGTGGCTGTTTCGGTGTAAAAAGTGTGTGTGAGTGGCTGTATGTATGTAGGAGTGGCTGTATTGGTGTGAGAGTTGCTGTACCAGTTTGTGATTAGGAATGTGAGTGGCTGTATAGGTGTGTGGTTGGGTATGTGAGTGGTTGTATGGAGGTGTAAGTGGCTATATGGGTGTGTAGGAGGTATGTGAGTGGCTGTATGGGGTGTGTCTTGGTGTATAAGTTCAAATGAGTAAAGGGATGCACACCGTATTTATCCTGTTTCTTTTGTTCTTCCTGTTCCTCTTGCCTATGTTCAGATTGCGTGCAGAACGGTTATATTAGGCCTACCCCACTGCCATCTGTTAAAATGAACTGTTGAGGGATGGGGCTGCATCTAGCCCCATGAAACCAATCGCACAGCGTCATGCCGCCCTTGGCGTGCATATGTATTCGAAGGTTCTTTAACCATTTTTCAGTGTTTATTCCATATTTTTCTCCATACTTTAAGCTTCTTGTTTAAACATTTTCATCAGTTTTTTATCCAAATCCACAGAAACCGATTTTTAGCCAATTTCCAAATTTCTAATATTCTGATTGTGCCGATCCGGGCCTCTTAAAAGAATATGAGTAATGCGTTGTTCATCACAAGCAGTCTTTATTTCACTTTAAAAACCCAATGCATTTCGGGCCACTCCGTGCCCTTCTTCGGGGGTCACTACAATTAATAATAACAAAATTTACATTAGCACTATTATTCATAGATGTACACATGGTTACAATTAAAGTTCATCATTACTGCACTTTTCTACCATAGCCTATTCACGTCTTGCATCTTCCCCCTTATATTATATCCCTCGCACGCCCTTTCCTCCACCTTAACTGTCTCCAACTGTCACTTTCTCTCCTAAAACTGCTGCTAACTGTTCTCGGATGGTACCAAACTCTTTACCTCCCTCCGACCTATTCCTCCTCCAGCCCTTCAATTTCCGTGCCGAAACTCTCCTTCTGCACCCGAGTTTACTCAAAAAGTTACCACTGTTCTAAGGGATTGTGAAAGCGTGTTAAGGTTATTAAACATGCGTATCCTACGTCCTTCTTACACTAATTAATTGGGAGTCTAAAGGAACCAAACTCCTGTGTATGCCCCATGCTTATGCCTTACGAATCTAGCAATGTTTCCCTCACCCCGCTTTCCTCCATACCTGCTGTGGTCGTTAGTTAAAACCTGCGATCTTCGCCTACTTCTCTGAGCTGTAAATCAGTTACTTGCTCCCACCCACTTGTTTAAATCGTATCTCTCACGTGCTTTCCCTCCCAATCGGCTACGTATTTCAAACCTCCCGCCCTGTCGTGCGTTAGACCTTTTCAAAACTACATTTCCCAACATGCAAAACCGCGATTAAAAAAGTGCCTCGATTCTTTTCCATAATGTTTTTGAAAAAATGTTGCCACAATATATCTTTGCATGTTATAAATTAATATGTACAAGTTTGGTCCCACTTGCGATGAACTCGGGTCTTCCGTCCATTTCTGTGTATTAATGTTCTATTGCATCTTCTTTCCATTTATTGTTGCTCTCCGGTGGGTGCACTCCCTTGGTGGGGTTATAGTATGAATGTTCAAATGAGTAAAGGGATGCACACCGTATTTATCCTGTTTCTTTTGTTCTTCCTGTTCCTCTTGCCTATGTTCAGATTGCGTGCAGAACGGTTATATTAGGCCTACCCCACTGCCATCTGTTAAAATGAACTGTTGAGGGATGGGGCTGCATCTAGCCCCATGAAACCAATCGCACAGCGTCATGCCGCCCTTGGCGTGCATATGTATTCGAAGGTTCTTTAACCATTTTTCAGTGTTTATTCCATATTTTTCTCCATACTTTAAGCTTCTTGTTTAAACATTTTCATCAGTTTTTTATCCAAATCCACAGAAACCGATTTTTAGCCAATTTCCAAATTTCTAATATTCTGATTGTGCCGATCCGGGCCTCTTAAAAGAATATGAGTAATGCGTTGTTCATCACAAGCAGTCTTTATTTCACTTTAAAAACCCAATGCATTTCGGGCCACTCCGTGCCCTTCTTCGGGGGTCACTACAATTAATAATAACAAAATTTACATTAGCACTGTTATTCATAGATGTACACATGGTTACAATTAAAGTTCATCATTACTGCACTTTTCTACCATAGCCTATTCACGTCTTGCATCTTCCCCCTTATATTATATCCCTCGCACGCCCTTTCCTCCACCTTAACTGTCTCCAACTGTCACTTTCTCTCCTAAAACTGCTGCTAACTGTTCTCGGATGGTACCAAACTCTTTACCTCCCTCCGACCTATTCCTCCTCCAGCCCTTCAATTTCTCTCCTTCTGCACCCGAGTTTACTCAAAAAGTTACCACTGTTCTAAGGGATTGTGAAAGCGTGTTAAGGTTATTAAACATGCGTATCCTACGTCCTTCTTACACTAATTAATTGGGAGTCTAAAGGAACCAAACTCCTGTGTATGCCCCATGCTTATGCCTTACGAATCTAGCAATGTTTCCCTCACCCCGCTTTCCTCCATACCTGCTGTGGTCGTTAGTTAAAACCTGCGATCTTCGCCTACTTCTCTGAGCTGTAAATCAGTTACTTGCTCCCACCCACTTGTTTAAATCGTATCTCTCACGTGCTTTCCCTCCCAATCGGCTACGTATTTCAAACCTCCCGCCCTGGGTGAGAGATACGATTTAAACAAGTGGGTGGGAGCAAGTAACTGATTTACAGCTCAGAGAAGTAGGCGAAGATCGCAGGTTTTAACTAACGACCACAGCAGGTATGGAGGAAAGCGGGGTGAGGGAAACATTGCTAGATTCGTAAGGCATAAGCATGGGGCATACACAGGAGTTTGGTTCCTTTAGACTCCCAATTAATTAGTGTAAGAAGGACGTAGGATACGCATGTTTAATAACCTTAACACGCTTTCACAATCCCTTAGAACAGTGGTAACTTTTTGAGTAAACTCGGGTGCAGAAGGAGAGTTTCGGCACGGAAATTGAAGGGCTGGAGGAGGAATAGGTCGGAGGGAGGTAAAGAGTTTGGTACCATCCGAGAACAGTTAGCAGCAGTTTTAGGAGAGAAAGTGACAGTTGGAGACAGTTAAGGTGGAGGAAAGGGCGTGCGAGGGATATAATATAAGGGGGAAGATGCAAGACGTGAATAGGCTATGGTAGAAAAGTGCAGTAAGGATGAACTTTAATTGTAACCATGTGTACATCTATGAATAATAGTGCTAATGTAAATTTTGTTATTATTAATTGTAGTGACCCCCGAAGAAGGGCACGGAGTGGCCCGAAATGCATTGGGTTTTTAAAGTGAAATAAAGACTGCTTGTGATGAACAACGCATTACTCATATTCTTTTAAGAGGCCCGGATCGGCACAATCAGAATATTAGAAATTTGGAAATTGGCTAAAAATCGGTTTCTGTGGATTTGGATAAAAAACTGATGAAAATGTTTAAACAAGAAGCTTAAAGTATGGAGAAAAATATGGAATAAACACTGAAAAATGGTTAAAGAACCTTCGAATACATATGCACGCCAAGGGCGGCATGACGCTGTGCGATTGGTTTCATGGGGCTAGATGCAGCCCCATCCCTCAACAGTTCATTTTAACAGATGGCAGTGGGGTAGGCCTAATATAACCGTTCTGCACGCAATCTGAACATAGGCAAGAGGAACAGGAAGAACAAAAGAAACAGGATAAATACGGTGTGCATCCCTTTACTCATTTGAACATTCATACTATAACCCCACCAAGGGAGTGCACCCACCGGAGAGCAACAATAAATGGAAAGAAGATGCAATAGAACATTAATACACAGAAATGGACGGAAGACCCGAGTTCATCGCAAGTGGGACCAAACTTGTACATATTAATTTATAACATGCAAAGATATATTGTGGCAACATTTTTTCAAAAACATTATGGAAAAGAATCGAGGCACTTTTTTAATCGCGGTTTTGCATGTTGGGAAATGTAGTTTTGAAAAGGTCTAACGCACGACAGGGCGGGAGGTTTGAAATACGTAGCCGATTGGGAGGGAAAGCACGTGAGAGATACGATTTAAACAAGTGGGTGGGAGCAAGTAACTGATTTACAGCTCAGAGAAGTAGGCGAAGATCGCAGGTTTTAACTAACGACCACAGCAGGTATGGAGGAAAGCGGGGTGAGGGAAACATTGCTAGATTCGTAAGGCATAAGCATGGGGCATACACAGGAGTTTGGTTCCTTTAGACTCCCAATTAATTAGTGTAAGAAGGACGTAGGATACGCATGTTTAATAACCTTAACACGCTTTCACAATCCCTTAGAACAGTGGTAACTTTTTGAGTAAACTCGGGTGCAGAAGGAGAGTTTCGGCACGGAAATTGAAGGGCTGGAGGAGGAATAGGTCGGAGGGAGGTAAAGAGTTTGGTACCATCCGAGAACAGTTAGCAGCAGTTTTAGGAGAGAAAGTGACAGTTGGAGACAGTTAAGGTGGAGGAAAGGGCGTGCGAGGGATATAATATAAGGGGGAAGATGCAAGACGTGAATAGGCTATGGTAGAAAAGTGCAGTAATGATGAACTTTAATTGTAACCATGTGTACATCTATGAATAATAGTGCTAATGTAAATTTTGTTATTATTAATTGTAGTGACCCCCGAAGAAGGGCACGGAGTGGCCCGAAATGCATTGGGTTTTTAAAGTGAAATAAAGACTGCTTGTGATGAACAACGCATTACTCATATTCTTTTAAGAGGCCCGGATCGGCACAATCAGAATATTAGAAATTTGGAAATTGGCTAAAAATCTGTTTCTGTGGATTTGGATAAAAAACTGATGAAAATGTTTAAACAAGAAGCTTAAAGTATGGAGAAAAATATGGAATAAACACTGAAAAATGGTTAAAGAACCTTCGAATACATATGCACGCCAAGGGCGGCATGACGCTGTGCGATTGGTTTCATGGGGCTAGATGCAGCCCCATCCCTCAACAGTTGGTGTATAAGTTGCCATATCAGTTTATGAGTGGGTTTGTAAGTAGCTGTATCAATGTGTGGCTGGGTGTGTGAGTGGCTGTATTGATGTGTGTGTGGCTTTCTTGGTATATGAGTGGCTGTATTTGTTTGTGGCTGGGGGTGTGAGTAGCTTTATTAGTGTGTGGCTGGGTGTGTGAGTTCTTGTATGGGCATTTAAGTGGATATATCAGTGTGTGAGTGACTTTATCAGTTTGTGAGTGGATGTATCAATGTGTGGCTGGTCGTGTGAGTGGCTGTATCAGTGTATGACTGGGCATATGAGTAGCTTTATTGGTGTGTCAGTAGGTGTGTGAGCAGCCATATCAGTGTGTGCCTGGGTATGTGAGTAGCTGTATGGATGTGTGAGTGCCTGTTTTGGTTTGTGACTGGGTATGTGGCTGGCAGTACAGGTATGTGAGTAGGTATGAGAATGACTGTATCAGTATGTAGCTTAATAAGCGAGGTTGTATGCAAGTGTAAGTGGCTGAATTAGTTTGGGGCGGTATGTGAGTGGCTATATGGGGATGAGCAACTGGCTGATTTGGTGTGAGTGGATGTGTGAGTGGCTATATCGGTATGTGCCTGGGTATATGAGTAGCTATATGGATATATGGCTTGGTATGTGAGTGGTTGTATCTGTGTGTAAATTGATATGTGGCTGAGTGTGTAAGGGGTTGTATGAGTGTGTGAGTGGTTGTATCGGTGTGTGGCAGGGTGTGTGAGTGGCTGCAGGGGTGTGAGTGACTATATCAGTATGTGAGTGCCAGTATCAGTTTGTGAGCGGGTTTGTGAGTGGCTATATTGCTTTGTGAGTGGGTGTGTGAGTGGCTGTATCAGTGTGTGGCTATGTGTGTGAGTGGCTGTATGGGTATGTGAGTGGATGTATTGTGTGGCTGGATGTGTGAGTGGGTATGTGAATGGCTGTATTGGTGTTTGGATGGGTATGTGAGTGGCTGTATCACTGTGTGGATGGGTATGTGAGTGGCTGTACCAGTGTATGTTCAGGTTTGTGTGTCTGTATCATTGTGTGAGTGCGTTTGTGAGTGGCAGTATCAGTTTGTGAGTGGGTATGCGAGTGGCTGTATAAGTGTGTGGCTGGGTGCGTGTGTGTGACTATAGAGGTGTGCGAGTGGGTGTGTTAGTGGCTGTATTGGTATCTGAGTAGCTGTATTGGTGTGTGGCTGGGTTTGTAAGTGGCTGTATCAGTGTATGCCTGGGTATGTGAGTAGCTGTATGGATGTGTGAGTGCCTGTATTGGTTTGTGACTGGCTCTACAGGTATGTGAGTGTGTATGAGGGTGACTGTATCAGTATCTTTCTGGATATGTGAGGTTGTATGTAGATGTAAGTGGCCGTCTTAGTGGGTGGCGGTATGTGAGTAGATATATGGGGATGTGAATGGGTATGTGAGTAGCTGTATCAGTGTGTGAGGGGTTGTATCAGTGTGGCTTTGTGAGCGATTGGCTGTATTGGTGTGTGAGTAGATGGGCAAGTGGCTATATCGGTATGTGCCTGGGTATGTGAGCAGCTATATGGATATGTGGCTTGGTATGTGGGTGGTTGTATCTGTGTATGAATTGGTAAGTGGAAGGGCGTGTGAGGGGTTGTATGAATGTGTGAGTGGTTGTATCCGTGTGTGGCAGGGTGTGTGAGTGGCTGCAGGGGTGTGAGTGAATATATCAGTATGTGAGTACTAGTATCAGTGTGTGAGTGGGTGTGTGAGTGGCTGTATTGATTTGTGAGTGAGTGTGTGAATGGTGGTATCAGTGTAAAGCTATGTGTGTGAGGGGCTTTATCGGTATGCGAGCGGGTGTATTGGTGTGGCTGGGTGTGTGAGTGAGCATACTGGTGTGTGAGTGGGTATGTGAATGGCTGTATTGGTGTGTGGATGGGTACATGAGTGGCTGTATCAGTGTGTGGCTGATTATGTGAGTGGTTGTACCAGTATATGATAGTGTGTGTGTGTGGCTGTGTCATTGTGTGAGTGGGTTTGTGAGTGGCAGTATCAGTTGGTGAGTAGGTCTGTGAGTGGCTGTATACATGTGTGGCTGGTTGTGTGAGTGGCTGTATAGGTGTGTGAGTGATTGTGTTAGTGGCTGTATTGGCCTATGAGTAGCTGTCTTGGTGTGTGGCTGGGTTTGTGAGTGGCTGTATCATTGTGTGGCTGGGTGTATGAATGCCTGTAGCAGTGTATGAGTGGGTATGTGATGGGTGTATGAGTGCCTGTATGGGTGTGTGAGTACCTATATTAGTGTGTGGCTGGGTATGTGAATGGCTGTACCGATGCATGAGTGGGTGAGTGTATTGGTGTGTGGCTAGATGTGTGAGTGGTTGTATGGAGGTGTAAATGGCTATATTGGTGAGTGGCATTGTGTGAGTGGCTATATGTGGGTATGAGTGGGTATGTGAGTAGCTGTATCATTGTGTGAGTAGGTGTATGAGAGGTTGTATCGGTGTGTGGCTTTGTGAGTGACTGTCTGTATTGGAGTGTGAGTTGATATGTGGGGGGCTGTATCTGTGTACACCTGGGTGTGTGAGTGGTTATATGGGTGTATGGCTTGGTGTGTGAGTGGGTGTGTCTGTGTGTGAAGTTATAAGTGGCTGGGTATGTGAGTGGTTATATGAGCGGCTATATCAGTGTATGGCTGGGTGTGTGAGTACCTGTATGGGGATGTGAGTGACTATGTTAGTATAATAGTGGTAGTATCAGTGTATGAATAGTTGTGTGAGTAGCTATTTTGATTTGCGAGTGTGTGTGTGAGTGGCTGTATCAGTGTGTGACTAAGTATGTGAGTGGCTGAATAGGTGTGTGAGTGGCTATATCAGTGTGGCTAGGGGTGTGAGTGGCTGTATCAGTGTGTGACTGGGTATGTGAGTGGTTATATTAGCGTTAGTTGGTGGGTGAGAGACTATCTGTGTGTGGCTGGGTGTGTGAGTGGCTGTGTGGATGAGTAGGTGTGCAATTGACTGTATTGGTGTGTGAGTGGCTGTACTGGCATATGAGTGGGTGTTTAAGTGGCTGTATCGGTATGTGGCAGGTGTGTGAGTGGCGGGAAACAGCTGTTACACCGCAAGCGCTGCAACGCATGCCGTTACCCCGCATGCCGTTGCAACGTGAAAGGTGTGTAGCAGGCTGTAGAAGGTGTTGGATTTAACTCCAGCACCTTCCCTACTGTTGCACACACTGGAGTTGGAATAGTTAATTAAACTATTCCAACTTCCAGCGCAGCCCAAACAGCAAGTCGGGGTAAAGATTTGCGTTGCAACTGCATGCGCGGTAGTGGCATGCGTTGTAATGTCATACAATCGTGAGTGGCTGTAGGAGGGTATGAGTGGGTGTGTATGGCTATATTAGTGTGCGAGTGGGCATGTGTGTGGCAGTCTCAGTGTGTGGCTTGGTATGTGAGCGGCTGTATCAGTGTGTGACTGGTTTGTGAATACCTGTATTGGTATGCAAGTGGGTGTGTGATCAGCTACATCAGTGTATGCCTGGGTGTGTGAGTAGCTGTTCTGGATATGTGATTGCCTATATTGCTGTGTGGCTGGGTATGTGCGTCATGGTGTGTTAAAATAAATTTATATAGCTCACGTACACCGGGTTGGTTTCATGGCACTGCGCTGATGGATACCTGTGCCGTAAGGAGTTACTCATAAGCCTGTCGAAACAGACAGGTCTTAGGAAGTTTTCTTAAACCGAAGAGGTCAGTGCAAAAGCGGATTTCAGAAGGAAGAGAATTCCAGAGTTTGGGGGCCAGAATGGCAAACCTTGCACTGCCTACACGCTTCAATTTAAATGAGGGAATGGACAGGAATTGCATACGGGTCGAGCGCATGTTGTGTCTGGGTTCCTGTCTTATAATCAAGCTGTTCAAAAACTTGGGCCTTCTTCCATTAAGAGATCTGAAAATGAGGCAGCAAACCTTGAAGGCGCAGCTCTGGGCAATCGGGAGCCAGTGTAGTTTCCTCAGGAGCGGAGTGACATAGCAGTTTCTGGGTTGATTGGAAATCAGGCACGCAGCTTGGTTCTGCACCAGCTGCAGACGTTTTAATAGGTATAAAGGGATGCCAAAATACAACAAATTGGCATAGTGGGTATGGGACATGACCATGGCAAGAGTCACCTGAATCAGAGCTTCCTGGGTAAGTAGTCTTCGGATCTTTTTTATTTTCCTCAGATGGGAGAAACAGGTGGAGATTACTGACCCAATTTGGGACTTGATAGTGAGATACTGGTTTATTGTTACCCCAAGGCTCTTGGCCGAACTAGAAGGGGAAGGAGATTGACCCAGTTCATTGGGACAAAAGTGGGGTCTATGAATGCCTCCTGATAGAACCAGCTCCGTCTTATCCGGGCTAAGTTTTAAATAGTTGCTGTTCATCCATTCACTAATGAACAGCATGGTCAACTGAAAAGCATGGACCGAGTCAGGAGAGTTGCTAATGGGAAGTATAAGTTGGAAATCATCAGCGTGGTTAAACACGCAAACTAGACGTTTCTTCAGGGCCCGGATGAGGGGAAGGAGGTAAAGATTAAACAACAGGGGAGAAAGTGAGGAGCCTTGTGGGACGCCGCATGAGATCTTAATCCTGGGAGCGGTAACATCAGCGGTACAAACCGCTTGAGAACGGTTTTCCAGGAAGGAACTAATCCAACCCAGTGCGGGTTTCTGAATCCCAGCATCTCTCACACGGTCGACCAATAGACCATGGTCGACTGTGTCACAGGCAGCAAAGAGATCAAGCAGGACAAGAGCCTGCAGGGAGCCCTTGTCAGCATCACTACGGAGAGTGTCCAACACTCTCCATATCACTGCCTCAGTTGAATGTCCTGGGCGAAAGCCAGCCTGGTGAGGATCGAGATATTCATATTCTTCTAGAAATACGGAAAGGCACAAGGTTACATAGGCTTCTAAAACCTTAGTTGGTATGGGAGGAGGGAAATAGGGCAGTAATTCGTCAGGATCTGGAGGTCTGAACCAGGTTTCTTCAAGAGAGGGACAACAGTTACCTCCTTGAAAACTGCGGGGACGATGCCCTGGGACAGTGATTCATTCAGAAGGATTAGAACCGGGCTAGGAAAGGTAGTACAAAGTTCTTTTAAAATGGTAGGGGGACAGCAGTCCCTAGGAGAGCCAGATGTGACTTTGGATAGGAGATCAACAAGAGTCTGATTACTGATAATAGGAAATTGTGTGAAGATGCAGGGGTTTTTGATTGTGCTGGAGCTTATTTCTGAAGTGAGACAGGCGGGGTACTGGCCTGATTTTAATAATTTTGTCTATAAAAAAAGAGTTCAGAGAGTTGTACAATGTTTGAGAAGGGGTAGGTTTAATTGAAACTTTCGGAATTAGACAGTTCATTCACAATAGAAAAGATTTCCTTGGATCTGTTGATTGCCGTCAGAATTTTGAAGGAAAAATAAGCCGCTTTGGCGGTCATAATGCATTTTTTATATGCTTTCATGGTGTGTAGATAGATCCTTTTATTTTCTGCTAGATAGTTACGTCTCCACTTTCATTCAAGCTGTCGCAGGGCCAATTTTTGATTTTTTTATATCATTGGAAAACCATTTGGGAGCATCATGGCTGCGGGCAGAATGTATCTTCCTAAAGGGAGCAAACTTGTCACTGGCTGTTGTAAGCCATGTGGTTAAGTGTTCATCGGCTAAATTTATAGAGGGATTTGGTGATGGAACAGAGTTGGCAAGTGTGTTGAGGAATAATGGTTTATCAATTTTATTCCAATTTCTTCGTAATCCCCCTTCAGAAGTGGAGATTTTGGACATAGGACAATAATCAATAGTCAATTTAATCAAATGATGATCTGAGCAAGAACAAGGTAGGATCAACATAGTAGATATGGTCAGGTTGGCTGTCCAAACATGGTCTAGGGTGTGCCCTTTGATATGTTTGGCAGATTGTACTTGTTGTGTAAGGTTGAGCCCTGTGAGTAACTCCGAGAGTTCAACTGATTGGGGACCGCCTGATGTTTCGTTGGCCCAATAATTGAAGTCACCGATCAGCAGAATTTTTCCATGGTTAGTTACTAAATGAGTGACCTGCTCGCCCAAAGAATGGAGAAAAAGAGGCATACTGTGGAGGGCCTTGAAGAGCAAAGCACAGATTAGAGGGGCAACATCGGATTCCAATTTCACTACCAGGTTATCTACTAGTGGTAGATCAAACGACAATAAGGTAGTAAATTTCCAATCCTGGCATATAATTGCAGCTACTCCTCCCCCAACTTTCCCCAGTGGATGGTTGGCTTGGAGGATATAGTAGTCCGAGGGTAAAGCTGCAAGGATGTCTGGTGAAGATTCCTGGGACAACCAGGTTCCTGCGAGCAGAAGGATATCCGGTTGCTCAAACTTAAGTAACATAAAGATATCTTACTGATGTTTAACCATAGAGCGGGTATTAAAATAGATGACAGAAAGTTTCCGAGCTCCAATTCTTCCATGGGTTTGGAGAGGGCGTATGGTGTGAGCGGGGTCAACCAGTTCAGGGTAGGATGTTCTTGTGACCATAATCCCATGTTCTACCAAACTGTGGTGAATGAGAGGAATTAGTTTAAGTTTGCTGTGGAACTTAAACAACTTCACACAGTTAGAGTAAATTACGTTTTGTGCATAATGACTGGCCCCTGGGCCCGGATGGGCACGGAAGAGCGCAGACGGGCTTGCCTTTGGCGCGCCCTCGGCTTTACTGATGTATGAGTAGGTGTGAGTGACTGTATCAGTGTGTGGCCAGATGTGTGAGTGGTTGTATGGAGGTGTAAGTGGCTGTAATAGTATGTGGCCAACATTAATAAATGCTGCATCTACACTTAAACATTGTGATTTATGAATAGCAACAGCACATGCTTCAGAAACCGGAAACTGTTTCAGTCAAACATATAAATCTTCTACAAGCAAAAAACGTGCAGCAGATTGTCCAATTTGCTTTGCATTGTCAATCTGATCAAATTTAATGACAAGGTATTCTACCTCATTCCTATTTGGGAAATTAACAAAATCCACAACCATACTGGAATGTTATTACCATCCCTGATGATAGGAAATTGTTCCACCAGTACAGGGTGGGAACTCTTCCAATCAACACATTCACCAGTACATGGTCTACTAACAATAATGATGCTTTGTGCCCCTTCTGTACTACCCAACCAGAAAGCCTAGCCCACGTCCTTTTTATATGCCCTGAGTACAAATTTCCAAGCTCCAAATGGCTGAGGCCATTATGTATTCTGAAAGGCATTAAAAGAGGCACTGAAGCGCTAAGGATTTTAAGAACAGATGGTTCTGATATCTTGGTAATCGCCGTGGCCAAATTTTTTAAATGGATGTGGGTAATTCGTAGGAACAAATTAAAATTACTGAACACTCCATTAATTTAATCCTGTATTAAACTTTGACTGTACAGAAATTAGAAATGTATTGAACACTTAATTCATCTTTTTTCAAGTTTTTAATTCTAGTTTTATAATATTTATTCTCTCAACACCTTCAGCGCGGCGCAGATTCCTACGCTGTGCTGAACGTTCTAATGAGCCAACGGGCTCATGACGGAACGGTTCCGTCATGAGCACAGCTCAACCGACGCTCATGACGGAACCGTTCCGTCATGAGCATCGAAGGGGTTAACTAATGTGTATGGAACAATCAGTGGACTGGATCAATTTAGATGTCTAAATAAAAACATCCCTTAGATCTTGTAAAATAACGGATGAAATAACCATCCATTGTTGCATTATGGATCTGATATTCGGGTTAAGTTGCGCCCATATAAATTCACAATTCATTCATGTTGTGATTTTATTTTTATCTATAGTATAAAACTGAACATTAATTCTGTTCCTGTCTTTGTTGCTGAATAAAGTTTTGTAAGATGACGGCTTACTAGAGCATGCCTTCCATCAAGTTTTGTAAAACGACGGCTTACTAGAACATGCCTTCCGTCTTTTGAAAAAACACCTACTGTAATATCTTTCAGAATAGTTCCATATGTAATGTCAGATGCTTGTTGCATTTTCCAAAGTAATACTTTGTATTAGAAATGTAACCAAATATTCACATTGGCAATGCTGCCCAAAGAATTCCTAGTTTCATCATGTAGCAGTGTTGTATTAGAAATGTAACCAAATATTCACATTGGTAGGAACAAATTAAAATTACTGAACACTCCATTAATTTAATCCTGTATTAAACTTTGACTACAGAAATTAGAAATGTATTGAAAACTTAATTCATCTTTTTTAATTCTAGTTTTATAATATTTATTCTCTTAACACCTTCAGCACGGCGCAGATTCCTGCGCTGTACTGAACGTTCTAATGAGCCAACGGGCTCATGACGGAACGGTTCCGTCATGAGCACAGCTCAACCGATGCTCATGACGGAACCGTTCCGTCATGAGCATCGAAGGGGTTAACTAATGTGTATGGAACAATCAGTGGACTGGATCAATTTAAATAAGAACATCCCTTAGATCTTGTAAAATAACGGATGAAATAACCATCCATTGTTGCATTATGGATCTGATGTTCGGGTTAAGTTGCGCCCATATAAATTCACAATTCATTCATGTTGTGATTTTACTTTTATCTCACGTTGTTTTTAAATATGTTGTCTTTTATGACTTGTAGTCGAGATAAAGACTTATTTTGATAAAAAAAAAATCCACAACTTTATCCATAGCACCATTAACCAATTCTTCAACATTTAAATTTTGGCACATAATCATTCTACAGTTTTCACTTAACTTTTCATTTAGCAGTACAGTAACACCCTGGTGTTCCATTTTATCTATGGCCTCCAGTTGCACAATTTCTTCTTTCTCCTATTCCAGCAATTCATCGTTGAAAGATGCATAAACTCCAAAGTAGGCATTAGATACACAATATGTTTGCATTTTTGTATAAAACTGAACATTAATTCTGTTCCTGTCTTTGTTGCTGAATAAAGTTTTGTAAGATGACGGCTTACTAGAACATGCCTTCCATCAAGTTTTGTAAAACGACGGCTTACTAGAACATGCCTTCCGTCTTTTGAAAAAAACACCTACTGTAATATCTTTCAGAATAGTTCCATATTCAATGTCAGATGCTTGTTGCATTTTCCAAAGCAATACTTTGTATTAGAAATGTAACCAAATATTCACATTGGCAATGCTGCCCAAAGAATTCCTAGTTTCATCATGTAGCAGTGTTGTGAACTCAGGCTGACCCTTCATAGGTTTTAACTGCAGTAGATCTCCAAAAACAGTGTATTAGTGGCTCTATGGGTGGCTGTATCGATATGTGTGTGATAAATGAAACACTCTGAATCTATTTATTTAGTTAATGTGTATGAGCAATCTTCACATTCATGGTTCCATGAGGCACTACGTTCAAAGAATGAATCATAAGGAATTTCTTCTTCTTCACAACGTGCAGATGCTTCAACAAACAGACATTACATAACACAATACCTTCCGTTCCTTGTTATCAATTGTATCTACAACACTGGATAATGCAAACAATACATTTATCACAACATTAGCACAGCAGTTTACACCAGAGAGGTTTGAAAACTGGTAAGCAACAATATCTCCCTCATTTTCAATGTTTTGCTTCTAATCCCCTTCTGTCTTCTCTTTGGTTTCATTCTTTGCAACAACATCACTACAGTGCTTTGAAAGTTTTCACATTGGACAGATGGTCCGTTTCTCATAAACTGGATACTGTCCTAAGTGAGGGTCATAACAACTTCTTAATCGGTTGTATTCTTATACACAACTTGAATTTCCATTTACTCTGCTGTCCTCAAAGTTATACAGATACAAACCAGACAATGTCCTAACTCGAGACAAAGCTACATATGACATGCCTTCCTTAAACTCTTTACTATCAATATGAATAAATGCTGCATCTACATTTGATCCTTATATTTTATGAATAGTAACAGCAATAGATTGTCCAATTTGTTTTGCATTGTCAATCTGATGAAGTTTAGGGGCATATTTACAAGCAACTATCGCTACCACAACGTCACTTTCAGTGACGTTGTGATGGCCATAGGGGCCTTGCTTTATTTACAAGGCAGCGTTAAGCCACTTAACATGGCTGAACACTGCCTTGTAAATAAGGCACCTTCTTATACTATATTTAGCATGAAAGGGGAGGTCAATGAGTGATGTGGTGGGTGTTCCACCACAACACCCACTGATTTTGACGCTGCCTCATTTACAAGGGCAGCATACATAGGAGGCAGCGACGAAATTAAGACCAGGGAACACCTAGTCTTAAACAGACAATACAAGGAGAAATGCTTTATTTCTTCTTGTGTTGGCTGTTTCTATGTGTGCTGTCTTGTGCAGCACACATAGAAAGAGAAAATTGCTGATAATTGTATAAGTGCAGGAAGGTCCCCTTCCTGCACATGAACAATCATTAAAAAATTGAGTTTTGCAACTTCTATGTGTGCTGCATTTAGCATTTAATTATTGTTTATGTGAAGGGAGGGGGACTTAAGAGACGCATGAACATTATGTTCTTCCGGGCCACTGGGTTCAGATTTTCCAGGAGGTAAGATTGAGATACCCCAGGGAGGTATGAGATGTTCAAAGGAAGCAGGATAGTTTATGTTTTTAGAACCTGGGTGTCCATCCGGTGGGAAATTTGTCTGACCTCCTCATTGATAACCTTTTTCCAAACTGTGTATGGAATAGTGTCTGCGGTTAGTAATGAGTTATCGATGTCCAGCGTTCTTATGGCCTTTATGATTTGATGATTCCACGGATGCGAGCTGAATGGAAGTCACTCTGAAAAGGGAACATTCAGTTTCGAGGCACTGAAAAAATGGAGACAGCTCATACATTAGGAGACTCTTTGGACAGGTGAGCACATATATCAGAGCTTTTAAATGATATGGAACAATCCTCAGTAAACGGATATGGACACTAGCTACATGTACAGAATATTGTGATTAGACACCGACACAAACACAGAGAAAAAAAACCATTTGAAGTCTGACCATGCATCACTTGAACTATGAATAAACACACATATTTTAATCCGCATCCAGAAATTACTGGAGAGCTTTATCTGTGATTTCCATTACACATTCTCCAGATAATCTCATAAAGGAATGTCTCATTAGCTTTAAGAACAATAATTCACATTTTAATAAAACCACGTTTGTGCATTTTAAACAGAGACAATGCAGTTTGCGCTTTGTTAAATTATGCCCAAACCCACTGAACATTAAACAGTTTGGATTACGCACTGGGCTTGCTCTAATTTCCCCGGTGCATTTTTCATAAAAATACGGTTGAACCAGCTGATTAAGAAACATATGTTAAAATACAATTTTATTGGGGAAAATAGATTCCTGTCACGTACGCAAACTTGTTGATATAAACAAAGGTGTTGCAGTAAAAAATAAATGGTGCTTGGGCTGCCTGCTAGATTACCAGTGTTTCTTGTATCTCTCAGGCTTTTTTATACGTTCCCACGGTGGTGCCTTAGAACATGGGCACCACAATGAGAATGCCAAAAACAGTTCCAGCGCGGCATGAACAGTGAAGTCCATACTGCTCAGAAACTGGGATGCATGCACACGGGGGCACATGTTATGCCCCCCTGCTCTGTAGGTCCTCCTTTGTTTCCGTTCTACCATGGTTTTCATGGAGTAGGAACTGTCAGAAAAACTGTGGCAGAGAGGGAATACGTAATATGCTTGGCAGTACCGTGGCAGTCCTGGCAAGCATATTGCAGCCTCAAGACCGCAGCAACACCACCAAGTAATAGCCGTTCCCCTGGGGCTGCGGCGGGGCTATGGAGGACCGACCGACCGCCCTAATTGTAATAGGACCGTCGGATGAGCACCACCACCGCACCCCCATGAGTCTGGCTGTCCATGAACTGCCATACTCGTAATCGCACCCTTAATGTGCTCATATTATTATTATACATTCTTGATATAGTGCATGGCTACCCGAAGGCGTCCCAGCGCTCTAAGCCATAACTGTACATATCCAATCTCACTGCAAGTGCCGGAAGAACGAGGTTTTACGTTTCTTTCTGAATTCGAGGTGGTGGGTAACTGCCCGAATCGTGATGAGGAGGGAGTTCCATTGAGTGGATGCATTCCGAGAGAACAGGCAGCCGCCCGTTCTCGTCCTCCTTAGGGACTGTGGCTTGGAGTTGATTGGAAGATCTCAAGGTCCATGACGCACAATAGAATGATAACAGATTTTTTTGTATTTCGGGACTGGTGCACCACAGAGATTTATGTGCTCTGCATAGCGCTTTAAATTTTATTCATTCTGTGATGGGTAGCCAGTGCGTCCCATCAGGGCCGGTTTAGCTGATAAATTTCTAGGGACGTTGTATAGAAGCCTCGCTGCACAGTTCTGTACCACCTGAAACTTACTGATTGTAGTCTTGGGGGGCCCCCAAATATAGGGAATTACAATAGTCCAGAAGTGTCAGCACCAGGGATTGTACCAATGTTCAGCATGCCGTTTCTGGGAGCAGAGGCAGTATTTTCCGAAGTTGTCTAAGAATGCCGTAGCAAGTATACAACACCATATATATCGGAGGGTCTAAAACACAAAAACACAAAACGCGCTCAAGGAGTCCTAACAGGGTACCCTGCAGCAACCTCAAACTATGTGTATCTAAAACTGGATCATCCCCAAGGTGGTAAGGAAGGGATGCCCATCAGTCACCACACGGAACCGCCCTTCATCATTTGGGATTCCACCAAGACCACCACTGGGATAGCCAAACAACTATCACAGTCGGGGGTCCAGATGTAAAAAGGAGCTCCACTGCCGGTAAGTAAGGTCTAACTTAGGTCTTGCTACTCAAGTTCTGAGGAATTGAATGTCAAAACTAGGGGACTGATCGGCTTGGATGCCGACGCTGAAGTACCGACGGACAGAGCGGTGCTTCTCCTCTTTCCTGAGCCGTGGCCAGGTGGGGTGAGGTCTATACCTCTTACAAAGATGAATAACTTGTAAAGAGGAATCAGAACACCTAGTAGTTTCAGGTGAACTCTGTATCTTATTTTGATTTTGAGCACTTATTTGTATTCACTATCACTTATTTTGCAGCAGCTAATTGTGAATTTGGTCCTGAAGAAAGCAACGTTGAACCTATCTTTAGTTTGCTGAAACATGTCGACCACGTAAAACATCCAGACAGTCTGTATATTTTTGACTGTCATTGACAACTACTTTTTAACATTGGAGGGTTGGGTAACACCTGAATAAAGTTATAACTACCCCCCCTATCCTATTTTATACTCACTAATTTTTCTTATTTATCTAATTTTTCAAATTTTTTTGAGCACTGCAACATCAGTCCCCTAGTTTTGATATTCAATACCACCTTGGGGATGATCCAGTTTTAGATACACAGAGTTTGAGGTTGCTGCAGGGTACCCTGTTAGGACTCCTTGAGTGCGTTTTGTGTTTTGTGTTTTAGACCCTCCGATATATATGGTGTTGTATGATTATAGGGAACATATTGGAGCTTGGTCTTTAAATTCCCATTGGTCTTAATTACCTGTTTATTGCTTGCCGTAGCAAGTAGCCAAAACTTGAACAGCTTGGTGTTCAAGATTTAGGGAGGTATCAAGCCAGATTCCTAAACTTTTTATTCTATCTTTAGGTTTGGGGGAGCCCCTAGATGGCTGGGCCATGGTATTTGGGGGGAGCTGTGATGTTTATCCCCCAAGATCATAAGCTCCATTTTCTCTCCGTTTAATTTTAAGAAGGAGTGATCCATCCAAGCAGCCACTGTATTCAGACATGACTCTAAATCGATATCCGTCTTCTTAAGGTGGTTAAAGGACAGAACAAGCTGCATGTAATCTGCTTACGTCACAATCTGTACTCCATAAGGGAGGACAATGTCGGCCAGAAGCTTGAGATAGACATTAAGCAGGGTCGGGCTTAAAGAGGAACCCTGGGGACACCACAGGTAAGTGAGATAGATCTTGAGGAGTGAATGCCATCAAAGCCCTGGAAGGTTTTCTCCTCCAGAAAAGAACCAACCAGGCCAGGGCTTTACCTGCCACTCCTACCGCTTTAAGTCTGTCCAGTAACGTGCTGTGGTTTACAATATTAAAAGCAGCCCTTAAATCGAGGAGGATAATCGCCACCGTCCCGCCCTGGTCAAGCATAAGACGTGCTTCCTCCATAACTGTAAGCAAAACCGTTTCCATCCCATGATTGGGGCGGAAACCTGTCTGGGAAGAGTGCAGGATCTTGTGTGATTTTAGAAAATAGGTGAGGGTTTTATTAATGTGCTTCTCTAGAATTTTGCTAGTCATGGGGAGTAAAGAGATTGGTCGATAATTGCTCCAAACCTCTTGGTTAAGGTTGGGCTTTATAAGAAGTGCTTTAACCATGGCATGTTTCCATGTCTTGGGCACTTGGGAGGTGTTAATGGGGGCATTGAGAACATTTAGGAGAGCTGGTAGGATAGCCCCTCTTAATTTCTTCAGTAGATGCACTGGGGCTGCGTCCCAAGGGGAGCCTGATTTGATTGAGATCCATAGTTGGGTGAGCGTGGCAAGGTCCAGTCGGGGGAAATCCTCTAGAACCGCGGAGTTCTCTGCCACGGTTTCTAGGATCCCGAGAGGGTTCTCCAGGACTGTGGTGGGGAAGGTGTTATAAATATCAAAAATCTTATTATTAAAAAATTCTGCCAGTTCTGTACATCGTTACGGTGAGGATTCCACTAATGAGTCGGACTGAGGGGGACTGGTGAGTGTTTTTACAATCTTTTCAATTTCCTTAGGGGCACCAGCTGATCCCTTGATTTTCTCCGTGTAGTAGAGTGCCTGGGCTTTCTTGATCTCTATTTGGTACATTTTTATCGCTTCCCTACATGTCAGTTTCTTATCAGGGCTATAGTCTGCCCTCCAAGCCCGCTCAAGCTTTTTACATTTTTGTTTAATTTCACAAATCTGAGGTGTATACCAAGGGGATCTTTTGACTCTAAGATTCTTAGTGATCCATTTCTGCGGGATGGTGACATCCAGAGAATCCTTAATCCATTCATTGAAGTTGTTTGAGGCTATCTGGGGGTTGAGATACGCTGTGGGGCTGGAGTTAACAAGGATATCAGCCCACTGTTCTGTGTTAAAATTCGCCCATTTACGGTTCCAACTCTTGGTGGATTGGGTAATAATAGTTAGGGCTGATGTTGCCCACCAAATAGGAATTATACAGTGATCTGACCAAGGAATAGGGATCGGGCAGTCAGTAACCAGATCATCCAAATTGGAGAAAACTGGGTCTAATGTATGACCTTTCTCATGTGTGGGGCTAGAGACTTTTTGTTGTATCTGAATGGCAGTAGATTCTGAATAACCTTCTGCCCTTCGGCCTTAGTAGGGTCTTCAAAATAAAGGTTAAGATCCACCAGATTGATAAAATTGGCGGCCGAGCACGCCATAGATGCTGCAGTGTTTGTGAGGGAATCGATGAACTCACCGTATGACCCTGTTGGGCGGTAAACCAGAAATACTGTTAAGGTACAGGTAGGTCAAAAGGTAAGGGTGAAGCCCAAGCTTTGGCAGTCTTGAATAATATCAGGGTCTATCCGCCCCTTTATGCTTTTCTTCAATATGATTGAGATCCCTCCACCCATCCTAGAATTCCTGTCCCTCCTAAGGATAAAATATCCCAGGGGAATTGCCTGCACAACATCTGGATCAGCATCTTTATGTAGCCATGTTTCCGTTAGGAACAGCACTTCTGGCTGCTCCTCGCTGTGTAGAAGATTGATTTCTGTCACATGCTTTGGCAGAGACCTGCAGATCAAAAGGAGCAGCTTAAGCTTAGTGCTCCTCAGTTCTATGTCAAGTCCCCTGAGAGGGTATTCTAGTTTAAAAGGACAGTTTAGGCAGGTTCTAGGTCCTTGTGCTATGTTTATATTATGTCTACACTTCTCCGAGGTCCTCTTTTGCAGTGCTAGGAGCTGGGGCCCACAATATTTGAGTACGCACAAGCTGGGTGTAGGGTCCCTGGCCCCTGGTCCTGGTCGGGCGCGGAAGGGCGCAGACGGGCTTGCCTTAGGCAAGCCTTCGGCTTGCCAGCGCCGCGCGTCTGCCGCGCGTCGGCGCTGGCAGGCAATTCATGATACGGCCCCCGGGGAAAGCAGGTCGGCAGACCAGTCTTTTCCCCGGGGTGTTCGCGCGAGAGGGACAGGCAGGAAGTTAGGTTGGGGCTTAGGTTAGGGGTGGGAGGGGTTTAGGAGGCTATTTAGGGGGACAGGAGGGGAAGGACTTCTTCTTCCTGTCCCCGGTGCCTCAGGGAAGAAGTTAGTTTTAGGAGCAGAGCATTTATTAGGTAGGCGGAGTGTTATTGTAGGGTTTTGCACGTCGCCCCTGGTGCCCCAGAGCGGCGATTACACAGTTTAATTGGTGGTTAGGCAGGTGGGGTGGTATTTTGATTGATTGCCGGCGCGTCGCCTCTGGTGCCCCGGTACAGCGCGTAGGTGCTAAACCTCACGCATCTCGCAGACGGAACGGGCGGGTGCCAAACCTCATGCATCTTGCGGACGGGACGGGATTGAGGGTGCCGAACCTCACGCATCTCGCGGCCGGACCGCGAGCTCAGGGATCATCATGGCAACGCCTGATGCGGAGGCAGTGAGGGCTGCGCTCCTTGTGCTTGGCTGGGCTGGGAGGACGAACCTCCTCCAGCCCGGTGTCCTGGACCAGGCGTGGGTCGGGATGACCCGCACGCCTAGGTCGGCGTCGGCGGGGGTTGCTGCGGTTGTCGCAGCATGCATGGATGAGCCCGTTGGGGCTCGGGAAGGTGTGCCCAGGAAGGGGAGGGGTAAGAAACAGCAGGAGGCGCCCAAGAAAGGGGGGAGGCGGCTGAGCCTTCCGGCCAAGATTGAGGTCGGGGAAGCGGTGCCCGGAGAGGAGGGTGGGGCCGCAGGGGTAGGGCGCAAGGACCAGACTTCACTGGCATTACATGCCGGGGGGTCAGGGAGCATGGACCAGCTGGTGGGGTATGATGAGAGCAGCGAGAGCAGTGGGGGGAGGACCTGGGGGAGTGGGAGGTGGTGGCTGGTGAGCATTTTGCTCTCACACTGTCTGGGGGGGGGAGTCTAGGGGTGAGGAAGGGTTCACCGTCCTGGAGCAACCGGTCGACCTTTCGGGGGCCGGAAAGGGGTTGTCAAGCCGCAGGGTTCCAAGGGCAAAGGCCCTCTGAAGGCGCAGCAGCAGAGTGGGGTGGGGCAGGCGGCGGGGAGTGCTGCGGCACCCGCACCAGGGCGGGAAGGCCTGGGGGAGCCCGGGCGGTCTTCCATGTACGACAGGTGGGAGCACATGACCGAGGAGGAGCGGGCCCGCGATCAGCGTCGCGTCATTGCCAAGTATGAGAGGGAGTGGCAGCGTTTAAGCGAAGGTGGGTGGGGTGCTCAAGGGCGATGGGGCCCAGGCACCTGCGCGTGGCAGGGGGTCAGCTGGAAGTAGAGGCAAGGGGGCCCCTGGGGCCCAAGGGCAGTGGGTCTGGGTGGAAGATTCAGGGACTGCCTTGACGGACCAGAGACCTGTTGGCACCGGGGCCTCCCCGAGCGCATACGGCTCGGAGGGGGGTGGGAACAAGCCAGCGGGGACAGCTGGCAGAGAGCGGGGTGGGCTGACGGGGCGCAAAACAGCCTCCAAACACCGGGACGAAGAAGCAGGGGGGTCCGCGGCGCCTGCCCTCCATCGAGGGAGCGGGCACCGGTGGTGCTGGAATGCGAGTTTATGCCTGGAGTGAAAGGGAAGGGTGCCAAGAGAGTGGTGACGGAAGTGGTGCCGCTGGATGTTCAGGATGAGTGGTTGGACTATGAGGATGAGAAGGATGACTTGGAAGAGGGTGAGTTGCAAGAGTCTGAGAGTGTGGGCAAGGCTAGGGTGGCACCTGCCACGGTTGGTGTTTCCCATGAGGCAAGGGATGGCGCCAGTTGGGCCAGCAAAGGGACCATGAAACTGGCGGACGCACGGCGACGGGAGATGGACGCTCCTGCAACCTTTTCAGGTGCGGGCGCTTGGTGGGACGCCTGGACAGAAGGGGGAAAGGAGGGAGGAAGAAGCCCTGCCGGTCGGTGGGGGTGGGGGATGGGTCTGTGCGGACGGGGTCCCCTGTTGGGGTGGAGCCGGTGGCGGCTGATGGGGGGAAGCAGGTCACGACGGCCAGTGCGCAAACTGACAAAGTGGAGGACTTGGGGGGTAAGGAGGATGGAGTTGAGAAGCTCCGGAAGAAATTGCCATACATGGGGTTGGCGATGCCCCTGGGTTCTCATTTGTCCGAAAAGACGAGGGGGAAGATTTGGAGGCATGAATATGTGGATGTGTTTAAGCTGCTGCATAGAGAGATTCAGGCGAAGGAAGGGTCTAAGGAGGAGGAGTGGGAGTTGACCAGGTGGCCGAGGGTGCCGGTAACGATGGAGAATTGGACGTCGGCTTTCTTGATTTATGCAAGTATCTATTGCGAGAAGCATGGGGATCGGGGGCGATTGCTCTGTTCAAGCATATGGACGTGATCCGGAAGGCGCAGCTGCATTTCGGGGGTTTGCTTGGCTGAGCTACGATGAGGAGTTTAGGGCCAGGGTCAGCGTTAATCCAGACAAGCCGTGGGGGGAGGTGGACCAGGAACTCTGGATTCAATGGATGTCTTCGACGCAGGCGGCGGCTTCCACTCATACGGCTAGTGGTCTTCCGGTTACTTATCGGTCTTTTCAGTCGCGCCCCGCCCAGTCTGGGGCGGGTAGTCAAGGAGGTTCAGGTGGTCTGGGGAACCAGGCTGTGTGGTCAGGGGCAGCGGGGCAACAGTACAAGCCAGTGTCTTCAGGGGCCTGTTGGGGGTTCAATACAGGTTTCTGCAACCGCCCCTCTTGTAAGTTCAAGCATGAGTGTTCAAAGTGCGGGGGTCGGCACGCAGTCACTCAGTGCCTCACGTTGGCTTCGCCGTCAAAGCAGTGGAAACTTGCCAAGGGTAGGGGGCAGCCTGGGCCGAAGGGCCCATACTCCGGTTAAGGTGGAGGCCATGTGTCCATGGCTCTCCCGGTACCCTGATAAGGAAGCGGCGTTGCGTTTGTATTGGGGTTTCATGGAAGGTTTTCGGATTGGATATCAGGGGCCGAGGGAGAGACGTTGGGCGGAGAACTTGCGGTCCGCCAAGAAATTGCCGGAGGTGGTGGCGCGCAAATTGGAGAAGGAGGTTTCGGAGGGCAGGATTGCGGGTCCTTTTGCAGATTGGCCGATGTCGGATCTCATTGTCTCACCTCTTTGGGTGGTGCCCAAAAAAGAGCCTGGGGAGTTTTGATTGATTCATCACTTGTCCTGGCCGGAAGGAGGGTCTGTGAATGATTTTATTGCGGAGGAGGATTCTAGAGTGCTGTATGCGTCGGTGGATGATGCCATAGGCTTGGTGAGGTCCTGTGGGAAGGGGGCTGAGTTGGCCAAGTGTGACATCAAGTCAGCCTTTCGCCTTCTCCCCATTCATCCAGCGGATTTCCCCCTGTTGGGCATGCAGTTTGACGGGTCCATCTTCGTGGACATGGTTCTGCCGATGGGTTGTGCGATTTCCTGCGCGCTTTTCGAGACTTTCAGCTCGTTTTTGCGGTGGGCCTTTGTGGACCGCAGTGGACACCGGCTGGTGTCCCACTATTTGGATGACTTTCTGTTTGTGGGCGCTGGTCGCTCTGGCGCCTGTAGACAGGCTTTGCAGCAGTGTCAGTTGTTGGCGCAGGATTTTGGGGTGCCGATGGCGCCGGAGAAGACGGAAGGGCCTAGTTGTTGCCTGACGTTCCTTGGGATTGAGTTGGATTCGGTGGCTTGGCAGGCTCGTTTACCGGGAGGGAAGGTGGCGGAGATGCAGGAAGCTTTGAGAGGTGCGATCGAGGTCCGGAAGCTTGAGTTGAGGTCCGTGCAGCGCTTGTTGGGGTTGTTGACCTTTGCATGCAGGGTTGTGAGGGCCGGGAGGACGTTTTGTAGGCGGCTCGGCATGGCCATGTCGGGGGCAGCCCTCCCACACCACAGGATCAGGATCACGCTGGGGGTCCGGTCGGACTTGCGAGTGTGGCTGGTTTTCCTGGAGGATTTCAATGGTGTGTCCTTGGATTTTGCGCGTGACAGGATGGTGTTGCAGGTTCAACTCTACTCGGACACGGCGGGTGCAGCTGGTTTCGGGATTTTCTGGGACGGCCGCTGGTGTGCGGAACAGTGGCCAGCTCATTGGCTGCGCCAGGGCAGGAGCATTGCGTTTTTGGAGTGTTTCCCCTTGTTGGTTTCATTGTTGGTGTGGTGCCCTGAGTTTAGGAACAGGTCAGTGTTGGTTCATCTGGACAATATGACTGTAGTGGACTTGGTGAACAACCAAAAGGCGAGGGACCTGCGAGTGCTGCGAAGTTTCATGCTGCTGTGTCTGCGTTTCAATGTGCTGTTTCGTGCGCAACATGTGCCTGGCGTGAGTAACGAAATTGCGGATGCGTTATCTCGTTCGCAGTGGCAGCACTTCACGGAGCTGGCGCCGGGAGCGGAAGCTTGCAAGACCAAGGTGCCGGAGGGTATCTGGGCCTGGGGGGAGTGAGAGTGGTTGGGTTGGTTGAGAAGTCGATTGCGGAGTCCACTAGGCGGGCGTACAGGTTGGCATGGGCTGAGTTTGGGTCCTTTGTGGGGGGGAGATGGGAGTGGGAAGGTTGCCCAGAGAAGTGTGTGAGCGAGGGGTAGTGCAATTTGTGTTGGACTGCATGGATAAAGGGCTGTCGCAGACGACGATTGCTGGCAAATTGGCGGGAGTTTCTTTCTACAGCATGGTGTATTTGGGTTTTGATCCGGCTAGGACGGATCTGCTGAGTCGAATGTTGAAGGGTTGGGGACAGGTGAGGGCGGAAATGGGTGGGGGGGGAATTGCCACGTCAGGCGGTCACGTTTGATTTGTTGGGGAAGGGTTTACGGGAGTTGCATTTCTGTTGTTATGATGGGGAAGAGGTGGTGCTGTTTCGCCTGTGCATGATGTGGATGTTTTTTGGTGCATTTCGGGTGTCGGAGTTGCTGGGGACGCGAGGGGCGCCGGGTCGGATGTTTGCGGATGTGCGTGTGGACGGGGTTCGGTTGGGCATATGGTCGGGGCGTTCCAAGACCGACCAGATGGGTCGGGGCAAATGGGTATGGCTGTCGGAGAGTGGGTGCGCGGGTGTGTGCCCGGTGCGAGAGTGGCTGGGGTTTTGTGGTCGAGTGCGGAGGTTGGAAGGGGAGAAACTGAACAGGGCAATGAGACTCTTTTGTGCGGATAAGGGCATCAAAGTGCTGGCTCATGTCGGGCTTCAGCTGGAGCAGCCACTTCTTTTCCGAGATGACGGCGTGCACCTTTCTCACATGGGAAATGCATTTTACCTGATGGAGTTGCGGGATCTGATTAGTTGTCTGTGGAATGAATCGATCTGGTGTAGGAGAGACTGAGTTCGAAAGGTGCACGCTTGGTGGGGCAGGTAACCGCCCTCTGGGGGTTCCCTGGGTGGCGGGAACTGGGAGGGGTGGGGAGTCCATGACGGGCAGAATCACCCTTTCAGGGAGGGGGTTACAGGTGCAGGATGGGGGGAGTGGTAGACGGGAGTGCGATGGATGGAGATGACAGAGGAGTTGGAAAGTGAAAGGGGAAAGTGAATGAGATGCAAAGAGGTCATGGTGTGAATTGGGAGTGGCTGGTGGAGCACGTGAGTGGATGATGGGGTGAATGGCAGGATGTTGGGGGGATTGTTCAAGTTAATGATGTTATGTTTATTTCTGAATGTCATGCCTGTCCTATTAAATGGCCTTTTACGTTAACTGATGCGTGGAGTGGTTATTGCGCGAAGGCAATGGCTCCGCCTCCTGACCGAATGACCGTCTCCCAGTCACAACCTCCTGCCTCAGATACCTCAATCGGAATAATCCGTGGTGGACCGGGGAAACGGCTGAGAGGGAGAAGGGAGCGGTTCTTAACTGGGTACTGCTTTAACCAGATTCTGCTTTGATACAACGCTGTATTCCTAAAGTGCTTTTCAGTAATATGACAAGTCGCAGCAGCAGTTTAAAAAGTTGATTAAAGCAATACCAGCTTGCTGATCTGTTCAGGTACTAACTATATAAAAAGCAGCAGCTCTTCATGTACCGTTGCAGCAAGAGTGTTTCAAGTTGTGAGTTTAACCGCTGCGCGTCGGCGCTGGCACACAGTTCATAAAGGCAAAGGCTCCGCCTCCTCACCTTGTGACTGCCTTCCAGTCCCTTCCTCCTGCCTCAGATCCCTCCACTCAATCTGAATAATTTGTGGTGGACCGGGGAAACGTGATTTCCAGTAATATGACAAGTCGCAGCAGTTTTTAAAAAGGGTATTTAAAAAGTGGATTAAAACGATTCCGGCTTGCTGATCTGTTCAAGTACCAACTATATCAAAAGCAGCAGCTCTTCACGTACCGTTGCAGCAAGAGTGTTTCAAGTTGTGAGTTTAGTGAAAGAAAAGTATGTTTTCTGACCCAAATGCCTGAGGTTCAAGCTGGTTTCTATCCTTATATCAGATTATTACAAAAATGTTTAGACTATGTTGAAATCTATTTTCAAAACTGACTACATTTGTCAGGGATCGAGCAATAGTTTGAGAGAGGGATATTTGATTCTGTCAGAAAAGGAAGTTACAGCAGGCAGAGGTGTACTGTGCATTTTTGTATCAGCTGATAAACTAGAGAAGTACTTGCAGTTGTTCCTATTCTAAAGCACTGGGAAGTTCCAAGGTTGAAATGTAGCACACTGAATTGTCTGTCAAATGCTTAGCTCTGCGAGTTCCATGGGAGATTTGATGATTTTAGAGTGATTATTCAAGATTCAGATTTGTTTTTATTAGAATGGTTATTAAACCTCACGCTCAGGGCTCATGCATGGAGCCTGTTTGGCCTTTAATGCTATTCAAAGGTGTTCTCACATTTGAAATGGAGATAATAAATGTCCTAGAGTCAACAAATTTTAAATTCTCATTCCTAATGATGGTTAATGTGTTAAAAGAATTAACATGAAATCACGCTGAGCCTTTTTATGAAGTTCAAAATGGACCAGAAAAACATTCATGAGGATTAAATTGGAACATATCCCTAGACATATCAAAGTTCTTTTTACCGCCATTCACCTTCTCTCCTCGTTTTTTTTTTCTTTAATTGTGGAAAAAAAGGTACAATTATTTCAAGATCTCAAAGTAACAATAATTAATGTTGAAGTTTATTTATACCTATATACATATATACAATCCCTTAAATTTTATCAGAAGATCCAACAGCATACAACATATGGTTAAACCCATATTTGGCAATATTAGCTGCTGAATGAATTGCTTTACCACTCGGGGCAGTTCTCGGGGCCTATCAGATAGAAGAATGGAACCGACCAATTACGAGAGGTTCTGTGTAAAGTGCAAACCATTAAGATCAGAGCTCTCTTGCTGGTGCCAAGAAACTGGGGGGCCGCAGAGTAAATCAATTCAGCTCTGGATATATCTAATGGCGCATGAGGAAAAAAAAATAAACATTAGCTGCTGAAAGCATAAATGTCCATCACCTCCCGTATACATGTCTGCATATCCGGGCTAAACACATATTTCCAGTGTTGGGCTATTGAAGAACTTGGTAATTTTCGCTCTCAGGGAATACTTACTAATATAACAAGAACTTGGCACAGACTCTGAAAATATGAAAATACATCTTTATTAAACTTAACATAGTGAGGCCACGTCACCCAGAAGCCGTAGCCAGTGGATGAGGTGGTCTGAGGAACAAAGAGGACAGAGGCCTTTTATATGTTTTTAGCGTTGCATGACTCAGTACAAAAAAGAAAGGGGCAGTTCTAGCTTTTGCAAACATGCAAAAACCCAACATTCCTTCTTACACAAGCTGCAGAAACCCATAATAAAAACCCGGCACATCCCCATCGTAAACAGGCCATAAAGAAGGGAGCAGAGACAGGTGTGAGTAAGATAAGACAGGGTGTGTGTGCGATGAAAAGGTTTATGGCATGTGTGCCTTGATGCTATCTTGCTCGGCCATTGGGAAAGGAACTGGCCGGGCAGGTTCGGCCTGGGGCAATGGTTTCAGCTTGCCCAGGTCACAGAGAAGTCAATTAAGGTGTACGTGTCCTTTGGAATCGAATTTGGCTGTAGTTATAAGCCTATGTGAGGGCAACTCACAAAATGGCTGCTGTACACAAAATGGAAGCCAAGGGTTCAGGACGAAAATGACGATTTCGAGGTGAAATCGTTACTGGAATATGACGAAAATGCTTGTATATAGTGTACTAGCCATTCTCGGTCATTTGATATAAAAATCGTCATGCTACGACAAAGTTTATTACACGAGTCCAGAATTCTCAGTACCACAGACGCTCCTTTTGCCCTTACATAGGCAATAACCTATACTCACGCTAGTCTGAGTCCAGGTCTATATTTATCAAATCATCAAGATGTTGCTGAAGCATAATCCTATTACTTAGCAACTCTCTCGGGACAGGTCTCCTTACACACGCAGTAGCACAAAGGCCATATATGGCAGGACCAAATAGGGAATGCCTCTATCTGTAGTATGTGGTATAAGACCACACACCCAACAATTAGTGATGTTCACTACTAACTGGTGTCGATGCAGAAACTGTACAAAAGGAATTATCAGTAAACTCTGACCTCCTAACTAGTCCATGTTCAGGTAAAATCTGGAAAGAATGCAAAGAAGTAGAAGTAGGAAGAGACATTGGTTGGGAGGTGGGTACAGATGTGAATTGGGCAGCAAAAACAATCCCACCCATAAAAGACAATGCCATGTTTATAAAACACTAGAAAACACGTCATTAAGAACATATAGACAAAGTAGTGACCGCTATTAAAAATGAAATCATAATTTTTCACAACCCTAAGCAAAAGGTAAATCCTAAAATTATCTAGTAACATTATAGGTCTTCCTTTGCATTTCTGTAATTCATTATATGTTCAAGTGAAACAGTGGTGACCCTCATTAATGATCTGAGTCCATTTCACAGAAAATGGACTTTATTCTGCTTTTACTAAACAGAATACTACTTAAAAATATTGCCAGTTGAACAATAAAATCATTCTCCTAACACTTAGTCTATACAATCACACGGAAACCTCTTGTGAAACCAACCATGCCCAGAGTCTGTTCCAAAAGCCTCTCTGGCAGGCTTCTATTGTCCAATCAAGTCTGCTCCCGTTGTTGCATGTGCCTTTGGATTCAGGCCTCCCATGCTGTGATGCTCAGTATCTGTTGGAGTGCCCTCCTGGCAAACACTCATAGCTCATTCAAAAAGTCTCAATGTCTCAAGGCAGTGCACCGTATCTCTCCTCTGCGGCAGACACTACAGATATTGTGCTCTTCATTGGTCAATGGGCACAGATCATCTCGTGCAGACCCGGGACCATTCTCAGACTCCAACACTCATCATTCAGTGTCAGAGGACGCTCAGGCCGCTCTTTCATGGGCACCAGAATGGAGTGCCTTTTGCCACTCTTGGATCCTCCGGGGCACTGCACTTCCGTTGAAGCAAGGGAAAAAGGGGTGCGTGGCCAAAACTCAGGCCAAGGGGCTCAAGGGACTGCACACTGTCAGAGGTTAACCAGCACATGACAGGCGCTCTTTTGCACTGAAATCTCAAGGGACTGTGGCAAAACCAGCTCCTTCTTCTTTTCTGATGTTGAACGCCTTCTGATGAAGCAAGTGCGATGCTTTAAACAGTTCACTGTACAACAAGGGGACTGCAAACAGGTGGCCTGCGATCTTCAAAGGAGTGGCCACACGCCATGGGACAATTCTGTGTTGAAATACACTGTCATTCTCAAAGGCAAATACAAAAACAAAGGCAATAGGCAAAACGTGCCTCTAGGCTCTTCAATTGGGTTTCCGTGTGAGAGCATATCTTTCATCATCATAGCGACATGGGAATTCTATCTGAATGGATGTCCTCACACATACTGGCATGTCTCATGGGGCAAACACATTTTATCTCAATGATACACATAGGTGTTCCTAAATTCTAGAACATCTCAAAAGCGGGATCACATACATGTTATAATAATAATTGTGCATAAGGTGGGACTATGCAATGCAAAAGCTAATGATTAAGATGTGGGAACAAAAGACAAGAACTAGAGAGTCCTGGTATTTCCATTATTTAAAATACATCTGGTCCATTAAAATTAAAGCAGCAGAAAAAGGAACTAAAATCCAAATTAGAATAGGCATAGGATTTGTCATATTCAAAAGAAAACGTAAAGTGTCTCCTATTGAGGTGGAAAGCTTATCTTACTATAGTATTGAGTCAGTTAATCAGTCCTAACAGTCCTAACAGTCAGACTGGAAAAACATCAGAATAGGCCTAAAGAAAATTCTTAGAAACCAGTCTAGTTATGCAACAGGGAATTATACATAAAATGGGGGTCCATGGTACATTACTGCAATCTGAAAGTGCGTACCTGAACAATACACTAATAATAAATAAAAGTTGACTGTTGAAAGGAATACGGAAAAGAGAATAGTGTAGAAAAAAGGGTCAGGCAGATCAGGTTGATTACCCCTTTTCAAGGTTTGCCCGGCGTTAGCCGCCTCTCACCCAACTCACGGTTACCAAATAAAGAGGCAGGCGCTGGAGACTGGAAGGCAGGAAACAGGAGTTTATTCCGACGGAGCAGAACACGTCAAATCAGACAACAGGGTATCTTCTCGAGGTGCTCTAAACGCATCCTTGAGGCCTGGCCTCTTATACACAGGTTTATTGCTTTATTACATGAAACACATTCTTGTCAATACTTTGAGGTACGGAAAGACATCCTCGGAATCCTCACTGTGGGCCTGTTCCCACACACATTTACAGTAGAAGTCCCCACCCCGGTCACAGTAGGTGATGACTATTGCACACCAGGACATTCCGCCAGTTCCCGGAATGTGGGCGGCTGATCGGATCTCATGGGGTGGGGGCTTTGATCAGTCAAAGATTCTTTGAAGAGGGACAGCTTCCTACTGTAAGGGGCAATAAACTGCATCCGCAGGGCTAGGTGATGGCCTGGGATCGGGCCGGACAATCGGGCACAGAGGAATGGGGTTCATCAAAGGATGTGTGATCATCAAAGGGACGGAGGGAGGTACGGGATGTGGCTCCGAGGCAGGGCCGAGCTGAAGGGGTGGTTTATGGCCCAAGCATGTGAGAGCGGGGGCTGTCAGTGCGCGGGTGGATGCTTGCGAGGTCAGAGAGGGAGAGAGAGAGACGCGCTGGCTATCGGCAGTGGGCAGCGAGGCCATGGCATTCAAAATGGCTGCTACTGACGCGCACATATGAGCCTAAAAGGGGACAAGATGGCGCCGATAATGTTTACGCCGCAATCTAGATTTTAACAGTCCTCCCTTTTCAACATATCTAGCCAGCTTGTCAATCTAGGTCTATCCCCATCATATTACGGATTTCTACATCATACAAAGCTTTCATGCGTTCAGCTTCAAAGTTCGGAGTCTTAGGGCAAACACAGTTAGCAAATAGTGAACACAGAGGTGGCAAGCATTGAATACCCAGGCAGAGTCCACATATTACGACGATTGGTATCAGTACAATCATGAGCAACCTCCATCCCCAGTCCTTTACAGCACTTCAGAACCAACTCCCAAGCGACCATCCTTCTTGTTCCTGATGAACTTCCGAGGAGAGTCTGTGGAGGTGTTCAATGGCCTTGTAGACGGAGGGTGAATTGTCTGGTATGTAGGTGCAACAGCTGGACCCGATGATACGACATGCTCCTCCACGGTCTGCCAGAACCACATCTAAAACAAGGCGGTTTTGAAGAGCCACCAGACGGACCGCCTGAAGCTCGGCTGTATTGTTTGTGGAGATACCAGCTGTAATGTTCATCGTTGTCTCGAATGCCTGGGATAAATGACGAATGGCACGGCTGTTCGCCATCGGACCCCAAAGTGGAACAAGTCCCTTTATTGCATCCAAGAATTGTGCTCCAGTGGAGTCGGCCTGCTCAATGTCCTTTGCTCGTCTCTGTCGGTGATGGTTTGCCGGAGCCACATAGGTTGGAGGAAGAATGAAGGCAATGTAGCAGGTACCTCCCCAGCCCTTTGGGAGCCAGGTGTAGGCTTTTGTACCACAGACAAAGTACATGTTTGGAGAGGTGACAAAAGAGGGGGGGTCGGTTGAGTCCAAAGTTCTGGTGATGCGGCAAGTGCTGTGGCCCACCATTTGTGTCCCATGGCCTGTGATGCATACAAGGCCCGAGACATTGATGACAGATAGGGCCAAAGTCAGGGTGGCAGCTGTTCGTTTCCGGAGGTAGGAGAAGGTGGGTCTGGCTGGATTGTTGAATATTTGCATCTCCACCATTTCTTTGGCGGGGATGTCCATGTGAACAGAGGCATTGGAGGATAGAGGGCAAAAGGGAGCAGCAGTCCTTCCGGTTTTGTTCAGCCAGACTCCATGATAAAAGTGTGACATAGTTTCGCTGGAAGTGGCATTGTCTCTGTAGCTCTCTTGCAAGAGGATCAGCCAAGCAAGGCAGGAGCCATGAACAGAGAAAGGTGAAGGGATGAAGGGGATGGAATGTCCGGTGGCATGTGGTATCAACCCACAGATCCAGCAATTCGTGGCATTTGCAGCAAGGTTGTGCTGGTGCAGCAACTGTACGAAGGAGTTGTTCCAGAACTCCTTACGCCTTTCTTGGATTTGAGGTGAAAGAGAGACCAGGTAGTGTTCTTTCATGGTGGTAGGCTGTGCAGTCGTTAGAAATGTCTTATGAGCCGATGCGTTCTCTTCCACGATCCAGAAGGTAGTCATGAGGAGGAGGCAAAAGAGAAGAGTGATAAGAAGAGCAATAGTCTTTGAGCTGTGCAACCTGTCAGTTTTCGGGTTCCTGTAGCGGGTCTTCGGATGTCCGGTTGCTTCCATCATCTTCGTATCGGGCGCTTCCATCATCTTCAAGGTGCTCGGTAGTGGGCAGAACCACAGACTTTGTTTGGTTTCTCTCCTGGCAGCCTTTGTAGTGTCAGGCCGCCACTCTGAGAATGGTAACTTTAGTCAGTGGTCTACTTAGCCGAAACTCCCTCCTTTCGTCGCAGGTTATACCCTTCTCTGGATGGCACAGTGGGATCAGGGAATTTCGCCAATTCGAGTGTCTCTGTTTCAGGGTAGCAGCTCAGGGATGGTCGGTCTTTGTGCAGGAGCTCTTCTTGGGTGGTCACGTCTTCGGTCGATGTCAGGGTCGGAGAGATTTTCTTGCAGTGATGTGCATGCAGCCAATTTCGTTTCCCCTCCACTCGAAGAGCTGTTCGGGTGGTGATCAAGACTTGCCAGGGGCCCGTCCAGCGGGGTTCCAGACTCTTCTCCCGCTGGAAGTTCCGAATCAGGACGAAATCTCCAGGCTGGATGGTATGTCCGGGGCCCCTGGAAGCATCGGGGATGGCCTGCAGCACCTGATGATGAATAGCAGACAGTGTTTTAGTTAGGTTATACAGATAGTCAGACATTAGGACGTCCGGGACGTCGTGAATAGATGTCGGTTTGGGTGCGGACCAGATACTCATGGGCCGGCCGAAAACGACCTCGTAAGGGGTCAAGTGGTGTTTGGTGGGGGTGGAACGCATTGACAGCAATGCTAGGGGAAGAGCGTCTGGCCATTTTAGTCCTGTGGTAGCCACTATTTTCGCCAGCTTTAGTTTCAATGTGGCATTGTGCCGCTCGACCAGTCCAGCAGATTGGGGGTGGAAAACTGCGTGGAATTTCTGTCGTACCCCCAGTCCTTTCAGGATGAGCTGGATAACCTCGGCTACAAAATGGGGGCCATTGTCACTCCATAAAATACGGCAAAGGCCGTAGCGAGGGAAGAACTCTTTCAGTAGCACTTTTGCAGTGGCAATAGCAGTGTTGTCACGTGTCGGGTAGGCTTCCACCCATTTGCTAAAAGCACACACAACAACAAGTACATACTTCAGTCCTTGACATCTCTCTAACTGGATATAGTCCATCTGTAGGACTTCAAATGGATGGTTGGGGACCCCAAACCCTCCCCGGGGTACGACAGTTCCTTTCCCAGGGTTGTGTTGTAGGCAGACTAGACATTGCTGGACTAATCGTTTGGCTGAGTCTGCAATTCTATCGTTATGCCAAACTCGGGAGACAAGTTCGGTCATAGGGGCAGATCCTATGTGTGCAGGGGAATGGGCCATCGTCAGTATGGGGATCAGGTACGAGTTGGGTAGCAACCATTTGTTCGTGTCTTTTGTCCGCCAGCAGCCTTCATCGTCCTTTAATCCCACCCGTGCCCATTCAGTCAATTCTTGTGGTGAGCTGGCCATTTGGATGTCCCTAATAGTTTCCCTAGCGTCCGTCCATTTTTCTGCTTGTGACCTAGTCACGTACATGCGAGTCGTCGTCCTGTTCTCAGCTGTGGTTCGGGCAGTGATGTCGGCCAGTGCATTTCCCTGTCCAATGATGTCTGTCACCTTTTTGTGTGCTTGGCATTTGATTACGGCAAGTCCTTTGGGGAGGAGAACCGCTTCAGTCAGAGCGGAGACTAGATCTCCGTGCAGGATGGGTGTGCCATGAGATGTCAGAAATCCCCTCTCCTTCCATAAGAGCCCAAAATGATGAACCACCCCGAAGGCATACTGGCTGTCCGTGTAAATGTTTGCTGTCATTCCCTTTGCTAGGATACATGCTCCTGTGAGGGCAATCAGTTCTGCCGCCTGGGCGGATCGTTGCGTGATGCGGGCGGTTTCAACTACAGTTCGGGCTGTGGTAACTGCATAGGCAGCTGAGGTGGTGCCGTCGGGGAGTTTAATGCAAGAGCCGTCTACCCATAGCTCTCCATCAGGGTTTGGGAAGGCAGTTTCTCGGAGGTCAACCCTACTCCTAGACCGTTCGTCCGTGAGGGTCACACAGTCATGTATTGGGGGCACATCGGGATCGTTTTCAGGCAGAGGCAGCAAGGTGGCTGGGTTCAGTGTGGTGCATCGTTTCAACGTGATGTGAGGTGCGAGCAGTGTCAGTTCGTACCCAGTCAGTCGTGCGCTGGTCAGGTGTTGTGTCTTGGTCTGGTTTAGGAGGGTGTCAACAGCATGAGGCACTAGTACCGTGAGGGAATTCGAGAGTACGATTCCCTCACTTTGTCAGATAGAGACAGCAGCAGCGGCTACTGCTCGAAGTCAGGCAGGCAAAGCTCTTGCTACGGGGTCAAGAGTGGCAGAGAAATAGGCACATGGTCGTTGTTTGGGGCCAATGGTCTGAGTCAGGACAGACAAAGCGCATCCCTCCCTTTCGTGAGTGTAGAGAGAGAAGGGCTTTGTATAATCAGGGGTTCCTAGGACGGGTGCTGAACAAAGGGCGTCTCGTAGTTCCTTGAAGGAGGATTGACATTCAGGGGTCCAAGGGAGCGGGAAGGGGACATCTTTAGCCAGTAGGGAAAGTAGTGGTTTCACAATGAGGCTGAAATTTGGCAACCATTGTGGACAGAAGGAGGTGAGGCCTACCAAAGAGCGGACTTGCTTCGGGGTTTTAGGGATAGGGGTCTCCAGAATAGCCTGAATTTGGCCGGGTGTGAGTTTTCTCCCGTCTTTGGACAAGAGGTGGCCTAGGTAAGTGACTTGAGGTTGGCAGAATTGCAACTTCTTCTTGGAGACCTTGTGGCCATTTTCCGCGAGGAAGTGCAGGAGTTGGATGGTGGCTGTGACTGCAAGTGGAGTGGTGTCGGCCGCCAAAAGGATATCATCGACGTACTGTATCAACACCACTCCATCCGGCAACTGGACTGCATCCAGCTGTCTCTTGAGGGCCTGGCTGTAGATGCTTGGACTTTCAGTGTAGCCTTGGGGTGCTCTGCAAAATCTATATGAGCGGGATTTTAAAGTGAAGCCGAAAAGGTAGCGACTGTCTGAGTGAATGGGGATGGAGAAGAATGCGTTCTTGAGATCGATTACCGTGAAGGTGGTGGCAGTGGAAGGAATCAGGGTCAGAATGGTGGTGATGTCTGAGACTACAGGGTACTGGGGTACAACCACTTTGTTGACTTCTCGTAGGTCGATGATGAAGCGGTACACTTTTTCATCTCCCTCACCCTGCTTCTTCACAATGGGTAGGATAGGGCTGCAAACATTGCTAACTACTTCTTCTACCACTCCTGCGTCTACCAGGGACTGGATGATTTTTACCAATGCCTTCTCGCCTTCGGGCGATATCCGATACTGTGGGAGTTTTGGGAGCACTGCGTCCTGTCGAACAGTTATGTGTACAGGGTCTATCATCATGCGTCCTACGTCCGAGTCAGTCTTTGCCCATAGGTACAGAGGTAGAGTGTCGAGTAGGGACAAGTCAGCGTCAGTGATGGAAAACATGCGTGGAGTGCGACAAGATCTGAGCAGTGTTGGGTTGTTGTACAGAATGACTCGAACTCCGTCTTGTGAACACCTAATAGTAGCTCGAAAATGTTTCAATAAGTCAAGTCCCATAATGGCGTCGGGGGTGTTGGAGGAGAGCAAAAACGTTGTGTCAGTGGTGTTATTGTCCAAGTTAAAAGAGATCGGTGTGGACAAGGGATTAGTGGAGGGCGTTCCATCGAAACCTATTGATGTCACATGTGAGCCAGACAAGGGTGCCCTGGGAATCAATCGTTTAGACAACGCACTACGTGTTGCACCAGTATCTACCAGAAATGGAGACTTCGTACCTAGGACCTTAGCGGTGACATAAGGGCCTTGCTGGTCAACATAGAGCTCGACTGGATCCCTTCCTTGCCCTTGGCAGTCCTATGCAAAGTCGTGGGCATTGTCGCAGTCAGACTGTTGGCACTGATTCTGTCGGGGACGGTCAAACGTGTTCGGTCTGCCAGGTCTGTCATTGTTGGTGTCGTTTGTGTGCCCTCGTCCCTGTCCTCTATTTCTCGGCCCGCCCGCTACGTCTCTCGTGTCTTTATTTCTGAGTGCTTCTTGCAGAACTGGACATTGAGACTTCCAGTGGCCAAATCTTTTGCAAAACGCACACTGGTCCTCATCGAGGTCTGTTCGTGGAGCGCCGGGTGCGGGTGTGCGGTCTCTAGGGGGTGGATTTCTAGGAGCATTCGACTGGTAGTTTCCTCTATACTGTTCCCTTCCTATAGTCACCCCTTGCAACTGAGCAATCATCACCCTCTCTTTCAAGTCCTTTTTCTTCTTCTCAATCGCTTGATCGTTCTCGTTCTTTTGTCGCTCATAGTATTGAGCCATCTGAAGGATAGCTGCGGGCTTGGAGGCCGCCCAACTACTCTCGCTAGTCTGTAGTTTCTGCGAGACTTCTGGTGTCAGGCCTTTCACATAGTTCTGGACAAACAAGTGATGTCCGGTCGCAGTGGTCATGTCCTGGCCGCTGTAATCGGAGAACACCGTTTCAAACCGGGAGAAGTATTCTGATACGTCTTCCTGGGGTTTCTGGCGACAGGCCGTTACTATCGACCAGTCCACCTTCCTTTCTGGAACTAGGGTTTTTAATTTCTGCACAATCTTATCTGGTAGGTCTAGAATGGCCTTCAAAGGTTTCTCTCCCGGTTCCCGTTGTTTGTCAACATTACCGAGTTGTATCCAGGTATGTCCGAACAGCTCAAGGTGGTCGACTTTCCGGATTTGCTTCCACACATCAGCTGGCAGACATAACCCGAAAAACAAATCGATATCCGCTAGGGTCATAATCGTTGAACCCAAAGCGGTGGCTAATTCTGTATAGAAGGCTGTGGGGTTCTTTCGCAGATCAGGCAAGGACTTTCGGAAAGTCAGGATGTCTAGCCGATCCCATGGTTGGTAAACCCAGTTGTAAACTACCCTCCCTCTCGCATCTTGGTGGTTAATATCGTCGTGTGTTCCCTGTCCTCGTGGGGGAACCCAATAGGGAGCGGCCTCCTTTATGGGCATCATCGTGTCAATTTTTTCTACTCCAGCTTCAGTTGCTGCAGGAGTCGTGGTGTTAGTCTCTGGTTTCTGTTCCGTGAGGTGGCGGAAAACTTCAAGCGTACGCGTGAAGAGGTTCGTCACATCACACTCGTCCCCATCTCCGACATCAACTTTTCTATACAGAGTCGTTAGGTTTTCAGGGCCTTTTCCTTGGTATCGGTCTTCATAGGCATTAAGGGTATGGTAACAAAGGCGTACGACAAAGTGTCGTCTGTGGCTATTGGCATATGTATTGTACATATCCGTTATATAATCCTCACTTTCCTTTCGCACCACCAGTGTCTTTACAATCTTATCGATCCCAGCTCGTTCATCCTTACTTAATCTATTCGATCTAGCAGGGTCTTTCCTCCCAGCTTCGGGATCATCTGAAGTCGCTGCTCCTGTTACGCTGGGAACGAGGGGTTCGGTCGGCGCAGAGGCCATGAGGACCGAGGCTCCGGCACTACTCTCGCCTGTCGATGGGGGTTGCGGGTGCTGCGCTAAGGGTTGGGAAGGGGCATATGGAGGGGGCATGTAGATGATCGGGGGACCTAATAGTAAATCATCGTTCGTTCGCTGTTTCGAAGGTAGCTCGGGGTAAAGTGTAGAGGGTGTCCTGACGGGACACTGGCCTGATGATTCGGAATCTTGTTTTAGCTTGGTTTCCTCTCTTTCTTTTATTTCTTCCTTCAATTTGTTAGCGGCCAGGTGAGCTGCTTTGCGTAATTCCTTTTCTAACCTGACCTCATTTCTCTTTTTCCGCTGTTCTGTTTCTTTGCGCCACATGCCGAAGCTATCGAGCATAGTGGGTGTTGTCTTATTGCTATAAAGGGCTGTTTCCAGCGCGTTTATTTTATCGTTATCAAAGGATCCTATCAGTGGTCACTGACTTTCCCGATCCTTTCTCGTGTATTTATGACACAGCTTACTATAAGCCACGGCGACTAGTCCATATTTAGTAAACATGTCCTTATTAGGGGTGCCCTCCAGTGGAGCCGGATGGTTCACCTCTAATAAGCGGTCCGGGCTGAACCAACTACCAACAAACGGGGCAAAAATAGGCATGACGGGTTACAAAGGGGACAAAAGTCTGCACTACCTATCACTCACTATCCGCAAAGACTAAACAGAGTATTGCGACTCTGTGCTTATTTGTGAATAGAGAATAACCCAAAGAGAACCAATTCCGAACGATCAATGTTCGGTCAAACAATCAATCAAATGAGGGATAAAAATAGGCACGACGGATTACAACGGGGGCAAAAGCCTGCGTTACCTATCCTTCACTATTCACAAGGACTAAACAGAGTATTGCGACTCTGTGCTTATTTGTAAATAGAGAATGATCCAAAGAGAACCAATTCCAAAACAGTAAATGCTTGGATAACAATCATTGAAATGGAGAGGGAAGTAGGCACGACGGATTACAACGGGGGCAAAAGCCTGCGTTACCTACCCTTCACTATCTGCAAAGACTAAACAGAGTATGGCGACTCTGTGCTTGTTTGCAAATAGAGAATTTCTCAGAAACAATCAAATGAGTAATACTAGTATTTTCAAAACAATCAAACAATCAATTCGCAATTCGTCGTGTTACACGACCTTACCCGGACCGCATGGACGGTTTCTCGTCTTCCGCTTGCAGCGCCCGATCGTCCTCTATTCTCCGTTATTGCTGTGGCACTCCTGATGGTTCCCAGTCAGGACCCTAGATCACTCGAGAGAGGTCTGCTCAGAACCGGTGAAGTTCGGATGATCGGCTGCCAGACGAGGGTCTATCGGGCAGGAGCTCTTCCCGATCGTTGCAGTCGTTCGCACTGTCGTCGGGACCTCTCCCACTGGATCCACGTGTCGCTGATGGGCCCCACGTTTGGGACGCCAATTGTAGAAAAAAGGGTCAGGCAGATCAGGTCGATTACCCCTTTTCAAGGTTTGCCCGGCGTTAGCCGCCTCTCACCCAACTCACGGTTACCAAATAAAGATGCAGGCGCTGGAGACTGGAAGGCAGGAAACAGGAGTTTATTCCGACGGAGCAGAACACGTCAAATCAGACAACAGGGTATCTTCTCGAGGTGCTCTAAACGCATCCTTGAGGCCTGGCCTCTTATACACAGGTTTATTGCTTTATTATATGAAACACATTTTTGTCAATACTTTGATGTACGGAAAGACATCCTCGGAATCCTCACTTTGGGCCTGTTCCCACACACATTTACAGTAGAAGTCCCCACCCCGGTCACAGTAGGTGATGACTATCGCACACCAGGACATTCCGCCGGTTCCCGGAATGTGGGCGGCTGATCGGATCTCATGGGGTGGGGGCTTTGATCAGTCATAGATTCTTTGAAGAGGGACAGCTTCCTACTGTAAGGGGCAATAAACTGCATCCGCAGGGCTAGGTGATGGCCTGGGATCGGGCCGGACAATCGGACACAGAGGAATGGGGTACATCAAAGGATGTGTGATCATCAAAGGGACGGAGGGATGTGGCTCCGAGGCAGGGCCGAGCTGAAGGGGTGGTTTATGGCCCAAGCATGTGAGAGCGGGGGCTGTCAGTGCGCGGGGGGATGCTTGCGAGGTCAGAGAGGGAGAAAGAGAGACGCGCTGGCTATCGGCAGTGGGCAGAGAGGCCATGGCATTCAAAATGGCTGCTACTGACGCGCACATATGAGCCTAAAAGGGGACAAGATGGCGCCGATAATGTTTACGTCGCAATGTAGATTTTAACAATAGGACACAGCTAAAATCCCCAATAACTAGGCCTGATGTGCTTGGGTGATAGTCAGGCATGTGACACAATACCAAGAGTATGGGTGATACAAAAAAAAAAAATCACAATAGTCTACAAATTTAACCCTAAAAAAATGAAACCTGGATTCTTTTACGGTCCAGAGCCATAGGAAAGCCACTTAGGAAGCAGAATAAAACTGACTAATGTGAATAGAAATTAGGTCACCATGTACAAGAGTCACAAATCTATAATTTATCCTTACGTCCAATCAGGATATATAATTTTAGGGCTGCCTGTTCCTTACAGGAAAGGGCAGTATCGTGACTACAAATGACACAATTTTCTGTTTATTTTTCTTCAATACTTATAGCCAAATTTGACATACACTGGTGAAGTGTTGTCGGTCTGGTTCATAATATGTAAAAAAATCATATCTGTGAATTTTAGTATCAGCGAAAATTTTACCCAACTGTTGACAGCGACACGTATCATCATACATGTCCCTCACAACAACACGGGTGAATTTGTAATAATTTCTTAAGCGGCAACATACAACATAAAACATGCAAAAACGCACAAAACGGACGTCAAGCCATCAGATATACTCGCTGTAAAACGATAGCATATATAAATGAGCGGTGACGCATAATACCGTATAAGGATACCCTCCTGTTTGACAGTAGATCACCAGTAGTGGGTATCTGCTGTCAAATACAACTTTCGGACACACAGAACCAGCAAGAACAATTCATGATAGAACAAAATACACAAACATGAAAAACGCATGGACATTTCTTTTCAAAGGAGTTGCGCAAAAAAAAAGAAAAACCCATCTCATTTCAACCAACCAAACTCACGTGTCTTGTTAGGCTTAAAAGCCCTCAGAGCAATCCAGGAATGATCTGTGAGCAGAAGCGAAAAGGAAAAAAAAATACACAGCACACAAAAGAGAGACATATACAATATGTACAGATAATACAGATAATAAACAGACATCAATTGTAACTTTTAAGCGGAAGACAAAACATGATACACATTAACAAACACAAAAATAAATTTCCATTACTTAACTGTTACCATCTTGTCAGTCACCTTGCAACATGAAGCCTTTTTAACTTTTAGAGGTAAAATCCTTTCCCGGACACCTAAAATTAGTCTTGTGCCACAATCTCCATGAAAAAAAAAACTTCTTAATTGGCAAATCGTTCTTACTTATTCATGTAGGCTTCAAAATTTTAGTAAAAGGCTGCATCTTATTTTTTTGTCTAAGACGTAATGCAACACTTCTTTTTCTGTACTAGCAGACATTATTTTTTTAGAGCAGAAATACAAATGTCATGATGTTGGGACTTTTAAAGAAACCTTTTTTATATTTCCCTTTGGAATTAAGTCTTTAACTTTAAACCAGAAATTCCACCTTTCAGAGGCCTGTTTAGCAAGGTTATTCTGCATTTCACAGAGACAAGGCTTGAATTTAAAAGGTCACAATGTCAACATGACAGAGACAGAAGGCCTACTACATTTACTGTGAAGGGTTCACACATACCAGTTTTTAGAACAAATGCTTGGTACCGCTAAAGTTAGAACCTTTAACCCTGATATTAAACACAAACCTCTGCACCGGGCACATTGGCTCACTGAGCTATAAAAAACAACCTTAATAACAACTCGCAAGTTTGTATTATACACAAATGTATGCATTTACTGAAGCCAGAGACACTTTCACTATGGTAAATGACAAGAATCTGTGTTAAAAACCCATTTAACTCAATTTCGACTTTTATCTTTGGGGCCCTTAAAAATAAATATCCTTTAATTGTTTTACATATTAATCATCCTCAGGATGTTCTTTATACGTTACAGATATTTGACATTAGTCATATCTCATGTAAATCCTTGGAAAAATGAGTTTTTTATGCCTGCGCCAAGTGAAAACCAACATGCAAATTACCTAATTACACCGTAACACATAACTTAAATCAAATTTTAATACTAGGAGGTCATAGTATGAGTATTAAGCTTTATAAATATCAAAAAACGATTTTAAAAAGCATTTATTTTTTTCTCAAATAATTTTTCCATAATTAATAATTTTTCGTTCAATGAAACAAATTATGTTTTTATGATAACTCCACATATAAAGGTAAGCTGCATCCCTTGCCTATCATTTTTAGATGCATTCATTTATGCGCCTACGCACAAAAGGCCTAACTTAAAACATGACATTTTTTCGCGCCATTTTTAAAGGGCAATCAGTATTTTCAACAGAACCAAAAATATACTTTGAAAAAGATGTTTTAAGAGAGGAAAACCGTATTTGGAATGTCTTCCAGTGATACAAAGTGATGAACCTTATTTTGTAACCCTCTAAAACACTATTCTGAAATGAAAAAGGCCAACTGTGATTAACTAACAGCTAAGTCCTGGGCTAAATAAACATTCCAATGCTATTTATGGCCTTCGAAAAACATCTGCTGCCTTAAGGCAGGAAAGGCTGAAACCTGAAAGAGTGCTGAAACCTGAGCAGGCTTTCAGTTTTAACAGACATTTCAAGTTTTTAAAAATGCGCGTGCAAAAAGATGCATTTAAATCTAGCAAAAATCCACCTTAGCTGAAGTGTTTGTCTTTTTCATGTACTACAATGCATGTAAGTAAAAAATGCAATAAATTCGTTTTGCTACAAAACACACAATTATTTTTGAGGCCCTTCGTATTCCTAGTGAATGTGAATTTTAACTTTATCTATTTTAAGCATTTAACAGTTTGCACATATGCGTTTGTGCTTAGTCTGTAAATTAAATAGCAACACATAGCGATTTTTAGCATGTGACATAGTAAATTGCTGGAGTGTTATTTAATTTCTACTTAATATTAATTAATCTGACATTTTACTTAACAGACTGAAAACATCAAGAAACCTACAAACACATATTGAGAGCTCATTGCAGACATAAAGAGAAAAGATTTAAACACTCACACAATACAGCGCTGTAGCTATTACTGAAGTTACACTAATGAGAAAAACCACATAGACATTGAAACACACATTGAACCCACAAATCGACACTCAGGATGAAAACAAAGCCATTTGTAAATACTAGCTGTAAGTCATATTTACAAGAAGCACGTCGCAATAGGGTTCCAAATGACTGCAAAAAACATAGCCCAACAGACTGCTGTATGTGCATGAAGCCACAATACACTTAATTCACTAGCTTTGGCTGGCAGAACACCAAAAATCGTTCTGCATATCTCCATTCATAAAACTGTACAGAACAAAGGATCCTTGTTTTTGTATTATGTCATATTTTAATTCCCTGGGGATACAAAATCACCAAGGAAGAAATATGTTTTTAAATCTAAACCTATTTAGATATCCCCTTTAGGGTAAGCCGGCTAATACAAACGTATACAAAAGTTGGCCAACACAAATCTCCAAATTCGCAAAGATCAGGCATCTTATAGCTCACTAATCTAGCTTCAAACTTCAAGGGGCTATCTCTATCGATACACTCGTAAATATACAAGACCCTCGGTTTTTGAAAATTGCAATCTTCAAATAAAACTAAGGACAAATCAAACTAAGAACCAATCAAAATCCAAAAATCAAGGAACAAAGGACTGGGGGCGACCCACTTATACTTAACTCTTACTTTTACTAATCAAAATATTATCCAGATTCTAACTGTCAAGTTCTACATGACCTAATGGTCTTTTTAACAATACTCACGCAAAAAGGTTATCAGTCAGGAGTGACATCATGTGGAGGATCAAAAATCAGGAAGATCAGAAATATACTGGGCTGCAGAAACAAAGAATCTCCAGAATCCCTGTGCACAGAGTACCTTCTTAGTAGAATCTTGTTCTGTCCTCCTCAGTTTATTTCAGTCTCCTGGCACGATCACTCCCACAGAAAGTCACTTCTCTGATGATCCCCGCGTTAGGGCACCAACTGAAGAACTTGGTCATTTTCGCTCTCAGGGAATACTTACTAATATAACAAGAACTTGGCACAGACTCTGAAAATATGAAAAGACATCTTTATTAAACTTAACATAGTGAGGCCACATCACCCAGAAGCCGTAGCCAGTGGATGAGGTAGTCTGAGGAACAAAGAGGACAGAGGCCTTTTATATGTTTTTAGCGTTACATGACTCCGTACAAAAAAGAAAGGGGCAGTTCTAGCTTCTGCAAACATGCCTTCTTACACAAGCTGCGGAAACCCATAATAAAAACCCGGCACATCCCCATCGTAAACAGGCCATAAAGAAGGGAGCAGAGACAGGTGTGAGTAAGATAAGACAGGGTGTGTGTGCGATGAAAAGGTTTATGGCATGTTGTGCCTTGATGCTATCTTGCTCGGCCACTGGGAAAGGAACTGGCCGGGCAGGTTCGGCCTGGGGCAATGGTTTCAGCTTGCCCAGGTCACAGAGAAGTCAATTAAGGTGTACGTGTCCTTTGGAATCGAATTTGGCTGTAGTTATAAGCCTATGTGAGGGCAACTCACAAAATGGCAGCTGTACACAAAATGGAAGCCAAGGGTTCACGACGAAAATGACGATTTCGAGGTGAAATCGTTACTGGAATATGACGAAAATGCTTGTACATAGTGTACTAGCCATTCTCGGTCTTTTGATATAAAAATCGTCATGCTACGACAAAGTTTATTACATGAGTCCAGAATTTTCAGTACCACACTATCCCAATATAATACAGTGGGTGTCATAATGGGCATTTTACCTATTTATACAACAAATCCTTTCAAAAACAGTATTCTAATATGATCTAATTTTTTGCCAGATTGCCAACATATCTTTGTGGCTCCTGCAGCCAACCAATTGACACGGAGGGCAGCTGGCAGTTATATCAGGCTCCCATTTGTTAATTTTAGGTGGTGTGATATAAAAATAAAATAAGTTGCAATAATGCTGTAGTCTATATTTAACAAAGAGTGTAGCTGTAAATCCCATCAATAAAAATGTGCTGAAAGCCTTCAGTGTGATATCTCTGCCTAACCATTTAGACCAATTCTAAGATCATTGTTCAAATCTGTCATCCCCTCCTATGATAATCATTTGATAGTTTGCCTTAATATGAAACAAAATGTGTTTTATCAACATTAGTTCGTTGTTCATAAGCTTTATCTGAAGATATTTAAAGATTTTGGTATTTGGGATTTTGCATTCATCTGTCGTGTGTAAACTACTTGAGGGGGCCTGTGAATATAGTTGGTGCGAGAATCAATCCTTAAATCTTTAATCTGTGTGCTGTGAAAAGTTCCAGCACCAATGTAGTAGGAAGGGTCCGGAGTATAAACACACAAGAAGCACGGGAGGCAGATGGTGACTTTAAACTCGCTGACGAATTATGGGGAGATCAGATAAGCTTACAGTTTAAGGAGGTTTGGGTGGAGTCATTTAGTCTCCTGCATAAAATAGTAAAACCTGCCTGGCTGAAACGTAACCATCTTTTTACTGCACAGAGGGCGTATTTTTCCCCCCTAAACCTATCAAAATTTCAGCCCGGGAAAGTTTGCAACAAATGTGGCCCCACCGAAGCATCGGATGTCCATATCTTCAAGGATTGTCCGCTAATCAGCTCCTTTTGGGTTGATGTGAATAATACTCTGGACTCTATCTTGAAGACTTCGCTGATCTTCACTCTTCATTTAATCATCTTTGGTCTTGATGACAATGTTATAGGCCAAGCCAGATCTCTTCTTTTCTACACAATTCTTATGGTCAGAAGAGAAATATGTAAATTCTGGGTAGATAGTGCTGCCCCATCCCATTCAGGCTGGCTGACTTAGCTATACGCAGTGTCTAGAACGGATCTGGCTAGATCCTGTAGCAGGAAAAAATATGCTTTTTGGGATCTCCTGATATGTTGGAAGTAGGATTTCTGTTTTTGTTTTTTTTTCCCCCGGGTCCTATGATTATGCCTTTCTTTAGCTCCATGGGCCCGTTCGGTAGGTCTCCTCGCTTAAACAGTATGGTCCGCAGGTTGTAAAACACCTTGGTGGAGTAAAATCTCCTACCCTCTCTGTGAATGCTCCTCCCGCCGCTTATTCCATCGTATCTTGGTCCAGTCTTAACATCCATATAAAAAATCCCTGAAATTGTTCAGGATAGATACGCATGGTTGTTGGCGCTTCCCAAAGAGGGCTAAGGCAAATGAGGACAAAAAAAAAAGAAGCACTGGAGAAAATCACAGAGAGGACATGGAAGAAAAGTCTATAGTCATTGAAGATGGGGATACTCGGTCCTGTTTACCACGGTAGGAGGTTTAGTGTGCACTAACTTGATGTCATGTACTTCCACTTGACTGAAGTTTATAGAAGATCTTGAGGGTTTGGCTCAGGGAGTTGCGTGGGTCCAGAATAGCTGTGCAGGAGCGGGCATGAGGAATGTGTCAAGGGAGCTGGTGCCACGGAAACCACAGGATCGGATGGACTTGAAGGATACCCGAGCGCTACTCAGTTCTGGCAGGATTCTACACGTGAGTGGGAAGGGTGAAGCCTGTTCTGCAGGGAGTGAGGACAATCCACAATTCAGGATCGGGCGGGGTTTATATACCTTCTCGAATGCTCAATAGATGTAGCTAAATCACGTGCGGCACTTGGGGCACATGGCCGACTGGAAGGTTCTTGAACCTTGGAGAAAACATGTTAGTACACTCTCTTTGTCCTTACAAAATAAGCAGGTGCAACTTGTGGTATAGAACAAATGGCAGGAAAAAAATGTATCGTGTTCGCTCGAATGTGCATAATGGAAAACACCGCTAAGGCCCCAGTAACAGAGAGAACAAGGCTTGCCATTGACTCATGGGATTCAGGGAGAGGCTTGCAGAGATTCATTGGAAACCCACACCAAGGCCATAGTAACAGTAAGAGCAGTTAGTCCATTGGTTCACGGAACTTAGGGAAGGCTCGAAGGGACTCAAGTGTAATAAAATTTCGGGTGCTGGGGAAGCATCGGTCACGAGGGTGCTGGGGGATTATCAGTCATGAGGGTGGTGGGGAATATATGTTATGAGGGTGCTGGGGGAACATTGGTCATGAGGATGTTGGGGAAACATCAGTCATGAGGGCGCTGGGGGAACATCAGTAATGAGGGTGCTGGAAAAACTTCGGGTTTGATATCATATAATGCCATAAAGCACCATACGGGGGAGCAATACGAGCCCTGAGCTCTAGGACCAATACACAGAGGGCACAAGAGGGGGTTGTGACATTCTGGGCCACTTCTAAAACACTTGAGATACCAAAATGAAGTCTCCTATACCTCAGGTGTGACACATGGGTCGAGAATGTGGTGATATACTGAGAGCCAGGATGCAATAACAACTGGTGACAGCCTGACCTGAGGTATACGTTTGAAAACAATGTTGCTCCACTTAGTTCTCTAATGATATCATTGGTCATGTGCAGTTCCCGTTTTACAGCTGCATTTGGGAGTTGCATATCCATACATATACAGACCTCACCTGGCTGCTTAACTTTTCTACCTACCACTGTGTGCGACAGCCATGCAGTGGGACCATCTAATTTTTTAACATTATCAGCATCATCTTCAGTTTCTAGACCTCCACTCCTGTGAGTTGAACGAGAATAGCCCTGTGTTATTCTACAGCCATCCCCTAATGCGGCGAAATAGAATTCTAGCTGTTCTACACATACTTTCCATTTGGGATTTTGGGTCGATGGATGCGCTGTGATGATGAACGGTTCTTGGCTTTGCAGCCCACAGCAAGTGTGATATGTAGAAAATTAATATTATTATGTCTCTACAGTGATAAGGCCCTTCACGCTAGTTGCACTGTGGCAGGCATATGTGCCACAGTGAAAATTGCTATAATATTGATTAAAATACTAATACGGTATCTTAGGAATGGGACCAGCTAAAATATTAATTAACCCACTAATTTTAATAGTTATTAAAAGTCCAATTCAATGGTGAAGTTAGATTTGTATTAAGCTTTAAGGAAAAGTAACTTTTAGAAAGACACCTGTTCCCTGCCTAATGTTCCTAGGTGCTAATTTGCATTACCTCTCCAGCTTCTCCCAGCCTGCGCTTAGCCTGGTAAGAGGTATGACATTCCTCCAAGGAGCACAATGTGCAAAGATGACTCTTCTGACCCTAATAGAATATGCTGGATGGGGGCTGTGGGCAGTCTATTGCCATCACAGTGTTACATTCTGCTTGACTAGTCTGTCTAAAGCTTGTGTAAAGGTTTTGTACCATTCAAAGGGTGCAACCAGGATGCCAGCATAACTTTTCATCCAATATCTGTTTGTTAAATAACCCTGCTTTTGTCCTATCCGACTTCAGTCTCTTGGTTTGTGGTGGGTACAGTGAGCGCTTCAAACTGGATTTTAGTGTTAGATGAGGGTCAACACTAGCACTAAGATTACCTTAGCAGACTCCCCACCCAGGCTCCTAGTCTTTGGAGCCAGAGTTTAGTGTGGCTCCAAAGACCATGACCATCTTGAATGTGCCTTGGCACATTGTATTTAGGCATGTTTTTAGTTAAGCAAAAAGGAACTATTGAACAAGTAGGCACGCCAGGGCCTGGGAACAATAAGTCTGTGGTCAGTCCATGGTCAGAGAGGGACTAGGTTTGTCTTTGGGTTTCCTCCAACCACAGTCTAGTGAGCTCTACAAAGCTGGACCCTTACTCAGTTTTCTCTGCTGGACTTGCAAAGGATATCAGGTGGTTTGAGCCTGTTGGACAATGGCATTTATGACCCCCGAGAAGGACCTGAGGAGGTTGGACCCCTTCTACTTGAAATCCAAGGAACAAAATATTTACAGGGATTAGAAGGCTGATCCCCTGGATAGCTTCAGGAACATAAAAAAGCTGAAGAGAACATTACTGCGAAGAATCCCAGCAGACTTGTAGCAAATAGACCTGTACTGGACCTTGATGTTGCACTCTTCCTGATAGTCTTAAAGTTCACCCCTAAGGTCCTGGGAGCCTTGGAAGTGTACTCCTATGTTTATTTGTGCACCAAAAGAAGTTTGGGTGCTGCATCAAAATATTGCTTCAGAGCTCCAGATCTTTAGCGGGACAGACCTCAAAAGCATATCTGACCTGCAGTTCCACTGTGTCTGACTGAATTTCAGGTTTGTCTCACGTAGAAAAGAAGTATTCCTCATAAAAATGTCAAGTACCTTTTCAGAATGAGACTTAGAAACATGTTCAAACTTCCCTACTTCCAGGCCCTAGTGGGGCCAACCTATTTGGTGTATGTGCTCCACACTATATCGTGATCGGCCTCACATTGCGCCTAGATCCCGTTTTACCACTGGGTGCTTTGTGCTTCTTTGGGGCTATTTTCACTTAAATCTTAAAATATCTATGGTTCCCCTTATTGATTGTTTTGCTGTCATTTTGCTTATTAAATGTATTTATATTTTTATAAATTGGAGTGGGACTATTATTTGCAATTTTCACTGTTGCTTTATACATTTTCTCAAAGGTAAGCTTGTCTGGTCAGTACCATAGCTACCATTGGCTGAGCTCAGGTGTAAATTACTGAAACCTTGAACTGAGCAAAACATATAGTGACTTTAATACTTGTGGTGGACACCAATCCAACCAAATAATAAGCCACTTTGTCACAGATGTCAATTTAAGTTATTGTAGAGTTGTACTCTTACACATATACATTATTCAAGGCGTTGCTATTTAGATGGAAGGTGTTGTATAGAGTGTGATACTTCTGTTGTGAGGCAGATCATCCTCTTAATTGGGCTGATGCAGGAGAAGCAGCAGGAGTCATGGAGTGCAGATTGTTGATAGTAGACCTGGCATTTTTGGTGTGGTTTTCACCCTAACTTTTTGCCTTTACCTCTCCTCTTTGGCTGACTTACTTTTTGCTTGCTTTAGAACTCGTTACATGTTACTGCTTGTGAGCTCTTCTTAAAACATGGTAGAATTGGGGATACCCAATTGGCATATTTAGTTTACTTGTAAATCGTTAGTAAATAGGAACTACCTGTGCCCAGGGCCTGTAAATTAAATGATACTAGTGGGCCTGTAGCACTGATTGTGTCACCCACTTAAGTAGCACTTTAAACATGTTTCAGGTCTTTCATTGCAGCTTTGGTGTGCAGAGATTATATTGCCATTTTGACCAGGCAAAATTTGCCTTGTGCCAGCCCATACCTCCCTTTTTAATACATCTAAGTCTCCTTTAGAATGGACCTTGTACAACCCCGAGGGCTGGGTACAGTGTATTTCAATAGTGGGACATGTAGTTTTAGTTTTCAAGGCCCTGGCAGTGAAATAGTCTTAAATTCCTTTTTTACTACTACAATTCTGAGCATAATTGATGCATTTAATTTGCTGTGAGCGCTCTTCTAGCACAAAGACTCCACATTGACCTCGCATCCTGCGACTCAACCACTGCTGTGCAAAGCTTCACCAATACAGGCCCCCCACTCACAAATGACTCGTCAACAGCAGCCTCAATAATCAACAGGTTCTCGCACCGCTCACTGCCTGTTCGTCAGAACTGTTGCATTGCCTCAACTGTGCTATACATCCTCACTGCCGGACTTTGCATTGCAAGCTTTCGTCAACGGGATCCTCGATGACGATGCACAACCTCATATCATAGCTCTGCAACTCCTCCAAACTGATGCCTCACCTTGGCTGTGCAATGCATCCTCAACGCAGGACCATGCAACACTCAGCGACCAGGACTTAAGCTACTCTTGTTCAGCCGGCCTACCTTGGTCCTTGTGGCTGGCTGTGTTACATAGCCTCAACTTGTGACTTTGTCCTTGTCTGGCGCAACCAGATATCCACAATTGGGGCCTTATGCTTTTTTCAGTTATTTTCACTGGCAATTTTTTAATTGTGTATCTCCAGTTATACTAATCGGATGTTTGTTGTTTTCATCCAGTTATATTTATTAAAATTTACTCTATTTTACTATATTGGTGTGGGGTTTTTCTTAAGTCTGTTTTAACTTTATTGCTGTTTGAAGTGCTGAATAATTACTTTACACATAGCATTTAAGTTAAGCCTAACTACTTTGTGCCAAGCTACGAGAGGGTTGAGCACAGATCAATTTGGGGTTTGCTTGTGCCTCAGCCTGACAAAGATTGTGGTTGCTGCTTGAGTAGGGCTTCACTCCCCTCAACTAGTAATTACATTTCACACGGTGGAGCACTCTGGTTTAAGTAAAAAGCGTAATGTTGCTGCTTGAGATTTACACAGTATACCTGACATCAAGTATTGGCTCCTGCTAAGCCTTGATTAAAATCTGCTCCTGTAACATTGCTGGTATTGAAAAGCAATTACAATTGAGAGTGATAATTGGGTACGGTTTTTAAATTCGTTTTCTATTATTTGTGGGAAGGACTCTTGAAAACTGACAAACTTTTCTTTCAAGAATTTCTCTACCTATAAAACCTTTGCCTCAAAGGTATCAAGTGGTAGACCTAGCAGGGGCTTGGACACTTTGATTAATTTCACTGTAGGCAGAAAAGGGGGTAACATTGAATGTTAACTCTAAATTTATTCTCGTCATTAAGCTTGTATCTTCATGTAGCTATTTGCTAGATCAAAGTGTATTCATTCCTAATGTTTACTATACCAAAACATTTCTTAATGTATTGTGAGCTACAAAATGTGTTTAATCTGATTGAATATCATGCTAACCTTTTAATAATTGTTACTGGAAACATTAATTTAAAGTCACTGTGAATTTAACTTTTCAAATACAGATTCAATTGGACAATATTCTATCTTTACACAAAAGTGGTGAACAACTATCTTCTGTAGAAAAACACATATTTTATACTTTAGTGGGACTGGGTTTTCGTAGTTTAAACAGCCACTTTAGTTCCAATCGACCTAGCAGGACACTCATGTTTTTATATTTCAGAGTACAATTTTGGATTACAATTTTTTACATATTTCTGTATTTCACTGTTGCTCGTATTTTAAAATCATTCCTCTAAGAAAAAGTGATCCGTACACTCGGTTTCCTATTTGCTAGGCACAAGGGGCACTTTATCACTTTATCCCTTATAATACTTACATAAATAATGGGAAACTCTGATAAAACTACCACATAACTAAACAACTTGGGGGCATATTATCAAGGAACGGCGTTAAAATTATCGCCGCTTTAGCAGCAGGAAACTGCAGCTGATACGGCGATAATGGGCTTGTTAATGTGCCCTTGAGAATTCCAATAAAAGCCTACGTTAACACCAGAACATGAGCTTCTATTGGAATTCTCCAGGGCATATTATCAAGCCCATTATCGCAGTTTTAGCGGCAGTTTCCTGCCGCTAAAGCGATAATTTAGCGATAATAAGCCCCTTGCTCCTTTAAATGCTTGTGCTTATGTGAGAGATATACTTGTTCAATTTAAATATTCCATACCTTTTAAAAAGTATGTTTGTCAAATTTGGATGAATTTTGCTAGGGCCTTGTTTAATTCCTTATTTGTCAACAATAAATCTGGCAATCATGCTCAAATTGCAGAATATAAACAAAGGAAATTAATAAATAAACAAATTGGTTATGCTAAATGCCAATCAATCAATCAATCAATCAATCATAGGATTTGTAAAGCCCGCTACTTACCCGCAAGGGTCTCAAGGCGCTATGGGGAGGGGGGGGGGCTGCTACTGCTCGAAGAGCCAGGTCTTGAAGGCGAGTAGGTCTTGGGTCTGTCGCAGGTGGGTGGGGAGGGTGTTCCAGGTTTTGGCGGCGAGGTAGGAGAAGGATCTGCCGCCGGCGTGGTTCGTTGGATGCCGGGGACAGTGGCGAGGGGGTGTAGAAGCTGAGTCTGCTGTTTAGGTAGGCTGGTCCGGCGTTGTGGAGTGCTTTGTGTGCGTGGGTGAGGAGCTTGAAGGTGATCCTCTTGTCGACGGGGAGCCAGTGTAGGTCTCTCAAATGGGGGGTTGATGTGTCTGCAGCGGGGGGCATTGACGATCAGTCGGGCGGAGGCGTTTTGGATGCGTTGTAGTCGTTGTAGGTGTTTGGCTGGGATTCCTGCGTAGAGTGTGTTGCCATAGTCCAGTCTGCTGCTGACGAGGGCCTGTGTCACTGTTCTTCTGGTTTCGGTCGGGATCCACTTGTAGATCCTGCGGAGAGTGCGGAGGGTGTTGTAGCAGGAGGAGGAGACGGTATTGACTTGCTTGGACATGGAGTGGGAAGAGTCGAGGATGAATCCCAGGTTGTGTGCATGGTCGGTGGGGGTTGGTGCTGTTCCCAGTGTGGTAGGCCACCAGGAGTCTTCCCAGGCTGAGGGGGAGGGTCCGAGGATGAGAACCTCCGTCTTGTCAGAGTTCAGTTTCAGACAGCTGCTCCTCATCCAGTCTGCGACGGCCTTTATTCTCTCGTGGAGGTTGGTTTTGGTGGTGTGGGGGAGAGGATGAGCTGGGTGTCGTCGGCGTAGGAGATGATGTTGAGGTCGTGGTGGCGGGCCACTTGTGCTAGGGGGGCCATGTAGACGTTGAAGACACATCTTTTGAAGTCTAAGATTTCCTTAAGGAGGAACCTAGCAGTGAATGATTTAAGATTTGGATACTAACAGCAAGTGTGTGGCATTTTGAGACATAAACATGAATGTATGAATTGGGCAGAATTGTTTTGTAGCATATAAAATAAAGACACACTGTATTGCTGGCATCTAATAATTTCCGGTCGGAATTGTTACTTACAATATTACTCCAATAACATCTGCTCTCACATTCGGGAGCATCATATATTACATTTGTATTCTGCAACTTCAAAAACTATTGTTATTAGTTCTCCATGGGTAAGTAATCATATTATTATCCTTGCAAATAAGGTACTTTTGTTGATAAAGTTTAGTTATTCGTCAAGTGCTCCCAGTTCCAATGGCATCTCTATTGCAATACCCAAAGATAATCCTACACTTTGGTACATCATATTGAGTGATTTATTTTACTAATGTACATAGTTAATGGATGATACCATCTTCCTGGAAGGGTTCTTTTTTGTAACCACTTGTTAAGCATGGTTTTCACTCTGACCCTAAAATGTATCATCTAATCACAATATTGGACTTTGAAGGCAAATCTTTTGCAAAATTGTTGGAATGGTCTCATGAAAAAGGTTTGTTGAAATTTTTCTAAACTTTCTTTCGACCCAGTTGCTCTACAATCGATAATATAGTGTCTTTGGAAATCTTAGTCTCTCCCAGTAATCAAGCAAGAAGTTGCCAACTTTTTGTCTGCTTTGGCATCCAACATGGCTGACAGAAATCGCCTATTGTTTAAACCACAATCATGCGGGTCAGTACTATTTAGTTACATCTTTTGTTACAATATCATACAATCGCTTTTTGCAAGTGTTTGGACGTCGATGGCAAGGGACTCTCACCCAAGATTGGCACGGTTAATCGTCTTAAACAGAGGTATATTTGTGTTGCTGCTTATGTTTCCTTTATATACTGCAGATCTTTTAACATTTTTAGAACATGAAGATGTTCAGACCCAAATTTGAGAGATGTAAAAGTAAATATAATATTGTGGAATCCATTTTATTTCAGGTTCCATTTTGCGACACTCAATAGGAGTAATCCTTAAGAAGGTGCACATGCCGTTGGCCATCAAGTGAACTTGAATTGTCTGTAATTTTGCTGTAAAAGCAAGGCAGCGGGAAATGACCAGGTCATAAGTGTATCGGACAAGCGGGTGGTATGCTTCTCTTGCTGATTTCATAAATAAATGCCCATGTAACAATCAATCAATCAGGGGTTTGTTAAAGCGCGACTACTCACCCGTAAGGGTCTCAAGGCACTAGGGGTGGGGGGGTGGTGTTGGGGGGGGTGCAGGTTCCATTCCATCAAGGAGGGGGTCTGTTGAAGAGCCAGGTTTTGAGGTTTCTTGCGAAGATGGGGAGCGATGTTGTCTGTCTGAGGTGGAGCGGTAGGGCGTTCCATGCTTTGGCCGCGAGGAAGGAGAAGGAGCGGCCTCCCAATCTGGTCTTTCTGGTGCGGGGGACCAAGGCGTAGGAGAGCTGGGCTGATCATAGGGTCCTTTGGGGTGCGTGGAATTTGAGTCGGCTGTTCAGGTATGCTGGTCCGGTGCCGTGGAGGGCCTTGTGTGCGTGGGTGAGCATTTTAAAGGTGATTCTCGCCTCGACGGGGAGCCAGTGGAGGGTGCGCAGGTGCTGGGAGATGTGGCAGTGTTTTGGCAGGTTGAGGACCAGTCTTGCGGCGGCATTCTGGATGTTCTGTAGCTTGCGGATGAGGTTTTTGTTTATTCCGGCGTAGAGTGCGTTGCCGTAGTCGAGTCTGCTGGTGACCAGGGCGTGAGTGACTGTCTTTCGGTGTTCGAGGGGGATCCATTTGAAGGTCTTACGAAGAAGGCGGAGGGTGTGGAAGCAGGAAGATGAGACAGAGTTGATCTGGCGGTCCATTTTGAGCTCGGCGTCCAGGATGATTCCCAGGTTGCATGCGTGGTCTGTGGGGGTTGGCGGGTTTCCGAGGGCGGTGGGCCACCAGGTGTCGCTCCATGCGTCGGGGTTTTGGCCCATGATGAGTACTTCTGTTTTGTTGGTGTTTAGTTGTAGGCAGCTGTTTTTCATCCATTTGGCGACGGCTTCCATGCCTTCTCGAAAGTTGCGTCTGGCGGTGTTGGGCTCGTTGGATAGGGAGAGGATAAGCTGGGTGTCGTCTGCGTATGACACGATGTTGAGTCCGTAGGTTCTGACGATGGGGGCAAGTGGAGCCATGAAGACATTGAAGAGCGTCAGGCTGAGGCAGGAGCCCTGGGGGACTCCACAGGTGGTAGGTGTGGGGTCCGAGAGGAAAGGGGGGAGTCTGACCCGCTGCGTCCTGCCGGAGAGGAAGGACCAGATCCAGTCGAGGGCCTTGTCCTGGATTCCTGCGTCGTAGAGTCTGCATATTAGGGTGCGGTGGGAGACTGTGTCGAACGCCGCTGATAGGTCGAGGAGGATGAGGGCTACTGTTTCTCCTTGGTCCAGTAGGGTGCGGATGTCGTCTGTTGCGGCGAGGAGGGCGGTTTCCGTACTGTGTTTTTTCTGAAGCCGGATTGGGAGGAGTCGAGGATGTTGTGTTCTTCAATGAATGTGGCGAGTTGGCTGTTGATGGCTTTCTCGATGACTTTCGCTGGGAACGGGAGCAGGGAGATGGGTCAGTAGTTTTTGAGGTCGGTGGGGTCCGCTTAGGGTTTCTTTAGGAGGGGGTTCACCTCGGGGGGGGTGTTTCCAATCGTCGGGGAATGAGGCGGTCGCCAGGGAGCGGTTGATGGTGTGGCAGAGCATGGGTGCGATGGTGTCGGCGGCTCTGTTGAAGATGTGTTGGGGGCAGGGGTCCGTGGGGGCCCCTGAGTGGATTTACTTCACTGTCTTCAGTGTGTCTTCGGTGGTGAGGACTGTCCAGTCATCAATCGCTGGTTTCCGGGTGTCGGGGGTGGTTGGTGAGGGTTCAGTGTGTTGGTTGTCTCCGTCGAAGTTGTCGTAGATGCTCTTGATTTTGTGGTGGAAAAAGGTGCTGAGTTTGTCGCAGAGGTCTTGTGAGGGATGGATGTCGGTAGACTCGCTGGTGGATTGGGCGAGCTCCTTGATGATGCTGAAGAGTTCCTTGCTGTTGTGTGCGTGGGTGTAGATTCTGTCTTCAATCGCTTTTTTCCTCGTTTCTCTGATGAGTTGATGATGGGCGTTGGTGGCGGCTCTGAAGTTGTTGTGGGCTTCTGTGGATTTGGTGTTTCTCCAGGCCTTTTCGAGGCGGCGGCATGTGTGCCTGGATTCTCGTAGTTCGGTGGTAAACCATCTGGCTTTCTTGGCACGGTTATTGTTGTTTTTCTTGAGGGGGGCTATGGTGTTGGTGCTGTCCGAGATGCATCTATGCAGGGTTCGGGCTGCGGTGTTGGGGTCGTCGTTTTCCGTGATGGTTGGGGTGGAGTTGTTGAGTGAGGAGGTGAGCTGGTCGTCGGTGATTTTGGTCCAGTTTCTTTGTGGAAGCAGGTGCTGGTGTCTGTGGATGGTGGGTGTTCTGAAGGTGAAGTGGACGCAACGATGGTCGATCCATGGGAGATCGGTGGTGTGGCTGAAGGTGATGGAGGTTCCTGTAGTGAAGAGGGGGTCGAAGGTGTGTCCTGCTGAGTGCGTGGGCTCGGTCACGATCTGGCTGAGTCCAATGTTGTGGAGGTTGTCCAGGAGGCATGTGGTGTTGGGGTCCAGTTGATTGTCGAGGTGGAAGTTGGGGTCACCCAGCAGGGTGTAGTTGGTGGATGCGATGGCCTGCGGGGAGATAATGTCCGTCATGTAGTTGGTAACGGGTCCGCGGGGTCCAGGGGGTCGGTAGATGAGGGTTCCTCGGAGGGCGGCGGTGGGGCTGGCCAGTATCTTGAAGTGAAGGTGTTCCATCAGTTCTGTGGACTCGTCAGGGAGTGTGCTCAGGCGGAGGCTGGATTTGTGGACAATGGCGATTCCTCCTCCTGGGTGGGTGGGGTGGTCCTTCCTGGAGATCTTGTATCCTCGGGGGATGGTGATGGTGATGTCCGGTCCCGAGCTGGTGTTGGTCCAGGTTTCGGTAAAGAATGCTACGTCCGGGGTGGTGCTGTCGAGGAGGTCCCAGATTTCTGTGGCGTGTTTGTGGAGGGTTGGAAGTTGAGGAGGATGCATTGCAGGGTCTTCGGTTTGGTTGTGTTCTTGTGGGCGGATTGTGCTGCATCCGTGTTCCTGGCGGTGCTGCAGGTGTGCCGGCAGCGGTGACAGCTGAAGGGTCCATGGGTGTCGGCTGGTGATGCTAGCTTGCAGTTGTTGTTGCAGCCTGGGTTGAGTGCGTGGAGTGCTGCTGGGTCGTAGCGTTGGCGGGGCGGAGGTCCAGGGTTCCTGGTGCTGGTCGCGGACGGGTCGCAGACGGGCGCAGACGTGCTTGCCTTTGACGCGCCTTCGATGCACCAGCGGCGCGCCCGCAGCAGTGGCCGCCATTAAGTAGGGGTCGGGGAGGGCTGGACAGCTGGGAGGCGGGAGCGGGGAGGGGAGGGGAGCTGGATTGGGCCGGTCGCGCTGGGGGGGGAGGGGCCGCGGGGGCAGCAGCGGCGGGGAAAGGTAAAGGGAGGAAAGAAGGGATAAAGAAAAAAGGGAAAATAAGCAGAAATAAGGCACAAAAGAGCAGAGATGTGTGGTAAATGCTTACTATATCTTTTCCCCTCTACCATTGCATCAGAATGTCCTGTGACATCACGGAATGTTAAGTGCCTGACTCTAGCTAGAGAGTCAGTTGGTCATCTCAGGCTGAGGAGCTGGAAGCTCTCTCCTGGTGGGGTTTTCTCCTTGTAACTTCCTATCCTGTAACCTGCCACCTATCTACCTGTCAATAAAGAGGGATCTACTACTACACCTGGACTACGCATCCTTGTTTGTGTACCACAAGATGCAGAAAAGAGCAGAAAGGTGAAAGATAGAAAGGGTAGAAAAACGAGTGAAAACGAGTGAAGGAGCAGAGGGAGAGAAACGGGAAAATGGGCAGAAATAAGGCACAAAAGAGCAGAGGTGCAGAAAGGTGCAGAAAGGTGAAAGATAGAAAGGGTTGAAAAATTAGTGAAGGATCAGAGTGAGAGAAAGGAGACAGAGGTCCACTGGACCACCAGGGATGAGGCGCAGGGAAACCTGCGGGTGGAGGAGGGCTTCGATCACCAACACTCAAGAGTGCAGGGGCAGGGGCACCTCACTTAATGGTGGAGCTGCGAGGGTGGGAGAGCAATTTCACTGACAATGAGTCAGTGATCAATCCTATTTTGAGTAATGATTGGATAAATTAGTAGAAACAACGCTACTGTTTTGCCAAGCAACTGGCTCTTATTGGCTCTGTATCATGGTGTAATGTGTGCAAAATATATTGTAATCTATAAAAACCCATGTTAACTTCTGTATTTTCAGTGAGTCCGCAAGGCCTATAAAGATTTATAATGTTTTTTTAAACTATGCATTTCCTAATTATATCTAATACCCATAAAGGGCAATCATTTCTTGGCTCTAGTGTATATTTTAAAATAAAATATGATTTTTATGGTATATGTTTGTCGTCTTGCCAAAAAGGTAGGGTATGTCATCAGCATAGAATACGGTGTTGATTCCATGGGCGTGGAATACGCTGGCAAGTGGGGTCATGTAGGCGGTGAACAGAGTGGTATGAGTGAGGATCCATAGAAAAGGTTGACGGGGTCTGAGGTGAAGGGGGCCAGAGTGACTGACTGGGTGCAGCCCAGACCAAATCTTGTGAAGTGCAAGACCTTGGATGCCAGCTTTGTGCGGTTATCGAATAAGAATGTGGTAGGAGATGGTGTCAAAGGCAGCAGAAAGATCCTGTAAGATGATGGCCACTGTGTCACCCCTGTCATACAGATGTATGAGGAGGCAATTAGGGCGGTCTCTGTACTGTAGTTGATCCTGAATACAAATTGAGTGTTTTTGAAGAGGTGCTTTTTAGTGAGGTGGATAGCTAGGCATTTGTTTATCATCTTTTCGATTACTTTTGGCAGGTAGCATAGCAGTGTGATAGGCCAAACGTTGGCTGGTGTGTTTGGGTGTTTTGAGAGTTTATAGAGGAGGGGGAGCACTGTGGCAGGTTTTCTGATGTCCAGGTAGGTGGCTGTGATGATTAAATCATTTGGGATTGGGTGAAGACTACACTGAAGGGTCCAGCCCTTTCATGTGGTGATGGCAGGAGTCAATGGTGCTTCGAAGTGTATAGACTGCATGGTTTTTATCAATTTGTGAGTGGTAATGGTGGACCATGTAGTTAGGATGGTCCTCTGGGTTTTTGTATAGATGGGCAGCAGGATTGCAGGGTGGAAGGGTCCATTTGGGGCTTGAAGTTTCCATGGATGCTGGTGATCTTGTTGCAGAATAAGTACAGCAGTGTCTAGAGGTCCTGAAAGGGGATTATGTTGGTGAAGCTTGCTGCTGGTAAGGTGAAGGTTTTCACTATGGCAAAGATTTCTTTGGCGATGTTAGTGCTGATTTCATGTGGCCGGTGAGTGTTGGATGGCTCTGATTTGTTGAGTTAGCGTCTGAGGACGGAATTGTTGGTGTAGTTATGACTTTGTCTCAATTTGCTTGCAGTGATGTTTGGTGAGCTTCTGTGCTTCAATGTATCAGCTTGCTTGTTATCTGGATATCGTGGCTTTGTTGGTTTGGGGAGGTTGTTTCAAGGCCAGTGGTGTAGGAGTACGAAAGACCAAGATACATCTGAGATCTTTTTCTAGCCCCATCATAAAGATTTGATGAAGATGTTTCTGCAGGCTGTGGTCGGACCAGGTGATCGATGTGGGCTTGTTTAATGTGATGTTCCTGAAGCTGGTAAAGATAGTGTCCAGTAGGTGTTCTGCATGTGAGGGCTTTTCAATCACTTTCACTCGCTGGGTGAATCCGAGGTTGGTCAGGTCCTCAAGAAGGTTGGCCATGTTGGGATCAGTGAGGTCCTCCAGGTGGTAGTTGAAGTCCCTGAGGATGATGAAGGTACTGAAATAAGAATCAGGGGGCAAAAAAGTCTGTGATGGCGCTGCCAAAGTTGGTCAGTTGTCCGGGAGAACGGTACATGAGGGTGACACTCAGGGTGTAAAGGTTGGGGGTGACTAGGAGTTTGAAGGTACAGTGTTCCATGTTACTGATGGCGCTTTCAGAGGAGGTTGAGCATTGGATGGATTCTTTAAAGATGATAGTGATTCCACCTCCTGGTCTTTTGTCCTGTCCTGTCTAGCGATCTTGGACCAGATCTGATCTTGTATCATGGAGTGCCCTGATGATTACGGGGTATGGCATGGGAGTCAGGAAGAGCAGGTCTGGTGAGTGGTTGTGTAGCAGATTCCAAATGTCAGTGTCAGAGTTAGTGAGGGAGTGAGTGTTGAGAAGTATGCAGGACAGGGAGGTGTGTTGTAGTGGATGTTGAGTGGGTGTGGTTGTGTGTGTTTCGTTTTTTGGATGTTTGAGGTACGTGAGGCAAGTGAGGTGCATACAGGAGGGTGCATGTTACTTCCTGTGCATTAGAATGCACCTTTAGTGATGGACACCTCATTTGGATTAGTCACCCTAAGCAGGAAAGGTATGCCCAGACGTAGATCCCGTGCTCCCAACACCATCATATTCAAGCTAGTCAGGCTGATGAGGGGTGTTACCCCAAAACCGGTCCCAGGATGCTTGTTTCTGGTCCTGGGAAGACCTAACCTTGCAGTTCGGGCTGACTGTTCCCACAAGGAATAGGGCCAAGACTGATTTGTATATGGCTGGGTATAACCTGGAATGGCATGGAGTGCGAAAATCAATAGATGTAACCCATATTTGGGGGGAATATTTGATTAATTCAACATTCCATCCATAATCTGTTCTTTTATCGGACAACAAAGGGCTGCAGCAGTGCTGGGAGATGCGACTGAGGTTCAGTGTGTGGAGAGTCACAATGGATTAGCGACAGGGGTTTAGGTGAGTAGGAGGAGGACCAGTGGTCCTGGTGCGGTTACGGTTGGGGTACAGATGGGTGCAGATAGGCTTGCCGTTGGTGCACCCATTACACATCTGCTCTGCAGCCTCAACTAAGTGAAGGCTGTTTGTTGGGAAACCAGTGATGTCACTTCCTGTGCAGACGGTTGGTGGGAAATCCAGTGCAGATAGATGATGGAAAATGAGTCCATTTGCTTGGCTTCTTCTTTTCAAGACAGTTTTGTAGGGAAACTAGTGATGTAATTTCCTATGAGGATAGATGATTTATTTTCCTGGAGGATGCTAAATAGTGTTTTTTCTTTGTTGAAGTTAAATATATATTTTTATTTTGTAATGTTATATTTTTATTTAATTAGTTGGAGTGAGTATTTGTTGTGTCAATAATTTGATGCGTTGAGGTGTATATTAAATTTGTTTGGTTTTTAAAGTTTATTTTAGTGTTATAAAATAAATATAATGTAGTTAAATCATTTATTGTTTTCAGAGTTTTTTTATTTCTTGTTTAGTGTAAAATACTGTTAATTTAGTGTTTTACCATTTTGTGGCTTCCTTTTTTGGAATAATAATATGGTCAATGTATATTTTGATTTTTTTAACATTTTCTATGCTTATTTAAAAGTAATGAGACTTTTGTTTCTGACATTTGTGTTATTGATATAAGTAAAAATAGCTAAATTTACCACCAATATTTTGGTTATCAATATTTTTGTTTTTATTAGTTAAGTGTAGGATGGTAATGTTTTTTTTGTTGATATTTGTGATTCAATTTTGTTGTCATTTATAATATGTGGTTGATGTGAATCACATGGGACACATACTTGTGTAAATAGACAAACACCTGGCTAAATACAAATCAGTAATCCCCTAGGTTTGGATAGTCACTCTTCTCCATAACGGTTGCTACTTTGGTTCTGTGCTATGTCTGCCTGATAATTACGGCTTGCCCAGATGTACGGTGGTCTATCTCCTTCCCACTGGGATGGTAGTCATAGATGGTCATGACTGCTCCTTTGCAGACCTGCTGTAAGTGCTGGCTGGATTATGTGCACAAAGATGGTACTGAGAAGGTGGTGACAGGGGTGGCGTGATCACACCTAAATGATGTGCATATATTCTGAGAGCTGTGCTCCACTATGGGCTTGATTACAAGTCTAATCACAGGGGCACGGCAGTGGCGGTCAATTACAATTAGGGCAGTTGAACTGCCATTGCCCCACTGTAGCAGCCAGGGAACCGCAGTTCCTTGGTGGTGGTGAGGGGGTGTAGAGGCAGTCATATGCTTGGCAGTACCACGGAGGTACTGACGAACATATTACAAGGTACCTCTCCGCCACGGTTTTCATGGCACTTCCTCCTCCATGAAAACAGTGGCGCAGAGGAAACAAAGGGGGCACCACAGGGCCCCCTGATGCCTCACGCCATTTGAATGCACACAGGGGGGCACAACATGTGCCTCCTGTGTGCATGTGCCCCTTTGTCCTGCACAGCATGGAATTTACAGTCCATGCCCTGCAGGAACTGTTTTTGACGTTCCCATTTGGGTGCCCATTTTCAGGACACCACCATGAGAACATTAAAAAATAAGTCAGTCAAACATAAGAAAAATACTCGTAATCTGGTGGGTGTCCCGACAATGAGTTTGGTGACCGACCCACTGCCAAACTAGTAATCAGGCATATGTGTGCAGGGGGTTCTCCTCAACCTTCATTTGTGTTATCCGTTTAGTCTTACATCTCCAGATAGTGCATTAATTCATCATACTCTTGATGTAATGGCTGGTCATCGTACCTTCTGGCATTTACAACAGGTTACCACATGCTGTTGTTGATGGTATTCGAAAATCAAATAATTTGGGACACAAATTATTAAACAAATGCACAGTATTGTATGTGTGTGACATACGCATTTTCACGAAATGTACTAGACAAGCAAAGTAGGTAGACTGGTAACCTTGTAGTGGCAATCATCAAAGAGTGCCCTATCTAAAGGGCTACTAGACGGCCCTGCAAAAGGAACTCATGCATCCTCTTTTCACCTAATTTCAACATTGCCATCAGAAAATGTAACCATTGATTACATTTGTATCCCCCATATGGAATGAGCGCCACAAGTCAATGCATAGTTTCCTGCTCCCTAGGATGAACAGAGAGCATTGCTACCTTCAGCGGTGCATAGGAGTGTAGAAGTTCAGAGTGCTACATGTGCAGCACTGCCTAATTTCCATATTCAAACATACTGCTGCAAACCGGTTTTTATACAATTGAGGAACTGCAGAATCTATCACTTCCCTTCCATTAGGAACAAACACCGATTTGTATACCACAATTCCTTTGCTTATTTCTTTATTAGTGTTAGATTTTAAATAAAACCTATTCGATGATATAGTGACTTAGATAATTTAATGGTACAGCACAGAAAGCAGGACGCACCACACTAGAAATCCTAGAATAGATAATTAAATAAAGAAATCAATACAAACAAATGAAAAACAATTCCTGGAGACTACAGATTCTTGTTTGTTTAAGGCTGACATTGACCTCCAAGTGAAAAGATATTGTCTGGTCTGCATTAGTAACTACAGTCTCAATATTCAAAAGATGGAAAGAGTTTAAACAAGTGTATAGTCAACATAGAAGAATCAGTCCAGAAATGAAAATTAGCCCAATATGTATTTAAAAAGAAAAGAAAACTGCCAAACAATCAAAGGTTTTTCAGCTACTCTTCATTTGTTTCTTTGAAAGTAAGCCAATAATAAGTTATTACTCCCTGAAAGTGTATGGCAGTCTCCACTCTATACCACAAACAATTTTCGCTGTGGTGGAAGGAGGAGTCACGCTAAAGAACTGCATACGACTGGTGATCAACATCAGATAAGCACTTATCACAGCGTATATAATTAAGACCAGCAAAACATATGGGGCCGTATTACACATACAGCGCATTTTCCTTCATTGCGCCCGGTGCACCGATTAAAATATACACCCTGCGCAATCATGGAAAATGTGCCGTATTACGGGAGAGCGCATTTACTTGTAAAATGGAATGGCAGCTCTGAAGCTGCTCTGTGTTTTTACAGTGCAGGAGGCAACTCACTGCACTGTTAAAGGGGATTAGAGGTCCTCTTGCAGGCGGGTGCAGTGAGTGACTGCGCCAGCCTGCATGCGAATTACTGGGGTACCTCTTTTTCCCCATCCAAAGGGCTGAAATCAGTGGGGTGCATTGAGAGCTTTTTTGCAATGTTTGCGTATGCACCCGCGTTGAGGGAACGCCCTTTTGAGGAAGCACTGGCGCTGAATGTGCGCCAGTGCTTTTAGTATTACAGAAGGGGATGCACGAGCATCTGTGACCCCTTCTGATTGATATCTGGTATTTAGCAAATATGTGGTTAAAATTGGAGGATCCATGGAGGGTCTTCATAACTAATCAAAACATCAGTTTCCAGTTTTGTCAACAGGACTAAACTCTGGTCTATTTTAATATCAATGGGCATTTTTTGAGCCACCTATTTTGTATTTTTCCTGCCAGCTTTAGATATAGTCCAAAGATTGAGTGCCTCATTTGTGGATTTTTTGCTGTAGGGCACCGCAGCAGGCTTTGCTGCTGCGCTGCCGTACGGCAAAAGAAAACAGCGGGAATGTGCCGTATCTATTAGACACAGTGCATTCCTGTGATTTTCCTCTGCACTGGCGCACAATGGGCTGACGTGCACCAATGCAGACACCTTTGCACCATGCAGGGATGATTATTTTGTGCAGGAAGGAAAACCTTCCTGCACAAAAACAATCACAAGAGGGTTTTTTCCTCTTTCTATGAGTGCTGCAGAATGCAGCACACGTAGAAAGAGGAATAATTCAGAGAAATAAAGATATTTCTCCTCGTTGTGCCACCCTTATGCTTCCCTTCTGAAGTTTGGCGCTGCCTCAAACTTACAATTTCTCATAAATCTGGGGCAGTGTCAAAAAGAAAATGAATGTTGCTGGGAACGCCTCGAGCAACAACCATGGAATGCCCCTTTCATGCAGTTTTCTGCATGAAAGGGGCATATATTCATAAGGTCATGAAAAGCCACATAACATGGCCTTTTAAATATGCCAGTTGCACATTGCGCTGCCGGAATGTCATAAAGTGACATTCAAGCATCGCAAAAGTTCTGTGTGATCAAAAAGATATGAATTGGTTAAACGTGTTTGTGGTGGTGTGACTTTTCCCCTCTCGCCTTATCTCTGTACACAATCAGTTTAGAGGCTCGAAGGAGCAGTATCAGGACACTGACTGCACCGGATAGCACGAACATTCCTGTTTTATTGTAGGCAGATAATGTTGTTCTTATGTTCAAGATAGCAAACAGGCTACAGGACCTGATATGTAGTTATGTTAGAGCTAAGACCTTCTTTCTTAATTAAAAGCCAAAGTATGGAGAAAGTTTTAGGTTTCTATTATTTAGGTTCACTCTTTGATAAAAGCACCTATGTATTACTTCAGGTGACTTCAGTTCATTCAGTAATTGGGGGAAGCATATCATTTTGTCATCCAATCAGGGACTAATAGCCTGATTTAGAGACTGGCGGGGAGGGCAGTCCATTGTATTGGTGAAGGACTACCTTCTCTGCCAAACTGAAGGTGGTTTGCCTATCTTATTTAGATTGGTTGGACTCAGTGCTTAATTTGAGCCGGTGGTTTCCAGTGCTCTGCAATAACACTTAATTGTCTGCACCTATGCTCATGACAGCTGCCACATGGTGGCGCTGCTTGTGTAATTTACAGATGAGCAGAACCATAGTTGTTTATTACATTAATATACATTAAAAACAACTAATACCTGCCGCCCAAGCTATGAATTTAGCTTTGGGGTCCTGAAGAGTATGAATTGTTGCACTTGTAGCAGTGTGACAGTTAGTAGTTATGTAGGTTCTGTCATTGGAAGCGCTGGTAGGGCAATGGGTGGACCAAACTGTGGTGGCATCCTCACGAGGGCCCTGGCCCTTCTTTTTTTTTACAAAATAAGCTCTGGGTGGACCCTCATTCTGCCAATGGCAGAGACTATTCCATTGCCACCGCAAACTTAAACCTCAGGCGGACCAACAGAGTAATGGTTGTTTGATGTCTGACGTGTCTGTCCACCCAATTTAAAGTGTGTGAACAAATGGCAAGTTGTAACTGTCCATCACTGCCAGGCAAAAACTTCTGGTAAGGGGCAGTGAAAATTGCAAAAATGTAAAGAGGGGCTTTTTTATTTACTTTCCAAAACAAAATCTGGCTTTAGGTTTTTATTTTGGAAAACAAACGAATCATTGTGAATTTGCTCGTTGGCCTTGCCTTGTTGACAAAGATATCTGTCAAACTTACAATGTTACAATCCTCACAATTGCTGCCAATGCTAGGGATATCCACTGGACCTGCGGACCTCTCAAAATGTGACAGATGGGGACTCTGTCAGGGCTATGGAGTTCTTTACTCCGTTGTGACAGAGTAAAACCCCATCCTCCAAACTCTAAATCAGATTGTAAGCCTCAGAAGAACATGACAATCATTTATAAAATTAAGGGGGTGATTACGATGTCGGGTGGAAAGCCTCCTCCTGACAGTCTGAATCTCCTAGACTGTATAGTAACCCTTCCGACCGACTTGGTCGGTTTACAATCCAACCAACCAATTAAGATATTTGAGGTCGGTTTGTAAACCACACTGTCTTTCCAAATCAGTTCTGACCATCTCTCGGAGAATCCATGTTGGTCATACTCGCATTGTACAGCTCTACGGCATGTGTTTCCGACCAAACGATTACAATGTCGGTTTCCAACAGTCTTTCCAAATTGGCCTGTCCGACACGAAAAGGCTGTTGGAAGTGACTTTTGGGGCCCGTAGAAGGGCCCCCTTCATTCTGGGGCCTCCAGTTGGGGCACAAGGGGGTACGTAAGGACCACCTCTGTAAAACCCTGCATTGTGTGGCAGGCACCATGGGGTGCCTGCAACAGGGTGCAGAGTTTCCCTCAATCCCCCACTTCCCCAAAGGAGCCTGTGTTGTCGGGCGGAATACGGATTCCCATAGGAGTCAATAGAATTTTGACGCATTGTAATCAGTTGAGAGGAACCGCCGACCGCGATGCGGTCGGTCCCGATTTCAATTCAGTGTCAGGAGGAGGAAACTCCGACCAACATTGTTATGAATGAGGCCCTAACTGCATTTCTCTTGCACCTCTTGGCGCTAGAGCAATGAAAGCTACTCTGGCTTGCAAGCAGAGGAAACACGATTTGCAGTAGTTATTATAGCTCACTCCAATGTCACACTTTCTTTGTTGCAAGGCCTCTGTTGTTTGTAGAGTAAGATAACATTGGCACTATTCGTTTTATGGATCTCTCTTTGGCTTAATCTAGCTTTCCATTTGCAACTTGAGATCACACAAGATTGTTTGAATCTAGATATTAACCATAAGATCCAATGGTAAATAACTTTAAAAAGGTTTATCATAATGGAAACTGACATAAGTTGCATACTATTCATTGGAATACAAACACATTTGATAACATATGGGCGAAAAAATAATGTACAAAGCAGATATTTATTTAGGGACTCCTTTGAGTTTAGAAAAGCGACAGTTAGCCATTTAAGCATTGCTGAAACCTTTATTGGTTTCGAATTGTATGTAAGAGGAGTATCCACTGTGTGTGAGCAGAATCTGTTAGGAAGATTTAGAACATGTATTGCTCATCACTTGTTGTTTTTTTCTGAAAGGTTTGACGTTTGCTGATACTGTTTATGACACCACACAATAACAGTTCTGCTCAAACCATGATGCGCCTTTTGTTTTTAGTTCCGTAAACAGGTCCAAATTAACCCTCTTGCTCCCTTTCTGAAACAAGAGAATTTGACACGCTATGAACTGGCCTTTTCACGTCAAATGATTTCTTACCCATTGACTTGTTAAATAAAGGGTGTTTTTAATTAAAGCCATTAGAATGAGATCTTCAGTGCACGATTAGGTTTTATGTAATTTGTGAATTTCATTCAGATTTTATCTACTGCATATATTTTATCTCTGGTTGGTTCTCATGTAGGTTTGCTTGTATTTTACTGCTTATGAAATATTTTACTGATATAAACCTTACTGATTTAGAATTTATGCTTGTGTTTTGTGCAGAAAAAACACTGGGAACTGGAGTCTTGGACAAGATCAGCCCCTTATTATAGTTATTACTATTGGAGACACAAAGGTAATGTTATGGTTTATTTTATTATTCCAGGCAATTTATTTCAACACTAGTTATCAAGGTTCACTCATGATGCAGCATACTATTTACTGTTGTCCAAGTATACAATATTTGTAGTACCAGTCTTTAAACAGTTGTGTAGTCTGAATTCAGCTTAGGATGATGGTTCTGTCACTGTTTATGGTATGTGTTTGTGATTGAGTGTTTAGAATGTTTATTAATAGGAAATTTGTATTAGCACTGTTAGCATTAAGTCTTATTTAAATCAAAATCAAAAGTTGCCTGTGTGTGAAAATATTTTGGTGCTAAGTTGGACTAATACTGATAGTGAAACAAGGATTCAGACTTGGGACTAATGCTTGGTAGATGAGGCTTAGGTCACTGCATGTGTGAATGCACTACAGCCTTTGAAAGCTTTCCACCGGCTTCCTGCAGAAGCAAGAATAACATCAAGGTTCTCTGCACTGTCCATAAAATCTACCGTGCTAAATACCCTATATAACTAAATGTATCCCTTTTCATGCCAATCAACTTCTCCCTGTACACCATAATAATTGTACACACAGATGCCTTATCTATTGAAATGTAGCATGATTTGTCAAAGCCCCATCTCTTTGGAGAAAACAACCCCATTGCCTCCCTTGTCTATAGAGCATTTCAAAATGTCACTAGCATCTTACAGATTGTAAATAGCCCTGTGTTGACTCCAATTTAGGTTGGACTTATAAGGGCTTTTGAATCTCCTGTGCATGTGTTTACAAAAGACTATGGTCCTTTCTATCTTGGCGTGGAAGGCACTGTGGTAGTCCTACGCTTAAAGACTTTGATAGAAAAGCAGAGATTTTTGGTGAGCAGATCTAGATTGTTGCTGGTGTTGAGGGTGCTCTATACAGCAGCTGCCTTTTGACTAAACTTGAGATCTACCCAGAGTTCTCTGCTTCTTTTTTGTATAATCAATGCATCACTCTATGCCTGAAAGGGTATTTTTTTTACATATATATATATAATATAATATTCTTCCAGAATCCGATAATAGTAGTGGCTGTCAAATAGGGCGTTCCTCGCTCAGGGTATCGGAAACCCTGCAACATTCAACACCAATTCCTGACGAATTTCAGGAAAACAGGACCCCTTGGGAATTGCAGTTTACAGATATTACTGATTGCACCAGCAAAGCGTTTCAGCTTTCGACTTGGTTACACTGAAGGCTAAGCAGCAACACCATCTTTTTATTTTGTTTTTCAAGTGCACTAAACATAATAAAAGGACTATTCCCCCCAGAAAATGTGAAAATGTAACAGAAACTTGGCGGTCATCTTATAATTATCCTACAAACACACTTAAGAAGCTCCAGACTAATGTAAAACCATCAGTTTTGGGACAATACATCATTTGTTCAAGGCATGCTTGTACAAATATTCCATAACATTTGCTAAAAAGCTATATTGGTACAAGCTAGCCAAACAGTCCCCTGTTCACACCCAATATATGTAAACAATTCTGCCCCCATGGGCGACGTAGTTCAATGTATGTCTTGAGCACAGTCAACAATTTTGCCCCAGTGGGCCACAGGTTTTTTGATTCTCTTATGTGTGATATCTGATATGCGCAATCAACAATTCTGCCCCAGTGGGCGATGAATTCCAATTTCATGATGGGTATACTTGGTCTTAGTTAAAGAAGTGCACCCCACCTAGAAAAATATGTGATAGATGCCATAAAATCATGAATCTCTATTAGAAAATTCTTTAAAAGCAGACATATTGTATAAACGTTGCATCTTAAATGATATACTCCACATATATGGTCCATTTCATGAAACCAATTCTTAGATTTTACTGTCGTAGATGAACAGCTAACTCCTCACTTGAGTTTAAGCCTAAGGGGGTCTGGTCTCTAGGTCAATGATGTAAGTTGGTGTAATGCCAATTGTCTGTTCCCACCCCATACATTCACTGGAACAGCATCAATCACCACCATTCTTAAAAGTTTCTCATCTTGAAGATGGCAGTCAAAAAAATGTCGGGCGACAGGATACTGCCTGTTGTTATGGCGTATTGCCCTGACATGCTCTAGTACTCATTTTTTTGCGCAATGAATCGTACTGCCAATGTAGGCTTTATTGCAAGGGCAAATTAATGCATAGATGCAGTACATAGTATTGCAAGTAAGGGCTTTCTTGATTACATATTCCCTCTTTCTGCTTGCTATCGGCAGTGTCATGCAGTCCCTGCTATTGCTGCACGCTTTGCACTTTTTACAGCATCGAAAACCTAGGCGACTAGTGCCCGTTGTACCACCCTTCCTAGTCACATAGTTTGGGCTCAATTCATCTCTAAGAGATTTGCTTCTCTGAAAGGTAATTTGCGGACAACTGATAAGATGTTTACGAAGATTTACATCAGTTAACAAGATGTGCCAATGTTTTTTAAGTATCTGTCGCTCATCTTCTGCTTGTACTGAATAGGTCGTTATGAATCTCAACTTGTTGTTCTTATTTTGGGTGTAACAATTGTGTATGGTTGACAGACTCAACTCTCTTATATGCCTCTGATATAGTTCTACCACTGTATCCTCTTTCTTTAAAGCGTTGTACCATTCATTATTTTTCTACACATTAACTGCTACAACTACAATTGCGCTTAGCGTGTAGTAGTTCACCATAAGGGATACTATATATCAGTTTCCGAGGATGGGCACTCGTGGCATTCAGAATGCTGTTCCCTGCAATTGTCTTCTGGAACAATTGGGTTTGTATGGTATTATCCACAATTTCTACCACAACGTCCACAAATTCTATTCTAGTTTTGCTTATATGTTCTGTCAGAACCAGATCGTATGGATTGTCATTAAGTTTAGTGACAAAAGTCTTGACTGAATCAATATCTCCATTCCATATAATGAAGATGTCATCAATGAACTGCAACCACAGGGCAGCGGTCATATTCTGGAATTAGTGAGACCACCTGCTCCTCCCACCAACCCATCACCAAGTTGGCGTAGCTGAGGGCGAAGCAGGTTCCCATCGCTGTGCCCCGTGACTGACGATAGAGGACATCATCAAACATGATAAAATTATTAGTCAAACAAAACTGAATCATTGCTAGAACCATTTCAGAGTGTGACCACAGAGAGATTGAACGGGTATTCAGGTAATGTCTTATGGCGTGCAGGCCAAAATCATGTTGGATGCACATGTATAAACTACACACATCCAGGGTAACCAAGGTATAATTTGGTTCCCAATGGATCCCATCAATTACAGTTACAGTCACAGCTCACTTGAGGAATACTGGCACCACAAGTACCATCGGGCCACGGGGTGGCCACGCCCTCTGAGGCGGGACTTTTAGCATTTAAAGTGTGATGTTGGATATGCTCATGCCGTTACCTCTGGATGTCCGTAGCCTTTGATAAAGTGCAGAAAGCATGAAACGCGTCGGCAGGATGAACTTTGTTACTGCTTTGCATCATTCCTTGCTGCTGTTTCAAATAAAATTCGAGGCTGAACCTTACCTGTTCTGTGGGCGTCTTCCATTGCAGGCAACTGTGTGTGATAGATTTTGAGCGGCGAGCCTGAAGCTGCGGAAGAAAGCCCTGGGGCTGCGTGCGGCCCACCAGAGGAGACGCACAAGACGCCTCCGCGATGGAGAACAGTGCCGATTATTTGGAGAGGAGTCGCAGCAATGAGGAAGCGTACATGGCAGTGCAAACCCACTGGGGTTTTCATTTTTGCACGTAACGGCATGGCAGCTCACTTGAGGAATACTGGCACCACAAGTACCATCGAGCCACGGGGTGGCCACGCCCACTGAGGCGGGACTTTTAGCATTTAAAGTGTGGTGTTGGATATGCTCATGCCGTTACCTCTGGATGTCCGTAGCCTTTGATAAAGTGCAGAAAGCATGAAACGTGTCGGCAGGATGAACTTTGTTACTGCTTTGCATCATTCCTCGCTGCTGTTTCAAATAAAATTCGAGGCTGAACCTTGCCTGTTCTGTGGGCGTCTTCCAATGCAGGCAACTGTGTGTGATATATATATATATATATATATATATACATATATATATATATATATATATATATATCACTCCAGATGCCCCAGATCTCAGAGAAGCCACTCCACGAGGGATGATTTTGAAATCCTTTATTGATGGAGCCACAAACACAGCCCCAACCAGTGTCCGTCCCTACGTGTGATGGATGTACACGTCAGGCTCCAAGCCGCGGGAGATGCACCGCCTGTAAATTAACACAGGTCTGTGAGGCTGTGAACTCTTTCAGCCTGCCAGCATGAGGGATCAAAATTGGAGCCAGAAAAACGGCCCTGAAGCCCACTGGAGGGCTTGAAATACTGCAAATAAATCGGGAGAAAAACAAGTTTGGCAATAATTACGGACCCTGCCGGAAGGGTGAAATTAGGACTTTAATTCCCAGCATACCACTCACTGGAGAGTGCATGCCATTTGGGACAATGCTTTGATGTTCCAGTCCGGATTTTGCCAACTCCCTTTCCCATAATTAAGGTGCAGGTGCACCGAAACGCGTAGGGATGGACACTGGTTGGGGCTGTGTTCGTGGCTCCGTCAATAAAGGTTTCTGAAATCATCCCTCGTGGAGTGGCGTCTCTGAGATTTGGGGCACCTGGAGTGATATATATATATACATAAATATATATATATACACAGCAAATTAGAACGCCTGCACTCCTCAATGTTCCTTAAAGATAAAGTGTATTCTGGCTGACGCGTTTCGACCGCCTGGGTCTTTGTCAAAGCCACAGATATATATATTTACCAATTAACATGTAATCAAAAAAATAACTTTTCCCTCTCAACTCAGTACAAAACATAATTGATAACACACTACAAACATTATACAAACATAACTAGCAAACAGAAATACAAATATTTTTCATAAACTACAACTATTTAAAATTAAAAACTAGTAATTTAAAAATAGATAATTAGTATAATTAATAGACTATTTTAACTGATTAAATATATTTTACTAAAACATTGCCCAACTAATTCCACAGTAGCTCCCACAACCCAAACGTTGGGCCCCAGTAACAATATTGGGTGGAAAGCCTTCAACCAGTAGTCGGAGGATCACAGGTTGAAGGCTTTCCACCCGACATTTTAGGTTTACAGTCTGACCGCTGTATCAGGATGATGGCGGTCAGAGGTAAACCTTTACGGGGATTCCGACATGGTTCTGACGAGCTCAAGGGGACCATTGGAAAGACTGCATAATCCCTTAATGACAGTAGCTCCGCCATCTGGATTATTATATCAGTTTCAAACAGCCATTCAATGTCCACCTTTCCAACTTGCAACTGGAAAAGCTCCCTCTTGACCTATAAATACATTTATCTTCGAAATGATTCTCAAACACAGGGCATACACCAACAATGTCTACACAAAAAGTGAAATGTTTCTCATTTTATTTCATTTTTCAGTAAAAAAGTCTTTTTTTTCCTTTCATTTTGATCATAATTCTCAGATATATTACTTATAAAAATATATACATTCTGCAAGAAGGCTTCGGAAAATATATTTGTCAGCACAACGAAGCTATACACATATGTCTTTAGTTATACAAATACATACAAACCAAAGTCAATTAAATGTGCACAAAACAGGTATAGAGCCACACACGCACAACACATACATACTACCTAAACATCCATCCCATCACAAAACCAACCAAAAACATTTGTATCCTATAGCATTGAATCTGGTGTCCAATACATGACTAAAGTCATGAGATTTATAAGAAAAGGGGAGGAGAAGGTCGACGCGTTTCGGTGGAAAAGACAGGAGTACGGACCACCTTCTTCAGGACCAGTCAGATACAGTGCGGTATAGGACCTCTAAACCTGGAATGCGAATCTGAAACAATATATACAGAAAACAATGATTTCCAAATATGCCCTGTGATACATAGTACATTCTTATTTACATTTGAGACAACATAATGGACCAAAACCAACACTCAAATTTATCACAACTTACCACCACCTGGTGAACCTTATAGCCCATTAGGTAGAATGTGATCCCTATTTTCTAGACGGAGAGAGGAGTATCTTTTCAATGCCACAGACGGTGCTAAAGTTTAATGGTAAGGTCAAAAAACCTATCGGATAGATACCTTCCCAAAAGACGAACGTATATGTAGAGGTGCTTCTACAGGATTGCAGCAGCCTATCACAGGATCTGTTATAAGGAGGACGGAGATATTACTCATCCATTCCATACATTTACTGGTAATACGAAAGAATTTGTCAACAAATGGTACCTGGAGATTTGCCAAAATTACTGGGACCAGATTCATATTGCTTTTTATCGATGAGATTAGGGCGGCTGTCTGCTGAAAAGTATAACAACATAGAAATAAGTTTTGCTGTAAAGCCCTACTCAGACTATAATGCTGTTAAAAAGATTAGGCCTACGTAAAATTATTTATTACCTGTAAGGTATACAAGATGGCAAAAAATGTGTGGCAGGGGGCAGCTATTTGCAGTCTCTAAGTTTAACTTTTTCTTCGTTAAAGGTGTAGAGGGGACGCCACCTCTAAGGAGAAACAATTAAAGGTACAAGTCATAAACATCCCTTCAAATCCGGATCTAAAAAGCATTATTTACAACACCCAGATAGCTACTTACTTTTGAGTGTTTGTCGAGTGCAGAATGACTGTCATAATCGTCACCAGAATAAGATGCATGCCAACGCCTGAGAAAAGAGCATACATGCTTTAGAGAGGAGGGAACCATCTCCTGTAAAGCTGCAACCCCCAGTTCACGGGGACATATTGCCTTCATCTTACAAACATACCGGAGTATCAGAAAATCTACCAGCACATCCTCGAATATATAATTATGTGCAACTTAACCAGCAGTCTCCTATCTCTAACCACAGCACAATGATTAAAAACATGCCTGGAAGATCTCGTGACGTGAAGGTGCACAACTTACAATAACGCATTTTTGCTCCGCCGTGCATAAAGACGGTTGCACCTTTGTTTAAGTTTCGTAACCCTCACCCTTTATATGGCGGTGCGGACGCGACTGCCTATAGCTGAAATTGCGGCGCCTATCAAGTAGTGCACCCAAGCATCAGCATTGAGTAACGTTGCAGTTGCACCCTTATACAAATAATAGAGACCCCACCCTAATTACAGACTACAGAGAAAACTCTGCCAGGCATTTGTACACACAGCGCCTCAGCATGTACTTACGTTATGAAGATACGAAATTCCTAGTCCCCTTCGCAAGCCGCCACCGCCATCGTCCTCAGTTTGTTCAATACTGGAGAGGGAGTAACGACCCTCCATCTTAAATAGCCCGTGAATAAGGCATTTCAGCTGTGTTTCCTAGGTCCAGTTCATTCTACGTCATATGCGACAGCCCTAAGTGGAGGACTAATCATAGACAGAGGACTAGGTTTAGTGTCGCCATTTTGAAGTGGTGTCGGCACGGAAGGCAAATGCACATACCCATTATGTAGCCTACAGTGACTGTCGGAACACCAAGACATTATTACCTGTTGAGTAGGCCAAATACGGTCAAACCCATACGTTCTACTAATCTCCGAGTAAAGCGTGTGGGAAGTCACCAAACGATTACCAGAATTCACACTGCTGACATACAAAGAGACTATGTTGTCAGTCGAGATGTATGTTAATACTCGCTTTAAAAATCGATTATTATCTTAAAGTCCTGCAAGTCACTTAATAAATCACCAATGATAGTTAAGGAGATTTAGATTTATTTCGTGTAACAGAAGTTTTTGTGTCTGTATATTTTGTCGATATTATTATTTAGCATACACCTGGCCAATCTATGTTGTTAGTCAAGATGTATGTCAGCACTCGCCCTGAAAATCGATTATTATCCTGAAGTCCCACAAGTCACTTTATAAATCACCAGTAATAATTAAGGAGATTCATATTTATTACGTGTAACAGAAGTTTTTGTGTCTATATGTCATGTCGATGTTATTATTTGGTATGCACCAGGCCAGTCCTGAAAATCGACGTAAAGGCCATATATGAGCCTGTACGAGATGAATAGTAGTACCTCTAACATACGATATGACGTAAATATAGGCATTGCTGACTACACAGTATCCAATTATTTTTGCCCAAGATATACTAATAAGGCCTCAAACATCCCGTAATTATTAATAACTACCAGGGTTTGTGTATCGTGGACTACCAGGGTTTGGTGATAATCCACTGAATTTCTTCATTCAGTCCCTGTTTTACAGAATCCAGAAAGAAGATCCAGAAACACTCACGTCGTTTGCGTGAGATGTCCATAGGAGTACCAACACTTCCTTTTACCTTTTCCAAAATACACCACCGAACATCTTTTTCAGAGTGACTTCTCTCAAGGAAATGTCTAACAAGAGGTGCTTCCATGCGATGGTTCCGAATTGACGATTTGTGTTGGCTAAGGCGAACACGGAATTCACGTCCTGTTTCGCCAATATAGACCATGTTGCAGGGGCAGAAAATGCAATAAATTACATTCTTGCTCGAGCAATTCGTAAAATCCTTGAGTTCGATCTTTTTGTCTTTATGCTCAAAACAGTCTGTAACGTAGGCTGTGTCACATGCGTGGCAGCCGCCACACCTGTGATTTCCCACAACGGGTGGTAATCCTGTGATGGTACTTTGCCTTATCCTGTTTGTATTTTCAACTCTAGTATGGACTAATATGTCACGTAGATTGCGGTTCCTGTGAAATGCTACCAGAGGTGCTTCTAAGATCGGCCCCTCGTCTCCCAAATTCAATATCCTCCAATTTCGCTGGATGATGTTTTTAAGTTTGAAGTTGAACGGGGAATGATTCACCACACAGACCACTTGGTCTTTCTTAGCACGTTGGTTACCTTCTGGTAGGGCTTCTCTATTGTAGTATTTTGCACTTTTGTAGGCATGGCGGACTAGGCGATTCGGATAAACCCTAGTTAGTAGCCTCAGTTTGAGAGCATCCCCATGCTTGTGAAATTCGGACATGGTGCTACAATTTCTTCGAATCCGAAGAAATTCTCCAAATGGAATTGAATCTTTTTGTATAGAGGGATGGTAGCTTTGGTATTGGAGAATTGTATTTTTGGCTGTAGGTTTACGAAACAGACTTACCTCCAAAACCAAGTTAGTCCCAGATATGCAGATATCCAAAAATTCCACACTTTGTGGGCTGTAATTAGCAGTAAAGGTTAGGTTACAATCACTAGCATTGAGCCATAAAAGATATTCTTTTAAGGAATCTTCGTCAACTCTCCAGATCAGAAAAATGTCGTCAATGAAGCGCCTCCACGTAACAACATTGTCGAAAAATGGAGCCGCCTCATTGAAGACATTTTTCCTCTCCCATTCCCCCATGTAAATGTTCGCTACACTCGGGGCACAGGAAGCGCCCATACTGGTGCCCTTAATTTGTTGGAATAGTGCCCCATTGAACTCGAAAAAGTTGTTAAATAAAACAACTTCCAGGCATTCAAGTATGAAGCCATCAGGTCTGTCACCCGGAGTCCTTGATAGAAGGGCAGCCACTGACTGCAACGCCTGACATTGAGGGATGTTGGTGTATAACGCCTCAATGTCAAGCGTCACCAGTATCTCAGTCCGAGGATTGAATGCCATACCTTCCAATTTCGAGATGATATCGCCGGTGTCGCGAATAAAGGAAGTGTAAGTACGAGTTAATGGGCATAGAAAAGAATCCACAAATTTTGAAAGTGGCTCGGTACTAGAGCCAATGGTAGAAATAATTGGCCGCATGGGAGGATCAGTCACACTCTTGTGAGTTTTTGGGAGTCCATACAGAGCTGGTGTGACAGGGCAAGATTTGTTAAGAAAGTTAAATTCCTGTTGGCAGATATCACCTCTTTCCAAGGCCCTACCAGTTATATCATCAATGGTCTGTTTTAGTTTAGTGAGGTCCCTAGGGTGTGCTTTTCTGTAATGGTGGGTCACTGATAACATGTTATTAATCTTTGTATCGTAATCCACTTTATCAAGGACAGCAATCCCTCCCCCTTTATCACATGGTTTCACAATCAATTCTCTATTTGATTTTAAACTCTGAAGGGCCTTATTTTCTGATGTTGTAAGGTTATTACGAACAGATTGTGATGTTTTAGTTAACCTATCAACTTCTTTCAGAACAGATTGTTCAAAAACATGGACCTCTGGCCAACCATTTCCAATGTTGGGGTAAACTGTGAAGGGGGTTTACAGTTTGAGCGGTTGGTCTCACTCAATACTGAGGGGCGTTCTTGAAAAAAGAATTTTATACGGACCTTCCTGAAAAAGGAAAACAGGTCTTGGAAAAGTTTAAAGATGTTAGGATGGCTACTAGGGACAAATGAAAGACCTCTACTAAGTACAGAGCGTTCCTCAATATTTAGCTGTATGGATGACAGATTGAAAATTGGTAAGTCGTCATTCCTATATGATGAGGTCATATCCTCAGTATTCAACACCAGTATTGGTTGTGTCTGGTTTTGACAAATGGCTGTTGATGTAGAGGGGCTCCCTGCTGTGGTTCCCTCCTGTCTGGTTCCCAGCATTTGTTCCTCCCACGAAACTGACCTCTTCCTAAAAAAGGAGATGACTGCCCTCGGTATGACTGATGCCCCATTGCCCTGCCACAAGGTGGTCGTCCCTCATAATGGTTTTCTTCATTGTCATAGCCTGTCTCATTATCGGAGTCAGTTGAAAATGTGTCCGAAAAGTTGTAACCTCTCCTACGATATCTATTGGAGTTTCCTGGTTGTCCTTGATTATAATTAGATTCTTGATAGAAAGTGGCCTGCAGGTAAGGATATGCCTTCTCCTGGGTGTACCATCTAATGTCCTTTTTTAGTTTATCAGTTTTTTTGTTTGTAAGGTATATTTCAAAATCCTTCATATCAGTATTGATCCTTTCCAATCTGGCCTTCGCCTCTTCAAGTGCTGTAGAGGAGTTCAATTTTTCCTCCAACGATATAATTTCCTTATTTAAGGCCTCCATCATGTCCCTGGCCGTCTCGATGATAAGCATCATCCAGTCCCTGGAGCAGCGGTTGGCAATGAGCGACCACCGCTCCAGGAACTTTCTGACTTCGATGAACAAGGCCGGTACATTCCTGACCCATAGGCCTGACGGAATAACTCCAGATCTTAAATATTTAAGCATATAGTGTGCATGAGACTCCATGCGCTTCAATCTCTTCCTCATATTGAGGAGGTTGGTCCATTCTGCATTCTCACTCTGTTGTACTGGGATCACATTGTCACTGGTGAGCGCTCTGCCCACCAAGGCTGTAAAGTCTTCATCAGAAAACCCGAAGGTTTTGATTCCTTCCATCACAGATTGTAAAGAAATGGGGATAACGTAACTAAAGGTGAAAAAAACACTTAAAAAAGAAAAAAACACCACCACATATATCACCATACAGTCATCACACACATCAATGTCCTACCTAGGTCCATAAAGTTGTATCAAATGTACGTGCCAAAGCTATCACAACAAATCCCACAGTTAAATAACCGCGATACTAAATAGTGAAGAAAAAGGGACCCCCTCTGGGATTGCTTTCAGGTCAGGGAGTAGAGGGGAAAAGAGATATCAAGACAACTGGAAAAGCTCCCTCTTGACCTATAAATACATTTATCTTCGAAATGATTCTCAAACACAGGGCATACACCAACAATGTCTACACAAAAAGTGAATTGTTTCTCATTTTATTTCATTTTTCAGTAAAAAAGTCTTTTTTTCCTTCCATTTTGATCATAATTCTCAGATATATTACTTATAAAAATATATACATTCTGCAAGAAGGCTTCGGAAAATATACTTGTCACCACAACGAAGCTATACATATATGTCTTTAGTTATACAAATACATACAAACCAAAGTCAATTAAATGTGCACAAAACAGGTATAGAGCCACACACGCACAACACATACATACTACCTAAACATTCATCCCATCACAAAACCAACAAAAAACATTTGTATCCTATAGCATTGAATCTGGTGTCCAATACATGACTAAAGTCATGAGATTTACAAGAAAAGGGGAGGAGAAGGTCGACGCGTTTCGGTGGAAAAGACAGGAGTACGGACCACCTTCTTCAGGACCAGTCAGATACAGTGCGGTATAGGACCTCTAAACCTGGAATGCGAATCTGAAACAATATATACAGAAAACAATGATTTCCAAATATGCCCTGTGATACATAGTACATTCTTATTTACATTTGAGACAACATAATGGACCAAAACCAACACTCAAATTTATCACAACTTACCACCACCTGGTGAACCCTATAGCCCTTTAGGTAGAATGTGATCCCTATTTTCTAGACGGAGAGAGGAGTATCTTTTCAATGCCACAGACGGTGCTAAAGTTTAATGGTAAGGTCAAAAAACCTATCGGATAGATACCTTCCCAAAAGACGAACGTATATGTAGAGGTGCTTCTACAGGATTGCAGCAGCCTATCACACGATCTGATATAAGGAGGAGGGAGATATTACTCATCCATTCTATACGTTTACTGGTAATACGAAAAAAAATGTCAACAAATGGTACCTGGAGATTTGCCAAAATTAGTGGGACCAGATTCATATTGCTTTTTATCGATGAGATTAGGGCGGCTGTCTGCTGAAAAGTATAACAACATAGAAAGAAGTTTTGCTGTAAAGCCCTACTCAGACTATAATGCTGTTAAAAAGATCAGGCCTACGTGAAATTATTTATTACCTGTAAGGTATACAAGATGGCAAAAAATGTGTGGCAGGGTGCGGCTATTTGCAGTCTCTAAGTTTAACTTTTTCTTCGTTAAAGGTGTAGAGGGGACGCCACCTCTAAGGAGAAACAATTAAAGGTACATGTCATAAACATCCCTTCAAATCCGGATCTAAAAAGCATTATTTACATCACCCTTGATAGCTACTTACTTTTAAGTGTTTGTCGAGTGCAGAATGACTGTCATAATCGTCACCAGAATGAGATGCATGCCAACGCCTGAGAAAAGAGCATACATGCTTTAGAGAGGACAACTTGGAAAGGCTGTCGGAAAGTGACATTTGGGGCTCCCCTGGCTCTCCGCAATGGGGCCTGGAGGCCACCTATGGTGCCCCCCCTAAACATCTGTGAACCGTGTGGCAGGCAACGCATGGTGCCTGCCAAATGGTGTTGGGAAGTTTCAAAACCCCCATTTCTCAATGGAAGCTTTTGCTGTGAGCATTTTTCGCACACCGCACAAGCTTCCATTGAGAAATGAAGGTTTGCCACCACACCATTGACGGTTGCATTAAAATACCGTGTTCAGACCCACTGACCAGAGGTCGGGTGGTTCCTTTTCGCAACGGTTTTGGACAGACAAATGTCTGCCCAACATGGTAATAAGGCCCTAAATTGTAATACGTAAATGAAACATCAAATACATTTTTGAACAAATAAATAACACTTTTAAAAATTTGTAATATATGAATTCCAATTACTTAATTCACAATTTATTTATTTTTTTATTCCAAGCCCAACACTATGAAAAAGGTATACATTACTACATTATTGTATTTATTTATTTATTTATTTATAAAGTTTTATATGATTTATACATAATAAATAGTAATTGCACATTAACAATAATATTGACATATAGTGCAATACAATACAACAAAGCAACATAAACATGATATTTTAGTGTGCTATATTTTAAACATCAATATTATTGTAAAAAATGCTTCATTTATTTTGTTAATTAGATTTTTGTAGTTATGATATTTTTGCTACAATATTGGATTCAATATAGATATTTTGGATTCAATATTCAGGGAAAAAAGCAGTTGTTGCCATGGATGATCAGCCGTGCTGGTGCTTCAGGATGAATACATTCCTTGAGGTTAGACTAAAACAAGATCTTTACTGCAGATAGTTTGCAGATTGAATTGAGGTTGAAGGGTGGTTTATCTTCGAATATTACCATTGCTAGCTTTGGGACACAGGTTCAAGAATAGATGAGGATAATTGGCATCTACTTTCTTAAAGATACAATGAGGAGCTTAAAATATAAACTTTGTTTATTTTAAAGCCAGGCAAGTTGATGGGTACATATCTGTGCGGGCGTTGACGTTGTTAATTGCCACTGTAATTCTTAAGGAAAGCCCTTTGTGTGTTTCACAAAAGTGAAGATGGCCGTATAACGTCTAGCACAAATCTGTACAGCCTCTGAAAGGAAATACATTTGTTCTATATAAATCCTTAAATACAGAAAAAGGAAGTATCGTGCACTGTTACACATCAAAGCTATTTCAATTGGTTTTGTAGCTTCGTTTGCACTCGTGTTACATTTATACATTCATACAAGGAGAGACAATTTACGGCAGGCAAAAAGTAGCCAATAGTACACAACCAGCAGTAAAAATATCACAGATCATACATGAATTACTACTCATCAAAATTCATCATTACATTCTGTTCTCTTTAAAAACAGCACAACCAATATGGCACCTAAAGTCTGCTACAGGAGAAATTATAACTGTAATAAAAGAGAAAACTAATGGCAAAATTGCTTAAAAAAATATTGATTTTAAATTGATCATGACAACAGAAACAAAAAAAGATACCCTAAAGCACAGGTGCAAGGTTGTTTTTGCAAGCAATATGGTAAATAATTTAAAAAAAAAATCTTTGGCTGGAGAATAGTTGAATGATAGCAAACTACAGTCAGAAATATAGAAACTAACTGCATTATCCTTCGTCCCACCTAAAAGTGTAGATAACTTTCACACTACAATTATTCAATCAGAATAATACACCCAGAATGAAGAAACATTGTCCTCTCTTTTAAACAATTTCAGGAAACAAGGATTGATCATCGAAGCAGGGTGGGTTGCTGAAAAGCTTGACGATTCAGCATGTATGGTGATACAGACTATGTAGAAAATACTGCTTAAAATTTCACTATACTAACATTTTCTATAACTAACTGCACAATTTCTTACCAACGATATTCTCCTGTCCTTAATATACAGACATTTAAAATAAATTGTAACATCCTCATTTTGTAACTGAGTGTGGGTTTTTAAGGATCCATCCTACATATATATATACTCAATGTTGCCAAAGCATTTCTTCTTAATAAACTTACCAAACCATTTAAAAACTCCAAAAAATAAATCACTTTTTGTGTAATTTTAAAAGGACAATTTCCACACAAACCCATTAAAATGGAAATCAAGATTTTTGGTTATAATAAAAAAAACTTCAAAACTATAATCCAAAAACACATACAAATTGTAGCCCTTCAAAAACCTGAACATACAAACAAAGTTATGGAAGGGCAATGTTATTATAACAAACAAAAATTATGCCATCAAATTAATCAAGTGAACTCTTTGATATATAACAAATAGAACATGTATAACTCCCCAACTCTTAAATGCAGCATCTGCTTGTAAAAATAGTGTTAATTATGAATGTAAAACCCGGAAAACTATTTCAGTAATTAGGATGAATAAAAAGGTCCTTCTTTTAAAAATGTTTTAAGCAATGTATTTTAAGAAACAATACCACTTAGGTAAAGAAAAAAAACAGTATTACAAAGTGTATGTGTGTACACGGATTCAGAAGTATAATACAAGCATATATACTTGCAACTCGCAAACTTCACGGCCCCTCCTAGGAGGGTGACCTGTGGAGTCCCACAAGGCTCCTCCCTATCCCCTTTATTATTTAATTTATACATCTCACCCCTCATTTTTTCTTTACAGCAGATGGAGGTCTCGGTGTTCAATTACGCCGATGACCTCCAACTCATTTTCAACCTTTCATCTTCTAATTTCCAGAAGGTTATGCTTTTTATCCAAGGGTGGATGAACTGCAACCACCTCAAATTAAACCCGGACAAGACCGAACTGGTCCTGACGGGGGGTGGTTGCAGCCCTTGGTCCCCCTCCTTCTGGCCCCCCTCACTCGGTCCCCCTCCCCTCCCAGCCCCCAAAGTCAAAACTCTGGGCATTTTCATCAATTCACAGCTTTCCCTCCATACTCAGACCAGTTCTGTTGTGTCTGCATGTTTTTTCTCCCTCCGGATTATCCGGAGGGTTTCGCGTTTTTTTTCTGCTGACGCACTTAAACTCATTCTCATGGCCATGGTGCTCTCGCGCCTTGACTATGGGAACGTCATCTTCAATGGTGCACCGGCTTACCTTATCCGCCGACTCCAACTGATCCAAAATCAGGCGGCCCGCCTGATCTTTGGGCTCTCTAGGTTTAATCACACGACCCCCTTGTTGCAGTCCCTCCATTGGCTCCCTGTTAGGGAGAGGGCGCTCTTCAAGCTGGGCTGCATCACCTACCAGGCTAGATCTGGGACCGCCCCCGTCTTCTTGTGTAAAGCCATCTCTCCCTATCTCCCGTCTAGAGAGCTTCGCTCCACCCACCTGGCCCTTCTGTCAGTTCCTCGTTTCAGGAAACAGAAGTCCGGAGGGGCCAGATTTGCAGCGCTGGCTCCATCTTTTTGGAACTCACTCCCACTTGCACTCAGGATGTCTCCCTCCTATTTGGAATTCCGTAAGCAATTCAAGACCTTGCTATTCTCCAGATCCGCTGCAGCTTAACCCGTCTCCCACTGACCCTCAGCTATCTAGCGCCATGAAACCGATCCGGTATAAGAGCGCTTTACAAATATTTTAAAATTAAAAAAAAAATTAAATTATACTTAGATTGCTCTAACTTTTCTATTTTTATTTGCCTTCCTAACACATTTCATACAGTAAATGTTCTATCTAATGTTTAAAATCTAAATTTTAAAATGTTCTTACCGTTGTAAAACGGCTGCCATCCTTTCTCAACTGTGGACCTCCAAACAAGTTAGAAATAGAAAACATGGAGAACACAAAGAAATTGATAAGATAAATGTACAAAAAAGACATTTTTTAACTTGAAATGACTGGAAAACGTTTGGAATACCTATAACAAAATAGAAAAAAATAGCAATTGTGGATAAGTTGTTTGAAAAATATAGAAATACTACAATATTTTACAAAGTTTTATTTCTGAAAGTAAACATTTTCGAGAACGCTTCATTATTTTGTTTCTTTTTCAATACAATGGACTTTATTTCGACAGTGGTCGGACATGCGTCCGACCGCCATCGCAGCAGGATTGAGACCGCCCGACAAGTAGTCAGAGGTCCCACCTGCCATAATATTATGTGACCACCATGTATGCAGTCAGAAACATGCGCTTTTCTATTGCGGCTTGTGCTGCGGCCCGAAAAAGGGCTGCAGTAGAAAAAGGAATGCCTTTAAACATCCATGCACCATATGCCAGGCACAATATGGTTCGTGGATGTTTGGGGGGGCACCACATGTGCCCCCCTAGCCACATGGGGTGGCCCACAGGTGACAAGGGCTCTGCTAGGGACCCCCAAAGTCCCATTCCGACAGCCTTTCCATGGCGGTGAGACCGCCATGAAAGTCTGCGGGAAATGGACATCGTATCCCCGATGGCGGTGCCTGCATAGACGCAGCCTTCATTGTAGGGATTTTTTTCCAACCACCTCCTTGATGGGCTCCTTGAACCTGTCAGAAGTGGCAGTCTTTCCCCCAGCCCTCTGCGGTCCAAACGCCTGTATTGTAATCTGGTTACCGTTGCCCTAGATGACGGAACGTTGGTGGTGGTCCACCTGATATTATAATGAGGGTCAATGTGTCTCAAAACTATAAGTGCTGTCATTTTTTATTTATAGTTGCAAGTTTAATATTAGCTAACAATTGCAAAATGGACTATTGTGTATATATGTGTGTATGTATTGTCCAAACACTCCTCCCAAAAAAGAAAATGTATGTATATATATTACCATACTGGCAGTCACCAGTAGGTATAGTTAGGACCTAGTTTCCATAGGAAAAGCTTTTTTTCTGATTTGCCAATAACTTTGGCGTCGTTTGAAGAAATCTTTGCAAAATTTTCAAATTTCCAAATTTTCACATTTTCAAATTTCCAAATTTTCGGAGTGATCCATCAAGTGAAGGCTGAAAAAAAGGTGAGGTCCCAAAACACTTTTTCTCCATGTTAATTTGCATAGGAAACTTTTGACGTGCCTACAGCCTGAACTGCTGAACGGAAATACATCAAATTTGACAGAAAGGTTGCTCTAATTTTCAGCGGGATTCGCGGTGGATCTGCCAATCCAGGTGAAAATGTTTTAAAAAAATTAAGCGCAGACTTCCCTGCTTTGTTTACTTAAGGCCCCAGGCAGGCCAGGTCCCGGGGGCAATTAGAAATAAAGATGCAGGGGCACTGGGACCGCCACCTCCCAGGGCTATAATGAAATAAGTTGCGTGGGGTGTTCTGGCCCTTCCATGCCACCTGGTACTGCCACCTCCCTGGGGGCTAGTATAGAAAATAGAAAAATGCGGGGGCCACTCGCCCACCACTGCCCCGGGAACCATCACCGCTGTAAATGGCCCTGAGGACCGCCACCCCATAGGGTCAGCTCCAGCAATGTCCCGGGGTGCCCGCCCCAGGTGATTGCAGTGCTCCAGTTTAAATAAGGGACTGCAGGGACCTTCTGGCACCCCGGCGGTTCCAGAAGGTCTGCGGGTGATGGGGTCCAAGGGGCCAAAAACAGCCTGGGAAGGGGGCTGCAAGGCTCCTCCCTTTTTATTTGAATAAAACATATGTTGGGACCTAGGGGATGGGATCTCCAGGGCCCAAAGGATCAAGGGAAAGGGGGCCGCACAGCCCCCCTTCCAAAAATAAAAAATAAAAATGAAGCTGGCAACTCCCCAGAGGCCACACCCCCTTCCTCTTCTGCAAATGTGCCTCTTGGTGCGCTCTTGGGGGATGAAGTCCCCTTCACTGGTGAGGGTGCTTAGGGACTAACTATCCCACCTGTTACCTCCAGTAAGCCCCACACAGTAGGTTTGCTGAGAGGTGGTCGGAGGTCATGCCCCTTTCTACACACTCTGCAAACGTGCCTCTTGGCGTACTGTTGGTGGGGGGACGAGGTCCCCTTGCCTCCTGAGAGTCTCAGGACTAAAGTGGACTTCATCCCCCAAGCAGCAGGGTGCTAGGAGGCGTGTTTGCAGAGTGGTGGAGAAAGGGGGCATGACCTCTGACCATTTATAATACTTGTAATAACTGGTCTTAGTATGCGGATTCGAGGAGACATTATTGATTTCTCATCGGATTTTGCTCTTTCTATGTGTGCTGCATAATGCAACACACATAGAAAGTGCAAATGCCCATGAATGATTGTTTCTGTGCAGGAAATTGTCCCTTCCTACACATAAACAATCGCCCCTTCATCTCAGGCATCCTTGCAGCATGGTGCAAGACTGCCTGCGCTGGTGCTAGGCAGCTTTTTAAGTGCCAGCACATTGGGGAAATACAGGGATGCACTGTACTTTTGTAAATACAGTGCATCTCTGAGTTTAAAAAATGCAGAGCGCGGCATTGCCAAATTTGGCGTAATACCACGTTCCAGCATTTTTTTTATAAATATGCCCTTTAGAGTCTTGAAACAGCATTTCATTTATCAAATGAATTATCCTCAGCAAAACAGCATTCTAATAGAACGTAGATTAAGTACAGGAAACAATGGAGGGTGCTGATTAAGATATTTTGTCATATTTATTCTGTTAAATCCTAATTAATGCGCATAACAGTCCCCTTTATGAATGGAGTTAAAAGAAGCAGAACAAATAAGCGATTATTTTCTTTAGAGTAAAGCAGTCTTTTACCCTTCTGTGAAAACGTGTTCATTTTTTTTCATTCTTGAATATTCTAAAAATAGTAAAAGCTTCCACCATCTGTTCAATCTAAATACATTGCATGTTTTACTGCCACGATAATGGCAGGTAAGTAAAGCAACTGCTGGGCAGACTGTGGAACATATGGGGAAATGCATTTTTATATTTCAGTGAATATAAGAACATTGGAAAGTTGGGAGCTTCTTTGAAGTCAATAGATAGGTTCAGGGCCAATATTGCTGGTATAGACCTTCTACTCCAATATTCAAATATGTGTGTTTTTGTTTTCAAGTTTGTATTTTGAATATTCCACCCCTCGGTGGGTTAAATGTTCTAATGTATTAATAGACCTTCTGCGTTTGACTATAACAGTTGTTAAAGACCCTGATGTAGGTCCTCGCCCATTTCTTGAGCTCATAACTTTGGTTCATTGCTTACAAGAACTGTTAGAAAAAAACACAATAAACTAGTGTTTAACCATTGGAAAGTTGGGAATTCCACTGAATTCAATAGAGTCACTTGGGCCAATAATGGCTGTTAACATGCCTTCTCAGTCAGTCAGGCAAAAAAACTTTATTTAGGCTGTACAGCCATAGAAAAAAACACAATAAACTAGTGTTTAACCATTGGAAAGTTGGGAACTCCACTGAATTTAATAGAGTCACTTGGGCCAATAATGGCTGTTAACTTGCCTTCTCAGTCAGTCAGGCAAAAAAACTTTATTTAGGCTGTACAGCCATAAAATCACAATTAATTAGAGCATACATATAGCACAAAGACTTATGTTACACAACAATTTATACAATTAAGAAAAGGTGCAGAGTATCCTTAAAAAGCGGGAAAAGGCGGTGTACTACAAAATTATAAAGTGTTTTCTGGCCCTATGGCCACTCATCACTCGGTAGTCAACAACCTTAGGTGCCAATTAAAGCCAGGGCGACTATAATCACATTTTAAAAACATTTAAAAGCAATTGCAATAAATAGATTTAAAAAAAGAAAGATAAAAGGAATAAAAAAGCTAAGCAGGGAAAAAAGTTTTCAAAACAGTTTTTCTAGTGGGAGAATGCGCAAATTTAGATTAGCAGCATAATCGATGAATGGGCACGCTTAGATTATTCCTGAGCTCTGTTTCTCTATAACGCATCAGCGTATACACCACATCGCAAACAAGAATCTAGAAGTGGCAAAAACAAATAATGGGTGTGCCTCGTATTTTAGTAGCCTGTAGGCCTCAGTGTGGTCTCTAATCCCCATATTTCTGCACAACTGGAGCACCCACTTAGACCTTGACCTTCTATAGGCAGGACAGAAGAGAAGAACATGAAGTTCTGTCTATTCGGTCAACATGCACCCAGGACAATGCAGTTTGGTAGCTCCCTTCCATTTATTTGTAAATGCTCGGAGCGGGAGCACCCCATGTCTGAATTGCAAAAACAATTTCTTTGCGAGAAATGGTTGGATATTGTCCAGGGCTGGTTCTAACTTGTATTGCTGTTTGACATCCAGAAACCTGGAGGTCAGACTGTATATGTTAATGCTCTGCGATAGTTGGACACATTTATGTTCTTTGAGGGCGAGGAATAGGGACTTTTTGGGAATAGAGGGGTAGGTCTCCTCAGGTGTTAACCATATGTTTGCCCTCCCCAGTGCTTGGCATGTGTTTCGAATATAGGACAGCCATGGAATATTCCCTGCTCCTAAGATAGACATAAACTCCTTCAATTCCTCCCTGTAATTTAATAGCTCATGCGTGCTCCATAGGCGGCGCCAGAATAAACGCGGTCGAGAAGCAATTATGGGCCAGATGTAGGCAGCTAAATATTGGTCAGTAATGCCGAAATTCGTTACATTTCAGCGTTAACGACCGGTATTTACCCATGTGGGATGTAGGTATTACCGAACACCATCGCTAATAAGGAATCGGTAAAAATAAGGGAAACCAGTTACCGATTCCTTATTTAGCGATTGGCAGACACCGAAACACTAAAATACTGAATCAGTAAATAAGAAATCGGTAAATAATCGCAAATGTGATGTACCAAAAATTGGTAATACCGAATTTGCAAAAAATCAGTGCAACAGTGTGAACACAATGGCGGCTCTGTACGTTATAGCAAGATGGCAACGTTTGCAAGCAGCAGGACTGAGGGTCTGGAGACTGGAGGACTGTGTGTACAGACTGTGTGTCACACTTTTCCAAATGACTGAGGCAGAAATACATGAGAGGTACAGGATACACCCACAACCCATCCTAGACCTGATACGGGACCTGCACCCATTCCTGGAGCATCAGACACCAAGGGCGCACGCCATACCAACACGTGCAGGTGCTCTGTAGCTTGCACCTACTTGCATCAGGAAGTTACCAGGGTGTGATAGCTGTGGCAGGTGGTGTGTCACAGAGTTGCCTGTCCCGTTTCTTCAACTCCTTCTTGGATGCCATGATGCAGAGAATGCATCACTACATACGTTTCCCCAGCACACAGACGGAACTGCAGAAGACAAAAGGCACAATTATGTAATAGGGTGTATTTATGGGACCCACATAACAATCTGCCCACCTGCTGCTACAGAATAGCAACAGCAACCGCAAATCCACGCATTCCATCAACGTGCAGGTGATATGTGATGCAGACAACATCATCACTGACATCGTGGCCAAATTTCCGGGGAGTACCCATGACTCCTACATATTCAGGAACAGTGGGATTTACACACGTCTGGCTGGTGGTGAATTTGGAGATGGATACCTGCTAGGTAATTCAATGTGACACACCCTGATGTATACTTGGATGAATGTATTGTTGACTCCAATTCATGCCACTTCCTTTCCCATTTAGGTGACAGCACATATGCAGTGCGCTCATTTATCCTAACTCCATACCTCAACCCTTCCACCCCAAGTGATAGAAGATACAATGTGGCACATAAAGGAACACGCAACATTGTACAATTGGGTTAACAATATTTATTTAATTTGTATATTGCAGTGCTGTAATAACTGCATATTTCTCTGCTTACCTTTTTTTCCTTTCTTTACATTTCTGTATTAAATATGATGCCTTGAGCACATACATGAAAACAAGAAGAGTCTCCTTATCTCCTTACGATAATGTTGTATGCATATCTTGCCTAATTGTCTTTGAATTATACCAGTTGGTATACCATATGTTATTCTCACACTCTCTACCCTAATCGCAACATGGTTTAAAGGGTTTACTCCTGTTATTTGTACAACATTGACAAACGCTCCTCATCTAATTTGCTGCACAGCAGCCTCACTGCCTCCGACACGTCCCTCATGCCCTCATCCACAGTAGTGTTCATGGAACAGATGCCCTCCTCAATACGCTGCATGTGGCCATTCATCTGTGCCATCAGATACTGCACTGACCTAATGGCTTTTCCTTGCAGGCGCTGGACCTTCAACATGTTCCTCTCAAGGCCACCGAACACACTCTCATCTTCGCCTTGAGAAGGAGGACTTGGCTGTCCTTGCCCTGCGGCATCTGGAACGTGTGTGGGCGTGCTCTGTGGGGGACTGTGAGCCTGCCCCGTTGGCCTTCTCAGCCACCGTGGACTGTTGTCCTCCTGTGCTGTCCTCCTCCGACACCTTCACCTGCTGGAGTGTGGCCACTGCATGCATCCTGCCTCTCGGTGCTGGTGGCGTTGATGGTGGTGGTGGTGGTAGTGATGGTAATGGTGGTGGTGGTGGTGGTGATGGTGATGGTGGTGGTGATGGTGATGGTGATTGTGGTGGTTGTGGCGGTTGTTGTGGTAGGGTGGTGTACACTGCAGGCAACTGGACCTCCTCCTCTTGTGTCCTCTATGTCCTGGGTGCCTTTCCTTTGCTCCCCTCTGCTGCCCTCCGAGATGGCTTCCCTGTGAAGACATAATGTACATTTGCTCACTTATCTGGCAGCATTTGCATTGTAATAAATGTCATGCCTGCCAATCACACTGACTGTACTCTGCTTGCTAATTGCTAATTGATGTGACATGCCTTTGGGTTCAGTGGACTGACTGTTCTGACATGTGTTACTTCTGACTACATCTCCCATAATGCATTGCAGGTTTTAAGAAAAACATGTACTGGAGTGGGAGTCCCTATGCCTCTTTGGGGATTGGGGGTAGGGAGTGGGGGGCACAACATGCTGTGAATGCATCTTACCTTGTTTGTTGACAGCTCTGGCTGAGCTGTCTGCATCCCCAATCCCACTCACACTCTCCGGCTGCAGGGTTGACTCGACCAGGAGATCCAGGCCAGGTGGTGCAGGTGCTGTGTTCCTCCCTCCACCTGTGCGGTTGGCTTGCTTCTGCCTCTCTGCCAGCCTCGCCGTAGCAGACTTCCTCAGATCATACCATTCTTTTTTTAAGGTCCTCAATGGAGTACTGGGTGACTCCAATGGCATTTATTTTTTCTTGAATTGCAAGCCAAATCTGCCTTTTCTGTGAATCAGGCATGTACAGGGACTGTTTGCCAAATAATTTGTCGTGGTCCTTTGCCACATCCTCAATAAGGACCTTCAGCTCCCTCTCACTGAATTTGTGCTTCCTTTTTCTTTCACCTGCCTCCTTATCCCTCTCCTGCTTGTCCATTTTGCTCAGTTTTGTTTGCAAAATTCAGTTGAGTTGCTCCTGGCTTCTCTGCTCTGCTCCCTGCCTCACAATCAGCTCCAGGTTCAGTGCCGCTGCATGGGTGTGGCCACTTCCTGTTTGGGAGGTAATGAGGATGCACAGGATTGGCTGGTTGGACAATTACCGATTTTTTTAAATTACCGAATCGCTAATTACCGAATTGGTATCAAGGATTCGGTGATAACGATTCGATAATGGGGAATCAGTATTTATTTTTACCGATTCATTCCGTATCGCTATTTTTTAGCGATTATTACCGAATCGGTAATTTTTACCGATTTACTACATACATCTTGAATACCGAGTTCTTAATAACAAATCGGTAAAATTCGCTATTAAGGACTCGGTATTTCAGGATTACCCACATCTGGCCCTATATCGGTAATCGGGCCAATACCCAAGTCTATCCTTAATGGTGTTAGAGGAGTGCTTTTAGGTAAACTCAAAAGCTGCCTAATGGAAGGTATTCTCTGTAATAGAAAGTGTGTTAGATGGGCAATGAGCTCCAGAGTTCGGCTCCATAAAATGACGCTCCCCTTGCCTGGGTTTTGTAGATTTCTGCAGGTGGTCCTACCACTTTTTGGGTACAGTTTTTATGTACTTTTAAAATGCCCCCTATAGATTGTGTCAATTTTAGATTAACTTTCTTTACTTGGGTCCCCCAATTCATCTTGTATTAAGAGTGAGGCCCAAGTAGTCAAAAATAGACACCCTTTCTAGGGGCTTGCCATCCATTTGAGGGTGTGGGCTATTACTAGTATTTGCATGAGAAAACATATATTTTGTTTTTTGGAGATTTATCTCCAAGTCTCTCTTCCTACAGAATTTGCAGAACTCCTCCAATACCCGCTGCATACCAATTGGGGTCTTGGACAGTAGCAATGTATCGTCAGCAAACATTAACGCTGGTATTTTGTGGTTCGCTAGCCTTGGTGAATCTATATCTTTTATTGTCAGTAGGGTTTCAAACAAGCCATTTAAAAAGAGGGAGAACAGGGTTGGAGCTAACACACAACACTATTTCACCCCTTTCTCTACAGGGAAGGGAGCTGTCAATTCCCCTTTCTTGCCATATCTTAAACTCGCATACGTATCCTGGTGTAAGTGCTTCCGCTGATGGCATAGATAAGCTGGTACTCCCATGTTACGGGTAAGACCCCATAGCTGATCATGCTGCACCATGTCGAATGCGGATTTAAGATCCACGAAGGTTAGGTAAGGGCTACCACCCTCCAAGGTCACTGTTTTCCAGTGGATCAATTGCAATCTGAAGATCTGGTCAATAGTTGAGGTTTTAGTCTAAAACCAGCCTGCAGAAGTGTTTTTTTTGTCTATCCATGTTTGTAATTGGCCCAGGTGAACACGGGCAAATATCTTTTGAGTCACATCAATCAGGCTTATTGGACGATAATTTGCTGGGTTAAGCGGGGAGCCTTTTTTCAAAAATAGTAATAATTTTTGCTCCTGCTCAAGTCAGGGGCAACCCCATCCCTTAGAGGATAGCGTTAAATAATGTCCATAGGTAGTGTGCCCACACTAGTTCTTAATTTCTAAATAGGTCACCAGAAATTCTATCAATCCCCGGTGCCTTTGCTGGAAGCAATTTACCCAATGCTGCAGTAACCTCTTTTATAGTACAAGGGGGAGCACAAATATCTAGGGGAGTTGAATCCATTGTAAGTTCCCTAACAGGTGCATCTCCGTCCGGAGCCCTTGAGTATAACATTTTAAAATGTGATCTCCAGACTTCCTCCCCCAAATTTGGTTTAATTGCAGAGTTACAAACCACAAAAAGACCAGGGTCCTAAGACTACAGAGATCCTAATTTATCGTATCTCCTTATCGTAGTCTGTATGAAGGTTTGTAGTTTTCTACATACCCTTCGTTATACTCTGTTCAGTAGTATTTAAATATGTATACCATAAAACCCTTTTCCCACACTTTGTTGACAGTTTTTTAAGATATCAGGGACTCGTATGCATACCACTTTCAGCTATTCAGTCCCATTCATACACTAACATATGTGAAAAAAGTAAAACGGGTGAAATGACCCCTCACGGGTGTACCACCAAGCGGGCCACTGGTAGGTACTCACCAGATGAGCCCATTGTTATCATCATCGGCGGTCATGACGCCCTAACAGAAAAGGTGTCCAAAAGAAAGAGTGTAAGTGATGTAAAGGTGCATAGGGTGAAGTGCAACGATTAGTCACACCTCACAGTGTGGTAAAGTTAAAATTGAAGGGATTCACTCAATGCAGAACAACTTTTATTCTTTTGCTCAGTGAACCCAATCAAACTAAAAAACAGTATAGGTTGCTATGTATGCATACCACTGTTGGATGCCAACATGTTTCTCTGCTTCATATGCTTTGTGCAGATTCGTCAGGGCCAAACTTTTTTTGCCACAGCACCTTATATTGGACACATCAATCTAAAAAACTGTCAACAAAATAAAACAAAATGAGATAAAACACACAGTCCTAATGTATAGCTGTAAGTCTCTTTGCCATATTTAGAGACTCCATTTGCACTATCTTTAGTATATTTACCCTCTATAAGCCACGATGTAGCCTACCAGCTATGAGGTTCACAAATTAAAACAGGTTTCCTCGCGTGAGACCCTTCTAGGCAAACCAATGCTTCTATAGTCACTTGTATCTGCAGAAAAATAGCGCGCCGTTAGCTACTGCTCTTAGGTTCCTCCTAACAACAGCTATCTCCTGTTGACAACACTTTGACACAGAGACTCGGCCACCATACCAACTGGGCATGTCTCTCGATATCAACACAACTTCATTCTCGGTCGTCTATCGGCTAATCTCTTTCAAAGTCTGCTGATATGCATCATAAATCTACAACACCAGTCACAAATGATTGCCAGTACCCAGGCTACCACCCCCTTACCGCCCAGGCAACACGGAGCGTGTTGTCTCCCTCTGCGCGGTGTCCTCGCTGCTATCTTCGTTTATATTACAGATAACGCGGCTCCTCGCGTAATCACGCGAGGACGGGTCCTCCATCTTAGATTGGGATAGGGATTTACTTAATCTCATTCCCCAATTGCGGAATCCGCCATCTTGCGTCGCGTCCTGGGGGATACAAGAGTAGAGAGACTCTATGTCGATAGTGACCAGAAATTCAGCCTCACCGTCAAACTTCATGTCAGTAATCGTATTAAGAATCTCAGTGGTATCTCTGACAAATGATCTTTGGTTGACCACAGACTCACGAAGAAAGAAGTCTGTGAACTGGGAAAGTGGTTCCAAGACTGCCTGGGCGGTAAGGAGGTGGTAGCCTGGGTACTGGCAGTCATTTGTGACTGGTGTTGTAGATTTATGATGCATATCAGCAGACTTTGAAAAAGATTAGCCGAGAGACGACCGAGAATGAAGTTGTGTTGATATCGAGAGACATGCCCAGTTGGTATGGTGGCGGAGTCGCTGTGTCAAAGTGTTGTCAACAGGAGATAGCTGTTGTTAGGAGTGACTCTCTCCTGACCCACTCAGAAGAGGTCACTCCCCCACGCTCCTAAGGCTTGCTGACCCGGTGACTCCAGAGCGCCCTGAAGCAGATAGCGGTATCGTAGCTGAATCTTAACACCGCGTCCGCGCTCCGCTCGTTCTGCTACCTCTAATTAGCCCTTTTGACCCCCGCATTGCCGACGCTGCCTGCATTGCGCAATTGATTTCTGTAGCGCCGCTGCATATTTCTATCAGCGCATTATCTGCTCGCATTGCTTTATTTAAGTAACTTAATGCGCGATTGAGCCCCAGTCTTGCCCAGTTCCGATTTATTCCTTGCAGCCATTTTGTTGTTGTTTATTGTACTCCCTGACCCGTGGCTCCGCCCCGCTCCCGCCTCCCAGCTGACCCTCCCTCGCCCCTCCCCTCCTACCACCCATATATGACAGATGCCTACGCGCGCAGCGGTCGCGCCCCATGCGCGCCGAAGGTGCGCCAAAGGTAATCCCGTCTACGCCCGTCCGCGCCAAGCCCGCGCCCAGCGCCAGACCCCCTGGCCCCCGTACCACCCACCCCACCCGCATTACATACGACGCCTCCACCCTCGTAGCCCTAAATCCCGGCCGTCTCCCCAACTGCGCCCAAGCCGCTCCTGGACACACCCATGTACCCTTCACATGCAACTCATGCAAGTATGACGGCACCAAGTCCAACTCCACATCCACGAACACCAAACAGAGATCCGATACCAACCACCTAAAATGTATCCTGCTCAACACCCGCTCGGTCCACAGACACGCCATCGACCTTTGGAATCTACTAGACACCATCTCTCCGGACGTCGCCTTCCTAACAGAAACATGGATGAACGCCTCCTCAGCCCCAGACATCGCCATTGCCATACCGGAAGGATACAAGATCATCCGTAAGGACCGCATCAAGCAAACAGGAGGAGGCATCGCCATCGTCCATAAGAATTCCATCCGCATCTCAACCAGCTCAGACGCTAACCTCGCAGCCGCCGAACACCTTCACTTCCAGATCCACACCGACCCCAAGACCACACTCAGAGGCACACTCCTCTACAGGCCACCAGGACCCCGTGCACAATTCAGTGAAGACATCACTGACTTCATCACCCCACACGCCCTCCCCTCCGAGGACTACATCCTACTGGGAGACCTCAATTTTCATCTGGAAAAGAGCAACGACAGCAACGCCACCACCCTACTGGACAATCTCGCCAACCTCGGACTCAAACAACTTGTTAACACCCCCACCCACTACGCAGGTCACACACTCGACCCCATCTTCACCTCCAGCAAACATATCTCCTTCAGTCACACCACAGCTCTCCATTGGACGGACCACAGCTGCGTTCACTTTGTCTACAAAAAGACCACAACCCACAACCATCCTCAACCTACTCTGCGAAGAAACTGGAACAAAATCACCATCGACCAGATCTCCTCATCGCTTCTTCAAAACCCCCCTGCCCACTCTTCGAACCCCAACCAAGCAGCCACTAACTTCACTCAATGGCTAACCAACAGCGCCGACAACCTAGCACCTTTGAAAAAACGCCAAATCAAACTAGGCAGCATAAACGCTCCCTGGTTCAACGATGATCTTAAGAAATCCAAGAAACTCTGTCGCTCCCTCGAGAAGGCCTGGAAAAAAGACCCAAACACCAGCACCAAGGACGCCTTCAAAAACGCCACCCGCACACACCACCAACTGATCCGGACTGCCAAGAAAGCTGCACTTAAAGACCGACTAGACAACAACGCCCACAACAGCAAGGAATTATTCAACATCGTCAAAGAATTTACCAACCCCTCAGCCAACTCCAACAACATCACTCCCTCTCAAACCCTTTGCGACACCCTAGCCTCGTTCTTCCACGACAAAATCGCAGACATCCACAAAAGCTTCGACAACCAACCCGGAGACCAACCCTCCCAACCTTCTGCCGTACCCCCACCACCCCCGAACATCCTCATCAACTGGAACCCTATCTCCACCGAGGACACCATTCGCCTGATGAATTCCATTCACTCTGGCTCCCCTACAGACCCATGCCCTCACCATATCTTCAACAAAGCAGACTCCATCATAGCACCACACCTCCGGGACGTCATCAACTGCTCCCTCAACTCCGCCACCTTCCCGGAAAGCTGGAAACACGCCGAACTCAGCGCCCTTCTGAAAAAACCCACAGCTGACCCTACCGAACTCAAAAACTACCGCCCCATCTCGCTCCTACCATTCCCGGCCAAAGTCATTGAGAAAGCGGTCAACAACCAGCTCGCCGCCTTCCTCGAAACCAACAAATGCCTCGACTCCTCACAGTCCGGCTTCCGCGCCAAACACAGCACTGAGACCGCCCTCATCGCAGCAACAGACGACATTCGAACTTTACTGGACAATGGAGACACAGTCGCCCTCATCCTCCTTGACCTCTCCGCAGCCTTCGACACAGTCTGTCTCAGCACCCTCCTACAACGCCTCAAAAACATCGGAATCCAAGGAAAAGCACTGGAATGGATCACCTCGTTCCTTACTGGAAGAACTCAGAGAGTCCGCCTTCCACCATTCAAGTCAGAGGCCACTGAAGTCATTTGCGGCGTGCCACAAGGATCTTCACTCAGCCCCACCCTCTTCAACGTATACATGAGCCCCCTCGCGACCATCGCACGCCAACACAACCTCAACATCATCTCCTACGCTGATGACACTCAACTGATCCTCTCACTCACCAAAGACCCGAACACCGCCAAAACCAACCTACATGAAGGAATGAAAGAAGTAGCCGAGTGGATGAAGCACAGCCGTCTGAAACTGAACTCAGACAAAACAGAAGTCCTTATCTTAGGTACCTCCCCCTCCGCCTGGGATGACTCTTGGTGGCCTGAGGCTCTTGGAAAAGCACCCATCCCGACGGACCACGCACGGAACCTAGGCGTCATCCTGGACTCCTCACTCTCGATCAACAGACAAGTCAACGCCGTTTCATCATCCTGCTTCAACATTCTCCGCATGCTCAAAAAAACATTTCGCTGGATCCCCACCGAAACTAGAAACACGGTCACCCACGCACTGGTCACGAGCTGCCTGGACTACGGTAACACCCTATACGCCGGTACCACCGCAAAACTTCAGAAAAAACTCCAACGCATCCAGAACGCATCAGCCAGACTCATACTAGACATCCCGCGTAAAGACCACATTTCTAGCCACCTGAAAAACCTCCACTGGCTCCCCGTCAATAAGAGGATAACATTCCGCCTCCTAACCCACGCACACAAAGCACTTTACGAACTTGGACCCGAATGCCTCAACACTCGACTTTCCTTCTACACCCCCTCCCGCCAGCTACGCTCCTCCAACCAAGCCCTTGCTATTGTACCTCGCATCAACAAAACAACCATGGGAGGAAGATCCTTCTCCTACCTGGCAGCTATAACCTGGAACTCACTTCCCACTCACCTTCGCCGCACTCAGAACCACGTTGCATTCAGAAAGCAACTTAAAACTTGGATATTCGACAAGTAACTCCCCACCCCTCTTCAAGCGCCTTGAGACCCTCTGGGTATGTAGCGCGGTATATAAATTATTTGACTTGACTTGACTTGACTTGACCTAACGGCGCGCTATTTTTCTGCAGATACAAGCGACTATAGAAGCATTGGTTTGACTAGAAGGGTCTCACGCGAGGAAACCTGTTTTAATTCGTGAACCTCATAGCTGGTAGGCTACATCGTGGCTTATAGAGGGTAATTATACTAAAGAGTGCAAATGGTGTTTCTAAATATGGCAAAGAGACTTACACCTATACATTAGGACTGTGTGTTTTATCTCATTTTGTTTTATTTTGTTGACAGTTTTTTAGATTGATGTGTCCAATATATGGTGCTGTGGCAAAAAAAGCTTGGCTCTGACGAATATGCACAAAGCATATGAAGCAGAGAAACATGTTGGCATCCAACAGTGGTATGCATACATAGCAACCTATACTGTTTTTTAGTTTGATTGGGTTCACTGAGCAAAAGAATAAAAGTTGTTGTGCATTGAGAGAATCCCTTCAATTTTAACTTTACCACACTGTGAGGTGTGACTAATCTTTGCACTTCACCCTATGCACCTTTTGGACACCTTTTCTGTTAGGGCGTCATGACCGCCGCTGATGATAACAATGGGCTCATCTGGTGAGTACCTACCAGTGGCCCGCTTGGTGGTACGCCCGTGAGGGGTCATTTCGCCCGTTTCACTTTTTTCACATAAGTTAGTGTATGAATGGGACTGAATAGTAGAAAGTGGTATGCATACGAGTCCCTGATATCTTAATAAACTGTCAACAAAGTGTGGGAAAAGGGTTTTATGGTATACATATTTAAATACTACTGAACAGAGTATAACGAAGGGTATGTAGAAAACTACAAACCTTCATGCAATCTACGATAAGGAGATACGATAAATTAGGATCTCTGTAGTCTTAGGACCCTGGTCTTTTTGTGGTTTGTAACTCTTTGAGTGAAGGGCGACCGGGGTTCTTTCCCCTCTTTGCTCCTATTTTGGTTAATTGAAGAGTTGCCTTCAGACTTTCCAGTTTTCACTAGGTTCCAAAAGCCTCTCATATCTCTATTGTCTAGGTTTTTTTTGATTGTTTCCCATTTATCCATCTCCCAAGTTGTCTTGGCTTCAGCTACAATTTTTTTGTATTCTGCCCTGGTTTCTTTGATATGTAGGTTGTCCTTGTCTTTAACCCCCAGTAATAAAGCACACTTGGCTTCCTTGCACGCTTTATTATACCAGGGGTGTCTAGTTTTAGGGTCAGGGCCATTATTAGTTTCACCATTATGAAAAAACTCTGCGAGTTTTGAGAACATATCCTGATGGTTCTTGCCTATTTCCAACATATATTTGGGACCTTGATTATTTACAGACACTCGAAATGCGATTTCTAAAAAGGGAGTCATTTGTTTGTACAAGGTGACCACTTTTTCAGTTGACTGTACAAAGGTTCCCCAGCGTACTCTTCTACCTCCTTCAGTTGCTATTAGGTTTGGAGCAGGTTGTGAAGGTAAATTGCGATTCTCCTATTGCCATGACTAGAGAATCTGGATTTCATTAAATACATGGAGGCTAACATTATGCATATAACTTTTAATGCAGACCCAAGCAGCCACATACATCATAAAGCAAAAGTTCCACATTAGAAAACATATAAAAGGCGTGAGCACCAAGCAATCAGCCTAATTTAAATGTGGTGTACATTTTATTTGTCTTACTTCTTGTTCCTGATGTTCCTTTAATTGTTTATATTGTCATTGCTTGCTCATTGCTTATTGTTTAAAACTTGTACTTATTATGTCTTAGATTTATTGGCTTATTCTACTGGTACCCTTCATACCTTGTACCTAGTGGAGTCTGTGTTTCACCCCCACCCTCCCCTGACTCGGTCACCCGACCTACAGTGTGTGGAGGTCGGCTCCGTCCTTGCCATTCCTTCCCAATGTTGTTTGAGCTTTGTTTAACTTCAAAGATTGCTCACGCTCGCACCGTACACAACGCTGTTATCTCGGACCTCGTGGTAACATTCTTTAGTCTCACCCAATTCCACCGCTACTTCCCCGCTGCCTGAGACTCCTAATTCGGCCCTCGACACTGACCTCCTTAACGGGAATTTGCTTTACCCGTCACCACGCTCTCCCTAATACTTTTGACTACGCCGATTAGAGGAAAGCCCATGAGCCACACATGTGCAGCGTGGTATCGTTGCTAAGGGCCTTTCCTCCACACTCGGTCTCACAATGCTCGTCTCTCAGCAACCAGCTGATCGCGCTCGAGACATCCAGCAGTTTACTGATACTATCAGCTGTTCCTCCATCGCTCGACCGTTTTCTGGGCTATTTTATGATTTACTTTACTTTCGAGCCATAATCCTTGTAGCAAATTATTTAGAACTTGTTTTTGTCATTATATTGACCTTATTATAGTTATATTTTACCCAATTTTTGCCATCTGCTCTCTCTCCCACACTTTAATAATGAAAAAGGGATATAGCAAAAAATATAGAACAAAAAATATAAAAAAACTTTAAAACAAAATATATATAATAACATATATATATAAAAAATTATATATTTTCTTACCTCTATAACTATCCTTTATACCTTTTCATAATGTCTGATATAGACTCGGATGAGTCATAAATCTGAGGGAACTCAACAAATATCTTGTTTACAGACACTTCAAGATGGAGGGCATCCATCTTCTGAGAGATATTATGTTAGAAGGGGACTGGTTAGTCAAATTCGATCTGAAAGATGCTTACTTTATCATCCCTATGGCCAAAGAACATCAACCCTTCCTTCAGTTTATTTGGAAAAACCATCTTTTTCAATTCAAGGCTCTTCCCTTCGGCCTCTCATCAGACCCTTGGTGTTTCACCAAGATAATGAGGGCAGTCACCTCGTCTCTAAGAGAAAAGAGTATTCGTATGATCATATATCTAGACGATATCCTTATCATGTCTCAGGATCATTCTCAAATACTTCAAGACCTCAAGACTGTAGTAGACCTTTTGGAGAACCTGGGATTTATTGTAAACAAGGAGAAATCAATATTATCTCCCTCGAGGAGTATGGAATTCCTGGGTTTCACTGTAGACACCAAAAATTGCCTTCTTCCCCTTCCACCAAAGAAGATTTCCAAAATCAGGAAAGAGATAAGTTATGTCCTGAAACATCAAGATCTATCCCTATGGGAATTAGCCTGACTCCTGAGTCTTCTCTCTACTTCTATACAAGCTATCTTTCCGGGCCCCCTAAATAATCGAGCCCTTCAAAGAATAGAAGCGAGAGCTCTGAGATCAGGCCTGTGGTACGGACATCGTGTTTTGCTAAACCAGGAAGCCATATTGGAACTGACCTGGTGGTTAGACAATTTGGACACCTGGAATGGCAGAACGATCTTTGGTTCAACACCGGACTTTATCTTAGAATCAGATGCAAGCTTTCTTGGCTGGGGTGCCTGTCTCTTAGATCAGAACACTGAAGGGGTCTGGTCTCAAGAAGAATCTTCGCACCATATACATTTCCTAGAACTTACTGCAGATCTTTATGCACTAATGAGTTTCAAACACTCTCTTCAAGGCAGGTCAGTCATACTAAAAATGAACAACATGTCCACTGTAGCTTACATAAATCTCCTGGGAGGTACCAAATCAGTAGACCTTTCGAACTTAGCCAAGATACTTTGGATGTTCTGCCTAGAACACAAGATCTCCTTAAGAGCAGAATACCTTTCAGGGAAATCCAAACTTTGTGCAGATTGGAACTCGAGGTTCCTTTTGGATCACAGTGACTGGAAACTCAACATAACTGTTTTCAATTCCCTCAACAATTTGTGGGGTCCTTTCCAAATAGATCTTTTCACGTGCAGACTGACATTCCAACTGGAGGACTATTACAGCTGGATGCCTGACCCGAATGCTCTAGAGGTCAATGCCTTTCTCCAATGTTGGGAGGGGATCAATGCTTATGCTTTTCCCTCCTTCGCCATGATCCAGAAAGTCCTTCAGAAAGTAAGACTTCATCACTCTTCAATTGTTCTAATAACTCCATTTTGGCCATCCCAGGCATGGTTTAACCTATTAGGTTTGGAGCAGGTTGTGTAGGTAAATTCTGGTAGTGCTTGGGATGCGGGAGGGCTATTTCTAGCACCAACGGGTTATGGTCACTTTCGCATCGGGGTTTGACTGAAAAATCAACAATTCTGTGCCATAACTCCACATCTACCAAGATATAATCAATAATAGATGCCTGTCCCAACCTATTATAAGCAGAATTGCCCATTTCGTCAGAAGGAAACCGGCCATTACATGCCCTAATTGAGTGGCTAAGTATGAACGAGTTAATCTGCAGAACTATAGGTGTCCAACCCCTTACCTGGTAGGTGTTACATTCAGGAATTGACCAGGCCGAATCTTCCCCGCTGGTGATGGTGGTGGTTAAGCCATTTAGAAGTTCAAAGTGGCAATTAAAACCCCCACCAATAATTAAATGTGTGGACTCGGGCGGGGTATATAAGAAGGTGGCCAATCAATCTAATACCTGTGAGGTTAGCCCCTGTCTCACTGGGCGAGAATAGATGTTAATAATGGCAATTTTCAAGGTGTTCTGGAAAGAGAGGAGGAGACACAAGATATCAGGGGAAAGGGTGTCTATCACTTTGATGTTGCAGCCCAGATGTGTACCAACCCAAATACAAAGGCCACCTGAAGGTCTCCCCCTGGGCCCCTGTACGGCTGGGATACAATATGCAACATACCCCCCTCTATGCAAATACAACCTTGACCAGGTTTCCTGAAAGAGGCATTGCTCGTGAGTATCTATATAGTCTCCCCAGTCTAGGTGGTCCATGTTTTGAGCTAAGACCTGCTATATTCCAGGATAATATCTTAGTGCTCTGTGAAGGATGCCCAACCTGCTGTGCTACCTGGTAAGGGGTTTCAGCCTGTTCGTTGAGCCCTGCCTCATCCTGTGTGGTGTAATCTAGATCACCTAGGGACCTAACAGATACACTAGAAGTGCCTGCTGGTTAGATGGCCTCGTGGATATTCTCAGCGAGTTGGTCACTGTTCTCAGGTCTTTCTGGGCGTTGAAGCTAAGCTGGTTGGTTATTGGTGGGGTTCGAATTTTTATGAATGGGTGTTAGACAATCAACCAAGTCCAGGGAGATAGATATATTACTGATGGATGTTGAATGCCATGTGTTTTCCCAACCCTGGCCTGGGTTTGGCAAATTGCTACTCTGAGCTCTCAATTCCCATTTTTTGTACACTCTTCCCACTCTATCTAACAGGGTACAGGGGGGATAAAAGTAGCCCTGTGGAAGTGTCTGGATGCCTCCTGTCTCACTAGATGGTCCCCATTTAAGGATGTGTTGGACCGCCCTTCTGTCTTTGAAATTAATCAGGACACAATCCCCTGAGATCTTTTTGCCTCTGCCCCAGCCAACTAACCCTACGAGTAAATAGGATGTTGCTATGCACTGAGTAGGGAAGTGGTCTATGTTTATTTAACCAGTGGATGGTTTTAATTTTCAATCCAGAATATGTTTCCCCACGACCTGCTTCTAGCTCTGGTACTGCAGCTAAAATAGCAACATAGGGTGTTGATGCTGGGGGCAAGTCTATGCAGGAAACAGTAGAATTTGTTTGCCTTGGCTTGGAGTGAGTTGGGTTCCTAGTGTCTGGTTCGCCAGTTTTTTGTGCCTGTTGTTCAATTAATGGATCTGGAATAGTTTTTACAACCCTAGGATCTTGGGCGTTGTCAAGGAGATGAGGCGCCCTATGTTGGGAAGTAGCTAGAGACTGGTTTTGTTGGGGTGGGCAGTTGGTCTCAGTGATCAAATGTGTTTGCACAGTGTGTTTTTGTCCTTCAGGAGGGGGTTGCTGGGAGCAAGCAGGCAGAGTTTCCTGCGTTCGTTGAGGGGCGATTACCCTATTTGGGGATTTGATAGATTCAATGGTATGCAGGACAGCATCGATTTTAGTTCCCCATGAAGTGTCTTTAATTTGTCAATACATCTCATTGCATCTCCGAGTTCAGATTTTATAAGCTGTTCGAAGTATGCTTTGAGCTCCATTGTCAAATGCAATACTCATGCAGGGGGCTCAAAGGTTTTTTACCACTTTCATCAGCAGTATGTCCTCCTGAGAATTGGATTGGCATTACCCCTGGAGTATAATCCGCATGTTTCCCTCCCTTACGATCACTTAGCTTCCGAGGGGCTCCTTTCCTTTTTGCCATCCCACCCATACCAGTCCTGCTAGTGCTTTTTGGGGCTATAGTGTCTTGTGTGGAAGGCAATTCTGGGGTAATGGAGACAACTAGTGGTTGGGGTGAATAGGGGACTTCTGACTCCAAAGATTGTGAGATACTTAAAATCCTTGGTGTTAATGAAAGGTGTCTCTCAGTGTGTTCTATTTCATGGGAGACTGCTCCTATTGCTTGTTGCAGCATCCTATCAATAGCAGTTAGTTGGGCAGTGGGGGTTCGAGTAAGGGCTTTCTGTCTAGTGGTTGGCCTTGTGCATGGGGGTACTTTTCACCATAATTATTTTCTGTCTGGGCCTCCCAGATCCAACAACAAGACCAGCTGGTATTAATCAGTGGACTATGACAAGCATTCACCCGACACGTTTTCAAGTAACTTGGGATCAAAGATGTTACTCTCTAGTGCCCCCAAAGTCTTAACCCAGTTCAATAATGCTCAATAGGAGGTAGTATGCATACAATAAGACTCACATAGAGTGGGGGTGGCCCAGCCCAGCCTCGATCGGTCTCGGATGGGCTCAGACGGGCCCGCCCTTGGCCCAGGTGCCGCCCGGGCATGCCCACGCACTCCCTCACTGCGGGAGGGCCGCGCTGACTTTGAGGGACTATGGCACCCTGTGATGACCCCCTCCGCTGTCACCACACAGTGCCTCCTGGGGGATGTAGTTTTCCACCTGGCCGTTCCCCTCAGGGCGGTGTGAATGGAGCTTTGCCTGCTGTTCCCCTCACAGCAATGGAGAGAGCAAGGTGAGGTGGAGGGCAGAGGGTGTAGGTCAGCCGTTCCCCTCATTGCGTTGGTGAGTGTTTTTTGCCGTGTCCCGCGCTGCAGGAGGGCTGCGCTGGCTTTGAGGGCCTCTAGCGCCCTGCTATGATGCCCTCCGCTGGTGCCACTCAGTGCCTCCTGGGGATGTAGTTTTCCACCTGGCTGTTCCCCTCACGGTGGTATGGATGGAGCTTTGCCTGCCGTTCCCCTCACGGCGATGGAGAGAGCAAGGTGAGGTGGAGGGCAGCGGGTGTAGTTCAGCCGTTCCCCTCACGGCTTTGGTGAGTGTTTTTTGGCACGTCCCGCGCTGGCTTTGAGGGCCTCTGGTGTCCTGCAATGATGCCCTCCGCTGGCGCCACACAGTGCCTCCTGGGGGGATGTAGTTTTCCACCTGGCCATTCCCCTCACGGCGGTGTGGATGGAGCTTTGCCTGCCATTCCCCTCATGGCGATGGAGAGAGCAAAGTGAGGTGGAGGTCAGCCGTTCCCCTCACGGGATTTGTGAGTGTTTTTTGGCGCCTTCTACTCCAACCAATAATGACTGTTAACATGCCTTGTTCTCCAACATTCCAGTTTTTTATTTAGAATATTATACCTCTCAATTGGTGGATTATTCTAAAGGAATAATAGACCTTCTGCCCCAGTTGCTAATTTCCCTGATATCGGTTCTCATCTGTTGCTGGGGTTTATAACACAAGATCATTGCCTTTAACAACTGTTACTGCCCTCATTTGGGCTGTAAAGCTATAACATACTGTTAGAAAAAGCACTAGTGGTTAACCATTAAGTCATAATTATGTCATATTACAAAATGATAACAAAACATTGCAAAAAAAGTTTTCCTGATCCACTTTTCAGAAACATAATTGGCTCACAGCCATTTGCAGTGACAGAATATCAGATTAGGACTGCCAAAAATATCACACAATAGTTTGCAAAAGAAACAATGCACAAAATCTGACTCCACTAACAGTACTGTAAGAGGAAACACATGAGTGGAGAAACACATTACCAGCAACCTGGCAGTCATATACCATTCCCAAAAGGAAAGGAGCAAAGAAAAGAGAGGGTCAAATAGGGAAAATAAGGATGAATGTGTTCTGGATACAATGTCTGCTGATCACATTCTTTCACCTGTCTCCATTAGGAGAGATCCTAAATATAGTAGCACAATTGGAGGACCACATCTCACCTGTGAACTACAGGAAGGAGCCTGCTTATTTGACCCATTAGAGGTAATATCAATGTGTCACCTCTAGGTACCATTATGTTGGCAGCAATTTACATCGCTAGGATTCCAATGAGCATGTTTGATTTCCAAAAAACATAAGTGCCAGGGCCATTGTCAGAAGGCTACTGCAGCTTGCACCATCTTTTCCCCCACCAATGACAGTTCCATCACAACTAACCATCACACTCATACAACTACGACAAGTCAGACTTTAAATACACTTTAAAATGACTACCACATGTCGCCCAGGCTATTCTTATACCTTTGGGTGTCAGGTATTAGTGATTTTATTGTATATTTAATTATTAAACAACTGTTGTTGTGCTCCTCACAGTATTAGACAAACAACGCCACCATGAGGTAGACTGTTATAAGAGCTGGTGTTGACAATAAAGTGCAAGTTATGAGCACCCGAAACAACGCGCTCACATTAAGTACTTGCCTAGGAGGGATTGGAAATCACAGAGTAAGAGGATCAGATGGATTTCAAGTCCATCTTCACATTTTCAATTGATAGGAAAGTGTTATCTTATGAGCGTTGCTTGCATAGCTAGTGTGCACAGATGTGCACAATGCCTTCTTCTTTAAAGATGGAAATGGAAGGTGGTTGTAAATGCTGTCAATCTTTAATCGCTGGGGAACTTTGGGACCTGAACAATAACTTTCTTTCAGTAAGATCCATGTCTATCCACCATGTAGGACCCCTTTGCCCTATGCCCGCGGTCTGCAGCCACACTCCAACTGATGCCCTAGATCCGATCTCTGACCTCAGTGAAGCTGTGTCAATATATAGCCTTTAGTATGAACCAACTCTCACTTCTGTACTCATTCCTCCAGTGGACTACCTTGCCTGGTACTCACATTACCTTCACCATCCTAGATAACATACATGCATACTTCATGCCCAGGTCGCAAGCAGACCCTGTCCACCAATGTGGAGATTATGCCCTTCATCTATATTTTGCCTTGATGGAGGTAATGTCCACTTTCAACGTACTGCGGGCAGGTTAAATCCCAGGTGATAAGTGTGTCACCCACACAACTCTCCTAGTTCTGTCTTTTATCAGTGCTCTTGTGCATGTTGACATAGCAGTGCTAGAATGAGTGTGTATTAGTTATGAAAATAATCAAATCCAAGCCTACACACTTCAAAGTGTGAACACAAAGCCCACAAGTTATTTACACACAGTGTCCAGTAAGACAGACATCTACTACACAGAGAATCACACGTTGCAGACACCACCAATATCAAACTCCCTCATGCACTTACAGTCATTTATAAACACACTGCCTCGAGCACTCACAGGCACCCAGGACATTTTATGCACTGAGTATGCGTTCACACTAGCACTATATATACCCCCATGCTTTCCTTCACACTGCCTCCCAGAATTTTTTATACACCTCTGTAATTTCTTTCTCACATGCATAGAACTTTACACACCGTGTGCTCTCATACAAACACTTATGAAAGCTTTAAGCATACCATGGCCTCTCGCACACAGGACCCCAGAATGAATACACATGCATGCTTGCTCTCACAAAAGTCCTACAATCATGGCTTTTGGTATAATGAAAAAATTAGGAGGGGTCTAAAGAATGTACTTAGCCTGAGAAGTATAACCACAAATCCTTTCAAAGAGTGTGGCCTATGTCATTAAGCCATGTAAACTAAAATCCTGTGCTTCACAAAGCTTGCCACCTTACCAGTATTTTAGTGCATCGCAAAGAGTTTACTTTTATTGCACCCGGACATATCTAACAATATCAAACATACACCTAAAACGTGCCAGACCTATTGGATTTGCCAATGCTTGTGTTAGTTCGGATGTTAGTAAAGACCTGAAAAAAATATATATATATTCCCCATGTTAAGCTTTCAACATGTGCCTTAACCAATCGCAAGGGTGCAATGTGTTTATAAACGGGAGCTGAAATAATGCATTTTGGGCCATATAATGCATTTTGGGCCTTTTGTGATTTGCAAAGACCGACATTCGCAGAATTTCGGCCTTTGCGAATCGCAAACGGCCTTTTTGCATGTTTTGGGATGTATGAAACATTCCCAAAATAAGGAATTGCAAACTTGTGCTATTCCTTATTTTTCCATAGCATTTAGGGAATCGCAATTTTGCGATTCCTTAAATGCTAAGGGCCTTATTTATGAAGGCCTTGCGCTACCGGTGCGTCACTTTTTCCCATTTTAAAAGTGACGCACCGGCGGCGCAAGGCCTTCATAAATAAGGCCCTATGTATGTAGCATTTTTGGCTTGCGAATTGTGGTTAAGAATTCGCAAATTACCACCGACTTGTAGTTGATGGTAACTTGCAAATTCTTCAAAAAATGCACAATTTGGCATTTTTAAAGGTGGCATGTGATGCACACACATGCCCATAGGGCATGTATGTGCGCCATATGCACACACATGTACATTTCAGGGGTGCAGCAGGGTGTCTTTGAGACACACCTGCACCCTTGCAATAATTCTCAAATTGCGATTAGCAAATTGCGAATTCGCAATTTGAGAATTATTTTGCATTCATTCCTACAGGCCTCCTGGCCCATAGGAAAGCATTGGAAATTATTCCTTAATTGCGAATTCGCAAAATGCGAATTCGCAAATAAGGAAGCTTAAGGAATCGCTAAAAAAAAGCAATTTTTTTCATACATACCATTTTGCAATTCCTAAATAGCGATTCCTTAAAAATCGCTATTTAGGAATCGCAAAATACTTTCTTGATACATATGGCCCTTTGTTTTTGGCTGTATCTGAGGAAGTCACTGCGACGAAACGCGTCATGCCATATTGCCAGATTAAAATAAAGAAGCTGCTTTGCACAAAGACCCGTGTGTGCTCCGCTTTCTGTGTTTTGGTGCGGCCACATGCACCTTGGAGCCCCGTCCCTAAGAAGTTCGGCGGATTTTGTGGTAAAATGTTGTGACTGAAAGTGCTTCGGAACCAAGCCGAACCGCCGCAAACCCCTGAAGTTAGCCTGCCAGTATCAATGTTGGTTTAGAATGGGGCATAACTTACTTAAGTAGATACATGCGGTGGGATGAGGGTCCCTTGCAAGTTGCTCGCTGCCCCCATATCGATCTAGGCAGATGTAGGGAGGGAGCACTTGGGAGAGTACTGACGTCATGGTGCCTGCTCCATTCAGGAATCAGATTGCCGAGTCCGGGACGTCCACCATGTTAACCCCTTGCATGCGGGGGTGATTCCCCCGCTTTGCTGGAGGGGGAGGGGGCGTGCACAGCGTCCCCATGCTCATGATGAGCTCAGCTCGTCATGAGGCACAGTGCTCGTGTGCTCATGACGAGCGGAGCTCATCACGGCCACACCCGTTTTCGTGGAACGTTCAGCACAGCAGGGGAATTATCCCCGCGTGTAAGCGTTCTACGGCTCATGACGAGCTCAGCTCGCCATGAGCACACGAGCACTGTGCCTCATGAGCGTTCAAAGGGTTAAGCTGTCAACATGTGACTTAACCAATCGCAAGGGTGCAATGTGTTTTTAAACGGGAACTGAAATTATGCATCTTGTTTTTAGCGGCATCTGAGGAAGTCACTGCAACGAAATGCGTCATGCCATATTGCCAGATTAAAATAAAGAAGCTGCTTTGCACAAGGACCCGTGTGTGCTCTGCTTTCTGCTCGCCGCAAGGGAGTGTGTTTATAAATATATATATATATATATATATATATATATACATATATATATATATATATATATATATATATATATATAAATGTCAGGTTCTGAAACCCGGTAATTCGCGCCTGCCTAATATTGGGCTACATGACCCAGAAGCCTTAGCGGCATGAAGGCGGGAAGTATATAGTATATATAACAAAGGAGAGAGTAAGGGAAATTGCACAAGCTATGTGTGGTAGGAACTCCTGGTCCCCGGGTTTAAATGTAGCAACAATGGAGGAGTACCCCCTGGGAGGAAAAAACAGAAAAGGATTTTTTCTGTATCTAGAGTGTGAAGCTCAGTTTCCCCCAACCCTTTACAGGACAGTACATGTCCTTGAAGAAGACCCCTCACTCACCAACCTAGTTGGTGACATGCTTCATCATCGGGGTCCCACCCCACAGGCCGAGTGCCCATAGGGTGTGCTACGACACCTGATTACAGTGGAGCGGGTTTTTTTCGTTTATATGTGCAAAAAGTTACAGTGATACGTGTGTTAAAAAAGGGCCAAATCTACTCACCACAAGACTTTATTCTTGAGTGTTTGAACCCTTATAAAAAAAAAAAAAAATTGGGCACCTGTGCCTAACTAGGAAGGCTCTGGTGTCTCAAGAAGTGTGCTAAATTAAAAATAGCGAAGTGTGCTATGTGATTTAGGAAAATTAGGTCTACATGTTTCAACCATTTAAAAATTGTTGGTTTTCGTCAGGACCATGGTGATTGGACGGGGTGGTCCGCACACGCTAAGGTGTGTCCTGCCCTCGTTCAATTAAAGACCATAAATAGTGGTCTAGTGTAAAAAAGTGTCTTTTCCTGGGTCAGGAGAAAAACCTGTAAGAGAAAATTTTGTATAGGGTTGGGATTACGTACTGGGGAAGACAAAAGAAAAGGGTACACACTTAACAAATATTGTGCTAAGTGGATTCACCCGGGTAAGGTGACAAGGCAACACCTTATTGGTCTGGTCATACCCGTGGTCTATCTAAAGTGATAGACTAAAGTGCTCAGGCGGTGAATTACCGGAGCGTGGGTGTGCGTTGAATAAATCAGCACTTTGAAGATATGGTAGTCGGAATAGCTAAATTTTTAAAGCAGTTTTGGCTCATTCGATGTAAGAGATTGTCAGTAGCTGTTTAATTCTCTTTTAGCTAATTTATAAATGGCCTTTTATATCCTTTTATCTCTTTTAAACATTCACACTGACTTCTTGTGGCAATGATTTTTTTGTACATTGTATGATTGTATTATAAATGTGCTTATAAGATATCTCTGTATATCGAATAAAAGCTTATGACTGACTGACTGACTGACTGATATGGTAGTCTAGCAGGGTAGCTAGGATGGTGGGAGGGAGGGAGAGTGAGGGAGAGTGATCGCCATTACAATGCGGCATCTGGCGCGCTCAGACATAACAGGTTGTGCTCAGCGGCTAAACAATTGTGCCGCTTACGAGCGGGTTACACTGTTAATGTTAACCAAAATACATATGAAGCGTGGTATTTGGCTCAGCTTACACTTGAAGTGGTGACTATCGCTTCATGGGCATCGGAGTGTCCAAGACGGCAAGTTTCTGTCACCTAGAACATATAAAATTGAGGGCAGATCTACAATTAAAACACCGCCCGTACTTAATGCACGTAGTACAGTACAGGAATGTTGTGCGGCGTGGTCCGCTTCGCACAACAGTGGAAGACAGCACTTACTTGCGGCTTCTGCTCGTCTTGGGATAAAACCTACTTGGTCGTTACTCAGGATGCCACGTGGAGTGTTCTGGTGTATCGGCCGCGCCGAGAAGTAAACTTCGCGTTTACTTCCTGGATGGGCGGGGCACTAGTCAGGGCCCTCCGCGGGCCAATCAGAAAAGGCTCATAGGGGCGGTGTCAGCTGGCTTTCTGGGGAACGCTACCCCTGTCGGTGGCTGGGCGAATTTCCCTACTGCCCTGCTCCGATTGCTATATTTTTCACCACCCTACCTGTGTGGATTCTCAGGGCATGGTTTCGTTGCTCGACTCTCTTATTACAACTTTTATCTGGGGGCCCAGCAGAAACAGATTGGCCTTAGCTACGTTGAGAAGGACACAGATGGAGGGAGGGTTAGCAGTGCCGGATATGGAGAATTATTATCTGGCAGGACAACTCCAACGCTTTACGCAGTGGGTGGCGGGTAGTCTAGATCCAGAAAGGAGGAAGCTCCCATTCACTCCGAATAGGGCGGATGTCATGAGCACCATTAAACAGCGAAAGATATGGGTACCATTAAACAGCGAAAGATAAGCTCTTCAGAACACAGAGTCATACGGAGCTGCTGGGCCAGATGTCTCCAGAAGACACAAACAAAACGTCCTTACTCCCCAGAGATGTCGGTGGCGTTACTAGAGGCGCTCCCGCATGGTGGACACTGGGGGGATTGGAGGAATGGGCGCAAGCGGGAGTCACTAAAATAGGGGGCCTGTACAGCGACGGTGAACTGCTTACATTTGCGGCCTTCCGAGCAAACTGGGACATTCTGCAGGGACACTTTTTACCATATGTGGCGGTCACTGGGGCCATGCGCAGACACTGGGGACAGGGGACAACCGAACCACCCACGCACTCCACATGCGAATACATAAGCCTGGCAGGAGGCGTCATCAAGGCGGTATTGTGCCTCTACCGAGCCATTCAGCGGGACTCCACGAGGCCACTGGAGGGATTGAGGGATAAATCGGAAGCGGACCTTGGGATTCCTATAGAGGATAAGGATTGGGAAAATGCACTACTCCGGGCCACCAAGGTATCCCATAATGCAATATTCCAGTTAATTCGTTTTTACACCCTGCATAGAGCGTATATTATACCAGATAGAATTAATCATTACTTCCATCGAGATGATGCGAGTTGCCCTCGCTGCCAGGAGATAGGAGCTGGCTACATCCACATGATGTGGAGCTGCCCACAGCTAGAAGGGTACTGACGAGAAGTGGTCAGGGAGACAGCGTGCATCATAGGGAAGGAGATTCCATGCACCCCCAGCCATGTGCTGCTCAACCTGTTCCCCCACTCCGCTAAGACCAAGCTTACGGCAAGGTTCCAGGACCTAGCATATATACTGGCAAACTGCAAACTAATAGGCGCATGGAAGCCATCAGCGGGTCCTGGGGTGCTCAGATGGAAGAGGGAATTGGAGAAGTGGGCGGGCTGCGAGCATAGAATACTACTTCGGAATGCGCAACGAGGCATAGGCAGACTAGAGAGAGCGCAGGCTTGGGGAGTATTAGTAGACGACCTGAAGAATGTAGATCAAGAGTCCACTCCTAGCACACCACCGGCCAGCCCTAATAACCAGGAACAGGAGGGGAGAGAGGGGGCGATATAAGTAGACCATAGCACCCTAACATTTACAGACCTGAAGGTTTACGTGAGTCCGGCCTTCGGCTTAGCCGTTAAATAGTGCGACCCAGATCACACGTGTAACGAGAGACATAGTGGCAGGTTAGTCGACAGCAGCGAGGGGTGGGGGCAGGGGGATAGTTGGGGGGAACTGTTTGTTTGTTTTATTGGAGGGCAGTCCCTTACTCCTAGAGTTGCATACACGGCGGAAAGTCACACAGCGAGACATGGGCAAGCGAAGTAGCTAAGCAACTAGGAATAGCCTTATGAACTTTTGACCAGAAATGTCTATGATTAGGAAATGGATTGAATATGTACTGCTGATTCTGTATGTTTAAAAAAATATCCAAACCACATTCACTGGATGATGCCATTAGTGATGTCATTTGTGATGTCATCAGTGATGTCACTGACCATGTCATGAATGATGTAATATGTGACATCATCACCAGTGGATTGCCGGCGCAAGAGTTACAGTTAGTACAACTAACTATAACGGAGGAACTTCAATGGTTTTATATGATTGAAATGTCCAGCTAACTATAACACCCATGAGACCTATGGTTTTTTCAATGAATATATATAAGACTGATTGCCTGATAAGGGGACAAAAGAGAAGGCTGAAAATTTCCAGGCAATGGTGCCTGTTTTTGGGAGCTGTATCCAATGCAAATTGGGGCATCACATAGTGTCAGGAATGCCTATTAGTGTATATGGCCCTTAATAGACTCCCTTAACCAGCATGCACGCAAGACGGGTGAGCGCAAGGCTTATTACAATCGTTAAGTGGAGGTGGGGCAAGAGATCACCTGACTGGGAGTGGTACCGTTATCAACAAAAAATCGCTCTACTCTCAGTAAGATCAAGAAGCCCATGGAACCGGTACTGATGAAGCCGATTGGACGGCTGAAATGCGTCTGCCCAAGCGTTTAGTAGACTTCACTTTCCTTGCGCTTTCAGAGGAATAAAGCCTTGTTTGTCCCCAGAGCTGTGTCTTTTTTCCATCTTGGGGAGAGCATTGGACTGTGTGTTAAGCCAGCAAGCAGGCGCTGGTAAGCGATGCACCCTCTCGTTCTGGAGCAACCCATCAAACCTGCAAAAAACTTGGACTGTGCATTAAACTGCAAACGCGCCCCCCCCCGTTCCCCCCCTCTTCCGTTCTAGTGTACTATGGACTGATGGAGAGAGAGTAGGCAACACTCATTGCCTGATAAGGGGGCAAAAGAGAAGGCTGAGCATTTCCAGGCAATGGTGCCTGTTTTTGGGAACTGTATCCAATGCAAATTGGGGCATCACATGGTGTCAGGAATGCCTATCACTGTATATGGCCTCCTTAACGCACTCCCTTAACCAGCATGCACCGGCAAGACGGGCGAGCGCAAGGCTTATTACAATCGTTAAGTGGAGGTGGGGCGAGAGACCACCTGACTGGGAGTGGTCCCGTTATCAAAAAATATCGCTCTACTCTCAGGAAGATCAAGAAGCCCATGGAACCGGCACTGATGAAGCCGATTGGACGGCTGAAACGCGTCTGCCCAAGCGTTTCGTAGACTTCACTTTCCTTGCGCTTTCAGAGGAATAAAGCATTGTTTGTCCCCAGAGCTGTGTCTCATTTTTTTCCATCATGGGGAGAGCATTAGACTGTGTGTTTAGCCAGCAAGCAGGCGCTGGTAAGCGACGCACCCTCTCGTTCTGGAGCAACGCATCAGACCTACAAAAAACTTGGACTGTGCTTTAAACTGCAAACGCGTTGCCCCCCTCCCCCTCCTTCGGTTCTAGTGTACTATGGACCGATGAAGAGAGAGTAGGCAACACTGATTGCCTGATAAGGGGGCAAAAGAGAAGGCTGAAAATTTCCAGAAGATCAAGAAGCCCATGGATCCGGCACTGATGAAGCCGATTGGACGGCTGAAACGCGTCTGCCCAAGCGTTTCGTAGACTTCACTTTCCTTGCGCTTTCAGAGGAATAAAGCCTTGTTTGTCCCTGGAGCTGTGTCACGCTTTTTTCCATCTTGGGAGAAAGCATTGGACTGTATATATATATATATATTCACTGAAAAAACCATAGGTTTTACACCAGTTATAGTTAGGAATTAGCATTTAAAAAACCTATTAAATTCACTGGAAAAACCATAGGTTTCACACCAGTTATAGTTAGCTGGAAGTTTTACTCGCATAAAACCATTGAAATTCCCACGTGATGTCATGAGTGATGTCACTGACCATGTCATGAGTGATGTAATATGTGACGTCATCAGCAGTGCATTGCACGCGCAAGTTATAGTGAGTCCAACTAACTATAACGTGGGAATTTCAATGGTTTTATGCAAGTAAAACTTCCAGCTAACTATAACTGGTGTGAAACCTATGGTTTTTCCAGTGAATTTAATAGGTTTTTTAAATGCTAATTCCTAACTATAACTGGTGTAAAACCTATGGTTTTTTCAGTGAATTTCAATGGTTTTTAATAGCAAATCTCTACAGGTATAAAAAGTAAAACATTTTATAACGAATTTTATATTGTATAATTATGTCATTTTTTATGTTTATTTTTATTTTTTTTGCCCCGGGGCGCTCCCGGGGTGCATACCGGTGAACGGACGGGTAAGCGCAATGTTACGGCGCGCCCCGGTGCACGTACCGGGGAGCGTCCCGTTAGCGCTATTCCCGCGAACGAAAACAACATCGAGACGTTTCGCGTAGCCGCGTGATGCGTAATATGATGCACTGCGTAAGCGCACCCGGAAGCGCGCGAGCGCATACAATCGTGCAACGTCATGACGCGCTTACGCTACGCGCCCCAGGGCGCGTTAGGGTAAGCGCGTCGGGTCATGTGATCTGAAAATAACACTTTTCATTGGTGCAGATCAGTTTTGGTTTCCAAATGATGTAAGCCCGGATCATGTGACTTGAAAATAACACTTTTTATTGGTCCAGAACAGTTTTGTTTTCCAAATGATGACAGACCCCACCTTTTTTCCTTATTCTGACTTTGTCCTTTGACTGAGGAAGACCTGTTTGAACAACTTAGAGAAATATTTTGTACTTTAAAATGGCTACAGTAGCAGCAGCAGCTGGAGCATCTGCACCACCACCACCACCAAGAGGACCACCACAACATTACATTGGTGGTCAAGAAGAGGAGGAGGAGGAGGAAGAGGAAGAGGAGGAGGGGAGAAGATGGCTGCATGAAGACAATACCCCATACCAGCCAAGGCCACACATTGTATGGGAGTTTTTTTCTATCCCAGAGGGCAAGAAAAAAGTCAATGCGGCCAAGGTGACTTGCCTAATCTGTGGCATGGAACTTTCAAGGGGCAACCCTAACAAGAAGTATTCTTTTGGTAATAATACCATGATTAGACACATGACCCGCAAGCATCCGAACAACTATTCTCGTGCAGAGATGAGGGAACTGGCCAGTAACCTCCCCCAATCTTCAAGGACCACCTCCAAAAGAAAGCAACCCACTCCATCGGGACCAGAGACAACGGAGACGATGCCTTGCATTCAATCACGATTTGAGGATTTCCGAATAACATGTATTTATTGTGGTAAGCTCATCTCCTATGGTGAAAAGAGCGTAAAGCTAATCGTCCTTGCTGGTGACAACCACAATTGCCCCAAAAAACCCAAATTTTTTCCGTTTTTTGTTTTTTGCTCCAGTTGAGCAATTTTCAATTCCCTTTTTTTTGGTTCTCCCCATAAAAAATACAAAAAAAATATAAAACTGTTCAGAAAAGCCAAAAAAAGTACAAAATGTTCAAAAAAACAATTAAAAAACAGTTCTTTTTAGAACTACCTTTAATTTATAAAAAATAAACCTATATTTTTAAAGAATCTCTGTCAATTTTTTTTCCTCAGGGTACGCGTACCGGGGCGCGCACCCCAAAAAAAGAAGAAAAAAATTAATGAAGGAGTTAGCATGAGGGAAGAACACAAAGAGAGTAATGTTAAGAGAAATAGAGCTAGAGGTAGAAACACAGAGGGATTGTTTGTTACATAGTAAAAAACAGAGAAGGTGAGAAAAGTAAAATGAATAAGGGAGCGAAAGAAGGGAAGAGAGAGGAAGAAGACTAAAGTAGAAATAGTGGGAGAATGTGAGTGGCTGTTGAAAGAAAAAGAAAGGACACTAAAAAATGGGGAATGAAGGGTAGTGACGGAACCGGGATAAATGAACAACGGTGAGGGAGGGTGAAAAAAGAGCAGTGAGTGTAAGTAAAGAGGCATGAAAGAGGGTGAAAAATTGAATTAGGATAAGAGATGGTGAGTGACAGAGAGAAAGGACAGAGACAGTAAAGGAAACAGTGGCTGAATGGGTTTGAGTGAAACAGCAAAGAAAGGTAAGTAATGCAGTGTGTGTGACTTATAAGGAGTCAGTGGGTGTAGGTGGGGGTGTGGGTGTGTAAGGTGTGTCTGTGGGTGTGGGTGTGTGGGGTGTTTCGGTGTGGGTGGAGGTGAGGGTGTGTGAGATATGTGTGAGGGGTATGTGGGATGTATGTGTGTGTATGAAATGTGTGTGTGTGTGTGAGGAGTGTGTGTGTGGGGGTGTATGTGTGTATGAGGTGTGTGTGTGGTGTGTGTGTGTGGTGTATGTCAGAGGTGTGTGTATGTGTTGGGAGGGGGATGAGGTGTGTGTGTAGGAGTGAAGTAAATAATTAAGAAAAAGAGAATGAGTGAAGAAGCAAAGGAAGGGAACAGAGGGTAAGTGAAGTAAAGAATGGGAACTGAAAGAAGTTGAATATGAGAGGGGAAATAGGGAAAGGGGAGTAAACATGGAGAATAAGTGAGGGAAGCAGAGTAAAGAAACAGGAGTGAGGTTTGTTGAGAAAATATTAGTGAGGTTAAAGCAAAGGGTGATGACAAACTACATTTTTTTAGTCACAGTTACCATATAATAAATGTAACTTTAATTACATTTTTTTACTACACTTTGTATCTGTGAAAGAGAGAAGAAAAATAAGTTATAATTAGTAAAATATGTATTTTAAATTAAAAGATACAAATGAAGAGGTTAAAAATCATAACAGTGTATTTAGAAATAAAGTAAGAGTGAAGGACACAGAAAGGGAAATAAAGTAAGGTAGAAGGACAAAAAGAGAGAAAAAGAAATAGAAGGAGAGCAAATTACTAAGAGTAAGGCATATAGATTCACTGACAGAGAGGAAGAGAAGAACAGAGAAATGACCTGAAGGTAAGAAAGATACTAAAACAATGTGAGTTAGCAAAACTAAATCAGGAAACAGTAGTAAGTAAAAAGATAATGACTGAGACAGAAAAGAGTCTAATTAAGGATGCATTTAGAAGAATGAGGAATAGAAGATTACTGAGAGTAAGTGAAGAACAGTCATAGAGTGAAGGGATGAAGGGAGAGAGGATAATATACAACGATTGAGGGAAATGGAGTGAGGAAGTTAGTAGACAGACACACTAAGAAAAAAACTGAGTGAGGTGGAGTACAATGAGTGAGCAAAGGAAATGAGTAAGGGAGCAAAAAAAGGAAAGTGAGGAGAAGACGACTAAAACAGTGGTACTGAGAGAAAATAATTTGGTGATGAAAGTAAAGAGAAGGACATTGAAAGAAAGGAAATGTGGGATAGTAATGGAACCAGAGTAAAAGAAATGGGATGAAGAACGATGAGAGAGGAGCAGTGAAGTTGTTGTAAAAGAAATGATAGAAGGTAGATAAACACAAGTGAACATAACACAAGGAGAGTGAGGCACTGAGGACATAGAGGTAGTGAACGAAAAATAGAGAGAAGAGGTCAAAAGAAAGGAGCAAACAAAGATAAGCGAGGGAGAGTGGGTGATTTATAGTGATAGAGTGCGACAATACTGCTGAGTGAGTAAACAGGAATTACTAAAAGAGCAAAGGAGGAAAATACGGAAAAGGGAAGTAAAGCAGAGAGACTGAAAGCTGAAAAGTTATGCAAGGGAGAGAGGGGATGCAGACAGTTGATATGAGAATGAGGGGTTGTCAAAGAAGTGGAGTAAAGGAACGGGGGTTACAGAGAGTGAGAGAAAGTCATTGTAAGTGAGTAAAAAGAGCTGAAAGAGGATGGAAAAAGGAAAGTGAGTGTCAGACAATGGGAATACAATGGGAATACAATTTAATTTACACAATCCAAAGTATAGAATAACTTGTACAACATGTTACATAGTTTATTTTTGCTGTTCTCAGAATATTGAATTTCACTTAAAACACTGAGTTCAAATTACTCATCATATGACAGCGGGAAAAAAAAACACAATCTAAAAGATTGTGTTTTAAAAAAAAACTTAGATACTGACAAATGACAAATGTGCACTAATCTTTGATTGACTTACTTTTCCTTTAGGCCAAATAGTATATCATGGAGGTCCTTTTCTCGTTGCAAAGTACTCTGCTGTTCACTAAAAAATCCATTTCATCGACTTTCTAGAAGAAAAGCTCCAAGAACATCTGAAATATTTTCATTATTTTCATATACTCCTTTTTTTCAGTCATGACTCTTTACTCATTCCTGTACCTTTCCTTTTGGCCAAATAGTGTCAGATGTATGAGTATATTTTCAAATTAATTCTAAGAAACTCTGAAATTACAGTTTTTCTGACGTTCTGAAAGAAAGGCTCATACAACATTTTCACAATATTTAAGTATTTGTAAAACCATCTCTGACTCACTCATGTTCATCATTTTGTATAATACTAATATCACTTACTATGAGATCCACTTACAGTACCTATATGACAAGTCAATTTTTTATATTACCTGGATCACTTTTACTCAGAATATATTTTTAAACAGCAAAATAACCTTTATTAACTGCTCCCGTCTTCATAGGCCAATTACCTTTACTTAAATTTTGGTTCCAAAAACACTAGGTATGATTTTTTTAAGTCAAAAGGCAAACGTTGTTTGAAAGACAAATGAGTGTCGTTACAGTGGGTCCAACCTTTACAACTTTTTAAATAGCATATGTAATGCCCTGATGTTGTAGAAGGACCGTCATGATAAATAATAGCTACAGTTGCAAAGGTTCTTCCTGATATTGATAACTGAGAAGCCACGAAATTTTTAATAGAAGTTGTCAATTTAGTTCCATCAGGTCTACATCATTGGAACATTAAAATGACATACTGACCATAATTTTGTATAAATAATGTGGACAGCATTGCAGACTTACATTGGGTACACACCATATTGTGATCCACTGCTTTAACTAGATTATTAAAAGGCACTGATTTGCAGTCTGGTAAACTCAAATATATAAATCTTTCAGTGTCTATTCTAGTACCATTACATCTATTTTTTGTCTTTTTGCTACTACCTGACTGCAATTATTCTCATTTCTTCTTTTTCGGCCTACCACACGTTTTTCAAACAGAGGATATTGAAGCAAATGTGGAGCATACTCTCTTCTTAACCTATTGTATTCTTTAACACAATCTAGATCAGCACAAATCTTTGTTTCATCACACTCAATCAAGTACAATCCTGATAAAGTTCTGGCTCGTGATAATGCCACATATGCCATACCCTCTTTAAACACAGAACTTCCAATGTTCACCAAAGCGCTATCTACACTTAAACCTTGAGATTTATGAATTGTCACTGCATATGCCAAACAAATAGGAAACTGTTTTCGGCGAACATATAAGTCTTTCACAAGCAAAAATCTAGCTGAACAACGACAAATTTGTTCTATTTCGTCAATGCCATCAAATTTAATTTTTAAAATTCCAATTCCATCTCTATTTTTGTAATTCACAAAACCAACAACATGACCCATTGCTCCATTTACCAGACCTCTTTCAACATTTAAATTCCTTCTCAAAATGATACGACAATTTAAACACACATTCAGAGTCTTTTCAAAACCAGCAGCTTTAGATATAGTCTTCTCTAATGAATCCAATTTTGATTTCAAATTTTCAGACAAAATAATTGTTGCTCCCATATGTTCTATTTTATCTATAGCTTCCAGTTTCACTATCTCTTCATTTTCTAACTTTAACATTTTGTTGTTGAACATGGAACATTCTTTCAGAGTTGGCATCAAACATATGCCAGATTTCTTCTCGTTAATTTTCTTAAAAATATTCTCTGGAAGAATGTTTTCATTTGGGTACAAATTGAAATGAATCGTCCATGTAAAGCTTCTTTCCCATGCTGACTTACTTTTCCGATTCTTACATCTTGTAGAATATTTTTTATAATCTTCATCCTTTGCCTGCCACATATTTTGAAGCAGTTCTGCATATTTGAAGTTTAACCATATATTAACGTTTCCAATGCTTCCTAGGCACTTCCTGGTATCTTCATGCGTGAGCATTTTGAACACAGGTTGTCCTTTCACTGGAGTCAACTGCAGTAGATCTCCAAAAACAATAATATGTTTTCCTCCAAATAAGACATCATAGTCTGTTCTAAGAATTTCTTGCATTCTCAAATGCACAAAAGCAAGCATTATATTTGACACCATGCTTACTTCATCAATGATAAGAAGTTTCATTTTCTTCAGGACTCTCGAAACTTCGGAACACGCATCTCCAGATAGCTTGTGGTATTGCAATTTGCTATCATGCTCCACTGGCAGCATCAGTAAATGATGTAAAGTAATCCCTTTAATAGTATGTGCTGCCAGCCCAGTTGGAGCGGTAACAACACAAGATAGCGGTGATTCAGTCCTTTTCTGCAGATAAGTTGCAATTGCTTTAATCAGAAAACTTTTTCCTGTTCCCGCTTCTCCACTCACGTACAGTTGGACTGGTTTAAATGATGTACATGAGCACTCTTTTTTCTCATGAGTGAATCCATGTTCAATCTGTTCTGTGACTTCGTCATATATCTGTTTCTGCTCAAGGTTTAGTTGTTTCACCAAATCTTCTAAGTTAACTACATCATCTTTAGCTTGTTCCATAGCTCTTTCCACCTCATCCATGGCAGTGGCAGCTTCATTTTGAATAATTGGTCCTCCAAGTGGATCCTGACTCAATGAAGCAGAACTTTGACTGTCTTGAGAACCGTCTCTAGCAATCTCTGCAGCAATTGTGGCTTCTTGCTCTATTTCTTCGTTTAACATTTGCAGATAATTTGGAAAAACAGGACATTCTATGGTATCCTTGGTTGCATTAAAAGAATCTTCGTAACAGAGAAAATCTCCAAGTAGTTCCTCTTCTGTACGCCATGGCTTAAAGAGTTGCAAAAGAGCTAAATAGTAAAATTCCCTTTTCTCTGGATTTTCGCAACTCAATTTTCGATGATTAATCAAATGGCCTTTTCTCTGCTTCACTAGACATCCTTCACACCCAATGATAGCATATATTCCATTGTTGATATCTTCTCTGATGGTTCTCTTATAAATATAGTTTTGCAGAACTTCATACAAACAACTGTTCTCAAGATGACTACTTCTATTTGGATAGTATGTATCCAACATGTTTGTCTTCAAAATATCTGTACTTTCTGGTTCTTTCTCCGCCAAATACTCTATTTCTTGTACAGATTTCAAAACTCGGTTTCGTGTTGCAGCAAGACCTAGACTCACCCAAATGATGGTTCTAGATTTGGCATAGAGACTTGCTGATGACAATCGATCAGAACATTCATATGCTCCAATTTCTCGATGCAACAACATCTTCAGACTGTAACTGTATAATTTCTTGTTTAGACTCTTTTCATGTGAAATGTCCTCCCACATTTCCTTCAGATCTTTCTTTTCTTTTTTTGTGATGTAAGACGTCACATATCGAGCCACAGCAATAGAGTTGTCAGCAACTAATTGAATATCCATGTTAGCATTCCACATGGACAAAATCACTGGGTTGTAGTTGTTGATGTACTTGGACTCTTCGTTTCTTTTTAAATTGTATGTATTTTTTTTTCCTCGTCACAGTATGTCGCAGAGAGGACATCAAATTATTTACTCTTCCTTTAGAAATCACTGGTCGTGGAAAGCCGAAACGACATTTTGTGTAGAACTTGTCCTTGTTTCTGAATTTTTGACGACAGTACTTTCCACAACGATGGGATTGAAAGCGTAAAACTTGTTGCCTTAAACTGTTTTCTTCGGTAGTTTTCGGAACAGCACATGTTGAATACTCTTCAATGAACCTCATCACTGTCTCATCCGAATCTGTTCCAAATTTGGGTGCATCTTTAATCCACAACAACATATGTATGTGAAGAGCACCTCTCGCTTGATACTCCTTTCTCCAGAAGAAATCCAAAACCTCTCCAAGAGGAGGATTTTTTTTGTTGATAATAAAAGACATCATAGCTTCAAATCTATGATTGAAATATCTGCATACATTCACTGGATCCAAAGAACACAGTTCTCCAGGTGTTTTGAACTCTATATTTTGTATATTTGCATTTGCCTCTCGTAGAAATTGAAGTAAGTCGTCCCATGCATACTCGGCACAGCTAAGAGTGAGGGACCATGTAGGAGTTCCTAAGTTTCTTAGCATACATATCAATTCCCCATGACGACAGTACCAATACTCATTTGTACCACGCTGACATGGCATGAGATTGATTAGATGAGATTCCAAAATATTATCTTGCAGATTCACTTTCTCCATAAAGTCCCTCGCCAAAACATTTTGCAGATGTGCTCCACTTTTCAGTATATGGTTTACTGCATAAGAAAGCCCAGACAAGTCACTTTCATACAGTAAATGAAACAAATAGGGAATGCATTGACGAAACCTTGGATCTTCAGCATATAATCTTACAGTTCGATATTCAGATGCAGGAATTTGAAGTGGTCGATCGTCATATCGTCCACCTCGACCTGTTGGAAATAGCTGTGGAAAACAACGAGCTTCCAAACTTTCTTCCCATACACTAATGGGACTTCCTTTTGCTGCTTTCATTTGAAACAATTCAATTGCATTCCCCATTACTTCTTTGGAATGCAAAGGATGAACAGTATAATGTTCATATATTTCTTCACTTCTAGACACATCAACTTTTTCAATTTGGCCGGCTGAACAATCACTGTCTTCATCTGCAGCTGTTTCCTCTGCTGCAACACATACATGTTTGTAATACTCATTGTTTTTGACTAAATACAACGTTGCCTTTTTGACTTTCCTAACATCCACTAAATCTTGCCAGATTTTCTTACTCTTTGTCGGAACCCCATTAACTAGAATAACTAAAGGTTCCTCTTCTACTTTTTCTATACCAATTGTATCAATATTTTTTTTTAATCTAGAGGCAAATAAACAACTCTTCCCTTTAATCCTCTCTGCAAATCTGTAGGATGCAATGTCCCTATTTTAGGCTCCATGCGAACAATTGCCTGAAAAGGATGGACACATTTAATCAAAATAGACTCATATATATTTAAATCCATCGATTCCAACTCCAGATTATTATGAACAGCTCTAGCAGGCATTCTGTTTTGATTTAATTTATCATAACAATATTTACAAATACGCTGATCAGAACTCAAATCAAAACAATTCTCCACCCACAAATAAGTTGCAAAATCCTTCCACTCATAATTATTTATCTTTTTACATATAAATCAACTAATCTAGTTTGATGCTTATAATGACTTCGTCGACAACACACACAAGTAAAATTCGGCCTTTCACTTGATTTCACCTTAAACCTGGTAATTTCCTGGTCAAACTTTTCTGTACTTGAAATCTGTACATTGTCTTCCACATTACCTTGAATTTCTGTATCAATTTCTACACTGTCCTCTTTTTCACCAAAATAACAAATCTCAATTTCTTCACAAATCTTCTTCACATCTAATTCAGTTCCATGCAAAAGAGCACTGTTTAATTGTTTAAGCTTAAGTGCTGGACTTTTTGCATAATACAACATTCTCACTAATTTCCTCATTTTGGTATGATGCACTGCTAACATCCTAAAATGATGAAAAACACTCTGACAGACTTTTCTAGAAAGACAAGCCAGTGAATGCCCTTGCAAACCTGTGTTTTCTCTCACTCTGCAAGGATCTAAGTCTTGCAACAACTTCACTTTCTGCTTTAGACTTTTCTTACTATATGTACGTAAGAAATTACAAAACAAATCAATTGATTCCTGTCGCACACTACAAATACGACTACAGTTCCAAGTGTACACTGGACCCTTAGTACGTCTCCCTAAAATTTCATCAGTTAACACCTCTTCTGGTTCTCTAGGCACGAGTTTCTCTTTTTCAATCGGACAACCATCTTTCACCTCATATGCTCGACCACTGGTGTCAACTGCATGCACTAAATCATTCTCCTGGAAGTAACTCTCCTCATTAAAAAATGGCTCACAACTTGAACTGTGCATCCATTCTCCTGAAAAAACTTTACAGAAATTAGTCCGATTAATTACTCTTTTCCATCTAATGTTTGATTTGAAAACATCAATTGTCTTGTTAAGTGTCCTAATTCTATTGATTACTAAAATAAATAATTTTTTCTTAACTTCAAAAGCCTGATCAACAATCTTCTCTACACTTTTCTTTTTCTTATAAAAAGCAGCTCTCTGTTTACCTTTCCTAATGTTTTTTAACAAATTTAAAACCACCCTATTGCAAAACATTCGTTTACGAATGTCTCTAAACTGATTCTGCCTTCTATTCCTATACATATTATTCTCTCCTGCTCCAGTAGTAAGATTTTTGAGGGCCTCTCCTTCCTTTTTAAATTTACTCTCTCATTCTCTTTTTCTACATGCTGTCCAACATTTTTTTTTGATCTACATATGTTCCGTAAGAAAGACTTAGTTGTCTTACCAGGAGCTTTTTTCCTGTTTTTTGAAGTATTTGTTGTGGAAGAGTGCTGTAATTCTGTTGCTGTTTTTGTTTTTTTGCGTTTATCATGTTTTATTCTTCTTTGCCTTGAGGGCATCTTCCCTTACTCTTGAAATCTTGATTTCAATCTTTGTTAAAGAAAAAAATAGCACATTTTAGACCACTATTACCAAACAACAAAGCAATGACAAAAAGCAAACGGTCTATTCAGGGTTACAGATCAGGTGAGGATTCTCCAGGGGTGCAGAAGAGGTGAGACCTGTATTGAAGAGTGTAGTAGAAGAGAGGTCTGTCCACAGGTACAAACAAGGTGAGACCTGTGTCTAAGAGTGCAGTAGGGGATAGGCTTCATGAAGTCTAGTCCACTGCACACTTACACACAGGCTTCACCACCTATGCTTCCCAGGAAAGGCCTCTCTCCCACTACAGTCTTGAACATAGCCCTCACCTCCTCTGTACCTCTGGACATTCCTCACCTCATCTACACAATCTACTTCCTAATCTGACATAACATAAGTGACATCATTGTTAAAAGTTGAAATATATTTATTTAATCATACAGACACTATTTATTCCTTCTCAAAAATCTAAAAGTCATTGATTTGCCCCAAAATCGTTTTTTAAATCACATTTTAGACACACAGTGCAGGTCCTATGTACAAGCATTCAGTGTCCATGAGTACAGTGGAGAGGACTGACCTCCTCTGACCCTTCGACAAGCCTTACGTCATCTGTTTCCTCTGTACAGGCCTCAATGTATTGAGTATAATTGATGGTAACTGGGTGCAGATGAGGTAACGCATGTCCAAGGGTGTAAATAAGATGAGGCCTGTCTAAGCATGCATATTAGTTAAAGTCTATTCAGGGTTGCACATGAGGTGAGGATTGTCCAGGGGTGCAGAGGAGGTGAGGCCTGTATTGAAGACTGTAGTGGAAGAGAGGTCTGTCCACGGGTACAAAAACGATGAGACCTGTGTCTAAGAGTGCAGTGGGGATAGGCTTCATGAAGTCTAGTCCACTGCACTCTTAGACACAAGCCTCACCACCTACACTCTCCAGGAAATGCCTCTCTCCCACTACAGTCTTGAACACAGCCCTCACCTCCTCTGTCCCTCTGGACATGCCTCACCTCATCTGCACAATCTACTTCCTAATCTGAGGTAACACAGGTGACATTATTGTGAAAGGATGAAATATATGTATTTAATCATGCAGACACTATTTATTCCTTCTCAAAAATCTAAAACTCATTGATTTGCACCAAAATCGTTTTTTAAATAACATTTTAGACACACAGTGCTGGTCCTATGTACAAGCATTCAGTGTCCATGAGTACAGTGGAGAGGACTGACCTCCTCTCACCCTTGGACAAGTCTTACCTCATCTGTGTCCTCTGGACAGGCCTCAATGTATTGAGTATAATTGATGGTAACTGGGTGCAGATGAGGTGACGCATGTCCAAGGGTGTAAATAAGCTGAGGCCTGTCTAAGGATACAGATTAGTTAAAGTCTATTCAGGGTTGCAGATGAGGTGAGGATTGTCTAGGGGTGCAGAAGAGGTGAGGCCTGTATTGAAGAGTGTAGTGGAAGAGAGGTCTGTCCACGGGTACAAAGAAGGTGAGACCTGTGTCTAGGAGTGCAGTGGGGGATAGGCTTCATAAAGTCTAGTCCACTGCACTCTTAAACACAGGCCTCACCACCTATACTCCCCAGGAAAGGCCTCTCTCCCACTACAGTCTTGAACACAGACCTCACCTCCTCTGTCCCTCTGGACATGCCTCACCCCAACTGCACAATCTACTTCCTAATCTGAGGTAACACAGGTGACATTATTGTGAAAGGTTGAAATATATTTATTTAATCATGCAGACACTATTTATTCCTGCTCAAAAATCTAAAAGTCATTAATTTTCCCCAAAATCGTTTTTGACATCACATTTAAGAAACACAGCACAGCGCCTATGTACAAGCATTCCATGTCACTACTAAAACTTCACAATTTTACAAAATACAATTCCTCTATGCAAAGAAACTCAATGTGCTTCCTACACTGAGTTAACACAGGTAACATCATTCTGAAAAGGTCACATTTATTTCTTTCAGCATGCAAACACTATTTATTCCATCTCAAAAATGTAAAAGCCATTAATTTCCCCCAAAATCGTTTTTGACTTCACATTTAAGAAACACAGCACAGGTCCTATGTACAAGCATTCCATGTCACTACTGAAACCTCACTATTTTACAAAATACAATTCCTCTATGCAAACAAACTCAATGTGCTTCCTACATTGAGTTAACACAGGTAACATCATTGTGAAAGAGTCAAATTGACGCCTGTGTCTAAGAGTGCAGTGGGGGATAGGCTTCATTAAGCCTAGTCCACTGCACTCTTAGACACAAGCCTCACCACCTATGTTCCCCAGGAAAGCCCTCTCTCCCACTACAGTCTTGAACAAAGGCCTCACCTCCTCTGTACCTCTGGACATGCCTCTCCTCATCTGTCCCTCTGGACATGCCTCACCCCAACTGCACAATCTACTTCCTAATCTGAGGTAACACAGGTGACATCATTATGAAAGGGGCAAATGTATTTCTTTAAGCGTGCAGACACTTTTTATTCCTTCTCAAAAATGTAAAAGCCATTTATTTTCCCCAAAATCGTTTTTGACATCACATTTAACAAACACAGCACAGGTTCTATGTACAAGCATTCCATGTCACTACTGAAACTTCACAATTTTACAAAATACAATTCCTCTATGCAAAAAAACTCAATGTGCTTCCTACACTGAGTTAACACAGGTAACATCATTGTAAAAAGGTCAAATGTATTTCTTTAAGCATGCAGACATTATTTATTCCTTCTAACAAATGTAAAAGCCATTAATTTCCCCCAAAATCGTTTTTGACATCACATTTAAGAAACACAGCACAGGTCCTATGTACAAGCATTCAATTTCACTACTGAAATTCAACCATTATAAAAAAAAATGACACAAACCAACAGCTAAGAAACTCAATGTGCTTCCTACTGTGAGTTAACACGGGTAACATCATTGTAAAAGGGTCACATTTTTTTCTTTAAGCATGCAGACACTCTTTATTGCTTCTCAAAAATGTAAAAGCCATTCATTTTCCCCAAAATCTTTTTGACATCACATTTAAGAAACACAGCACAGGTCCTATGTACAAGCATTCCATGTCACTACTGAAACTTCACAATTTTACAAAATACAATTCCTCTATGCAAAGAAACTCAATGTGCTTCCTACACTGAGTTAACACAGGTAACATCATTGTGAAAGGGTCAAATGTATTTCTTTAAGCATGCACACATTATTCATTCCTTCTAAAAAATGTAAAAGCCATTCATTTCCCCCAAAATCGTTTTTGACATCACATTTAAGAAACACAGCACAGGTCCTATGTACAAGCATTCCATGTCACTACTGAAACTTCACAATTTTACAAAATACAATTCCTCTATGCAGTAAAAACTTTTTACCAAGCATTATCAAAAAGCATGACACAAAGCAACATTAAAAAAACACAATTTGCTTAAAAATCTTCTCCATAGAGTATACAAGTCTCTATGTATATTAAATGAATCATTACTCACCTTTACAAATGCTTTAGGTGATTGAGAACAGTGTCAGACACACACACCAATATTTCTTTAGCAGATCAAAAGGTATATACTCCAGGCACTGCAACCATGAATGGCACAGAGAACCTGTAATTCTACACACATATTGCTCATGGTAACCAATCAAAACTCTTCCCTCTCTATTTTCAAACCAACACCCTTCCCCCCCTCAGCCTTTTCTACCCGTTACCATAGCAACTCCCTCCTCACTGAGCTCTCAGGGTTAAAAGTTTATTCTACAATGTTACAAATGAACTAAGCAAGGATGTTTTACCTCTCAATACACCAGCTTATCCGCTGCAATCTTTCTTTAAATGACTTTTTCTTAACCATTCAAATTGCTTCTTTCACAGAACAGAACCATGCACCCTAACTTCCAGTTTTCAACTATCTGAATCCACCAATCATTGCTTGTGATTGAAGAGCACTGAAACTCCACAGTTTTTTTTTGTTGCAAACTCCTACTGTTCCAACTGCCATTTCATTCCCACACTTCATCTGACAGCACCAGAACCTCCTCTTACCATGTATTCTGTCTGGATTATTGGACATAGCTACATCCACTGGGCTCAAAGGTATGCAGCTACCAGAAATTGTCACAACCTTGACTTACCAAATGTAGACATAAAATGGATTGGCCAAAGAGGATTGAGATGTCATCAATTGATACCATTGGTGAAAACCTTTTTGCATCTGCCCCACCCTAACCTCATAATTCTGCACTGTGCTGGAAATGACTTAGGCACTTTGACTGGGGTAGGTCTGGAAATGCTTTTAAAGGACATCTTTGAGCAATTGATGGCACTTTTTCCTCAAACTGCCTTGGCATATTCCAATATATGCCAAGGACAGAAATGGAAGTGGTCCAACCAATTTTGTCCACAATTTGAGACAGCACGGAAACATGTGAATAAATCTGTTTCTGCTTACATGAGAGACTATGGAATGGGTTCAATATACCACAACAACCTGCGTTACAACATGCAAGATATCTACAGAGGAGATGGTGTGCACTTCTCAGATGAGGGGAATAGAATATTCCTCCTGAATATAAGACTGTGCATTAAAACCTACTTGTAGGTACCTAAATCAGCCACATAACCCAAAAGCTCTTTTCAGAGCTACCCTACCTCTGATCACTCAAAATGATTATTTTCCTCTAACTTTTTTCGCTGTTTTTCACCAAAGTACGCTCCCCGGTACGCTCCCCGGTGCGCGTACCGGGCGCTCCCCCCGCGAAAAATGTTTAAAAAAATAGTTTTTTTTGGCCTATATGGGCCTCCTAAGCCCCCCTCAGAAAACTTAGGGGGTCAGGGGGTGTCTACCGTGTCCCCTTTTACCCATTCCCAACGCTGTTTGTCCTCCATCTTGTGTCTCAAATCTACCGAAACACAAGATGGAGGACTCCCGTTGTGCTGCCGGTACGCGTACCGGGGCGCGCACCGGTAAGCGCTCCCAACATTTTTTAAAAGTTAATTTACATAAAAACCACTGGAGACACTTTCACCAAATATAGAATAGGCCCTACTACATACCAGTCCCTACCATTTTCCCAAATTTGGTGGAATTCCATTGAGCCATTTGAGCTGTAGCACTGTCTAAATATCCTGAGGTAAATTACATGACAAAAACACCTATGAAGTGTTAGAATTTACAACCAATTAAAATGTTACTTTCATTTTCTACTTTTTTTTCCTGACATTTGATTGGTTATGTACATGAATATAAATGAAAAATTAGAGGGAAACACGGCCATTTTGACTACAACTACCTGAGGTACATCTTGAAAGGATTTTCGCATTTTTTCATCTTCACCTCTCTGTAAAGTAAGTTGTTAATTTGTAAGGGGCACTTTAAGTTAATTTGTAAAAATGTTTTCTGATAGTTATTTACTGTCCCTCTGCTATAGTTATAGATAGAGAAAGGCTCCTCTGTTATATTTATGGATTGACTTAGGCTTCTCTGCTATAATTATGAATTTACTTACGCTTCTTCACAGGCACTTTTTTATATTTCTACTTCCTGCCTGTTACCATACACTGCCCAAAGTTAACTTCACAGTTAAAAAATCAGAACTACCTGTCTGAACTTAAACCCAACAGTGCCCTAACTCTACTGATATATTTATTTTTTATGCAATTTACAGCAAAAAAATTAAAGGGGAGCAAGAAACCATCAATGTTTCTTTCGAGATTACATATGAGGAGATTCTTAATGAAGATTTTGTTGAAGAAGATTTTATGGATCAGTCTTTGGATCAACAATTTATTGAATGTTTACAAGATATTGAAACATGCATTTTTGAGGAGATTCCAGATGATCTAATGCTGGAAGTTTTATTGAACTATGAAAATTCTAACCAATACATTTTTATTTAATAATTAAAAATTGTTTGAGACATTATTCATTTTTATATCTAATTCATGAAGTACTACCAAAATGATTATGCTTATATTATAGTATAAAGTGAAACTTACAGTATACTGTGCAATTTTAAAACATCATAAGGGAGCAGGGTAGACTACCCATGATCCCCTAGGTCTTCTCAGGGAGTACTTAAAGGATCTGTTTCTGCTTTCCTGACAGACTATGGTATGGATTCCATATACCACAATAACTTCTTTAACAAAATGCAAGATATCTACAGAAAAAAAGGTGTACATTTAATTTAAGACTCTGCATTGGTACCTACATGTTGGTACTTAAATCACCCACACAACACAACAACTCTATTCAGAGCTACCCTACCTCTAAGCACTTTAAATTATTATTTTACTGTTTCACTGAGTTTTCCCCATGTGTGGGGGGAGGTGTGTGTGGGGGATGTGTGGGGTGTGTCTGTGAGGTGTGTGTGTGTGTGTGTGTGGGGGGGTGAGGTGTGTAGGAGTGTGGGATGTGTGGGTATGGGTGGGGGTGTGGGTGTGTAAGGTGTGTGTTTGGGTGTGGGTGTGTAGTGTGTTTGGGTGTAGGTGGAGGTGTGGGTGTGTGATGTGTGTGTGGGGGGTGTGTGGGTGTGGGGGTATGTGTGTAGGATGTGTGTGTATGTGTGGGATGTGTGGGTGTGTCTGTGAGGTGTGTGTGTGTGTGTGGGGGGAGGTGTGTGTGTGGAATGTATGGGGTGTGTCTGTGAGGTGTCTGTGTGTGTGTGTGTGTGTGTGGGGCGGGGGGGTGAGGTGTGTGTGTGAGTGTGGGTGTGTGGGGTGTGTGGTTGTGGGTGTGGATGTGTAAGGCGTCGGTGTGGGGTGTGGGGTGTTTGGGTGTGGGTGGAGGTGTGCGTGTGTGAGGTGGGTGTGGGGAATGTGTGGGTGTGGGGGTGTGGGGTTGTGTGCGTGTGGGTGTGTGTGGGACGTACTTGTAGGTACCTAAATCAGCCACAGAACCCAAAAGCTCTTTTCAGAGCTACCCTACCTCTAATCACTCAAAATGATTATTTTACACTACTATTTTCACTATTTTTCACCAAAGTACGCTCCCCGGTACGCTTCCCGGTGCGCGTACCGGGCGCTCCCCCCGCGAAAATCGGGAAAAAAATTAATATATTTTTTGACCCGCGGGAGCCTTTTATGGCCCCCACATCAAACCTAGGGGGTCAGGGGGGTCTACCCTGCCCCCTTTTGGTTATTTCCCCCTTTCTTTTTGCCACCTCTTGTGTCTCGATCCTACCGAGACACAAGATGGCGGCCGCTCCGGACTGTTTGGAATGTTTACAGACACCCGAGAGCCAATCAGCTTTCTGCGTGCGAACTCGCGGTGCGCGCCGGGAGCGCTCCCCGGTGCGCGTACCGGAGCCCGGCTATAGATATATATATTTTTTTGAACCTAAATTACTCAAAATCCACTGGAGCACATATCTTGAGACATAGCAAAGGCACATCGGGCTACCAGTCCCTACAATTTTGCCAAGTTTCATGGGAATCCATTCAGCCGTTCGGGCTAAAAGTGAGTCCAACCGCCCTATGGAAATTAACATGGGAAAAACACGTTTTGGGACCCCCCTTTTATCCCGGCCCCCGCTTAATGAACCCCCCCCCAAACTTTCAGGGAAGGATCGGAGCGCCGCGAGGCAAATTTGAGGAAAATTTCAGGCAGATTCGTCCACCGGCACCAAAGTTATTCCCAATAGAATGTTGCGATTTCCCTATGGAAAACAATCCTAACTATAACGCCAGTAGGTAATTTATATATATATATATATATATATATATATATATATATATATATATATATATATACATAGGCACAATCGTTATCATTCCACACTCGTACAGATATCCACGACGCCTTGTGTAGCTTCAAATTCAATTTATTCGGCTCAGTTCGGACGCGTTTCGGCTGTCCTTGCAGCCTTGTTCACCGAATTACACACTCGAGAAGCGCCATTTTTAAATTACCACTATTACTACACACAGGTCTACAAAATACAATCATGGTAAACAGACTCATAGTTTTTACATACGTTCTGCACACTTTAACTCAGTAAAGTTACGTAGCAAGCATTATCGTATGGCATACCTTTTTCATCATTCTCGTGACTTTTTTATATACAATGCCTTATTTTTTATTTAAAGCCGCGCTTGCCCCACTTTATTACGCTTTAAGTTTTGAAGCATATTACGCGCTTTGCCAATAGCTTAGAGGAGCCTCATTCACATATTTGCATGAATCCGCCTATTGTGCTGCAAGGACAGCCGAAAGGCGTCCTAACTGAGCCGAATAAATTGAATTTGAAGCTCTCGAGGCAGGCAGTGGGGAAACACAGGAGGCTTCATCTTCATACAGTTACCACAGCTACCCCCGAAACTTCCACGAAGAAGGAAGCTTGAATGACGGCATCAGCACTGGGTGAAAACTGATTGGGAAGCGAGTCGAGAGGCACGCGTTCGAGTCCGGCATCATCCAAGGTAAGCCTGTGCCGAGAAGAGCGGGAGTTGGGGAGAGAGTAAAGGAACCGGAACAGAAAATTGTACATTCCAGAGGGACGTTCCCTAGTAAACCTGAGCTTGCTTTCATTAACACAATCTTCCAACAAATGGTCAGTGCTACAGATTCTGTGCAGCCTTAAACCAATTCTATGTGTGAAGTCTATTTTTTCATCAACAGATATTGTTAACACATCTCAATTTTTCTGTCATATTATTGAGCCCTCCCTATGTTTCAATAACTCTTTGACTTCCTGTCAATGATCGGCTCTTGCATATAATAACTGTTTGTTCTTTATTGGCAAATGCTCTGCATTTTTCCTTATTCTACTTGCTTGCTCATTCTATGGGGAGATTGTGGAGACTTTCCTCCTCATCTACGTCTACTTCTCACCGGTTCCTCAAGAATTCTAAGATTTTTACAGAATTTGCTAAGATGGAATCTGCTTCTACATCCTCAGTTAAAACTAATACCTCCTCACAGTCACATTCAACAGTTCCTACTTCTGCCAATTCAGTAAAGGCTACAATTAAAAGACTTAAAAAAGATCCTCCATCGCCAACACTATCCCCTATGCCTGTCTCTATGGACCTACTCCTTGAAGAAATAAGTTCTTTAAAACCTTTTATAGAAAAAAAATTCCAAACTTCAATTTTTGACTGACAGATGGTCTCAACTTGACGAAAGACTAGTTCTAGTGGAGCAAAATGTTTCCTCGTTTCAAGTGACTGAATCCAAAGTTCATGCTCTTCAATCACAAGTCTCTCAATTGCAGAAACACACAGAGGATTTGGGAAATAGAAGTCGTAGAAACAACCTATGAATTTATGGCCTGCCAGAGAACACGGAAGGTGCAGATCCTATTTCCTTCTTCACCTCATTTCTGCCGAAGGTGTTGAATATATCTACAGAACCGGTTCTAAATATTCAGCGCGCCCACAGATTGGGCCGTCAACATGTAGTTACTTCCACTTCTACTTCTACTCGACCAAGAGGGATCATTCTGTACTTTTTGAAGTATACAGACTTACTCAAAGTTTTATCAGCCTCAAAGAAAATGTCACGTATCTCATGGTTAGGTCATACGTTGTTTTTCTCTCAAGACTATGCCAAAAGTACTGCTGATCGTCGTAGAGACTTTCTAAAGATGAGACCGGAGCTTCGTGATCTTGGCGCTAAATATGGTCTCTTCCATCCCTGCCTTTTTAAGGTCACTTACAAGAACAAAACTACTACTTACGAAGATCCCCTCAAGTTAAAAAGCTTTTTCAACTTCTGTAAAACTGATGCTATGGATACCGCAAGTGCATCTTCTTCACACTACGGCTGATTATATCAATTTATTTCACATTGTTTTATCAGCATTTTTTGCTCTGTGTGATAACATGTTTTCCTTTTCTATTTCAGATATATTCAACTAATCATTTGTTCTAGTTTTTTCACTGTTATTATTTTCCCCAGGTTATTATCTCTTCTTCTTCCGTATACATTTCTCTCCTATTAGTATCCAAGCTATGTTGCTTCTTCCTCGCTTTATAAATGAATATTTCATTGTCTATATAAATATTACTGTTGTGACCTCAACCTCTTGTATTAATTGATAGTTTGTTTTTTTTGTTTGGCTTCAGGATGCACTATCAATCAACAACAAGATCCCTATACCTGGGGTGATTATTAAATTACATAGACATGAGTACACATTACTCAGGTTGTATTCTTCTTTTTTTATACATACCGAGGTAAACCCCTGCTATCTTGCGCAGTGCGGTTTCACTCCTCTAATGTCTTAAATACTGCAGTCTCAATTCAAAAAATGTCCGGCAGTGATGTTCAACGGATGTCTGCTTTCTAAACTGAAAGAACATCTATCCACACTTCACCACATGTGTACAATCTTACAGTTCCTCTGTAAGATTGTACACATGTGGTGAAGTGTGGATAGATGTTCTTTCAGTTTAGAAAGCAGACATCCGTTGAACATCACTGCCGGACATTTTTTGAATTGAGACTGCAGTATTTAATTAATTGTGTGGAACAATATAATGTGTGGGGATTATCAGACATTAGAGGAGTGAAACCGCACTGCGCAAGATAGCAGGGGTTTACCTCGGTATGTATAAAAAAAGAAGAATACAACCTGAGTAATGTGTACTCATGTCTATGTAATTTAATAATCACCCCAGGTATAGGGATCTTGTTGTTGATTGATTGTCTAGAGTGGAGGGCGATCCCTTATATCTTTCCAAATCCCTCTTGGCTCCTTCTTGTTGGTGCTTCAGGATGCACTAACCATTTTTTGAGTTCACATTTCTTTGACTATATTATTTTTCGTAGGATGTTCTTTTGACTCTTTAACAGTTTCTCTTTTCCTCACAGGTACCTTTGTTGTCCGTTGTTGTTTCGCACCTTGTCTCCCCAGTTTCATCTGTGCCTCCCTTCGTGAGTTCTGGATGTGCTGCCATTCCCATTTTTGGAATTTTATAGGTATGTGTGTTCTCCTTTTTGTTCTTACATTTTTGTTCTTTCTCTTTTATATTTTATCTTTCTCCTCTTCTCATTATTTTTTTACTCCTATGTTATCTTATAGCTTTACTTATTACGCTTTATACTTTTCCTTTTCATTATCTTTTTTCTCTATCTTCTCTATGACCTTTATATACATTACATTTTATTTGCTATATTCTACTCTTTGGTCTCTCTTTTTTATTCTTAACTCAGTTTCATTTTTAACCTTTTTTCTTTTTGCTTCCCTTGTTGCTATTCATTTTACCTGTCTCTTTCTTTATTGTTCTAAAAGTAATTATTTGTTTCAGTATTTCACTCATTCTTCAAGTGTTAATATACTCTGTTTTATTAGTATACATTTAAGGTTATTGTTTGATAAATACATTGTTTTATCTGGTCTTATCTTATTTATCTTTCTAATGTTTATTAGATGACAGTAAATATTGTTACATGGAATGTCCGGGGTTTACACTTCCCTATTAAAAGACAGCATGTTCTTTCTCATCTTTCTAAACTGAATGTTGATATAGCCCTTATTCAAGAAACTCATCTCACTGAATCTGAATCCCTGAAATTGAAGAGGGATTAGGTCAGAGAGGTTTTCTTTTCCCCTGGTGATGGCAAACGCAATGGCGTTGCTACCCTCTGTCATAAGTCTCTTAATGCTAAACTTATCTCTCGAGAGAGTCGTTGGCTTCTTACAGACCTTCTGGTAAAGAAAACCCCCCTTATATTATTTAATGTTTATGCCCCGACTATAACTGACTCTTCATTTTGGGCCCGTCTTTCAGAGAAATTAATGCAACTCCCTCAGGACAATTTGATTTTCGCTGGGGATTGTAATATGATTGTTGATCCTTTTATTGATCGCAATTCCACTTCTTCTTTTATTCCCTCCAAAGCACATAAACCTTTTTTACACTCCTTTCAACACAGACACATAGTTGATGATTGAGGTTATGCAATCCCTCTTTGAGAGAATATACTTTCTTCTCTCCAGTACACCATTCACAGTCACGGTTTGACCATATTTTTATTTCTCATGTCCTCTCTCAGTCTCTATTTCTTCTGACATAGGTTCCATCTTAATCTCCGACCACGCCCCCGTTTCCGTCTCTCTAGACATTCTTCATAAATCTTCTGCCCCTAGACGCTGGGGCTTTAAGAATTCATTACTACTCGACCCTCTCTTTACATCTTCTTTTACTTCTTTCTTTACTGAATATTTCTCTTTTAATGAATCAGATGCTCTTCACTTTTCTACTATTTGGGATGCTTTTAAAGCAGCCACACAAGACTTTGTTATTACTTTTGTATCTAAGAAGCGTCATATGGCCCGGAAATCCGCCACAGACCTCTTTACTAAAATAAAATCCCTGGAACATAATTATTATACATCTAAATCAAAGACTGTTTAGACGCTCTAATAGTGTCCAAACTCAAATTCAATAAGGTATCTACTGACAACACCTCCCTCTACTTATTAAAATCGATTGCGAAATTTTATGGTGGTATTAACAAAGTGGGTAAATTATTGGCAAACTATCTCAAAGTAAAGAAAAACAAATTCAATATTGACTCAATACTAGATGCTCAACAGACACCTAGATTTAAAGATTCGAAAATTTTACAAGAATTTCACACGTTTTATAATTCTTTGTATACCCCTGAAACATGTCCTACAGATCAATCTATCTCAAACTAGTTATCCTCCATTGTCAATACCTCAGACCGTGGTATAGATTTTCAATCGTTAGAAACGGATATTTCATTGATGGAACTTAATAATGCTCTACATACCCTTAAAAGAGACAAAGCCCCTGGTCCGGATGGATTCACCATTGAGTTTTTCTCTCACTTTTCCCACCTTCTCCTCCCTAAATTACATAAACTCTTAACTCTTTTTTCACAGTCTGGTTCTGCTTCAGGTTCCTTCTTAGTGGCTCTCATCCCTAAAGACAATAAAGATCCTCGTCTCTGTAAAAATTACAGACCAATCTCCTTGGTTAATATTGATTATAAAATTTCTCAAAATCACTGGCATTACGCTTAGAATCCTTTCTCCGGATCTTTTAGGTAAAGAACAATCAGGCTTTGTGAAAGTTTGTTTTCTTACTGATAATACTCGTTTATTTTTTTATATTCTTCTGAAATCTTCCCATTTATCAGATTCTTTAGCGGCTATAGCATTAGACGCAGAGAAAGCATTTGATAGGGTCTACTGGCCATTTATCTTTTCATCCCTCAAATGGTTTGGCGTTTGCTCTAAAATTATCTCCCTAATATCTCTTTTATATTCAAACTCTAAAGCTGCTATATTTATCAATGGCCTCCTCAAATTTTACCTTGGGCAGAGGTGTCTGTCAAGGTTGTCCTTTATCCCCTTTTCTTTTTAACTTAGCTTTAGAACCTTTTTTGTGTAAACTTCGCCAAAATACGGACTTCCAAGGTTTTATTTCTGGTGATTCACATGTTAAATTAGCAGCTTATGCTGATGATATTCTATTGTTTGTCTCTAATCCCTCTTCTACACTACCTGCTTTTTTATCTGAAACGCAATCGTATTCCTCAGTATCTGGTTATAAACTAAATAATGACAAATGTGAATTCTTACACCTAACTAAATTTACCTTTAAAGATGACTTTAAATCTACCAATTTCTCTTGGAACATGGGACATATTAAATATGTAGGAACTTATTTTTCCCCTTCTATCCATTCTTCTGTTAACATTAATTTAGATAATTGTTGTTTAAAAATATCCTCCCTTATTGATAGATGGCATCCCTTGTATTTATCTTGGTGGGGTAGGTTGGATACCAACAAAATTATGTTATCCCCAATTGTTTTATTTACTATTTCTAATATTCCTGTCATTATACCTCAGAAGTATTTTAAAAAGATTAATTCTTTGTTGTCTTCTTTTCTTTGGAATAAAATGGAAGCTTGAATGTCACTAGCAAAGCTTAGGCGTCCTAAAACAGAAGGTGGGGTAAATGTCCCCGATTTCCCTTCTTACCATTAAGCTTTTATTCTCAGACAATCTTCTCATTGGCTCAATAATCCTTCTGCGGACTCTCCTCTCTGGGTATCACTTGAACAATCCTTTATTGCTCCCTTCTCCTTCTCAGAATTCCTCTCTTTTTCCAAGAAACCTCAAAAATAATTACACCTATTATCAAATTTACACATAAATTATTGGACCCTTTCTTATTAAAGAGTTCTTCTTCCATTAATTCATTTCTTAATTTCTCAATTTGGCATAATCATTGTGTCTTAATTAACAATACATCCATATATTGGAGATCTTGGAGACAAAAAGGACTCCTCTGGGCTCATCAGCTATTTCAAAATGGCACAGTTTTATCTTTCTCCCAAGCTAAATGGATATTTAGCTTCCCTACTTCTTTTTTTTAAAATATATTGTGTTACAACATGCTTTAAACATAGCAATTCAGAATGTTACCCCTTCCTTGGGTCAACCGATAGATTCTTCCATCAATACTTTTACTTTTTTTAGTTCGGGTCCCAAAGCCTCAGCAATTTATAAGTATTTACATAAACCAACCCCTCGTAGGGATAAAACTAAAGTAGAATTAGATTGGGAAAATGAACTTCAAGTTGATTGGCCTATTTCAGTTTGGGATCACATTTGGCTTAAATTAAGGAAAACATCCAGAGCAGCTAACACCACGCAAACACTCTTTTTTATTTATAATAGATTACTTCTCTCTCCCTCTTTTTTGCATAAGTTTAATATTGAACTCCCAGATGTTTGTTGGTCATGTTCATCCTCCAATGCTGATTTATACCACTTACTTTGTTTGTGTCCTTTTGTTCACGACTTCTGGAAGAAGGTCTGGAACCAAGTTACCCAAATTTTTCATTTGAGGGTTCCTTTTTCATTTATTAATAGTTTTTTAGGTTCTCTATATGAGGACTGGGCGACCTGTTCTTTACCTTTACAAATTTTGGATTTGCTTTTGGGAGTAGCTTTTCAACAGATTACCAAACACTGGAAAAATTTTGCTGATTTGTATTTTAAGGCTTGGTGGTATGCCGTGTGTCATATTCATAGGTTAGATTCTGCTTATCTATTCCCAATTTCCTTAGCCCCCAAACGTTTGTTTATGTGGTCCCTAGTTACAGATTTTATAGATCATCTTGCCAAACTCTTTTCTGTACCTCAAATTTCGTACCAAGAAGTGTTGAAACCCCCCTGACATTCTCATTTGTTCTTATCTTCATTATTGTTCTCATTACTGTTTTCATTATATTTTATGCATTGCTCTATTGCTTGACCAGATTTATTTAGTATATTTGTATTTACATTGTTATATTGATATGGGACGTTTTACCTATGTATTATTAGAACTTTCAAAGCTATCATCTGTGTGTATTTAAATTTTATTTTCTCACTTTTTCATCCTTTCCCTTTTCTTTTTCAATACATTTTATCTTTTTCAAACTTAAAAGAAGAGGTCTCAGAACATCGAGATAATCACCTGAAAAGACAAAAGAGTAGAGTTAGCAATTAGGGTATGTATTAAAAGAGTTATAGAAAATAGGACAGAAGGTCAAGGTGAAATATACACGATTGTTAACCCATATGTTCTTAATTATCTAGAAATACCTTCATGCAAGTCAGAAATAGTTAATCTCATATTGCAAGAAGATTCGAAGACATTAGAAGAGATGCAAGGTCTATGGTTATTCTGATATGTGAACGAGAAGTAGAAGAGTATACAAATAATAATAACAATAGCGAGGAGAGTTAAGTATTGTTATTATTGTCTTCAGCTTACGATCATCATCACCAGCAGCACAAGTAGAGCGAGGTGAAGTAGAAGATATGAAGCAGATAACTACAGACAGTCTCTTTGTCTTCTTTATTATTTTATCCACTACCCTTTCCCCCTTGGGAGATTCTGTTTGTATTTGATATAACAGTACCTGGAGGTCTCCTGAGTGGGGCGTTGGGAAAAGGCATCTCTGTTCCTGCACAAGTACTGAAGCATATTTGACATAAACACAACCACACCTGCTACTTGCATTTAGAATGCAGTGTTCGAACTTAAAATAATCGTACACTTTTAAACTGCATGTGCCGTGCCGAGATAAAAGGGGAGTCCCAAAACATGTTTTCTTCATGTTAATTTCCATAGGAAAGTTTAGACAAGGCTACAGGTTGAACGGGTGAACGGAATTACCCCAAATTTAGCAGGGAGAAGGGTCTTGGTGTAGAAAGCATGCTTTGGTTTATTTGGTGTAAATCCATTCAGTAGTTTTTGAGAAATATCAAAATTTACAGATTTCGATGTTTGGGAATTCTGCCATCTGATTGGCTGAGACGTTACGAGCAGGAGCTTGCTGCTTATTGGCTGTGATAGTGTTGCAACTAGGAAGTGTTGGCTGCCATTTTGTGATTCCGTTGAAGCGAGTAAGGGGAAAAAAGGGCAATAAAAGAAGGAAAGGAGGGTAGGAGCACTGTAAGCTTTGTTGGGGAGTGCGAAGCGAAGATGTCAATGTTACCGGTCTGAAAGTGCGGTGTTCCTCAGAGTGACATGATGCTGATATGATATGGTGTTACACTCAGGTATGAAACCTAGAGCCTAAACCGTGAGGTCATTGCTGTAAAGTGATATGGTCTGGTGTTTGTAGCATACGTGTGCAAGTAGTGTTAGTAGGTGTTTATACCATACAGGGAGTGGGAAGCGAACTACTGACCGCTACTGTGTGTTTATAGTATACCAGAAGCGGTAAGTAAAGTAGTTACGCCTATCAGTGTGAAGACTTGGGGATAAAACCGAGGTGATTGCTGTAAAGTGATAGGCTCTGGGCGCTATAGGATACTAGCTGCTGTAGTATAAGTGTGTAAGTAGTGTCAGTATGCGTTTATAGTATATAGGGAGTAGGAAGCGAACTACTCACCCCTACTGGTGTGAAGACTCGGTAATTAAACCATGAGCCTAAATTGTAAGCTCATTGCTGTAAAGTGGTGTGCTCTGGGCGCTGTAGCATACCTGTGGAAGTAGTGTTAGTTTGCGTTTATACAATATAGGGAGTGGGAAGCAAAATATTTACCCCTACCGGGCTCAAGACTCGTGGATGAAACCATGAGCTCATTGCTGTAATGTCATGTGCTCTGTGTAGTATTGCAATGTAAGTCATAGTAGATGTTAGTATGCAATTCTTCTAGAATCTAAGTATGTAATGTTAGAATGTAGGGCTATCATGAGGGGAACTTTGCGGAGTTTGCACATGTTGCTGGAGAAGATGGTTGCCTTGCTGTCTGCTCCTGTTGGTGGCTGTTTCAGGTGTCTTGTTTTACTGTAATAAATCTACTTATTGTATCCACTGCTGTCTGCCTCTTCACTACATACATTTAGCGACGAGCGGGAGAAGGTAAAAAGAAAGCACCACTCACCAATATTTTAAAATTGCTTGCGTTGTGCTGAAGACCCGTTTTCTTTGTGTAGCTTTTTCTACCCCTGCCAGGGTCGTTGGCTCTGGTAGGATTTATATTTTTAGATTTTGCTCTTCCTCTGCTTCTTCACTTCATTCTGATTGTTGTACTACAGGTGTGTAAGTAGTGTTAGTATGTGTTTATACTAACAAATGCATCATGGTCCTAGGGAGGGCGACCTGTCAGGCGCAGCTCAAACAATGTCCAGGGGTGTGCATTCGGGGGACATTTGTGTTTACTTTTAGAGGGCTGGTGCATGGCTTCGACCCTGTGATAGTAAATCCTTCTTTGACTACTTGAAGCGAGAGGAGGAAAACCTTGTATCGCTTTAATATAGGGGATGCGGATGGTAAACATGGAGAGAAAGAAGAAACAAAAAAGCAGGGTCTCCCCCGTTCATTTAAATAAGGCCCCTGGTGGGCAATGTTCCGTGCCAATCCAATTCGATTTGATTCGATTCAATAAGCTTTATTCGGTTAAAACAAAGCAACCATAAAAGCATGATACATGATCAAAATGCAACAACCAAAATCTATAAAAAACAGTCAGCAATCAAATAAAATTACCTAATTTCATTAAAACATCATACAATTCCCAGTGAAATAAACTTAAAATAGATGGCACCACATCAATTGTTTTAGTGTAAACAATAAACTCATTGCAGCATTTCATAAACAGTTGTTTGTCATAAACAGTTTTTGGTGGCAAAATCAAGACACATTGGCTTAGAAACTGCAAAGTGCTCTATTAATGTAACCATCCCCAATCTTAAGGGGCTGGTCGATTTCATTAGAACATCATACTTTTCCTAGCATTGATTGAACTTAAAATAAATGTTGCGGCATAAAAACAAATCTGAGGTTCTCTTAGCATAAACAGTAGGCTCATAGCAGCATTAGTGGTTTTAGCATCATATTTAAACAATGGTTTAAGATAAGCAATTCTAAAAGTAAAATACAAATCACATAAACGTAAAAAGTGCAAGGTGCTCTGCTTAGTATGTCCATCACAAGGGCATGGGGTGACAGGGCGCTGTTTCATGGTAGGGAACGCTACTAAATGGTGGGCAAGGCCTAACCTCATTCTTGTTAAGACATAGCGGTGGGAGGGTCTCGTTACAAGTTATAAATACGTGTGAAAGCCATCGGTATCTATATGCAGATGGTAGAGCTGGTGCGTGGCTTGCTTCCCTACTGTTTTCAGCCTGCATTCCTTCTTATGACACAGGAAGGTGCTCCTTAACTCCTGTTTGGACAATCCTGATACATCATTTGGGTTTTCCAGGATTGTTTGATTGAATAAGTATCCATAGGTATTAGCTAAATATTTGATCCAGGGGATCTTAAGACAGTTATCCAATTGCAGGCAGTCCTTAATAATAGATTTAGTAAAAATGGTCTCCTCCTTTGACCATATGGATCTCCATGATAGAAGGGGTTTCAATGCAATCAAATCTGACAGATAATTAAGGCCCACTTCACAGTGAATGAGTTCAGAGGAAAACGAAGCCGGCAGACATAAAAGCTTTTTAAAAAAGGAATTTTCTTCCGTTTGCAAATCGTAACTTGGGAGGTGTCCCCATACACCTGCCCCATAAAGTGCAACAGAGGTACATCTTGCTTTATAAATATAGACCATGTCTTTAATGTGGCGATCCCCCAATTTAGATGCAAACTTAAAAACACCATATGCGCTTTTGGTCATATTGACCCAAACATTAAACAATTCACGATTCCGTTTCCCATCACAGGAAAAAGATAACCCTAGATAGCAACAATTATCTACATTTTGCACTTTATTGCCATCAATAAAAAAGGGTTTCATACTCCTGAGTTTCGGACCGCATACCATTGTGAAGGTTTTGGCCTAATTGACCAAAAGCTTCCTCTTTCTAATAAAATCAACTAACCCATCAATTAACCTCTGGAGGCCTAACGGCGTTCTGGATAGGAGCACAGCATCGTCCTCATAAAGCAGGACTGGAACTTTCTTGCCCTCCACTTGTGGGGAATCCGCCTGTATCATTTTAAGTACTGCGTCCACTTCGTTAATAAATAGGGTAAAAAGCAATGGTGCTAGGACGCAACCTTGGCGGATACCACAGTTTACGTTAAAATTAGGGGTGCATTCGCCCATTTGACCATACCGTACTTTGGTCGATAACTTCTCGTACAGCCTGGCTAAAAAGTAGATAATAGGTTTCGGGGCACCAATATTAAGTAAAACTGGCCATGAAATTGCATGATCCACTAAATCAAAAGCGCTGCGAAGATCAGCAAAATATAAAAAGAGCCGTCCCTGTTTAGCACATGTGTATTTTCCAACTAAAAGCTCTATGTTGATACACTGTTCTATCGTGCCCAGGCCCTTTCTAAAACCATATTGTGGATGGGCCAAAATACCATGCTCCACGACCCACTCTTCTAGTCTTATTAATAAAACCCTACTCATGATTTTTACTGAAGAATTAAATAGGGAAATGGGCCGATAATTTTTGGCCTCAGATTTGTTACCCTTTTTATAGATGGGGATAATAACAGATTCCCCACAAGTAGATGGGGAACCCTCCGTTACTGCAGCATTAAAAACTCTTGTTAATATCAGGCCCCATAGTTCCGTCACAGTTTTGTATACATCGATGGGGACACCATCCGGGCCTGGTGCCTTTGCCTTTTGCTGCTTCCAAGGCCTAATTCGACCTCGTCAAGAGTAATGTCTAGAGGAATGATGGGCCATTAATGCAGGTTAACAGGATCCTTAGTAACTAAGTGACTTGGGTTAAAAATGCTAGTAAAATGCACCACCCACTCCTCAGAGCTGACATGGCATAGAAGTTCTGGGAAGGAATCATTTTTAAGGAATGTCGAGTTCACAGTATCCCAGAACAACTTATTATTAGATGTATCTGCCATAGCGCAAGATTATCCCATGCCTCCTGTTGGAGCTCTCTCTTTCTGCATTTTAAAATAGATTTATATTCTAATCTTAGTTCATGTACTAATGCCTTATCCCTGGGTCTATTGGAAAGTGCTTGTTTCAGCTGGTTCAGGAATGATTAAACCAACCCCTAGCCTGCATCTGTTTCCTACGTGGTGGCGCAGTAAATAATTTCAAGATTGAATCATTAATTATACTAAAATTAATCAAAATCTTGCCTGGTTCGGTCTCAACCACTAAACTGTCTTCAATCTCTTTACCACAGTCCTGGACGATGTTTTCTAATATTTCACCTGAGTTAGTACCTTTCCATCTAATTCTAGTGCCGCTTGGTCATCACGGGGCAATATTACCAGTGACCGTACATTGCTCTACTGTGTTATTCCCCCATACGAGTGGCATAATGATACAATTGTGATCACTCAGCGACAAATCATCGATCCACGGGGTAGAACAGAGGTTTACAATATTGGCAGAAACGATTAAATGGTCAATAGTGCTATTTGCTGTTCTTCCAGTAAAGGTTGGAATCTCCTTACCACTCCCATCCCTTGCACATTGCATGATGTCAAGATCAAATTCTGCCAGGACAGCATTTAGGGTATCACCATAGTTGGTGTGTGGAAAGTGTATGCAGTCGTCCCCTTCATCATTCTGAAACCCGCAAGCTTTTGTCATAGACAAAGGACACATTGGGATATTAAAATCTCCGATCCATACAATTTCCAAATTTGTATTAACCGCAATAACCAAGTTATCAAGTTCCAGCTTTAACTCCGTGACTACATTATGGCGAGTAGAGTCAAATATATTATTATAAAAATTGATCAGTAGGACATTCTGGCCATCCCTGTGGTGTAGCCAAAATAGCTGCGAATGGTGCCCTATGTTAATAGCTCTTTTGACTCTCAGGGGCAAATTGTTTTTTAAAAGAATTAACAACCCGCCCTTTGCTCTACCAGATGGCGAAGGAGTTGCTGGTAAATCATAAGAAGGGAACCCTTCAAAATAAACAATATCAGTACTCCAGGTTTCCTGTAAGCAAATTATATCATGTAAATTGATGAACTCCTTCCAGCCTAACATATCCTTCTTGCTTGCTAATCCGGCAATGTTCCAGGTGACAATGGTATGGCCACAAGCTGAGGGGATTCCTGGACAATCTAAAGATATATTGCTAGTACTACTACCTATTTTGCTACTGGCACTGGCAGCTCCCTCACTGGATTCTAGAGGCAATGTGGGGAGTAATGGATTCACTACCATTCTATGTCCTATGTTCGCATCTAAGATAACTCCTACATTTGCAACTTGATGCTTTCCTAATAAGTGTGGGAGGTAATGAGCAGACAAATTTGTGACATGATGGGTCTTTAGACATGGTCAAAATATCCATGGCCATAACATACACAGTTCCTGCAGGATGCCATGTGCCCGTCGGCCCAGTACCACCCTGCTCCCCCTGAGGCAAATCTATTGAATGTAGGTAAACCAAAGTGTGACTGCGGGAAAACTGCTGGTTTAGTTCTATATAACTCCTGATCCCCTCCAACATTGGGTGAAGGTCTTAAATGTCTATAAAAGAAACCGAAGGGCAGGAGAGGAGCAATACGATCTTTATACAAGTAGGTAGCTGCTCTTTCAAGGGAGGTTCGGTCCCAATTAGGATTCTTAAAATTAATAATTATGCAATCCCCATGCTATGTTTTTCTTGAGGGCCCGATCCAGTTCACTCTCCTGGCCAAGAGTATCTGATCAGCACGACCCACAGGGAAGCCACAGTTTTGGTTTAACCAATGCACCACTTTATTGTTTAAAGTGTCATACTTTTCTTTTTGGCCCGTCTCTAGTGGTGGTACGTTAACCAATACTGCCACATATGGACAGCATTCTGGTGGTAAATTAATCGGCAGGTCAGTTCGCCCCACTAGCTCCTCCCCCTCCTTGAGTTTATTGGGGGCCTGTGTTGACTCTTTGCTTACAGACCTGTCCCCTCTGTTATGGCATGGATATATACTCTGTGGCACTTTCTGTCTGTGACCTGTTGAAATCGTATTTCCATCTAACGTGGATGCTGGGTTGATGATACCTCAGCCTTCGCCAGTCCTGTTAAGGCTATTGGAGTTGCTTATAATGCTAGATGTTGTATTTACTATGGCATTAGACAGGCCTGAATTGGGACCCTCATTATGTCCCCCCTGTGGTCCATTTGCATTCTCCCTTGTGTATCCACTGATATGTTTTAATGTATTACTAAGTTTAATAACTTCTCCATAAAGTTTGTCTATTTTATCAAATAATGGTTTAATGGATAGCTTCAATTCTTGTGTCAGAAGAGCTACAATATAATTAACTTGCTCATCGGACAAGGAGTTTGAGTCAGTGATTTTCTCAGATGCCTTACTAGTGGGATTCAAAGGGGGGCCTTTTTTAGTTTTACGACGAGTCCCAGGTTTAGCTTAGACTTTCAAGCAATTCCTTTTCCTTTTTGGTGTTGGTGGGCCACTAAGTGACGTGATCATGGAGCCTCAACTTGCAATGATAGATCTTGATCAAGAGCAGAGGTCCCCGGATTCGCGAGGGGGGTAAGTTCTTGGACATTGGTCACGGTGGCCTCTACCTCCAGGACAGCTATGTCCTCTATCCCAGTACACACTCCTAATGGTAGGCAGCGCTCTGCCCTATCAATTTCAACATTGATGGCGCTAACCGCCTTGACTAGGTAAGCATCAATTGTCGAACATGATGGGTCAGCTGCATTTTTAGGGGTTTTTAATAGCTTACGCTTCGGCATCCTTGTACTGTATGTGTAATATATATTACTATAATATATCACCAAATCCAAGGATAAGCACAGCAAAGGATGCCTAAAAAGTCCTCTGCGGCGGATAAGATGCGATTGATACAACTGCTAAGAACTAAATAACAAAATAAAAAATAAAAACGACATACATACAAAAATATCCCAGGACCTAATGTAATAGGGTGATGAAATTGCTATGTTAATACCATAAATTACCATAAAATACTAAGTGTCAAAAATAATAATGTGCAGGAGCAGCTGAGCAGGAGCGTGGCTCTCTAGGGGATGTAGGCATTGGTGTTATGCCATTCCCCTCACGGCCAGAAGTAGCAGGAAAACGCTGTGTACCTCACAGCAGCATCGGAGGCTGCAGAACAAAGCCCACAGTTCGATGATTATTCCCGCGCTGCGGGAGGGCTGCTGGCTTTTTATCGCGCCCCCCGGCACGATGTCAGCTGAGCAGGAGCAGCCGAGCAGGCGCGTGGCCCTCTGGAGGATGCAGGCGTTGGTGTTATGCCATTCCCCTCATGGCCAAAAGTAGCTGGAAAACGCCATTCACATCACGGCGGCGGCAGAGGCTGCAGAACAAAGCCCCCAGTCCGATGATTATTCGCCAATCCAATTATTAAATTGCGGGGTCTCTGTGGGACTTGGGATCTTAACGTCACATGTAAATTAGGTGCGGAAGGGCACAGAGCCGTTTTGCAGCCTAGGGGACCGCCTCCTTCCCGGGTATCGTTTACTAATTGTTCAGGGGGGGTTCGAGGCCAACTGAAATCTGGGGATTGCCACACTCCAGGGCTTTATTTAAATATGCAGGGTGGGCCTCAGCAGTCCCTGAAGCCTCGGTGGTCCTAGGCAGTGCCTTATTTATTCTGTAATCACACGGGCAGTACTTATGCAGTTGCAGAATTACCCAGGCTTCATTTGTCTAATAATCAGTTAGATTATGTTTGGTAGGTGCACTGTAATATTAGAAAGGTTTTCCCTTAAAATCTCCTATAAACAGATGATTTTCACAATAAATAATAGACTAGTGTTGTCAGAAAAAGAAGACCTAAACACTCAGTTATTTATTTGAAAAAAAAGGTAACCTTTATTAAAACACAAATAAATAGAAATGTATGTTTAATAGAACAAACAGTATAATATAAAAAACGTGGGTTGGTCTCCAGTGGAAGCAGTGTAGAAAACCTGCAAGCCAAAAATCAAACATAAGTATGTGTGCTATGTGGAATAGGTAAAGAAAGGTAGTTTGAATGACAGGACAATAGTGAGAATGGGAGGGAGGGGGGAGTGGGTAAAGAGAGAAGGAAAGGGAGAGTTAAAAGAAGAGAGGGAGGAGGAGACAGAGCGTTGGCCTACTGCACCCAGCCCTCAGTGTTTACCCTCCTGTCATTCGTTTGTCTAGGATGCTGGGGTCCGCGAGAAAGAGTGTGGTTCAGCAAGTCCTTAAAATGAAACACATGAGGCCAGAGATTAGGGGCCATATTATCAAGGAACAGCGATAACATTATCGCTGCTTTAGCGGCAGGAAACTGCTGTAAAAGCGGCGATAACGGGTTGATAATATGCCCTTGTGAATTCCATAGAAGCCCAGGTTCTGGTGTGAACCTGGGCTTCTATAGGAATTCACAAGGGCATATTATCAAGCCCATTATCGCCACTGTAGCGGCAGTTTCCTGCTGCTAAAGCGGCGATATATATGTTATCGCCGTTCTTCGATAATATAGTCCTACAATATTAGCTATGGGAAAATTGCTTGCATGCACCTATGCACCCAGGGTGCTGCACCCCAGCCCTTTCCCCCGCACTGTGCTCAATTGTAGGTCTTGCACACCGAGGCTTCACTGCTCACCTGCCACCACCGGTGTGTCCCACAACGTGTTGGTGCAAGATCCGAGTCTGGGGTACGTTTGTACGGTAGGAGACCAGGTCTCCGGTTGGGGACGATGTCTTGATACCACGATGGAAGGTGTCAGAATGCCCAGGGTATCATTGCGGGGTCAGCTCTCACTCCGCCCTTCTAGAGCCAATCAATTCAATGTCTTAATTTAATGGTGAAAACGTCTGGAGGTAAATGAAGGTTTATTTCAAGCTTAATAGAAAACAGGAGTTGAGTGCATCCTTCGTTTTTTAAGTACGATCTACCAACTGTTAGTGGTATCATGGTTCAAAGAGGAGTTGGAGTGCTTGAGAATTCACAAGGTTAAATAATAATATGTTATACGAAGGTTCATATAGAAAGGAACAGAGCGCATGCTAGAAGCATAATGTGCGTGTGTAATGCAGTGGCGGAAGGCTGTGTGCACGTACACTTATTAGTGAACTCACTACACTGCCCTAAAAGCCAAGGCCACGTGTCTGTAGGGCAGCGCTACCCGCTGGCTCAGGCCTACAGTATGGTACAGCAGGTCCTTAAAATGACACAGATGTGATTGAATGAGGTCACATCATTACGCACGGCATAATCACTTTTTGCACCCCACCCCTCCCGCAGCATCGCACTCAACAGGTGTTTGTAGGGTAGGACTGCCCGCTGGCTCAGGCCTACAGTATGGTATAGTAGGTCCTTAAAATGAGACATAGATGTGACTGAATGAGGTCAGAGGTCACATCATCACGCACGGCAAAATCGCTTTTTCGCACATGCGCACTAAGGCTGATGCACCCCACCCCTCTCCCAGCACCGCGCTCAACAGAACCACTGTCTCCCTACCCGCTAACGTCACCCTCCTATAGGGATCTTGAAACACTGCACTTCAGAGCGGGCAAACTAACTCATAGCATCCACACCTCCATACTAGATCTTATGAACCTCCTTCACCTTGCTGAACTCTCCCTCGCCAACATCAAAACCCAGTGGAACTCCACCCCCGTACACCACAGGGTTACCCAAGCCCCCTACCCTTGAGACACCTTCGCCCGTGCAAGCACATCCTTTGTCCACTTGACCTTACAGAAGAGGAAATCCTTGCCATCCTTAGAGACTACAACCTTAGAGACTACAACTACAAGCACACCCCTAGTCCACTTGACCTTACTGAAGAGCAAATCCTTGCCATCCTTAGAGACTACAACCCAGACCCAACCACCCTTTGCCAGCTAGGCATGAGAGCCGAACATGCCATCCGCACAGTCTCTATCAACACCAATAGATCGACTAGTTTCCGCAACAGAAATGTGGTCAAGAGTAACCTTGCACCTGTTCACTTAACCGCCCTGACTACCGACACCTCTGCAGACTCCTCTCTGTCTGGCCTCCTAATTAACTGCTGATCGGCATTTAAACACGCCGTTGACATTGCTGCACTCATCCTAAACAAAAACCTCGACCAAACTATTCTAACAGAATCATGGCTCAAAGATTCCTCATCCCCTTGCCTGGACCTCTTAGTCCCTCACGGCTACAACATCGCCAGGCTGGACAGACAATCTAGCAAGAAAGGAGGGGGCATTGCTTGCATCTACCTTTTTAACCTCAGCGTATCTGAACGTCTGGCTGATTCCTCTTACCTTTGCGAATACCTCGCACTCTCAATTTGTAACAACTCCACCCTATTGTGCAACCTACACATCATCTATCATCCCCCTGGCATGAACGACTCCTTCACTGACCACCTCATGAAACTTATTACTGCTAAGTTCTCCTCCAATACCAAAGATATCCTCCTAGGCGATTTCAACCTGCATTGGAATGACCCCAAGGACCCTCATGTCAACGCCATCAAAGACCTCCTGTCCGATCAAGCCCTGACCCAAGCCTGCTCTCTCCCAACACATTCAAAAGGGGCCACACTTGACTGGATCATTTCCAAGGAATCAACAGTCAAGCTTATCTCCATAGACCCATGCGACTGGTCTGACCACCAGGCCATCGCATTCCGGTTACAGGGCACCCACAAGATAAGGTCCCCTCAACCAGTAATTCCCAAACGCTGGATTAGAGATACTAGAAACCTGGACCACAATGAACTAGAGGCTCACTGCAAATCTGACCTCCCCCCCCCACATTGCTCAACGGTCACTGACCTCAACAACCACTACTCCGCAACTATCTCGAACATTATGGATGATCTAGCCCTACTAAAGCTAAAAATAACTCAAACTAAGGATAGGAACCCCTGGTTCACTGGACCACTCAACAATGAGAGGAGATGCCTCCGGCAATCCGAAAGAATCTGGAGACAGGACCCCTCCGCCGCTCATCTAAAACTTCTCAGCCAGGCCCGAAATGCCTACAACAAGAACGTCCTGAAATCAAAGAAAGAATTTTTCAGATCCGAACTTGAGAACGCCAAGAACAGCCCTCGTAAGCTATTTGAACTGGTCAAACGCCAATCCAACAAACTGGTTAAAACCTCAAAAGAGGCCCCCAAGGCTTTAATATCATCCGAGGAATTCTCCTCCTTCTTCACGGACAAAGTCGCAACCTTACAAGATGAACTTAGTGCCACCACATACTCCTATCCCTGCCTGGCCTGCCTCCTACAATACCCCCCAATCTTTACCTAAAAATCAAGCACTCTGGACTGACTTCAATCTCTATGACGAAGACTCTGTTTATAAAAACTTATTGTCCCTAGACCCGCTCCCCTCCAATTGCCTAGCGGCTATCGCCCAATCCATTATCCCTAGCTGGACCGCAATAATTAACGCCTTGCTCCAGCAAGGTACCATTCCTGACCCCCTGAAAGCCGGCCAAGTCCTCCCCATTTTGTAAAAAACATCGCTTGATCCAGCCATCCCGAAAACTTCAGACCTATCTCCAACATCCCCCTCCTAGCCAAAGTGTTGGAGAAATGTGTACAACACCAGCTAAGTCAGCACATCAACAACTTCCACCTTCTTGATGATTTTCAATCCGGTTTCCGACCTGGGCACAGCACTGAAACGACCATCCTCCACATCATTGACGATGCCCTCCAAGCCCTGGACCAAGGGGAAACATGCCTGTTAATCCTCCAAGATCTATCCTCGGCCTTCGACACGGTCAACCACGAAAAATTAATCGAATGCCTCAAACTGAGGATGGGTTTGGACGGCTCTGTCCTAGAATGGTTTAAATTCTTCCTCCAAAACCGATCGCAGCGATTCCTAATCAACGGCAAACTATCTGCTCCCTCACCGGTCAAGGTCGGAGTCCCTCAAGGATCAACCCTACCCACTTCAACCTTTATCTTGAATCTCTCACCGAAGTTCTATGCACAGCAAATATCTCCTACCATATGTATGTTGATGACACCCAGCGCTACATCAAAGCCTCCTCTCTTGAGGACATTCTCTCCCTGAATGAGGCCCTGAAATCAACCGTCCACTGGCTCACCTCCAATCAACTTAAACTTAACGCCAAGAAAACAGAATTCCTCCTAATCTCCCCTCCAAAAACGAATCCCGAGATGCAACTATGGGTCAAGGCTATAACAGCCTTAGATTGCCCACCGACCATTGTGAACTCAGCTAAATCTTTGGGAATAACTCTGGACTGTAATTTGAACATGAGAGACCACATCAACTTGATGGCCAAAGCAGCCAGATTCCACCTGAGCTGCCTCTGGAAACTGAAACCCTTCCTTGACGCTACCGACCTAAAAAGGGCAGTCCAAGCGCTAGTAATCTCTAGACTGGAATACGGTTGTTCCACTCTCTCAGGCTTACCCAAGATCTCCCTGGCACCCCTAAAAGCCTGCCTTAATGCCCCCACCAGACTTTTTACAATCTCAAAAATGTTTTATCATATCTCCCCACACCTGAAAGCTTTTAACTGGCTCCCACGTGAGGCCAGAATCCACCTCAAATTGGCTTGCATCACACACACAGCTTTATACTCCAACTCCCCTGCCTACCTTGCACAGAAACGTGTGATATCCGGCCGAAGCAGAAACTCCCGTTCCGCCAGAGACCTTCTACTCCAACCCGCACGGTTCAAGAAAAAAAAAACGTATAACCGGGCTTTCTCTGGATCTGCTCCAAGAATATATAACTCTCTCCCGCCCGCCAGCAGAAGAATCCCTTATCTGGCACGCTTCAAAAAGGAGGTCAAAACCTTCCTTATGGGTAAATTCCTCCCCCAAATACTGCCTCCTGCCTATTCTCAGTCCTTGACCAATACACAGACGTTGACCTAATACAGACTAGAGCCTCCCTACGGAATACCGTCCTACCTCTTCAAGAAATCGGGGGCCTTATCTGGAGTTAATTATATGTAAACTGTTTTTAAACGTGTCCGCTTACTATTGTGATTCCCTCCTATTGTACACTGCTTTGTTTCCCTTGTAAAGCGATCTGATACCCTAGGGTCAAGTTCGTGCTCTATAAAACAATAAAATAAAAATAAATAAATAAAAATAGGTGTCTGTAGGGCATTGCTGCCCGCTGGCTCAGGCCTACAGTACGGTCCAGCAGGTCTTTAAAATGAGATAGAGATGAGACTGAATCAGGTGAGAGATCACATCATTATGCACGGCAACATCGTTTGTTTGTACCTGCGCAGCCAGGGTGATGCACCCAACCCGTCCCGCTGCACTGCGCTCAATTGGAGGCCCTGTGCACCCAGGCCGCTCTGCTTACCTACTGTCATTGTTGTGTGAGCAAACACTACGGGCAGCAGTGCTCACAATTCAGCTGGAGTGATGATTGCAGGATGGTGTACCCCTCATGGATCCCTTTCGTAGATGACGGGCAGTAGGGCTCACAATTTAGAGCCTGTGTTGATTGCCAAGATGGTGTACAGCTCATGGGTCCCTTTTTTTTATTTGCGCATTGTGATATACGAGGTGGATGCGGCCATATCACCTGAGGCAGTGTGGAACAAGAGTGACGTGCGTTGTCGTGGTTATCCTATTTATACGTACGCAAAGTTGGCTGGGCTTGCGTACACCAGGCCAGCGTGGGGGTGTGAATAATTATTCCGGGGACCTGGCCGTTGTTCAGTACCTGTCTGGCCAGGAAGTGTACTTATGTGTGTTTTTTTGTAGTTTTAATTCGGCAGAGTGTGCAATTTACATTAGTGTAGCATGTGTCGGGAGGGCGGAAACTATCAATTCAATTCAAGAAGTCTTTATTCGATTGATGCATCATAAAAGACATAAGTTACAATATACATCAATAAAATTTTTATATAAACTAGATAAAAACATCTAAAACCATATTAAATCACTTATACAGGCTTCTTGTGAATGAATACAAAATTAGCATTGACATAAAAATTACCAGAGAACATAAAATGTAGTGAACTACTCATAAACAGGTAAGCTAAAAAAACATTATTGAACCCCTAGTTGATTGTTTTTAATGAACCTGATTCTAAGAATCCAAGCCCACCCCAAAAATGTTGCTACACCCACAACAATTAATGGGGACAGATTAGTTTTTAGAATTCTGCTTGCTTCAACAGCCGAGCGAGTACCTAGGCTTCTACAGACCGGACTTAACCACTTGGCTCTAGGAGCAATATACAAGGGACAGACAAACAAAAAATGGTTTAAACTTTCACCCTGACCAAGGCAGTTCGGACAGTGCCCGGTCCCACCAGACCCCCACTTCTTAGTGAAGTCCCTTAACGGCAACAAACCACATCTGAACTGGTGGAATAGTTTACGATCCAGGGGCTTTGTTATCATGTCCCAATATTTTTCAAGCTTGGGAACGTCTTTAAAGACGATAAATAGACTGGTAAGATTGCTGGAGCACAAACGCAAATGTCTATTATGAACCACCCAGTCCCAATAGTGCAATTTTAGATCTTTTTTAGAGGAAAAGATTGCAGATTCGGGATCTGACCACAGATCACCATACCCCAGGGCAATTAGGGTTGATCTTAAATCCTTAAACCAGCCTATGTTTAAAGAACCAGGCAGATCTTTGACCTCCATGCAGGCCCTAGCATAAAAATGGAGTTCCGGCGTTGTCCACAGATGTCGCCAGAATTCCAATGGATGTAATCTCGCTTGGTCCTCCACTGGTTGGCACCCGAGGTCATACAAAAGCGGGATCCGCGGAGTTGACTGAGGCAGACCCGTTGCCACCCTGAGGAATTTATTTTGGGCTGTTCTCAAGGGGTCCAATTTGCTAAAGCCCCATAATTCCGCCCCGTATAGGACTGAGGGTAGAACCTTTGAACCATAAATCTTAACTAGTGGTGAAATTGGCCGGGTAAAAGAGCCTTTGTGCTCCTTGATCAAAGCACCACCTATCTGTAGGTGCTTTAAAGCCATAAGCTCAACCTGGGGGGACCAACTTAGGGTCTCGCTAAATGTAACTCCCAAATAAGTGAAAAACTTGGTTTGTTCCAGGGGGATACCCCCCAGAGTAACCCTTGCAGTGATCTGATTATGTCCTCTTAGGACCATAAATTTAGTCTTGGTCACATTCACCTCAAGCTCATGTTCGCTGCAGAAAAACTCAAACCTCGACAGGGCCTGTTGAAGACCCTGTCTGGTTTTTTAAATCAGGAGAGTGTCGTCAGCGAACATGAGCAAGGGGATTTTCATTCCAGCTAAGGTCGGGGCGTCTGTGGGATGATTATCAAAATAATTAGTAACCTTGTTAATGTATAGGGAAAAAAGGGTGGGGGCTAAAACACACCCCTGTCTAACGCCTTTGGCCACAGGGAACCTATCCGTCACCTCCCCTGGTTTTCCCCAGCGGACTTGGGCATAGGTATGTGAATGTAAATTCACCAGAAGGCGTACAAGGGGGGCTGGCATACCCAGTTCTAGTAAACCCTTCCACAACCCAGCCCTCGGAACGAGGTCAAAAGCAGACCTCAAGTCCACGATGGCTGCGTAGAGGTTACCCTTGCCCAAGAGAACCGTCTTCCAGTAAAGAAGCATAAAACGGAAGGCCTGGTCTAGGGTACTCACATGAGACCTAAAACCAGCTTGAAGGGGGTTAGAATATTGTACTCATCAATCCATTCCTGGATCCTGGCAAGAACAAGACGGGCTGTGATTTTTTGCACCGCGTCTATAAGGCTGATTGGCCGGTAGTTGGATGGGACCGACCGATCACCTTTCTTGTATATAGGCAGGATTTCTGCACCTGCCCAGGACTCGGGAACCCTAGCACCTGTGGCCAAGGTATTAGCCAGCTGGACTAAGTATGGTACCCAAAGATCATGATCTTGTTGGAATAAATCTGCTGGAATGCAGTCAGGACCAGGTGCCTTTCCCCTTGGAATAGATTTCAAGACTAATTCAACATCTCTAACCGTAAACTCTAGAGCATCAACCGACAGTGGCCAGCAAATATTATCCTGCACGCTACTGAGGCACCTAAATTGTTCCTCAAAGTAGCGAACCCATTGTTGTTGATCCACCGAGGCTGGGCTTGGATGGTCATCCTGCGGCAAACCCCATTTAAGAAGATGCCAAAACCGTTGCATGTTCCTGGAACTACATGCTTCTGTTAGTGTTGACCACCGTTCTTCATCCCAGTTGGCCTTGGCAGAACATTTAGCAACATTAAATGCCTTCCTACACAACCTGATTAAAGTAGGGTTCTTAAGTTTTAAAGCTTTAAACAATTCTACATGGGTCCGTCGGCACTCATCATTAAACCAGTTGGAGGTTTTTATATTCCCCCTGTTACCCCTTTTAGAAATGGACTTTATAAACAGTTTTTTTAAAGACGTAAACAAACTGTTATGTGTGTCAGTAATAATTGTGTTAATCACCTCCTGTGAATCACATTTGGAGATTTCAGCCAGGGAATTAGAGACCAAAGATCTGATCTTTTTACGTGCTTCAGCATCGACAGAGATCTTTGGCCAACGTACCCTCCTCATATCATTGGTGAGTACAACTTCATCCTGGACTAAATTGGACAAGCATTTGACTGGCCCAGAGAAACTGAAATCCCTTAATTCCACCACCAATGGATCATGATCACTTTCCGGGCGTGACTTTACTTCCATATCCACTACCACAGACCACAGTTTAACATCCACTAATACATAATCAATGCGGCTGCTATGTCTGCCATTACTAAAGGTGTGTTTGCCCAACCTATCAGAGCGCACTCTACCTTTTAAGGCACGTAGACCCTGATACAGACACAAACCCTTAATAAAAATAGCTGCCTGGGAATCCCCCAAGCCAAATCCTCATACTCAGTTAAAAGGCCATCATCCAAACTCAATGGTTCAAAACAGGTGTTTAAGTCGCCCATTACAACCATATGACCGACTACCGGAACATCACTTAAAAAGTCATCCAGACGGAGGAGGGTTGGTGAGACCCTACCACCCTGGATACCCCTAGCATATATATTAATCAACATAATGTTCAACCCACTGGTAGATTTGATACTAACCATTAGTATGTCAGGGCTATCAATGAAAACTTCCTCGGCAGTCACACCCTCATACTGACGAACCCAAACTGACAAGCCACCCATAGCTCGACCTCTTTGACCTCTAATAGCTGGTTTACTAAAGTTCAGGTAGCCAGAGAGGAATATTGGTAAGAGTGCCCAGGTTTCCTGAAAGGACCAGACGTCACCTTGACGTATAAAGTTGATCCAATCAGGAATGCACATGCGCGACTCAAGACCAGCTATATTCCAACTACCCAGGATGGTACCATTTCTGACTGCTGGAACACCAGGAAAGACTTTGGCAGTGGAAAGAGCTTTATCACAAAAAGGAGCGACTTCTTCTTGCAGAGGGGCGACTCCAACTGTAGAAACCATATCCCTCCTTATGTCATCAGTATGAGTATAGGGGAGCCCACCTTGAATACCTGGCACCGTTATAACGCTCTCAACAGATAAATCAACAAATAACACTGTTTCAGGTACCAAATCCATATCGCCAGTCCTGCACAGATAAGCAGAGCCCCCCTTAGCACTTTGGGCTAATTGGCCCTTTGGAGTTTTAACATAGCAAAGTGAGTTATCTAGGGCATCTACAATACCCGCACAATCTGTATTACCCTCTTTAACCCTGGATAGGATAGCTGGTCAATCATTATACTCTAGCCCCGATAAGGGCTCATAAAAGTTCCTCAACGGGATATTCCAATACTCATTGGGCTGGATATATTTACTTTGTTTCTTTAGGGCGGGATAAAAACTTTGGGGCTGGCTAAACTGTGAAGAAACTGGTGTAGAGGGAAAATCAGAAAACTGGGGCTTAGGGTTAACCCAGTTCGGGGTAAATGAAGAACTATTAAAGGTAGATTGTGCATAGGATCGAAACAGGGTCTCCGGGTTTATAGGTGGACCATAAAAACTAGGAGTAAAATTCGTCCATTTAAGGGGCTGGTGTTCTCTTTTGGAACGAATTTGGCCAGGTGGTTTAAGCAAGGTCTCGGGGTAAAAATAGCTAAGATTCCGCGTGGAAATCCCTCCCTCATTGTTTCCCACATACCAATCGGTAAGGTGGGGAACGACTCTATGATCCCTAAAATTAATGATCACGGTATCGCCCTCTATATCCTTTGGGCGAAGACCCACCCACTTGCATCTTCTAACTGAAATAATATCCCCGTTTAGATGGGCAGGAAGGGGTCTATTAGTTTTCAGCCAGAAGATGACTTTATTTTTTAGATTAGCGTTATTTTCCCGGTTCCCATTTGAGATTGGGGGCACACCCGTCAGGATGATGACAAAATTGGCTGAATCAGGGGTGTGTTCTACAATATTCCTACGATTTAAAGATTGTCTATAATCTGGATTGACAGACTTAACAGCCCCTTGTTTTGCCGATGGCGTTGTTCCATCAGAAGATGGCTTGTTCAAGACCACCATAGGCTTCTCTTTAACAGAATTAATTACACGAGAGTGTTTGGATGCCAAATCCAAGGCTTTAGGTTGTGTATTGCCTTCAATAATATTATTATTTGTGTTTTTATTTTTAGAATGATTGCTAGAAGCAATAGTGGAGACACTAGGCTTAGAAGGTGGAATAGGCTGCCTATCAGAGCTCGTAGGGTGGCGTATAGCATCGGGAGCCAGGAGGCAATCCACTTTTTCACCCAGTATCCTTACACGCTCCAATAGAGGTAACATATATGATTTTAGGAGTTTCTCAAAAATATCGAAACACTCCTTATTAAACCCAGTAGCAACATCCTCGGATAAAGTCGGATTATGGGGAGTACCTATGAGGGTCTCAACCACGGGAAGCACCATAAAGTCGTTAATAGGGTTAACTATAAAGGGAGAGGGGATTTGTTGACTAGTACCTTTTCTTTTAACACCACCCTTTTTTCTTTTTTTCCTAGGTGGGGAGCACACAGCCCTTTTAGTTTCAGTGGGCTTAGAACCGGTGTCACTATTAATATGTGACAGAATGTTCTTACAAGGACTGTCAAAAGAGCGATTAGTAAGGGTTGAGTGCAGGTTGGGAGCCATAGTCTGAGCCACAGTCTGAGCGACTGGAGTATTAAGATCTATGAGGCTAATAGAAGCAGAAGCAGAAGAAGGGCTATTTATGTGGGCCTCACTATTGACAATGGAACGTGCAGGGGAAGTATTAGGAGCCCGAAATATACTGGGAATTTGGTCCATACTAACCATATCCGAATCACTGGCCGTCTCCCCTTGAGCAGCCATCTCCTGCGTGTTATTTGGATCTGGTTGAGTGGACAGTGGTAATTTTTTAAGATGTTCAATAGAACGACGACGCTCAGCGCGTCTCTCAGCTAAAAGGAGCTCCTTATCTATCTCCTTGTGTGCCTTCTCGAAATATTTGTCAAGAGGCCCAAGGATTGAACCACCCACACCAGAGGGGAGTGAGCTAGACATCTCAACGGCTGGACAGAAAGTAACAGTCTATTCCTGTGTCCACAATCTGACTACACCAAAGGGGTACGACGACAAACAGTAAACAAACAATAAGTGTCAGAGACCTGGCCCAGCCCGGCCTCCTTTGGCCCCTGACGGCCACAGACGGTCCCGCCCTTGTCCCGGGCTTCTCCCGCGCGCTCCCGCGCCGCGGGGCTAGGCTATAGTATTTATTGAGTCAATGTGAAAGGGGAAGAGCCTGCAGGGAGAGCGGCCCAGGTGTTGGCAGTAAGGGCAGGCGGGCGCTCCTGGGGCTTGTAGTCCTGCGCCCGCAGCTCGCTCGCAGCCCTGCTCAAGCTTACGTCCAGAAACACCACCTCAGGCGTAAAGTGGTTGCCTCCTCACCCAAGCGACGCTGAAGAAGCAGTGAGAAGAACCCCACACGAAGCGGGACCCGCGCAGCGGGTTCCACGAGCAATAGCGGGAAGAGCACAAACAAGTTCAGCAGCTCGCAGTCCCAAACACAGGAAAATAGAAGAGAATGATCCACCGAATGTCCAGGTGCACAGATTCTTAACAGAGGAAATGATGGGGAGGAGCCTGCCGGGAGAGCGGCCCAGGTGTTGGCAGTAAGGGCAGGCGGGAGCTCCTGGGACTTGTAGTCCTGCGCCCGCAGCTCGCTCGCAGCCCTGCTCGAGCTTACGTCCAGAAACACCACCTCAGGCGTAAAGTGGTTGCCTCCTCACCCAAGCGACGCTGAAGAAGCAGTGAGACAAACCCCACACGAAGCGGGACCCGCGCAGCGGGTTCCGCGAGCAGTAGCGGGAAGAGCACAAACAAGTTCAGCAGCTCGCAGTCCCAAACACAGGAAAATAGAAGAGAATTATCATTAATGAGATGGTGTTTGAAAAGATTGAATGGTGAACATTACATGTTGTTGTCAAGGTTGTGGATATGCGCAGACACGCATGTCAATGGTGTGCGGTATTATTGAAAGTGTTACTATCGCGAAGCGTACACATGTGAATGTGGTCGGATGGAGGGAGGATCAGCAGTGAGGCTACTTCATACACAGTGATAACACTCATTACAGTCAAGGAATACATGTCAAATGTGAATCTGAAAGTCTCACATATAACACACTAGTATATTGGTAAAGCCTGTCAACAGAGCGTACAGCAAAAGAAATCAATGCATTGCTGTTTACTGTTTGTCATATGTGATCTAGGTTGTGCACTCTGCCTGTGGCTTCTGATACTTCTTAGAGCCACGAATACCCAGGCCGAAAGGGAGCACAATAATGTGCACACAAACACACCAGGGGCATCTTGTAACACATATTTGTTTTTTGATGGAATGTTTGAGATGCATGGCAATCACACGTGGAAGGCTAATATACAGACCATGAATGTTGATCAAGATGATCATTGCATGTTGTGTGTAGTATAAGATATGTGTACACAGCAAAAAAACTTTTCACAAAAGCTCTCTAAGCAGAAGAGGTGTCTCTCATCAAATGCTGTAGAGAGAATGAGTAAAATGGGTGGGGTCGTCCAACTGTTACAATGGGAAATGTTATGAAGCAATCAAATGCCTTTTTTTAAGGTCGCATGGCAATCGCACACAGAGCATGCAAGGAGGCCGCACCCGACGCAATTTTGACCAAATATATTTATCATAATATAAGTTTATTACAGTTAGAAATATATAAATGTTTGAAATATTTTAGATTATCGCTTGCTCTCATATACTGTTTAAAGTCATTTAGATATACTTTTGAGACAAAAAAAGAGGGAATGGTGTACCTGGCGCAACACCATACGTCAGTGACATAACACAGGGCCTGGCAGTGTGTACTTGTCACATACGCAACGCGCAGCGGGCCCGGCCCCTTACGTACATGACGTAATGCGTGGCTTGGTACTGTGTACTCGTCGGATACCAAAGTAGCAGCTGGGGTGACTTCATGTGTATATGATGTTACGCGGGATGCGCTGCCACGAAGTCGTCGGATTCGAAATGTGCATCATTTACGCGTTTAGCAATATGGCGGATAGGATTTGCATGGTGATGGAGCTTAGTACGCTACCGGAATGGGAGTGCAGTTTTCTCCGAATAAAAAAAATATATAGACATATTTTTGTGGGAAGATATAAAACATTACATAATTTTTAAAATTAAAAAAAGAAGTATAATAGAGTTGCAAATTATAAAAAAATGAAAAAATATAGGTTTTAAAAACATAAAAATATGAAATTAACATTTAAAAAAAAAGAAATTAAATTAAAAAACCTTAGGTTTAGGTTTCAGGCATGTTATAGTTAGAAATTAGCATTTAAAAAACCTTAAAAATTCACTGAAAATACCACAGGTTTCAGGGACGTAATAGTTAGTTGAACATTTGACTCGTATAAAACCAAAGAAATTCGCCTGTTATAGTTAGTTGAGCTAACTTCAACTCGCGTGCCCGCAATGCACTGCTGAAGACGTCACATATTACATCACTCATGATATGGTCAGTGACATCACTGATGACCTTACTGATGACATCTAAAATGGCATCACCGATTACATCATCCAGTGAATGTGTGTTTTTCTGAAAATTAAATATGTTTTACATATGTATATCTCAAGGTCGATGGAAGAATAAATTGGTATATAAGTGTCTAAATGGATGATTTCTTTTTTGAAAAATTGATTGTATAACTGACTGATTAAGTGTATCTTAGTGAATACATAGGTTAGTGAGCAATGTTTAAATATATAAATATCTGTATCAGTCTCTCACTTTGTGTATAAGTGGCTGCATGGGTTGGTGAGTAGCTACATGAGTGTTCTTATAGGTTATTACTTGTTTTTTTGAGTATTAGTATGAGTGTCTGTATGGTTCGGTGGGGGTATTACGTAGTGCATGGATGCACGAATGAGTGACTCACTGTTTGTATGTGTTGAAGACAGCATGTGTGTAGGACTGTATGGGTGGATGAGTGTGTGCATGGGTGTGTTAGTGATTGAATGACTGTCTCAATAATGTCTTTATGAGTAACTACAGATATTTTAAACTAGTATATGTGAGTATTGGTGTATATAAGTGAGTATATGTGAGAGTGAGAGATTGGAAGAGTTCCTGTATAAATTAGTATGTGTTTCTATAAGTGATTGCTTAAGAGAGTAAGTATGTGTAAGTTTCTGTAGCAGTAAGTGTGATTGTGTGTGTATAACTGTATATGCAATTTAATGGATGTTTGATACTTTGCATGTGTGACTGTGTGTGAGTAACTCTATGGATCAGTGTCAGTGTGTAACAGGATGTATAGGTGTATGAGTACCAATGATGAGTGAGTACATGTGTGAGTGACTGTATAGGACTGTTGGTGAATAAGTGGATGTGTGTGTAGATCTTGGAATTACTAAATAGGTGTGTTGTAAGTGGTATTGGTATGTCCATTGTTTTGAAAGTGTTAGTTTATATTTTTGAGTGTAAGTATCAAAGGTTATATTAGGGTGAGAGGAGGTCTGCCACTCTATCACAAGGATGATGCCATCAGTAATGTAATTAGTGATGTCATTTGAGATGTCCTCAGTGATGTCATGAGTGATGTCACTGTGATGTATTATGTGACGTCATCAGCAGTGCATTGCGGGCGCGCGAGTTATAGTTAGCTGAACTAGCTGAACTTACTATAACGGGGGAATTTCAATGGTTTTGTACGAGTGAAATGTCCAACTAACTGTATCGCCCTGAAACCTATTGTTTTTTTCAGTGAATTTCTGAGGTTTTTTAAATGCTAATTTCTAACTATAACATGCCTGAAACCTGTGGTTTTTTCAGTGAATTTCAAAGGTTTTATAAATGCTAATATGTAACTATAACGTGCCTGAAACCTGTGGTTTTTTCAGTTAATTTCACAGGTTTTTTAAATGCTAGTTTCCAACTATTGCTACAGAGGTAGGACGTGTGAAGTAAGAAGAAAAAACACACAGAAAGAAGAAAAAGAAATGCAGAAAGAAGCAACAGAAGTCATCAAAGATGAAGAAAAGTGCAGGAAGAAGGAAGACATGTAGAAAGAGCAAACAGAGGAGCAGAAAGAGGCCTTGTTGCAAAATCACCATGTACCCTCCACTTTTTATGATGGGTACTGGTACTAACTGACTGACTAACCAGTCCTAGAGCCAGTGCTATGCTAAAAGACACTTAGAATACAGTTAAAACACCTACATACACTTGGGAACACTATTCATTGGGGTACCCCTGTGATGAACACCAACTAACAAGTAACACTCAGTCAGAAACCTGCTCATATATGAGGGTTGAAAGATTGCGTGTGCTGGTTGCGAAATCAATAATGGGACACCTTCAAGATAGTTACAGTGTTCCCATCAGAGTTCCATCCTGTACCGCCCTACATCATTTGGGAAAGCCACCATAAGTACACAGGGAAGAGCCCAATGTACGATTTGGCACAGCGTGGTGGAAATCAATAACCCAATGAACTTGTGACAGGTAGGTGTCAGGATGTAACCAGTAAGCAGTGCTAAATAATGAAAATAAAAGAATTTTTCAAAAAAGTGGTGATGTTAAAAAGGGGTAGAAGAAGGAAAATAGATTTATTGGCAACCTTCAACTCCCACTATCTAAAAACAGTGCAAAAAGGTAGTGTCAGCAAATTACTACCTGGACAGTTTATATAGTCACGGTCGACATGTTTCTGCAGCTTTACCTGTGCCCCGGGGTCACTTGCTGCTTCTTCAGGACCTATACTGCTACTGCTTAATTAGTGCATAATAAACAAGGAAACTTAAAACAAAGTAAATGTCACCTTTGATTCTCCTGATGAGAGGACCAGTGGATTTCACAATCCAGCACACACATAAAAAGAAAAAGAGAGAACAAGCCTATTAGCAAAGCTCTCAGGCGAGGCTCGAATACAGAACACAGTCTCGCAGTCAATGGTTTTTAATCCATCCCTTTACACATTTATTTTGAGATATCAAATATTCCCAAAAGAGCCCGATTACCACTTGTGTAAGAAAGCACTCACCCAATATTATGGAGAATGTTGCCCCACCTCACCCGGCATTAGCTCAGGTACTACGGAGCCCCGCTCTGTGTAAATAACAAACACACAAAAAGAATCAATTGAAGGAAGTACTGTTGGGTCAAGGCAGGCCACTCGATATAACGTGGTTCACAGAGGCGCTTGTTTCTGTCTGCTGACTCACCTATCCGTCGGTACTCCAGACGTCCAACTGGGCTGTCTGTGGGAGGTACCGACGGTCTGAGTCAGGTCACTTTTATAAGCTATAGATCTCATAAGCCTACATACACATACCGAAAAAGGGGACGCCGCGCTCCTTGCTGAAAGCGTCAACAGTCCTCTTCCGGATATCTAGAGGTGTGTTCCGATTGGCTGGCGCGGCGCGATGACGCGACCGCGTCACGCCAGGAACTATGGGCTTTGTGGTTTTAAAACAACCCGTGTTTAGTCTGGGACGTCAAATCTATTGTATAGGAGTCTCGTATTTTCAAAATGTTATTAGAATGCAAAGTAGGCGTCATCCCGCATATTATCGTGACCCCCTCACATGAATAACAAAAATTTTTTTTAAACAAACATTTTTTTTGAAAGCGTTTTAAACAACATGCCGGCGACTTATAATTGAACTGGATAGGAGCGCCAACTTCATGTACCATCAAGACCTCGTGTGTCTTACTCACAAGGTCTCGTTCTGTGGTTAGTATCCGTATCATGTTTATGCTCTTAACACACCAGGAAAAGGCACAGTGAGATCTTACCTAGAATATCCATTGTAATCGCGCTACTCCTGCGCTGTATCAATTGGTTAATGGACAACAAACTATTTAGCACACACGCACCCAGGCTGCGAGCATAGTATCGTCTCCCTTAGTCTACAAGCCGAAGGTGCTCTGTCCAGAACACCTCCTCCAGTCTCATTCATCTCGTTCTTTAGTCTGGAAAGAACATTATAACACAGGTCATACACGATGTCAGTGATTGATAGGGCCCCCTCTGGCAACATATCGTCGTGTAGGTGTTATACTCATAACCCACTCACCATATGGTCATAAAGCACTCATACCCATGGGAAACAACAGATATACCTCACTCAGGGCATATCATTCATTCATGTCAAAGCACTGATTATCAGGTGCCTCTAGCTCTTGAGTGACATCCAAGGAATATCTTCATTCAATCCTTGCTTGTCTGTCCCCAATTTGTGTACCCATCGCTGTTCGCGCTGGAACAGAAAACTCTTGATGTCCGTGATATGGGCTGGTATCAAAGGTTGCTCTATCACAGTCCAATGCAGCTCGGACGACATATGCTTGGTTATTAAGAAGTGGTTCGTCAGTCTGGTCGACTGTCTTGAGCACCGAATGGAGCTTTTATGTTCACAAATGCGTGTCTTAATTTTGCGAGTTGTCATTCCCACGTATCTCTTATTGCATGGGCAGCTAATTAGGTACACTAAGTTGGAGCTATTACAATTTGTGAACCTTCGCTGCTCCCATGGTCTCCTAGTCCCTATATCGATAGTCTGAGATTTTGTTGTGTTAGGACAGGCTGCGCAATTCCCACAGGGATGGTGTCCTGTGGCCGCAGGCATGTCCCATAATGTGCCTAGCGATACAGAAAGGGGGGGTGATGAACAGAGTGTCTGAATTAAGCAGACCACTCTTACCCAGTCCAAAGATCAGGGCTTGATCCATCACCGTTATTTATCTCACTGCCCCATCCCAGCTCAGAACCTGGCTATATGCAAATTAGTCTGTCCCTGGCCCAGTGCATCATGGGAACAGGGCAGACCAAACTACAAAGCCAATTCTTCACCAGAAAGGAGACAAGCTACCGGGGACCGGTTTCTGGCATTTCAGCCTCTTCGGCCCGGCTTGCTTGAATCCTGATGGAGCAGTGAGAAAGGGACTCATGTCTGAGTATACCCTGCCACACCTATAGTGGCCAAAAACGATACAGAAAGGGGGGGTGATGAACAGAGTGTCTGAATTAAGCAGACCACTCTTACCCAGTCCAAAGATCAGGGCTTGATCCATCACCGTTATTTATCTCACTGCCCCATCCCAGCTCAGAACCTGGCTATATGCAAATTAGTCTGTCCCTGGCCCAGTGCATCATGGGAACAGGGCAGACCAAACTACAAAGCCAATTCTTCACCAGAAAGGAGACAAGCTACCGGGGACCGGTTTCTGGCATTTCAGCCTCTTCGGCCCGGCTTGCTTGAATCCTGATGGAGCAGTGAGAAAGGGACTCATGTCTGAGTATACCCTGCCACACCTATAGTGGCCAAAAACGATACAGAAAGGGGGGGTGATGAACAGAGTGTCTGAATTAAGCAGACCACTCTTACCCAGTCCAAAGATCAGGGCTTGATCCATCACCGTTATTTATCTCACTGCCCCATCCCAGCTCAGAACCTGGCTATATGCAAATTAGTCTGGCCCTTGCTCATTGCACCATCAGGATTCAAGCAAGCCGGGCCGAAGACGGCTGAAATGCCAGAAACCGGTCCCCGGAAGCTTGTTTCCTTCCCAGTGTAAGGATTGGCTTGGTAGTTTGGTTTGCCCTGTTCCCATCATGCACTGGGACAGGAACAGACTAATTTGCATATAGCCAGGTTCTGAACTGGGATGGTGCAGTGAGCTAAAAAACGGTGTTGGATCTAGCCCTGATCTCTTGACTGGGTGAGAGTATTCTGCTTAATTCAGAAACTCTGTCCATCACCACCCCTTGTTGTTAAATATTTTGTCCACCCTAAGCGTGGAAGGGTATACTCAGATGTGAGTCCCTTGCTCATTGCACCATCAGGATTCAAGCAAGCCGGGCCGACGACGGCTGAAATGCCAGAAACCGGTCCCCGGAAGCTTGTTTCCTTCCCAGTGTAAGGATTGGCTTGGTAGTTTGGTTTGCCCTGTTCCCATCATGCACTGGGACAGGAACAGACTAATTTGCATATAGCCAGGTTCTGAACTGGGATGGTGCAGTGAGCTAAAAAACGGTGTTGGATCTAGCCCTGATCTCTTGACTGGGTGAGAGTATTCTGCTTAATTCAGAAACTCTGTCCATCACCACCCCTTGTTGTTAAATATTTTGTCCACCCTAAGCGTGGAAGGGTATACTCAGATGTGAGTCCCTTGCTCATTGCACCATCAGGATTCAAGCAAGCCGGGCCGACGACGGCTGAAATGCCAGAAACCGGTCCCCGGAAGCTTGTTTCCTTCCCAGTGTAAGGATTGGCTTGGTAGTTTGGTTTGCCCTGTTCCCATCATGCACTGGGACAGGAACAGACTAATTTGCATATAGCCAGGTTCTGAACTGGGATGGTGCAGTGAGCTAAAAAACGGTGTTGGATCTAGCCCTGATCTCTTGACTGGGTGAGAGTATTCTGCTTAATTCAGAAACTCTGTCCATCACCACCCCTTGTTGTTAAATATTTTGTCCACCCTAAGCGTGGAAGGGTATACTCAGATGTGAGTCCCTTGCTCATTGCACCATCAGGATTCAAGCAAGCCGGGCCGACGACGGCTGAAATGCCAGAAACCGGTCCCCGGAAGCTTGTTTCCTTCCCAGTGTAAGGATTGGCTTGGTAGTTTGGTTTGCCCTGTTCCCATCATGCACTGGGACAGGAACAGACTAATTTGCATATAGCCAGGTTCTGAACTGGGATGGTGCAGTGAGCTAAAAAACGGTGTTGGATCTAGCCCTGATCTCTTGACTGGGTGAGAGTATTCTGCTTAATTCAGAAACTCTGTCCATCACCACCCCTTGTTGTTAAATACCATAATGTGCCTAGAGCTCGTGGTATTTCCCCTTTGGGACGCGTGTGGACCAGTTTGTCCTTTAAACTCTGCCCTCTTTTAAAGGCGAACAGTGGAGCTGGAATCGTGTCACCTCCAGTATTGAGAATGCACCAGCGTTTCTTTATTATTTTCTGGATAGCATTTGACTGCGTGGTGAACGTGCTCACACAAGTCATTCGATTTTGATTAGGTTTAGGTGGCAATATCTCCAATAGCCCCTCCCGGTTGTTGTTGGAGGCTCTCTTTTTTGATCTTCGAACTAGGCCTTTGGGATAATGCTTTTGTACAAGATCTTCTTTTAGGCAATCGGCATGGTGTTCAAAACGGTCTTTGGTGGAACAGTTTCTCTGTATGCGCAAAAATTGCCCATAAGGTAAATTATCTCGAAGAGATTTAGGATGACAGCTGTTATAGTCTAGTAGAGAGTTACGTGACATCGGTTTGCGGTACAGCTCTGAGGCCAAACCGGTAGTAGTGGGTATAATTAGCAGATCGAGAAACGCTAGATGGACTCTACTTTGCTCCATTGTGAAGCGTAGAAAGCGATTTCTCTCGTTCAGCCATTCGTGGAACCTTGTTAGTTCTTCTTCACTCCCTCTCCAGATCACTAAAATATCATCAATATACCGCTTCCACAGACGCATCTTGTCTGTGAAAGGGTTAGTGTCCGAGAAGATGTGCTCTGATTCAAAATTATGAACATACAGATTTGCTAACGACGGCGCAAAAATGCTGCCCATACTCGTCCCACTGATTTGAAGATAGAGCGAGTCTTCGAATTGGAAATTTTTTTCCGTCATGGCTATATTAGCCAGAGTCATTATGAGATTGACTGGGGTGATGGAATCTAGGTCTCTCTCTAAGAGGAGCGTTTCCACTACTTCTAATGTCTCTTTCTGTGGGATTGAGGTGTACAGACTCTCCACATCAAATGATACTAAGATGTCAGTATTACAATCAAAATCGATGTCTCTCAACAGTCTTAAGACATCCTTAGTATCTTTGAGATACGTGGGCATTGCACTCACCATTGGCTTTAAAAACACATCGACAAAGGTCGACAGAGGCTCTAAAAGGGAGCCGATCCCCGAAATGATAGGGCGACCTGGTGGTGGACGCTGGGGTTTGTGTATTTTAGGTAAGTGATAGAAGTAGGGAATTCTCGGGTTTACAGTGCAAAGGAACTGTCCTTCTTTAGCTGTTATCCAGCCCTCACTGAGGGCTTCTTCCACTATCTGTGCTATTTGCCTTGTCAGTCTTGCAGTGGGATCTGTGGTCAGCTTCCGATATGCTTTAGTGTCTTCTAGTTGGCGAAGACATTCTTGCCTATAGGCATCAGAGTCTAGTAACACCGTAGCCCCGCCTTTATCGGCCGGCTTGATGACCAAAGAGGAATTGTTAGCTAAACTCGTGACTGCATCTTGTTCTTGGCATTAGCTCAGGTACTACGGTACCCCTGTGATGACCATGGCCTCCTCTGTAAGACCCTAGTACATGATAGGGCAGGGGAATTAACCTACCTCTTAAAACGCGCCACAGGGCGCGTTTGCACACTGGTGAAGGGAGGGGGGGCTGAGCTGACGTGTGCAAACACACCCTGTGGCCGTTTTAATATGGGGTATAAAGTCCCCTTGAATCGTGAGTGTCCCTTGGGTCCAACTAGCCTACCAGGTATCTCCAGTTAGCGTCACAGAGCTGCGTTGCAGAGAGGTGTAAAAAGGGGCATGGCCTGGACCACATCTCTGCAACGCAGCACAGTGGCGGTTACTGGAAGCACCTGGTGGACTAGTTGGCCTCCAGGGGCCCTCAGGATTGAAGTGGAATTATTTCCCCAACTTAAAACGCGCCACAGGGCGTGTTTGCACACGTCACCTCAGACCCCATCCCCTCCCTTCACCACTGTGAACCAGGTGAGTAATTAATTAATTGTAGAGCAGGTTTATTGGTACAACCATCAACAGCAAGAGCTCGGCAACTGACTCTGATAAGACTGGAATGTTATCATTCATCCTATGATGTAGTGTACTCTATATTCTATTAAAGTGACAGTAATCATAACACATCCCCTAACCATAATAAAAGATAAAAATGAAACTTACAGGCAAGGGAGAAAATATAAAACATGTAAATAAGTAAATTGTATCAGTACAGAAGAGAATTGTATCAGTACATAATATATTGATTCAGTACATGATATAATCTCTGAATTTCCTGGGCAATTGTTTATCTCTTCTAGGAGTATTATACAAGTTACATCCTGAAGAGGTACCCTTGGAATTACCATCAAATTCAGGACCATTGATAGTATGATCCTTACACTTTGCTAACATAGACATGTTCCAAGTACAACCATTGTCTAATGTTACAACATTCTTCTTAATAGCAACAATGGTGAAAGGGCCACAAAAATTGGAAGTACCTTTGTACCCGTGCGTAGGTTTTTTCACAAGCACACAGTCACCCACATTCCACTTCCTCAGTTTAACAACCATCTTATCATCATACCGTTGCTTATATCTTTGTTGATACTTGGTTAACACATCCCTTCTTCTCAGTTCGCTTTCTACACTATCATCACAAACTTTCTCCGGAAGCCAAGCTGGATTAAGTTTAGAACTAGCCATTCTTCCCCTCATAGCTTCAAAAGGAGATTTTTGCATGATAGCATTAGGAACCGTGCGGTGTGCCCACCATGTCTCCTTTAACACACCACTAAAAGAAACCTTAGACTCCAAAGCTCTTTGTGCACAACTCTTTACAACCCTGTTCATTCTCTCAGCTAGACCATTGGCTTGAGGAGAATAAAGAGCTGTCTTCTGATGAACGATTCCAAGACTTTTGAGAAAAACATCCATTTCATTGGAGGTAAATTGTACCCCGTTATCAGTGAGCAAAAACTTGGGAACTCCTTCTGACACAAACACATCTTTTAAAAATTCAATAACAGCTTTAGAATTGACCACCCCCATACATTTTGAAACTACCCACTTCTAGATATAATCCACTAGCAATACCACAAACCTTTCATACGAGGGCATCAACTCAAAGGGATCAGCAATGTCAAGTCCTACCTTAGTCCAGACCGCAGTAGGCACTTCAACAGGAGAAAGAGGAGAGTGACAAGTAGTGCGTGATTTATCATTAACAGCACACAAGTGACAATCTTTCACCACTGCCTCAACCATACGATCCATTCCTGGCCACCAATATCTTTCTCTGAGACGTGCCTTGGTGAGACTTCTCCCCAAATGACCTTCATGAGCCAAGTTGACCACTTTTTCCCTTAACTCACCTGGAGGAACTACTCTGTCACCTCTCAAAATATTATCTTGCCAAAAAGTCAAATCATCCCTCACTGTCCAATACAGCTTAAGGTCATTGTCCAGTTCATCATAACTTGGCCAACCTTCTTTAATGACCCTTCTCAAAGATTGAAACACTATATCCTTCTCAACACAATCCAACCATTCATTTTTTGGAATGCTAGATTCTAGTACCCAATTCAAACGCTCAACACTCTCTGAAATACATTCTCGCTTTCAATAGGCAAGCGTGACAAACAGTCCGCAGGTTTGTTATTCTGACCTGGAATGTTTTGCAAACAAAAATTAAACTCTTGCAACCCCTCACTCCATCTCTTCAACCTTGGTGTCAAATGATCATTTTGATGACAAGAAAAAATCTGTACAAGAGGGCGATGGTCAGACTTAACAACAAATGGAATACCCCACAGATAAAATTTGAAATGATGTACTGACCAAAACACTGCCAAAGCTTCTCTCTCAATACAAGAGTAATTAAATTCTGCTTCTTTCAAAGCCCTTGACGCAAAGGCTACTACAACTTCCTCTCCATTCACTATTTGGGAAAGCACTGCACCAAGTCCTCTAAGACTGGCATCAGTCGTCAAGATGGTTTTCAATTTAGAATCAAAATGACCCAACGTGGGCATTTTTCCAATCTCCGCTTTTATAGTCTCGAAAGCCTTCTCACACTCACCTGACCAAATAAAACGTACACCCTTCTTCAAAAGAGTCCTTATAGGTTCAACAATAGTTGCAAATCCTCTGACAAATTTAATAAAAATGACTTGACTTGATCTTTATCTCCTGGAGCTGGTGCTTTTACAATACTCTCAGCCAGTTCCAGCTTTGTTTGTATCCCATTCCCAGAAATCACATGTCCCAGATAAGTAACCAAATTCAATCCAATGCGGCATTTTTCTTTTTTAACCGTGAGGCCCCTTTCACTTAACTTGTCTAAAACCGATCTCACCTGACCAAATAAAACGTACACCCTTCTTCAAAAGAGTCCTTATAGGTTCAACAATACTTGCAAATCCTCTGACAAATTTAATAAAAATGACTTGACTTGATCTTTATCTCCTGGAGCTGGTGCTTTTACAATACTCTCAGCCAGTTCCAGCTTTGGTTGTATCCCATTCCCAGAAATCACATGTCCCAGATAAGTAACCAAATTCAATCCAATGCGGCATTTTTCTTTTTTAACCGTGAGGCCCCTTTCACTTAACATGTCTAAAACCGATCTCAACACCACATCATGCTCACATTCATTCACTCCATAAATCAAAATATCGTTCTGAAAAAACATCACGTTGCGTAAGCTCCCAAGAACCATCTTCATTACTCTTTGAAAACAAGCGGCAGCCGAAGCCAAACCGAAAGGCATTCTTAAAAATTGATATGCACCTAAGGGCGTAACAAAAGATGTTAAATGTCTAGAATCTTGATGCAATACAATTTGGTGGTAAGCCGATGAGAGATCAAGTACACTGAAAATCTTCGCTCCTTTCAAAATGCTGATAGATTCTGATATATTCGGAAGAGGCTGTCGATCCACCCAAATCCATTCATTCAGTCCACGTAAGTCCACACACATTCTCACTGACTTTCCACCATCCTTGGGTGCCAAAACCACCGGACTTAACCACTCCGAAGACTCAATCTCTTGTATCGCTCCCAACTTCAACAATCTCTCTATCTCCAGCTTCAAAGGTTCGACCATCATATTAGGCACTTTTCTAACTTTATGCACACACGGTTTAGCACATTTTTTGAGAATTATTTTGTGTTCAAAACCTTTTAAACACCCCAGAGCATCCGAAAACACTTTGGGATAATCAGAAAAATACTTGTTGGAATCACACACGCTACCAACAGTTGAATGAACATAAGTAAGCAATTCTTCCATTAACAACACTTGATCTTGAGGACTTTTAGCACCTGGGTTGAGAACTATACCCAAGTCATGTTGATGTCTCCATTTAAGGAGATTATCACCTCTCACAGCTATGTACACCTTCCCAGGGATCTCCTTGCTTTTGAAAATAATATTAGCTACTACATAGCCTAAAATGTCATTTTTTGACCCATTGTAGCTCAGATGATTAATATCTGGAGGTAAGAGTGTTACATTTTCTAAACCAACAACTTCATCCCAAATCTTGTTTCCAATCAAAGTGAACGGAGATCCTGAACCTGCCATGAGTTTAAACACATACTTATTAATCCCTATGTTACAAAATGGCATATGAATCTGTTCAGAATCAATGTTTTCTTCATTTCCTTTAACATTTGACACTACCACCATACGTACAATATCCGATACACCATCACTCACTTCTTTTTTTTACTTGACTTACACACACGAGCATAATATCCTTTTCCCCCACAATTATTACAAATGCTGTCTCTTGCATAACAATTCGGAAAATTTGATGTATGAGAAAAACTTCCACATCTAAAACATCGCAATCTCTGATTGGAAAATGAATGTTGTTGACGAATATCACGCTCCTTCGTCATGGGAAACTCTTTACTAGAAGAAGGACAAGGTTGATTCTCCAGAGCATTCTTTTGAGAATGAGAGTTCTTCTGGATCAATTTATTTTTAGTCCCAACAGATACTTTAGCAACACTATCATGCACTTCTTCAGTAATATCATCTTCCTCCAACATATGCACCGTATCATGGTTTTTCTTTTTATTATCACTTGTAGTGTTATTCCCTTCCTCTCTGTTTTTCCTTATCTCTTTGACCCAAGTGGATGTATGTTCCATGCCCTCAACAATAGCTACGGCTGGAATGCCAGAAACCGGTCCTCGGAAGCTTGTTTCCGGTCCAGGGAAGGCATGGCTTGGCAGTTCGGGCTGGACTGTTCCCATGAGGCACAGGGTCAGACTGATTTGCATATAGCCATGTCTGAACTGGGGTGGCAGAGTGGGCTAAAGAACGGTGATGGATTAAACCCAGATCTGTTGACTGGGTGTGAGTGTTTGATTGGTTCAGATGCTCCGTCCATCACTACCCCTTTTTGTACCTCTTTGTTCGCCATAAGTTGGCAGGGTATGCTCAGACGTGAGTCCCTTGCTCACTTTGCCATTGGATTCAAGAAAGCCTGGCTGAAGACGGCTGGAATGCCAGAAACCGGTCCTAGGAAGATTGTTTCCGGTCCAGGAAAGGCATGGTTTGGCAGCTCGGGCTGGACTGTTCCCATGAGGCACAGGGTCAGACTGATTTGCATATAGCCATGTCTGAACTGGGGTGGCAGAGTGGGCTAAAGAACGGTGATGGATCAAACCCAGATCTTTTGACTGGGTGTGAGTGTTTGATTGGTTCTGATGCTCCGTCCATCACCACCCCCTTTTGTACCTCAACGATAGCTACAGCTTCTTTCAGAGTAGGATTCTTTGAAAGTAATTTCTCTTGGACTCTTGAGCTGTTAGTACATCTTACGAGCTGATCTCTCACCAGCGACTCAGACAATTCTTCAAAATCACATGTGCGTGCAAGGGTTTTAAGCGCAGCAACATATGTTCCAACTCGTTCTGTAGGACCCTATATGCATGTGAAGAATCTATGACGTTCTAAAACCACATTGATTCTGGGACCAAAATAGCGTTCAAACATAGACATGGACATCTCATGTATGTCAGAAGGTTCTCCATCCGCACCACCAACTGGTATAGTGTCCATGCTGTCATATACATGTCTACATTCGACTCCTAAATTGTGTAATAGAATTGCCTGCTTTCTGAACGCTGAAAACATTTCCCCCCCAATTGCTACCAAATACGAGTCACATAAATTTCTCCATCTTTTCCAAGGAAGTATAGGCTCTCCTTCTTCAGAGAGAAATGGTGGAGGTTGTGAAATGCTTGAAGTAGAAGCCATTATATCAAAGAGGAAGACGTATTTCGTAAATAGATACAATATATCCACAGTAAAAATTGCTTGCCACTACATGGGTGTAATTATAAAAGTAAAATAAAGAAAGTGGAAAATTAGTAATTCTCCCGTATATTTTCTTAATTCCCACAATAGTTTGTTACTCACTTCAAGTCCAAAATTACCAGGTAAATTGATGCGCTGATGTGTCCATCAACGTTGTTACTTCAAGTGCCTCTTCCAATTAGCGATAAATCAATGCGCTGCTGTGCGCATCAGCGTTGTTACTTCAAATCACACTTTATGAATTAAATCGATGCACTGTCGTGTGCATCGGCGTTTTGTTTACTAGCGTTGCCATGGAGATCCAAGATGGCCGCCAAAACGTGATGACGCTAAGCGTTACGCTGACTTCATGCGTTCAACGTCATCGGGTCAAAGTTCCTCACTCCTTAGAGTAACAAGAGCTGTTACGCACAATGGCAGAGTGGGGGACAACGTTGCGGACAGCTACCTGTTGGAGGGTTGAATTGCTACTCGTTCTGCACATCCGTCTGGGGCCCTGACGCTGTTGGTCTTCCCTGCCGCCACCGCAAGTTTCATCGCGGGGCCGCAGCGGGGGAAGACTGCAGCTCCCAGACTCCTCGGCGGACACGCCCACTTCCAGCAATCACCGCGCACGGAGGTGCATAAAGCCGAGCAGCTTCCTCCGCGTCGCGGACGGCGCCGGGCGAAGCCCGGGCAAAGGCCGGGCTATCTGTGGCCATCAGAGGCAGAAGGGGGCAGGGCAGGGCCAGCCCCCTGACATCCATCAATGGGTAAGCGCAAGAACATTGTTACCACAGAGGAGGGGGGCAAAAGAGCCAAGGTCCAGAGACATTCAGAGTCCATTATTTCATATCTTTCATCGGCTGTGGGGGTGCTAACCAAGGAGATAGCTAGTGCCGAACATGAATTGGGGCTCTCATCCTCCTTATCATCCACGGCACCAGATATTACTGACAATGGCAGAGGCCCTGTTGTCCCCCTAGTTCCTGAGGTGGTCATTGTAAAAAACAGACCAGTGGTGCCAGTACTGGACTGTCCTCCCACTACCGACACGCCCCCACTTCAAGCAGCCCAGAGGGATTTGATCCCGGGCCAAAGTCCCAAAAGGAACTCTGCTAAGAGGAAGAAGGTGGTGCCCAGTATGACCCCGCAAGTGGGGACTGACTCAAGTTTGGGTGATCAGTTGGAGGCGCTTTTTTGTGCAAGGATTGAGCACTTGATTGCAGACATTGCCTTTCAGGTCTCCTAAAGCAATGTACCTTAATAGATAAAATCGTTAAGGATCTTTCCTTGTTAAAAGGTGACACTGTTGCCCCTGGTATCCATGCTGTGGTTGATAAGCCCAATAGAACTACAGACCATCATTTGCCCCTTATCAGGGAGAACCAATTCATTAACTATTTCTCCCTGTTTGGAGGGTCCCTTACAGGGGAATACTGCAGCCAACACAACCACCTGTCCAAGAAAACCTGCTGCTACTAGTTTGACTAGTGGAAGTAAGCTGCATCTAAATCTACTTCCGGAGGCAGCCCCACTAGTAGCTATCTTCATTGGCGTACCCGCTCTAGTAGAGGGTATGGTAGAATCTAGCACCGATCTATTAAGAAAGGCTAGGTCATGGTGCGCAGAGGGTAGCAGTGGTGGGACCCAGTAAGCAGACAGGGTTCTTTCAGCCAATAGGGTGGGTTGGATAGGGAAATGCCCCAAGTTAGTGCAGGGGGATTGTGTAGTTGTTAATTTTGATCGACCGGACCAGGCTGAGAAACTCTTTTGGGATGGTGCCAAATTGGAGGGGGCAGTCTACATGAGACCAGTCCCATTGGGGTTCTTTTACCCACCTCACACTTTACATCGCCGTACTGAAACCTCGGGCTTACCTAGCAGAACCCAGTCCACAGCTGGAATTGGGGCAAGTTCAATGAGATCTATAAGGCAACAAAATAGAGGAAATCTAGGATCGCAGGCCGCACCAAACCTGGCACATACACACACTCATGGGGCGGGAGGAGGGGTAGTAGTAAGTAACCAATTTTCTCCCCTTTCAGACATTCAAGAAATTGATTGACAATCACCATCATCTCAGTCAGTTACTCTAGAGCACTACGATTTAAATGAGGTAACAGTTTGCAAATTGATAACATGGAACGTAGCTGGGATACGATCAAAGAGGGCGGATCCATCCTGGATTGTTTTCGTCAATAGCTATGACAATATAGCATGCCAGGAAACATGGGGTATATCACCCAATTCCTGGCTAGATGGCTATTTATCTTATTCTATCCCAGCAACTCCTAGCCTGCTGGTAGGGCAAAGGGCGGGCTTGTCCTCCTGTTTTCCCTTAACCTTAAAGGTAGCTTTAAGAAAGTCCCAAGCATTTCATCGAACATCTTAATTGTTGAATGGATTACTCCATCAAATTGTAATTTTTATTATTCTTGGGATAGGGGAAATGATCACGTAGCTGATTTGCAACAATGTCTTAATCTGTACAGTCAAACGAATTGCACTAATTATGAGATAGTTTTATTAGGAGATTTTAATGTACACCCTTGCAATGAATCATGTTTTCTAGGCGACCAGGAAGGGCAAATGGGTTTAACGGCACCCCATTTTGAGCACACCAAGGCAGGAGAGGCACTTGAGGAAGCCCTTGCTAGCTGGAACCTATATGAACCCTGCCTTAGCGAGGGAGGGATCAGAACGATTTCATATAAAGGTACTGACCCTGGTTCGATTTTAGATTATATCTTGATGACCCCGGGCCTAATACGCAGAGCATTGTCCTATAAAACTCTTGTTTCAATTCACAGTGACCATAATCCGGTTCAGTTAATCATGCAATGGGGAGTCCACTGGGAGGTCAAGCTCTGTCCCCCGGCTATTGATCATACCCTACGCCTTGTGGACCAAGGAAGAAGGATTAACTGGGCTAAAGTGGTCCCTGAAGATTTTATGGACAAGTTACTGCCCACAATTGAAGGCCATATGGCTACCTGCCAGGATCAACAGGCTACCCCCTTTGAAGTGATGAAGGCCTTTGAGTGTATATGCTCCCACGTTGCTGGAGCTCTAACGGCTAAACCTCTACAGGGCGGGTTCAAACAGCATCGCTGGTTTGACGCTAAGTGTTCTAAAGCCCACAAAGCATTAATAACAGCTTTGAAATCAACCCCGAGAGATAGGGTAGTGGTGGCCAGATTAAGAAAGGAGTATAAGGCAACTGTAAATGTGAGGAGAAATGACATCAAAAAGAAAGCTTGGGAAGACTTGCTTGCCTGTGAGGTTTTGCACAATAGCTCACAGTTTTGGGCCATAGTTAATCACCCTTTTTTTTCAGTGGGGGACAACACACTGACTGAATGTGTTATTCCTGACGATAAGTGGGTGAGGCACTTCGGGGAGGTATACAAGAATAACAAGAAATGCAGCCCCGGACTCTTTGTGGGAGTCGGGAGAGTATGCCCCCTTGCCCTTCTCTCCCGAGGATGTGGAGAAGCCAATAGCGGAGACCTCTAAAAAGAAGGCGCCAGGGTGTCCCTGCTGATTTCTATAGACACTCTCCGGGACTATGGGCAGGGATCCTATCAAAAGTATTTATGGCCGCAAATAGCAAAGTTTTCCCTAGTACTTGGTCCACCTCCATTATCGTGCCAATTTTTAAAAAAGGCCAGTGGGACGACCCAGGGTGTTATAGGCCAATTTCCCTTTTAGACTCTGCGATTAAGATCTTAGGCAGAGTCTTATTATACAAACTTAGGGAGAACATCGATAGATGTGGGGGGCTAGCAAACACCCAATACGGCTTCAGAGAAAAAAGGGGCACGGTGGAGCAGTGTTCCAACCTGCATCTGATAATATCTAAGTACACAGTTTCCAAGGAGGGGTCTTTGTTCTTAGCTTTCATGGACCTCTCCTCGGCTTTTGACCTTGTGAATAGGTCAAAACTGTGGGAGGTTTTAGTGCAGATGGGGGTGGACAAACCACTAGTCCATTGTTTAGCCTAGTTACATCAGGAATTATCTGCTAAAGCGAGGGTCACGAAGGAAGGGAGGTGCACAAGTCATTTCAAATCACTAAGAGGAGTGCGACAGGGCTGGATCCTGGCCCCCCTCCTTTTCACCATCTATATAAATGGCCTGGGTAAACATCTAGAGGCAGTTGAGGGGGACGTACCACGTATAGGAGAAGTGAAGATCCCAGCTCTCCTATACGCGGACGATGCTGTCCTGATAGCACGCACAGGGGTGGGCCTACAGCGTTTGCTTGATTCTTTCGGTAATTTTATGGACCAGTTGGACTTAAAGATCAATGCACACAAATCACATACTATGGTGGTAGGCCAACACAGAAATAAGAGGAAAACTATATCTTTTGCCTGTAAGGGAGAAGCTGTGTCGAGGGTGGAAGTTTTCCCCTACTTGGGAGTAATCTTTGATGTGAAGGGCACGTGGGGCCCACAAATAAAGGCTAAAAGTTTATCTTTGGTAAGAGCATCCTCAGCTCTGCTGAACTTTTCTAATAGGTTAGGTGCCAGGCCTATGGATGCCATATTAAAAATCCATGATTCTAAATGCATATCCATAGTCATGTACGGTTCTCCATTATGGGGTTATGGCTCACAAGAACCGATACAAAAGGCGGAAAATACATTTTTGAGACGCCTTTTATCCATCCCCCCAGTTCATCCCAACATTCTCAATTCATGGCGAGGTGGGTCTTGGCTATATCACTGATAGAATCAGAATGGCCCCCCTATTATTTTGGCTCAGGACATGGCTTAACGACGAGTTAACACTCAACCATTCTATTATGTCGGATGTCATGTCATTGGATCATGTATCGAAAATTCCCTGGCTTGAATATATTAGATATACCTTTGCACGGCTGGGACGTCCAGAACTTTATAATGTTCCCGCCAGCATGAGGCGGGAGGACGTGATCTGGACTAAAAAGAATTTTTGGGATGTGGCAAGAGTGGCTCGGGAAGAGCAGGAACTGACAAAACCAACGGTCAGACAACACTACCTGTTATTAAGTACGCCTTCCCTTGAGCCCTACCTTAGAATTGTAACTAAGCCATTTCACAGGTTTTTTTTAATAAAATTTAGATTTAATTTAATACATTACTCCTTAGGGTCCTACCACTCATGGTGCAAACCGGAAAGTGGCCCCCCATGTAGTTGTGACAAATTTACTGCACAGGATTCTATGCATTTCATTATGTTTTGCAGCTTGTACACGGCACCTAGGAAGAAATATTTGGCACCTCTATTAAGAGAGGCAGGTTTTATCCAAGTCAGGCCTGCCTATGTCTATTTACAGTCTTTATGTAGCACTCGTGTCATTTATTGTGTGGCCAGTTTCTTAGTGGCGGCCTATAGAATCAAATTAAAAGCGCCCACTAAGGGTTCCTGTACTGTTGAGCCTGTAACTCACTGAAATGTTTACAACACCTTTAGTTCTGCATTTGTCACTATTATATGTCTTATTACTGATTTTGCAATGATTGTGTATATTACGAAATAAGTGTTTTTTATATTGCACATAAATGTTTTATCGCTTTTATGATTTTAATGAATCGAATAAAGTGCAATTGACTGACTGACACAATGGCAGAGAAGCCGATTCCGATGCAGAGAATTCCGCGTGACAGAGCGTGCGATGTAAGGCACACGCAATCCAATTTAAATGAAAACACTGCATGTGGCAACGGGTAACAGAAGCAACAATCGCCAAATGAATCGACTAACAAGCAAAGTCCGAATGAAAGCTAACCAAAGTACAGTACTTGAGATTGCACAAATGAAGTACCGGAACCTTCAAAGTGGCAGTTGTAAAATTCCAGCTGATCAATAGTAACGAAGCTCAGCGTTCCGACGCAGCCTCCCAAACGTCTGTAATTCTCAACTTGCCAGAACCATATCCATATGACGGCAATATCACATAAAAAAAGATAATAAACGCTGATATAAGTCCAATGTAGATCCAATATCCAAATCCAAACCAAATCCAAACCAAATCCAAATTATAGGGGAGTTGATGGTTGTTGATGCTTGTCCCCAATCAAGCCTTGGTCCTCGTCGCCAGTGATAAAAGCTCTCAAACAGGTAGTAATTGTAGAGCAGGTTTATTGGTACAACCATCAACAGCAAGAGCTCAGCAACTGACTCTGAGAAGACTGGAATGTTATCATTCATCCTATGATGTAGTGTACTCTATATTCTATTAAAGTGACAGTAATCATAACAGTGAGGTTGCTGGAGAAGCCATCAGTCACTACGTCACAGCAACCCAGTGAGATAGCGCCACATCATCAATACCCATGCGCAGCCACGGAGCCAGGGAGTGAGCATCCACGGAGAGGTGGGGTACTTCTCATAGCTGACCAACGGACAGCAGCGAAACCAATTTCTGAAAATGAGGCGCAGATCAACAGCAAGGAAAGGCCTCCTATGTTCAGCCATCATGGATTGGGAATTCTGCTTCAATTTGACATGGCATCATATGCAATAAGTGAATACTTTAAAATGAGGAGTAGGGCAAATAGAGCGTGGGCGGGCTCTCGTCTCATACTACAGTAGCAAATCTCGTTCCAGTGATGCGGGGCAGTTTTCTTACCTGGTGAACTATGCAAGCAATAGAGTGAAGACTTTAAAACGAGGTGTAGGGCAAATAGAGCGTAGGAGGGCTCTCTAACTACAGTAGAAAATCTTGTCCAAGCAATGCGGGGCAGTTTGCTTACCTGATGAAATATACAAGCAATAGAGTGAAGACGAAAGTCCAGGTCATGGACATAAAAATAATTCCTTTCAGTATCAACAAGTAAAACTACTGGAGATTCAGTAGAATGTGGAAGGAATCGCAGACAGCGCATTCCAGCAGACAAAGGGAGCCAGAATAGTGGGGGCAGCCGGCGCCATGCGCGTTGTGCCTGCCTGTAGCTAACACACCTACTTTAGATAAGAAATTGCTTCACAATCCAGTCCAGATGGGCCGGATGAAAAGGAGAAAGGAGAGTGACCAAGAAGCATCATTTTCAATGGGAACCCAGCGTTTAGCATAAACGCTGACTTGACCCAATGAAAATGATGGGCGGGGCTTCAAGTCCCCTTCTGAAATCTCCTCATCTACAATATATCTCGTTAGAGCGAGCAGCGCATGCGCGCTGCAACGCTAGGCGAGACCTAAGAACAAGCCCTCTTCCTTAAAAACTGTCCTAGTTTCAAGTTCCGCTCAGCAGGCACGACAAGCTATCAAACGAACTCGGGAATGAAATGTCTAAAACGCTCGTCCACTCCGCTGCTCTAGACTACCAAGATCAATCAGTCAGGAACCTACAGGCAGCTGATCTTTGGGCAAAACACACCTACCATGCTAATTTCAAAAAGCTAATCACCAAAATGGCACATCAGATATCTTGGCTAGCTGACAAATCAGAAAACGGCTTCACGCTCACACGCCTGGTCAGCTCTAGGTAGTTAGACCAAACTGGGACTGAATTCGATCACAAACAAATACATGTCAACACGTCAAATGACAACTTATGTGACACAGGTTTGGGGGATCACCAACCTCGGACTTCCTACCTGCAAAAAAAAAGAGAAAGTCTAAGCAACCTTTATAGGCTCTAACTTTCTTGTAAGGAAACACTTGTGCCTATTACTCGTGTTTGCCCTGCTCTGCTGAGAGAAAGACAGGCCCTTTAAAAACCACAGTTCCTGGAACTGGGCATTTGTTCATGCAGACCTGCCATGATTGCTTACCTCTCAGCAGAACACCCCATCTTGGCAGGAAGATTCATGAAATTAATGCATTCCTTTGACAGATTACTACACAAACTTTACCCACCCTGACCAACTGCATTGAATCAGAAAATCTCTGGAGTCCGAGCTCGGCTGATCACGCCTCTTTCGGACAGGGCTACTTACCAAGGCCTGAGAAACATGCCGTAATTCACGTGACTCCAGTCTCAATAGCATCTTGCACAGTTCCGCCTTCATGGGACCATGTTGCGACTTGCGATGAATCAGCCACAATAGCACGTCACACACTTTACACGGTTTTGTGATCCTAATAAACATCCCAGTATATACCCCATGCCCATGCCGGCTAAGGCATACAGCAGGCACTTTATGGAGGCCACGCCAGGCAGAACATTATCAATATGGTCTGGACCACTTAGCGAGGCCCATGAACGGTCCCTGTGACTGGTGAGGAACTAGTCATAACAGTACTATACTTACCCTTTGCAAAACGCGGGGGCGAAAATAACGCCTTAGCGAATCCTGCAGCTGCGACTGTGAGGAATCAAACAGATCAGCACTTATGCCCTTACTCCTTCCCAGGGACCCAAAAAACTCCCCTTAGAATACCTGTGGCTTTCCATTCCACCCACATGCCCACTTTTTATTGAACCAATATAAAATGAGGCTTGTGAGGACTGGGTTAAAATAGCACTTTACACAACTTTCATATTCTATTGTATTGTAATTACATTTATATAGTGCTTACTACCCCTGATGAGGCATCAAAGCGCTCTTTCTGCGAGTATCACGCTACTCAGGAACCCATAAAGGAATAGCAGTGAATTAGTATACTGGAATACGAAATTAATTTGAGTGGTGGACATGTTAGTTAGTTATTTGGATTGAGCAGAATGGTGGAGGGATACAAGAGGGCAAAAGGTTTGCATTTATATATTGCTTGCTACTCGTGATAATGTGTTGAAGTGCTTTTTTTGTGAGTAGCACTCTACTCTGGAACCCATAAAGGATTAGTATTGAATTAGTATAGTGAAAATATGAAAGCAATTTCAGTGGTGGATATGTTAGTCAGTTATTTGGATTAAGAAGGCTAGTGGAGGGAAAGAAGAGGGGGATGGTTTGCATTTACACAGCACTTGGGCCCCAGATGAGGTGGCAGAGTTTTTTTTTAGCGAGTAGCACGCTACTCTGGAACCCATAAAAGATTAGCAGTGAATTAGCAGAGTGAAATATGTAATTAATTTAAGAGGTGGACATGTTAGTTAGTTATTTGGATTGAGAAGGATGGTGGAGGGATGGAAAAGGTTTGCATTTATACAGCGCTTGCTACCACTGATAAGGTGTTGAATTGCTTTTTCGGCATGTAGCATCCTATTCCAGAACCTAGGAGGCCCAGCCATTTTTTTTGCAAGGTGTATATTAGGACTCGTATGCCTGACCTGCAGGCTTTGACATTAATTTTTTAAACTATGTATGTTTTAACATGTTTAAATTTTTTTTGCGCTCACCTGTTTTCAATGTCTTTTTATAGAGAACTTTGTTATGATTTCAACTAATCATACAAATAAAGAAATGTTATGATATGGGCTAGGGTATCCCTCCAGTAAAATTGTTCTTTGAGATTTCCTGAAAGTTCTCTATTTCCACATCAAAAGGTGTGTTTTCCACTTACCCTGTCCTGTAAAACTCCCACTTTCCCATGCAGCATTAAGATGGCATCATAATTTCTAACATATCTTGGGCCATCAAACTTAATTACTCATTTCCCCAATAGAGTTTATCCCTGACTCCACCACCAAATATTGTATGCTCCTCTTTCCCCAACTAGATGTCCATTGCTGCCATGGATTTCTCCACTCCCTCCTGATTCTTTCATATCATATCAATTGCCCCATCATCTCTTTCTGGGCTCAAGCACATATTCAATAGCCAATGTCTTTCCTTCTTCATTTTCAGCTACTTCTCTCCTCGATTGAGGGATTGAACACAACTCATGTTGTCTCGCTTACTTTGCTTTCCCTCCAGGTGACCCAGAGCTGTCGAAGTCCCTCGCAACAAACCCAATACACAATCAAACACTGCAAATAAGTATCTATTTTCTTTCTATACCTTTCATCTAGATTCACAATTCTTTGAGAACTATAAAAACCCTCCAGGAGCGGAGGAAACTGACAAAATAGAAATTTGCCTAGCATCGTATCGTAACGGTAAGTTTAAATTCTATTAAGGACATATGCTATGTCTTTCTTCGCTTTATTATTTAACAAATCTCATAGCAGCCCAAAATACAAAACTAAAAGCAAAAAACATCAACTCCCATGAACCATAGGGAGCTCCACAACATTATAGTCCATTATCCTGGCATATAGTCCCTTTACACTGTTATCGCCTCCTCTTTCTTCGCACGAGACACGCCAAGAGAATCTTCACTGGTCCTCCTTCGAACCGTAATTTCCTAGAAAAATAACGGCAGCGTAAGGGACCGAACCAAAAACACTGAACATACAAGTGTCAACATCTGTTACTGAAACAGAAAAATCACCAGAGTGACAGTTGGAACAGTTAGCAAGTTACTTACCACCATAAGGGAAGGGTTCGCCCTGAAGGCGCTTTGGGCGGGATACTCCTTGCCTCCATGTCCTTAATAGAATTGAAACTTACTGTTACAATGCTAAGCAAATTTCTATTCTATGTCAGAACCGGAGGCTCAGATTATGCTAGTTTAAAGCTTACTTACCACTAACCGAGCAACCTCTATTACCGGTTGGAAGTAAAATCTCTTGAAGGTCGAGACCGAGGACCAATCCGCTGCCCGCATCAAGTCCTCCAGACGGGCTCCCAAGGAAAAAGCTTTTGAGGGCATATTACCCCTTGTCGAATAGGCGCCAATCTGTTTTGTGTCAATGGCTACTTCCTGCATGGTCCAACGCACCCACCTAGCAATGGTGGGGGAGGAGGCAGCCTTGTGGGGCTTCTTTAGGGCAATAGGTAACTGGCATTCGCCCAGAGGACGTAATTCCTGAGTCAGTTCTTCATACGCCTTGAGTCAGCTCACGACAAACAGTTTTGGAACATCCAGAAAGGCCAGATAAGAGACCATGCGATTGAGGGATTTGGTGCGATGTCCCACAGTGAAAACCACCCCCTCCGGGGAAAACATCCTTGTAGAAACACTCAAGGTTCTTACATCAGAAACTCTCCTGCTGGAGACCAAACACAGCACCATTTCCAGCTTAGCTGAGAGATCTTTCAATGAAAGATACTTATTTGGCTGCCAAGACAGAAAAAGATTCAAGACCAGATTGATGTCCCATAATGCAGAATAACGCGGTTCTGGTGGTAAGGAGAGGCAAATACCACACAGCAATCTGCAAATGAAGGGGTGTTCTCCCACAGGTGCCCCTTTCACTGGGACATGACACGTGGAAATTGCTCATCTAATCGCGTTGATTGAGCGATATGCCAAGCCATCCATTGCCAGATCAGCCAGAAAATTCAAAATCTGGACAACGTCCACTGCCACAGGATCCAGGTTCCTTCGAAGAACCAGCGAACACATCTTGTCCAGGCTGACCAATAACATTTGGTAGTGCTGTCTACCCATGCCTTTGACAGGAGGAGTTAAGCCAGTTGCGATAGGCCTAGGAGCGACCAGCGCTGCCTGAAAGTTGCCAAGCCATCAACTGCAGGGACCCTTGAGCCGTGAGGTGGTGTGGCACCAGCTCCGGGTTCAGAAGAAGATGAGGAAACCGGGGGAGTTGGATTGGAGAATCCCAAGAAAGTTCCAGTAGAACTGGAGACCAAACTTGCGATCTCTAAAATGGAGTCACCATCACCAGCTCCACCCCCTGATGATGGATCTGAGCTGCCGCTCTCGTGATCATCGGAAACAGGGGAAACGCATACCCTTCCTCCTGACTCCCGTTCTGGAAGAAGGCATCCGTGGTCACGGCCAATGGATCTGGCCTCCAACTGAAAAATCACGGCACTTGATGATCGAGACGCGATGCAAAGGGGTCAGTTGAGAACGTCCCCCACAGACCTTGAAAAACTCATGGGTCCAGGTTCCACAGGCTGGTGTCGCGTAGATGTCTCGAGTGCCAATCCGCAACCTGGTTGGCTTGCCCCGGAAGGTATTCTGCCATCACAGAGACGTGATGGGTTAGACAAAAGTCTCAGAAATATTTTGCTAGGTTCGCCAGGGTCTGAGATCGGGGACCCCCTGGACGGTTGACAAACCGGACCACCAAAATATTGTCCATCTTGAGAAGGACACACAACTGCACCCTGTCCTTGGTCCAACAACGGACGGCAAAGGGCCCTGCCAGGAGTTCCAGGCAGTTGATGTGAAGGGCATGCTCGTCTAATGACCATACTCCGCCAGTGGAGAATTCCCCACAACAGGCGCCCCAACCGATCCTGCTGGCGTCGGACTTTATGATCAGGTCTGGAACGACCCGAAAATTGCCTGGCCATTCCATGCCTACATGTGCGCTCGCCACCATGCTATTTCTTCCCTTGCTTCCGAATTGAGCGGAACTGACCGGGCATAAGACAGACTCTTCCACAAATGGTACACCTTCAGGCACTGGAGGGCCTGATAGTGCAGGGGGCCTGAGAAAAAAGCCTAGATGGAAAAGAAGAGAAGTCTCAATAGCCAGACAATTTGCCTTAGCGCCGTGCGAGGTTTGGCCATGGTCTGTCGTAGCTCGTGGTGGATCTTGGCCATTTTTCTAACCGGAAGGCTCAAAGAAGATTGGACCGAGCCAACATTGAAACCAAGAAAGGTCACCCTCTGTGAAGGAATGAGAAGTGACTATGGCTTGTTGGTACCAAACCCCAATCCCTGTAGAAGGTTCACCTCTTGTTAGAGTAGAGTACTCAAGGTCTTGGGGCACTGTGTCGTGAGGAGATTATCGTCTAAATAAACGATCATGCATATGCCTTGTGCTCTAAAAAACTCCACCGCTGGGTGGAGCTCCTTGGTAAATCACCAAGGTGCCAAGGAAAGACCGAACGGAAGGGAGTTAAACTCGTAGATCCGGTCCCTCCAACGGAACTGCAGAAAACGCCGGTGGGATAGGTATATTGGGACCACCAGATAGGAGTCTTTTAAATCCAACCGCACCATCCAATCCGATGGAAGCAGTACATCCCTCAAAAGGTGGATCCTCTCCATCTTGAAGTGGCAGTACACCAGCCACCAGTTGAATTCCTGGAGGTTGATAACCGGCCGGCGGCTGCCGGTGGATTTTTCCACTAGTAAAACATTGCTCAAAAACCCGTAGTGATGCAGGGCCAATCAACAGATGGCCGCTTTTGCACCTGAGCGCGGAGACCTCTTCGTCAATCAGGTCCGCCTCATGAGTTGTAAAGCAAATAGGCCGGGGAAGGCTTTCCTGTCGAGGGTGTTTGTAGAACTCTATATGGAAACCTTGTACGGTTTGCAAGACCCATGCATCTGAGGTGATGGAGCGCTATGGGTCTAGAAAGCCCGCCAACCGACCCCCAATGCGGACCTGAGCAGAAGGCATAACACTTATCAGTAGAATTGCAACCTCTGGCATTATTTTTGTAGCCTCCCCGACCTCTAAACTGCTGCCCCCTGGTGGGGTAGAAGTTGGTATGTTGGCGCTGGTGTTGTACTGACCACAACTGGAGCCTTGTCTCTTGAGGAGATGCTGTTGGAACCCACGGCCAACCGAGTGGCCCCTGCCTCGGCCGGCCCTGTGGAAAACTCGCTGGCTGAAAACTCGCTTGATATTCGACTGCGCCTTACCCAAGGAGGTAAAGGTCATCACGATACAATCTCCTTTACAAAGGGGTCCCCAAAAAGGCCACTCTGAGCCACTGCACCCGCCTCCGAGGAGGCCAGGTCCTCCAGTTTGGGGTCCAGCTTGATCAGCAATGAGCGACGTCGCTCCATTGACAGCACACAATTGGCCTTACCCATGAAAATGATGGCCTGCTGTGCCCAGTTGGACAGCAGTTCGGGTGATATAATGGAACCAGAAACTTTGGCCTCTTCTGCCATGTCCAAAATCTTTGTCAAGGGACAAATGGCATCCAGAAGCTTATCTTGGCATGAACGCTAAGACCTATCAATACCTTTACGCGGATCTTTCATGTATTTAGCCATTTTTTAATCCAGTTCCGGTGTACAAGCAACCTTGCCCTCAAAGGTGGGTCTTGGACATTCCGCTTTAAGGCAGCCTTGGTCCTCCTTCTCAAGTGGTTTAGAAAGACGGCCGGCAACAAACTTTGCCACCTTGTCCCTGGGCGTCCAGGCAGCAGACCGTGGATGGACAATCTCATCCGGGTCCAGCATGCTGGAATAGTTCCCTGGGGCCGTGGGAGAAGTGAACACAGGGCACCAGGGACATTAAGACCTCGCCTCATCATTTAAATTCCCCGGGGAGTCCTCATTGGGATCAGAGGAAGGCAAACCAGAAGTTTCAGGGGGCTCCAGAGCTGCCTAAGGGGTTGGAGGGGTGTGTGTCCCTTGCTCCAGAAAGGCACTTTTAAGGCGCGCAAACACGTCTTTGTCTACCCCCTCTGAACGTTTCTTTTTAGATGGGGGGGTTCATCTCCTGCGGTGGGAGCAGGCATGGGGCAGGGAACTTTGCACAAGCCTGCACCAATTTGCGCACGCCTGGACAATCGTGTCCGACAGGTGTTGCTCCATAGACCCTACCACCTCATGGAACAACCTGTATATGGAGGAATCAACAGCATTGAAAAATTCATTGTCCCATTGCATATATGGCTGGGACTCTTCCTCCTCGTAGGTACAACCCTGCACCTCCATTATCCCAAAAAATAAAGGGCCAACTAAATATTTTCCCAAAATTTTAAGAAGTATTGGATAAAGCACAAGTACGCTTCACTACTAAATATATTACATTCCAAGAATTGGTAGTTGGAGCGCAAGTACGCTTAGCGTTTAGGGCAGCTGGGGGACCCAGACAGTGGCAGGAGTAGACCCAAGGTCCACAATAGGGTTTCCACCACTCTTGCGCAGAAAAACATCAATACAAACAAAACTATACAAATTACACGCCCTCCGTCATCGACGCAGTTCAACCACAATACAGAACCCTACCGGGGCATACAATGAGGAACATGCAGGGAATACAGACCCGAACAGCCGGCTGCGGTGGACCATACTCTGTCAACACTTCTCCCACAGTGCAATCTCTCCGATTTGAAGAGATGCGCGCAGCGGGAGCAGCGAGACGAGGCAGTCCGCCTAGCGGGCATACAGAGCACTGCAAGCGCAATGGCGCCGCCCACATAAGAAACGCAGAGCTACAAAAGGGGGTGGTGATGGACGGAGCATTTGAACCAATCAAACACTCACACCCAGTCAACAGATCTGGGTTTAATCCATCACCGTTCTTTAGCCCACTCTGCCACCCCAGTTCAGACATGGCCATATGCAAATCAGTCTGATCCTGTGCCTCATGGGAACAGTCCAGCCCGCACTGCCAAGCCATGCCTTCCCTGGACCGGAAACAAGCTTCCTAGGACCGGTTTCTGGCATTCCAGCCGTCTTCAGCCAGGCTCACTTGAATCCAGTGGCAAAGTGAGCAAGGGACTCACGTTTGAGCATACCCTGCCAACTTATGGCGAACAAAGAGGTACAAAAGGGGGTGGTGATGGACGGAGCATCTGAACCAATCAAACACTCACACCCAGTCAACAGATCTGGGTTTAATCCATCACCGTTCTGTAGCCCACTCTGCCACCCCAGTTCAGACATGGCCATATGCAAATCAGTCTCACCCTGTGCCTCATGGGAATAGTCCAGCCTGAACTGCCAAGCCATGCCTTCCCTGGACCGGAAACAAGTTTCCTAGGACCGGTTTCTGGCATTCCAGCCGTCTTCAGCCAGGCTCGCTTGAATCCAGTGGCAAAGTGGACAAGAGACTCACGTCTGAGCATACCCTGCCAACTTATGGCGAACAAAGAGGTACAAAAGGGGGTGGTGATGGACGGAGCATCTGAACCAATCAAACACTCACACCCAGTCAACAGATCTGGGTTTAATCCATCACCGTTCTTTAGCCCACTCTGCCACCCCAGTTCAGACATGGCCATATGCAAATCAGTCTGATCCTGTGCCTCATGGGAACAGTCCAGCCTGAACTGCCAAGCCATGCCTTCCCTGGACCGGAAACAAGCTTCCTAGGACCGGTTTCTGGCATTCCAGCCGTCTTCAGCCAGGCTCACTTGAATCCAGTGGCAAAGTGAGCAAGGGACTCACGTTTGAGCATACCCTGCCAACTTATGGCGAACAAAGAGGTACAAAAGGGGGTGGTGATGGACGGAGCATCTGAACCAATCAAACACTCACACCCAGTCATCAGATCTGGGTTTAATCCTTCACCGTTCTGTAGCCCACTCTGCCACCCCAGTTCAGACATGGCCATATGCAAATCAGTCTGACCCTGTGCCTCATGGGAACAGTCCAGCCCGAACTGCCAAGCCATGCCTTCCCTGGACCGGAAACAAGTTTCCTAGGACCGATTTCTGGCATTCCAGCCGTCTTCAGCCAGGCTCGCTTGAATCCAGTGGCAAAGTGGACAAGAGACTCACGTCTGAGCATACCCTGCCAACTTATGGCGAACAAAGAGGTACAAAAGGGGGTGGTGATGGACGGAGCATCTGAACCAATCAAACACTCACACCCAGTCAACAGATCTGGGTTTAATCCATCACCGTTCTTTAGCCCACTCTGCCACCCCAGTTCAGACATGGCCATATGCAAATCAGTATGACCCTGTGCCTCATGGGAACAGTCCAGCCCGAACTGCCAAGCCATGCTTTCCCTGGACCGGAAACAAGTTTCCTAGGACCGGTTTCTGGCATTCCAGCCGTCTTCAGCCAGGCTTGCTTGAATCCAGTGGCAAAGTGAGCAAGGGACTCACGTCTGAGCATACCCTGCCAACTTATGGCGAACAAAGAGGTTCAAAAGGGGGTGGTGATGGACGGAGCATCTGAACCAATCAAACACTCACACCCAGTCAACAGATCTGGGTTTAATCCATCACCGTTCTTTAGCTCACTCTGCCACCCCAGTTCAGACATGGCCATATGCAAATCAGTCTGACCCTGTGCCTCATGGGAACAGTCCTGCCCGAACTGCCAAGCCTTGCCTACCCTGGACCGGAAACAAGTTTCCTAGGACCGGTTTCTGGCATTCCAGCCGTCTTCAGCCAGGCTTGCTTGAATCCAGTGGCAAAGTGAGCAAGGGACTCACGTCTGAGCATACCCTGCCAACTTATGGCGAACAAAAAGGTTCAAAAGGGGGTGTTGATGGACGGAGCATCTGAACCAATCAAACACTCACACCCAGTCCACAGATCTGGGTTTAATCCATCACCGTTCTTTAGCCCACTCTGCCACACCAGTTCAGAAATGGCCATATGCAAATCAGTCTGACCCTGTGCCTCATGGGAACAGTCCAGCCCGAACTGCCAAGCCATGCCTTCCCTGGACCGGAAACAAATTTCCTAGGACCGGTTTCTGGCAATCCAGCTGTCTTCAGCCAGGCTTGCTTGAATCCAGTGGCAAAGTGAGCAAGGGACTCACGTCTGAGGATACCCTGCCAACTGATGGCGAACAAAGAGGTACAAAAGGGGGTGGTGATGGACGGAGCATCTGAACCAATCAAACACTCACACCCAGTCAACAGATCTGGGTTTAATCCATCACCGTTCTTTAGCCCACTCTGCCACCCCAGTTCAGACATGGCCATATGCAAATCAGTCTGACCCTGTGCCTCATGGGAACAGTCCAGCCCGAACTGCCAAGCCATGCCTTCCCTGGACCGGAAACGAGCTTCCTAGGACCGGTTTCTGGCATTCCAGCCGTCTACAGCCAGGCTTGCTTGAATCCAGTGGCAAAGTGAGCAAGGGACGCACGTCTGAGCATACCCTGCCAACTTATGGCGAACAAAGAGGTTCAAAAGGGGGTGGTGATGGACAGAGCATCTGAACCAATCAAACACTCACACCCAGTCAACAGATCTGGGTTTAATCCATCACCGTTCTTTACCCCACTCTGCCACCCCAGTTCAGACATGGCCATATGCAAATCAGTCTGACCCTGTGCCTCATGGGAACAGTCCAGCCCGAACTGCCAAGCCATGCCTTCCCTGGACCGGAAACAAGCTTCCTAGGACCGGTTTCTGGCATTCCAGCAGTCTTCAGCCAGGCTTGCTTGAATCCAGTGGCAAAGTGAGCAAGGGACTCACGTCTGAGCATACCCTGCCAATTTATGGCGAACAAAGAGGTACAAAAGGGGGTGGTGATGGACGGAGCATCTGAACCAATCAAACACTCACACCCAGTCAACAGATCTGGGTTTAATCCATCACCGTTCTTTAGCCCACTCTGCCACCCCAGTTGAGACATGGCCATATGCAAATCAGTCTGACCCTGTGCCTCATGGGAACAGTCCAGCCCGAACTGCCAAGCCATGCCTTCCCTGGACCGGAAACAAGCTTCCTAGGACCGGTTTCTGGCATTCCAGCCGTCTTCAGCCAGGCTTGCTTGAATCCAGTGGCAAAGTGAGCAAGGGACTCACGTCTGAGCATACCCTGCCAACTTATGGCGAACAAAGAGGTACAAAAGGGGGTGGTGATGGACGGAGCATCTGAACCAATCAAACACTCACACCCAGTCAACAGATCTGGGTTTAATCCATCACCGTTCTTTAGCCCACTCTGCCACCCCAGTTCAGACTTGCCCATATGCAAATCAGTCTGACCCTGTGCCTCATGGGAACAGTCCAGCCCGAGCTGCCAAACCATGCCTTTCCTGGACCGGAAACAATCTTCCTAGGACCGGTTTCTGGCATTCCAGCCGTCTTCAGCCAGGCTTTCTTGAATCCAATGGCAAAGTGAGCAAGGGACTCACGTCTGAGCATACCCTGCCAACTTATGGCGAACAAAGAGGTACAAAAAGGGGTAGTGATGGACGGAGCATCTGAACCAATCAAACACTCACACCCAGTCAACAGATCTGGGTTTAATCCATCACCGTTCTTTAGCCCACTCTGCCACCCCAGTTCAGACATGGCCATATGCAAATCAGTCTGACCCTGTGCCTCATGGGAACAGTCCATCCCGAACTGCCAAGCCATGCCTTCCCTGGACAGGAAACAAGCTTCCTAGGACCGGTTTCTGGCATTCCAGTCGTCTTCAGCCAGGCTTGCTTGAATCCAGTGGCAAAGTGAGCAAGGGACTCACGTCTGAGCATACTCTACCAACTTATGGCGAACAATGAGGTAAAAAAGGAGGTGGTGATGGACGGAGCATCTGAACCAATCAAACACTCACACCCAGTCAACAGATCTGGGTTTAATCCATCACCGTTCTTTAGCCCACTCTGCCACCCCAGTTCAGACATGGCCATATGCAAATCAGTCGGGCTGGTGCAAAGGTGCCTGCGTTGAGGGGAATAATTGTTTATGTGCAGGAAGGTGTCCCTTCCTGCACATAAACAATTTGAAATGGTGTTTTGAAACTTCTATGTGTGCTGCTTAATGCAGCACAAATAGAAGTTGAAAACGTAATTTTTTTTAAAATGGTTGTTTGTGTGCATGAAGAGACACCTTCCTGCACATAAACAGTCACAAGAGGTGATTTCCTTGTTCTATATGTGCTGCAGAATACAGCACCCTTAGAAAGAAGGAAAACAAGGAGAAATGAAAACATGTCTCCTCGTTGTGCCTCCCTAAGCCTTCCGTGGCGAGGCGTAGCATTCTGAGGCATTTACATGTTTACGATTTCTTGTAAATCTGGAAATGTGGCAGAATCCATAGGTGTTGGGTGGGAACACCCACAGCAACACCCATGGCACGGGCCTTTCATGCAAAGTGTTGCATGTAAAGGGCCCACATTTATAAGGACACGAAAAGACATGCAGGGTGGCTTTAGGTGTCCTCGTAAATATGGGACAGCAGGTTGAGCCGCCGGTGCGTCACAAAAAGTGACACAGCGGCGGCACATGGGGCTTGTAAATAAGCCCCAACATTTGTAGTTATTCACCTATTTTGCGCAGTAATACCTGCACAGACCAATACCTGGCCTGGGAGCACAATCAATTATAGAGAAATATTACACTACAATGGTGTAAAATTACATGTGAGTAAATAGATGTACAGTTGTAAGTTTATGCTTTCTAAATTTCAAAATTGAATTTGCTCTTCAGGTCATGTTATTTGTGTACCTAGAAACGAACATATTTGGACAACTTGCTTTGCAAATTAGGGATCCATTTCCTTGACTCTTATAGATAAAAGCTCTTCTAGAAATGTTTTAAGAAAACCCTTTTTTTTTACAAGAGCATTTTTTATAGGTTTGAATGTATCTCTTTTCTCTCCAACAAAGCCAACTGTTTCCTTCTAAAAGGGAAATTTTGTTATACAACTGTATTATGGTTTGTTTTAGCTTGTTTCTTCACTTCTGGTGAGAGACACTCTATTTTGACAAATATACTCTTTTAGAGGACATTTTCCAATCATTGCGTACGGATTAGCACCTAGATTCATCAAAGTCCCGTTTTGCGAGTCTGTAATAGCAATTCATAAGGAATCGCTATTACAGACTCGCAAAACGGGAATCATGTACAAATCGCAATTTATTTTGCGAATCCTACAGCTTCCTTATTTGCGATTAGCAAATTGCTAATCACAAATAAGTAATGACTCCCCATTCATTCCTATGGTCCCAAAGGCCCATAGGAATGAATGGGGAGTCATTCCTTATTTGCGATTAGCAATTTGCTAATCGCAAATAAGGATGCGATTTCAAGGGTGCCAGGGGCGTCCAAAGGACACCCTGTGGCACCCCTGAAATGTAAATTTAGCCTGATGTTGCGCACACACATGTCCAAAGGACATGTGTGTGTGTAACATACCACTTAGAAAAATGCACTAAAGTGCATTTTTCTAAGTTTTTGCTATTTACCACGAAGTCAGACTTCGCGGTAAATAGGGGCCAGAAATAGCGAATTTGCAAATAAAAAATGGTTAATGAATTGCATTTAAGGAATCTCAAATAGAGATTCCTTAAATGCAATTCCTCGCAAATATGCACCCGGGCTCATAGGCTCCCTAAGCCAATGACACTGCTGCAATGCAGCTTTGTGATTCGTTCCGCTAAGTTACCCTAAGCCAATCACAATGCTGCATTGCAGAGTTGTGATTGGTCTGAGCGCTGTGATTCAGTACTCCGACGGGGACAAGGAGCCTGTTCCACACAAGGCTTTGTAATGCAGCCTGGTGGGAACATGCAAAGAGTGCATGAAGGTTTGGTTGGCTTAAGACGGCCGGTCAAACATTCATGCGCACTTTGAGTGGGCAAACCACTCATCCCCTATCTCCTGCTCTGACAGGCCCTGCTTCTCCCCACACCTAGGAATGGAAAAAGAAAAAAGATAACGCATTTTGTTAGTATCATTTTCTTTTTCCTCTCCACTGCCTTTAAGCCGTGGGCGATGCTCCTTAGTGGAGGAGTCGCAGTACTACCCAGCAGTATATGTGATGTCACTTCCATAAGGCTCATCATAACACACTCACAGTCTCATTAGTTATGAACATAAGCACTTCCAAAATACACAATCAAGACTTATCTGTTGCACATTGTTCCTATGCAACTCACAACTCAGCATAAAGCCAGGAGTAGTGGAATGGCCCATGTGTGTGACCACTTGTGTCACATATCCCGAACTAATTACAGATTCTTAAAAATATATGTTAGGTGGCACCCTAAGATAATAAAGATGCACATCATAGGTGTCATAAGACACGGTCACAATTACATAAGGCATGCCCCTCTCACAGCCGCCCCCACCTCCCAGGTAGTATCTACCCACTACAAAGCCTTGGTAGCCACCTAAGAAAACAGCGATTGGTGTGATTCTGAGTAGGAGGTTTTTAAGTGTCAATGGTCAGTCCAGGTAGGTTGCCAAAGCTCATGCTTATAATGTCCTCCACTGAAGGTGTGCAAAACAAACAAATATGCACAGGTAACACCTTATACATCCACAGATGTGTCAACAAACACACCTATACCAGGCCAGCTGCACTGTTGGCAGGTTAGAACTGCAGCATCACCTACTGCAAATGGAAGTAAACCAGAGTAGGTTTGCCAAAGACAAATGCAACTAAAACCCATTGGGGAAAGGCATCTCACCTTTTCACCGGTCGATGCAAAGTTGTAGTCTCTGATATGAAGATGTAGTGCCATGTGACAAGGTTCAACAAGGTCATTGTGTATGACAAAATGCCACTCCCAGAGGCACAGGTGATAGGTGTGGAAGATATCCCTCTGGTACCCGCAGGTACATCAGCCAGGCTACTGAGAGAGTCCAACACCACCCCCAAAGAAAGTAGACTTTCGGAGCAAGAGAGTAACAGATACCACCCTACAAATGCACAGCACTGTACATGACCACCACAACACACAAGCCAGACAGCATGTGTATGTGACAGCGGGTAGTACAAACATCTCAGTTGGACATCTACACACACTGTGGGGCACCTGACTAAAGGGACTCAGAACAAACTTTGACATCCAGTAAACATCAATAAAGGTTTTGGAGTGTGCACCATGTGATATGTGATGATAATCCATGTTCAGGTGTGCGTGTGTGTTGGACAGGTCTGGGGCTTTGTATGATGGATGGAGGATGGGCATGAGTTGTGGTGGGAGCTTTGAAGGCTTGGAAGGCTGCTGTGAGTGTGAAAGAGAGAGCCTGAAATGATCTCTCCAGCCTTGTTTTGTCAGAGTGAATGCCCTCCAGGTAGGCAACAGCTTGGGTAAGCTTTTCACCATGCTCCTGGAGGACATTCGGCACAGCCGGTTTACTGACAGAGATCTGTCTTAGGACATCTATCGCCTCAACACTCAGGGACGTAGGGGGTACAGGGCATGACCTGAGATGCCTGGTTCACAGGAGACTGTTGAAAATTAGTACGGTTTTGGTGAACATTATCTGCGCCATCTTGCCTCTTCCCCTGATGCCACACTTTTGTCGTGCGCACCCGCCATTTTAGAATGCCCTGATCCGAACGAACCCTTTTTCATGCCGCTGGCCCCTGACATAGCCCTTCGCCTTCACTAAGCCTGCACGCTGACCAACCCCCTGCTTGCACCTGCCTAGAATCATAAACCCCTCTTCGGCGCTGCTCTGCCCCAGGCCCTCATCCTGTTCCCAGCGCGACACCTCCCTTCTTCCCTTTCATGATCTCCGGCCCTTAGATGCAAACCCCCCTTTTTCCCCGTGTGCCCGTTTGTCTTCCCCGTTCCCAGGCCGACACCCAGCTCTGCCGATACCATTCCTTGCCCCTCCCCGTACAATAGAAAGCTTCCCCCATCAAAGGATCCCCGGGTTGATCAAAAGCCCCCACTCCATGAGATCCGATCAAACCCCCCACATTCCGTGAATCGGCGGAATATCCAGCTGCGCGATACTCATCACCTGTTGTGGCTAGGGTGGGGACTTCAACTGTAAATGTGTGTGGGAACGGGCCCAAAGGGGATTCCGGGAATGACTTTCCGTACATCAAAGCTTTATCATATGTATGTAAACTGTAATAAAAACCACAAACACTGTATATAAGGGGCCAGGCCTCAAACGTAAGTTAGAGCACCTCAGAACGATACCTTCTGCCCGTTTTGTTGTGTTCTCCTCCGGAGAGAATAAAAACCTTGTTTCCTGCCTTCCAGTCTCCAGCGCCTGCCTCTTCATTGATTAAATAACTAGAGGGTCACAGAGGCAATACCGCCGGGCAAATACCGATTGTCCCCGACCCGACCCAGGTTTCAACAATTGGCGTCCCAAGCGTGGGGCCCATCAGCGACTCGTGGATCCAGTGGGAGAGGTCCCGACGACAGAGTGAACGACTGCAACGATCGGGAGAGCTCTTGCCCAATAGACCCTCGTCTGGCAGCCGATCATCCGAACTTCACTAGTTCCGAACAGACCTCTCTCGAGCGATCTACGGTCCTGACTGGGAACCATTAGGAGTGCCGTGAGAAATACGAGAAAAAGAGGACGATCGGGCGCTGGATTCGGAAGACAAGAAACTGTCCACATGGTCCGGGTAAGGTCGTGTAATCACGACAAGTTGCGAAATGATTGCTTGATTGTTTGATTGCTTGATTGTTTAAAAATACTAGTATTGCTCTTTATTTATTTGGAGATTCACTGTCTACAAACGGAGAAACAACGGGCTCTCTCTTTGCAAGCAGTGGAGGATAGGTAGGGCAGCAGCCGTGCTTATTTTTTCTCCCCCACTCAATAATTACTTGAAACTGAACTGTTGTTCGCAAAACTATTGTTTCCTGGAGATTCCCTGTCTGCAAACAGGGAAGAGACCACCCTTTTTGCAGATAGTGAAAAGGGTAGGTAACGCAGATCTTTGCGGACCTACTCATTCTCCCCATTGTTATTTATTGGTCTTTTTGTTATTTTTGATCCATGAGGTATTCACTGCCTGCAAACAACGTAGAATAGAAATATTCTGTCCAGTCTTTGCACCTAGTGATAAGATAGGCAGTGCTGACTTTTTAGTCCCTCGTTACGAGCCGTCATGTCTGTCTTCTCCCCACTGATTAGTAGCCTGTTTAGCCCGGACCGTGTATTAGAGGTGGACCATATAGCTCCACTAGAAGGCACCCCTAATAAGGACATGTTCATAAACTATGGATTAGTCACCATAGCCTATAATAAATTGTGGCACAGGTATACCGAAGAAAGTCAAGACAAACAGTGGCCACTGGCAGGATCCTTTGACCTTGATAAAATAGAAACGTTAGAAATAGCCCTTCGAAATAATAAGACAACGCCAATTATGCTCGACAGTCTCGGTATGTGGCGCAGAGAGGCTATGCAACGACAGAGAAAAGACGAGGACAAACCAAGTAGAGAAATATACCGACAGGACAACCCCAGGACACCGCTACCCACAACTTATCCCCCGACACTATGCAAAAGACGACCAGACTTAGGGCCAGACCAATGCGCTTTTTGTAGATATGTCGGACACTGGAAAGCCCAATGCCCGACTCTACTGAGCGTGAGTAAAGGCAAAGGGCCGACAGGAACGACAGATCGGCAGTACGAGAAAAAGCGCGAGACAAAGAAGAACCCGACTTACATAGACAGACCAGATAGAACCACCACGTTTGATTATGCCCGATGGCACAGATTTCGCCAGGACAATTTCAGCGGCATGCTCAAGTTCTCCTAGGTCGGGCAACGTCAAAACGGGAACCCAGCCTCGCTTTAAAATTCACAGACGGAAAGAGATAATCATGACCAATAACTGTTTTATATTCGTCTTGGGTCTTTGTATGTCGTACTTGTACTGTCCCCCGTCTGAGTTTGTGTGTATGTAATGTACGAATCTGCGTCATCCCTCTACACGTGTTTCCGTGTTACTCAACCTCTGTTAGCAGAAACTTAACATAAAAGCAACCTGGAAAGAAAGAAATGGTAAAACAAAATCCGTGGACCATTGATGAACTTGAACTTTTAATTTAGCACAACAAACAAGGAATAATAACGGTAAACTGTAGAAAATGAAAGTCAAACAGAACATTCGCCCCCCCCCATTCTGGAACCTTCCGAAGGAGGGTAGGGTTGCGGCTACGCCCAACCAGCGACAACCCATATAAGGCGGGCCCCGCCGCCAACTCTTGGTCAGGAAATCTTAACGTATGGGGGAGCCGGAGGAGAGGCAGGAGCCAGCAGCCTGGGCAGTTGTAGGTAGTCCCGCCACATGTCTCCTCGGCCAGCCGCAACGGGCCTGGATAGACTTAAGTAGTCCCGCCACATGTCCAGAGAAGAACGAGGCACCTCTTCCTTTTCCCTTCCGTAACAGCCGCAGCAGCTCTGGACGGCGGGATGTCCTGCACGTACCTCCACAACAATTTGTCCAAGTTGGGCTGGGAGGGAGAGGCGACGCGGACGAGCCTCTCCCACCTCCACCGATAGGAGGTCTCCCAGCCCCCGGCCCGACGCCGAACACCCCCAGTCAGGCGATGGTGCCAATACTTCCACAGCACCGAACACACCATGGTGGCACCCCAGTACTTGCGCAGCACCGAACGTGCAATGGTGGCCATATTTTCGGAACACCGAACCTGCAATGACTGCACTGATACTCGTGCCGCGCCGAATGCGCGCCACAGGTGGCCATACTCCCACAGCACTGAGCACAAGACTTGGGGAACACCGGATGTGGAGAGACCTTCATGCGGGGCGATGAAAAAGAACAGCATGGAGTGCACCGGGAGAAGGAGACGGCGCGAACGAGTCTCCCTCGCCCCCCCCCCCAGGTGGGGGCGTCACAGCTGCACCCCAGCTGAACGTCCCGCTTTCACACAACAGGGACCTCTTCCTTTCACTCCGAAGGATCTCTTCCGCTCTTGCAAATTCGACGAGAGTGGCCCCTGTAGGGCCTCAAAATGGCGTCTGGGTCCGCTGGAAGGCGGGCCCCGGCCACTAGAGTAACTTTGACCAGCAATATAACTCGGACATTTGCCCACAGGGGCACAAGCCCCCATCTCCGACAGCATCTCTGCAGCCTTGGAGACCCTACAAAGGTCCCCGGCGGAACCTTCGGCCTCTGCAGGCTTCCGGTAAGGGACGGCTGCCTTGATCGCCAACGAAACAAACATGACATTGCCACTCCTTCTGTTAGCATGAATTCTAGAACTGCCGAAAAGGACTCTGGTCCAACTGCCAGTAATGGGAAACATTTCCCCCTGATGCTGCTTCCGGACTGAGCCGGCCCCGCCCAAGATGGCGCTGGTATCAATCGGAACTTACGAACACCTCGTGGTGTTCCTTCGCACTAATATGAACTTGATGTTCTGAGACTTTATATGATCCTTTGTACACTTGGCTAGAAAAGACAAGGAGAGCTCACTCGACGAACAGTATGAAAGGATCCCGTTACAAATGTTGATCACAAATGTACAATGTATTATATTTTTTTATAGCTGATGTATAACCTCATCTACGATGCACACATACAGTATGCATATAGGAAATCTGATTGCAACTATTATGATTATGCATCTAAATTATGAAAATAAATGCCCCCCGAACCCCCAGCCAATTATTAGACGTTTTAGTTTCTTACAAATGAATGAATAAAACTTCCCGATGTTTTTATTGCTGCAAACGACACCCCCCACTGTACGCACTTTAGCCATTGCCACGACCGGCCAAATACGACCGCACCCTCATAATCCACGTGCTGAAATGATTTTGCAAAATAAAGTTTTTTTGAAACTATGGACGGGTATTGCATGCTTTATTTTAAAAAAATGTGGGATCGGTGGGAAAGTTCTTTTCTGTGCACCCTACTCTGCTCTCTCTTTAAGGTTAAAAGAAGATGGTTGCCCAGCCCTGGAGGACGGATCGGATCGACAACACGACACTCTGCCTTCAAAGTACGCGACTGACTCATGAACTCTCGCGTAGAGGAAGACCTTGACTTCCAAGGATGGGTAAAACGAACGGTGTAAATGAGGGAATGTAAAAAGAGGGTGAAATGAAATAATGTAAATGTTATAAAGTACAACGTTCCAAGGTATCAGGGAACGGAGCTGACCCAAGAACCGAAGAACCTTAGAACGCCACAGCGTTGAAAGAGGTTTAAGGATCCCGATAGTGAGATACATCCTTTGACTAGATACCTCGCACTAAGCACCTCTGGTTTCCTTTTCACGTTTCCCCGCACACGACCTATATGGACACACTACCCCCCTCGACTCCAGAAACCATATCCCCGGGGACCCTGCCCCGAGGAGGAAAGACGAGTAAGAGGTAAGTAAAGGACTTATGAATCCATGTATTTGAATATGCGCGAATGCTGTCTCCCCCACCCCCTTTTTTTTTTCCTCCCTCTGCAGGTTACATCAGAGATTACAGCCGAGGTGTGGCGAAGATCTGAAGCCTTGCCATGTCTAATACACGAAGCAGACTAGCGCCGCAAGGTGGTGCCTAAGCACGCCTGCAAACTACTCACGTGTCGAACAAACCCGAAAAAAAAAAATTAGCACAACCTGATAAAAAGTGATCGCCCTTAAACCAGACCGGACGAATGAACCCATGTCACGTATGATGCGAAACTATGAGAGAATGTGTGTGTGTGACTGAGGCGTTGACCCAACTGGTCGAAGGACCGAGAATGCGAGAAAGTGCGACAAGATGGTACCTCCTTTCTTCTTTCCCTTTTCTCAAGGCACGTCCCCTCTACCCTGTCTAATGCTCAAACTGCATGATTACAAGATTCTAACGCAGACCCGCGAATGTCCTTTACTGTGTAATGCACTAAATAGCCTTTCTTGAATACACTGCCACCCTCTCTGTTGCACGTGTACTATTTAGCCTGCCGTTGCACTCTCTCTCTCTCTCTCTCTCTCTCTCTCTCTCTCTCTCTCTCTCTCTCTCTCTCTCTCTCTCTCTCTCTCTATTTTTTGCACTCCCACTCTTCCGAGTGATTAGCCCCGAAATTGGCAGACTGCCACCCCTAGCGCACCACCTAATTGGCTTCAAATACCGTCAGTATTTGCACAAAAACTTGTCTTTAATACAATCACCCTGAGACCGTGTCATTACCTCTCCTTTTCCGCTAGAAGTCAATGAACCGAGGTTGGGCCGTAAGGGAAAGGACAGGTAAGACGACAGAGGTTCCCTAATCTGGCCCGAAATAAGGGAACTACATGTCAACGGCTCCTATGGTATAAAACAAGGACCTCAGAATACGCGACCCTCCCCGCCCCGAATTGTCGCAATACCCAGACAGGAAAAATGATCACCCCTGTTACATCCCCTGTATCAGCCGCTCCAAATTGGAGTTATGAAACTACCCCTCATTCCCGGTTATGAGAGATGGGTCGATCTACGCCCTTACCATAAGTTTTCTATGTCCCTAGGTGTCTTCCGATGAGACCCCTGTCTTCTCTAAATTTAGTAATCCGGCCGCGAGAGGCTGCATAGGGACCAGAATGATGTTTTGCAAAGTTAAGATTAGACTGGAGCAAAGAAAACCATTACACTGTACCATGCCGAAAGCGAAAATGTTTAGTTGAAAAGCAGGAGGCATTGATAGAAAATAAATGTTTAGCCTATGTTCGTCCATCAGCAAAATATCTGTTTAGTACCATGTCGATAGCACACAGTACCCTTGGTAAATATAAAGCCCTAGAGAACGGCACATCTTTGTCAAACCCGTCTTACGAAGGTGGGTCACCATCAGATGAACTGTCGTGACTGTAATAAATAATTGTGAAGGAAAGTCATAGTAAATCCACCAGGCTCGTCACCGGTCATTCATATGCCAGTTGTGAACATTAATATAACGGACATTTTCATTCTTTGCCTGGAGCTGGGAGAGAAATAGACTTTTTGATTATCTTCATCTGCAAATTCTCTAAAGACTGTCTTTTCAAACTTGTTTAAGGGTACTGCTGTTGGAGGAGAGAAGGACCGGATGTGGGAGCACGAGGCCTGACCGCAGACTAAGGAACACCTGCGACATTAGCCAAGGCGAGACCACGACAGAAAAGAGCTGCAGGACGAGGCACTGTTTTCGACAACATGAGAAGAAAGGGCCGACCTGATGCCCCTGCTCGATGTCCAGTGTTTGCCGACAAGTCCCCGCTCTCTGAATTCGGTCACACGCCCGCCTATCTGAAGTCTCTCGTTCCCCTAGTTTGTTCCTAATTTGGCCTTGCTCCATCCCCCTTTTCCTCCGACCTACCCTATGGACTGTTTTGTACGCTTTTCTTCCATCTGAACTTTCTGACAATCACCTCAAAGGACACAGGGCGAAAAGGACCTTTCCGACCAGGAATACGAGGGAAAGATCGTGCCCTGCAACGCGAGACCTAGAATAGAGCTGGACCCGTAGCTCCATCGCCGGTGTTCCACCGCGCCAACGAAAGACAACAAAGAATAATGAGAACTCGTTAACTTCGAACATTTTGACATCCTCAATCACCGTTTCTGCTATGCCTCATTTCTCTCCCAGCCGCCATTGTATTGATCATGCTCCAATCCGAATCTGATATATGTAATAACCTACCAGTTCACGTTATGAAATGTACTTGCTGCTCTCGCTACAGAATCGTTTTTTGTATTACATTTTTATGACTTTCCTGCTAAACAAATTGATCAAAGTTTATCAAATAGGTCCACCTCCTAAAAACTAGAAATGTTAAAATGTATTGTTTACAACTCTTTTTCATCTAGGGTTCCTACCGTTTTCTTTCTCATGCCCACCACAATAGAACCGAGTAGAAAATGAACCAGCAAGATGTCTTGAATATGTTAAAGGGAGGACTGTTGAAAATTAGTACGGTTTTGGTGAACATTATCTGCGCCATCTTGCCTCTTCCCCTGATGCCACACTTTTGTCGTGCGCACCCGCCATTTTAGAATGCCCTGATCCGAACGAACCCTTTTTCATGCCGCTGGCCCCTGACATAGCCCTTCGCCTTCACTAAGCCTGCACGCTGACCAACCCCCTGCTTGCACCTGCCTAGAATCATAAACCCCTCTTCGGCGCTGCTCTGCCCCAGGCCCTCATCCTGTTCCCAGCGCGACACCTCCCTTCTTCCCTTTCATGATCTCCGGCCCTTAGATGCAAACCCCCCTTTTTCCCCGTGTGCCCGTTTGTCTTCCCCGTTCCCAGGCCGACACCCAGCTCTGCCGATACCATTCCTTGCCCCTCCCCGTACAATAGAAAGCTTCCCCCATCAAAGGATCCCCGGGTTGATCAAAAGCCCCCACTCCATGAGATCCGATCAAAACCCCCACATTCCGTGAATCGGCGGAATATCCAGCTGCGCGATACTCATCACCTGTTGTGGCTAGGGTGGGGACTTCAACTGTAAATGTGTGTGGGAACGGGCCCAAAGGGGATTCCGGGAATGTCTTTCCGTACATCAAAGCTTTATCATATGTATGTAAACTGTAATAAAAACCACAAACACTGTATATAAGGGGCCAGGCCTCAAACGTAAGTTAGAGCACCTCAGAACGATACCTTCTGCCCGTTTTGTTGTGTTCTCCTCCGGAGAGAATAAAAACCTTGTTTCCTGCCTTCCAGTCTCCAGCGCCTGCCTCTTCATTGATTAAATAACTAGAGGGTCACAGAGGCAATACCGCCGGGCAAATACCGATTGTCCCCGACCCGACCCAGGTTTCAACAAGACTCTCCTCTGTACAATTTTACCCCTCATGTGTGTAGGAAGAGTTAACATCACTGTGAGAGGCTGGCCTGGTATATGATATCCACTAATGTAATTGGCCACCTTGCACCAGTCCAGCCAACCCATTATGGTGATTTAAGAGGTCTCAGACAACCTTGGAACGCTATCCAAGTTGTAGCTGTGGAAAGAACACTTAAGGCTTAGTCATGAATGAGTGTAAAGTAGCTAGTTCTACCAGAATGCAATCTTATAGTATAGATTAAATGAAAAGAACCACACCAAGTATTTATACAAAATATGTATTTATTATATAATACTCTCTAGTATGTTCCAGTATCTCCAACACAGAGATAAACACGATGTACACAATACTTTAGTAAAGTGACACAGTAAATAGCACGAAATACACAGTGGGCCCGAGGGGGGAACAAACCATACACTAAGAAAGTGGTATAAGAACCATGACTCGAGACAGAACAATGTTGAGAGGGTGTAGAATTGCTGGGGACTCACAGAACCACCCAAGGTAAGTACATAGGGACCCCACAGAGTGCGTTTGCAGTGTGTGAACATGACTGCATGCTCTGTAAAAGGCTATGTGCAAGTTGTGGTTTGATTTTTAAATATTAGGGACCCTTCCCAGTGGACCCTGAAGAAACCCTGTGATAGACAGAAGTTTAGAGAGCGCCCCACCTATGGATTCCATGGTACCCAAGTTACCTATCCCAGGGAAGCTGGGTGCATAGGTTTGAAGTGGCATCGGAAACCACAGTCGAAGCCAATGGAGGACTTCAGGAAAGCGCTGCTGCTGGAAGAGGAGAGAATTTCCGGGGTAATCCAAACATGGATTCTTGAAGAGGAGTACCTGTAAGCAGAGGGGACAGAGCCTGTGTCACTCAGAGGTGATCAGGAGACTTGGAAGACTAATGCTCTCCGATGTCGGGTGCTTCAGGGAAGAAGCTGATGACTTTGACTCTGCAGCTGTGAGGACCAGGTGATGCTGAGGAAGACGAAGAGACAGGTACAAGCGTTCCCACGAAGGATGTCGAGTGCTGAGGGGTCGGTGTCTGGCAGGATCACCAACAAGCCTTGGCAAATGCATCCAATGCAGGAAGTCGAGAAGGAGCAAAGTTGGGACCAGCAAGGTCCAGGGGACTCATCACAAGCAGGGAAGTCAGGGCTGGCCCTAGCAATTATGGGATCCCAGAAGAAACAAGTGTGACCCTCAAGTAGACCCACAGGCTGGAGGCACTGGAGTGGCGAGAGGACCTCAAGCAGCCCACCAAAGGATGCAGGTTACGATGCACCCCATCTGGTGAGGCTGAAGATTCTGGTCACTGGAGGTGCTCGAGCCCTAAGATCTTCCTGCAAAGATTACAACAATCCTTTGCAACTGCAAATGGGATGCAGTACCCAGGGGTTCAGTTATTGCAACTCCCACAGGGACTACTGGCCTCAAACTTGGTGAGAGGGTAGAGCAGGCCTCAGGAGTTGTGGAAAACAACCACCTGTGTGGCAGAGTCCATGGATTCCGGAGGAGCTCAGGATCTGCAGACCGGTCATCTTAGTTGTGGTGCCTGCAAAAGCACAGGAGTGACAACTTCACTCCTAGGGAGATTACTTCAGTTGTCTTTGGTGCTTCACAGGCCTTGGAATGTTACTGTATGATGCACAGGCACAGATACTGCAGCAGACTGGACAGGAGATTAAGTCAGGCCCAAACGAAGTCCAGCCAAGTCCAGAGTGCCCAGATGGTAGAAGTGCAATGGTGTCTGTACTGAATCTTATCCCACGCCCCTCATGCAGACTTTCTGTCGCTGGCAAGCGCACCCACCCAGCCCTAATACACTAAATTCTGTCTGGGAGGCCTATTGTTCTACCTTCCTTTGCTCAAGGTTCGCTCAGCAGCAGGAGGGCAGAAATGTGTCTCTGGTCGATAGCAACCATTTTGTGCTGTCCGGGACTTGAAGGCTAGTACCGGGAACACTGAGAGCTTAACGGAGGGCTCTTCCAGTGCTTGCAATCACACCCCCACACTGTTTACTGTTTGGGGGTATGATTCCAACAAGTTTCATACCAAACATTATAGGATTCATTGCAGCCGTTTTCAAGATGGTCCTCACACGATTATGAAGTTCCCCTCTGTATAGCATATGGCTGCTTCACTGACAACCCAGGAGAATGGGCTCCGTAGGCCGCAGGGGTGTCCTGCTCATGCAGGGGCACCCTCTCACTTATAACCGAGCACCCTACCTTCAGGATTGTAAAGGACTGCTAGAGGAGTGACTTATAGGTTTTAAGTGCAGTGACCCTTAGATATAGTAAATCTATATCTGTAGTAAGTGGTGCATGCACAAACGTACACAGGCTGCAATGGCAGGCCTGTAGTTACATTTTACATGGTCTCTCATGGGTGGCACAATGCATGCTTCAGCCCATGTGAGAACTCTGGGGTATGTATGCCCTGAGTACCTAAGTACCATATACTAAGGACTGATAAGGGTACCCCAGTATCCAATCTAGAGTGTACTTATGGACTTAACACTACAATTTAGGGAGCAAGCAGATAGACTGGGATCTTGATTAGCAGGATTCCAGTTAGACTAGTCATAATACAGCTTAGCACCAGGCACAAAGTGGGGGTAACTATAGAAGTCGATCCTACTTTCCTTCAATCACCCTCTCAACCTAGGCCTTTGTACCATAAGATTGTCAAGTTGCGTAATCTCATGACATGTAAATATCACAACCTGTCCACAGAGGACCTGAAACAAGCCAGAGGTCATTTGTCCCAAACATGCTACAAGTAGTACTAGGATGAGTGACATCTACATCAGAATTATCAATTGACATTGAAGTGGCCATTCCACACAACTAACATCTCAAAGTGACTGTTTCAGAGCTGTCCACTGCCAGATGATGCTGTTGACAGATGCACATTAGTAGACTACGGATTGGTCACATGTTGTACACAACAGTAGTATGCAGATAAATAGGCACCAACTAATGTGAGATAGCAGCACTAATGATGATTGTACCTGACTCTCCCAAGGTACCTCACCATGAAATGTAATTTCTTGTAAGTAGACCCTTTCCACACTTCAAAAGTCATCGGCATGAGGCATCTTAAAGAATGAGGCATTGGTATGAGCCCGTCAATGAAGACGTCAAATCGGCCTAGACAAGGGCAGAGGACTCACTGTACATTATAGGTCCATGTGACATATGTTTCTATGTAGCACTGACTGATGACACACACATCACACAAACATGTCAGCATCTGACTCCAAGATGTGTGTCATCATCCACTGACTGATGGTTCACAAATTGCTATGCCCTTACCAGCACACTGCTTAGAACATTTTTTATTGGTGGCTCTAAAGCAATAGCAGAGAAAATGGACAATTGCAAACCTTTGTGTCATTCCTTCAACATCTTTTCATGCAAGTTGACATATATCAATGTCAGTGGGTATGTGTGAATCATCTATCCACAGCTCAAATACCACAGGTTGCTCTACACTAAAATACTATATGCACATCACACATTCTTACTGCCCTGTACACATTGGCAAACCAAAATGTCTGAAGCATACACATAGGGGCTCATATGTATCCTCAGTTCAGTTATGCCACATCAGTAATTCAAACACAACAATGATGGACAGAATGTGGATCAATGTCACACATTCACCCCAGTCCAAAGATCTGGGCCCAAATCCATCGTTTTTCCACTCCACACCACCCTGGGTTAGACAATGGCGATATGCAAATCAGCGCTGACCCTGTGCCCCATGGGAACAGTCCAGTCCGAACTACACTCCACACCACTTGGAGTCAAGCTAGCCGGGCTGAAGAGAGGTGTTACCTCGAAACCGGTCCGGTCCTCGGATGCTTGATTCCGGTCTGGGAAAGATATGGCTGTTGTAGTTCGGACTGGACTGTTCCCATGAGGCAACAGGGTCAGAGCTGATTTGCATTAAGCCATTATCTGACCCAGGGTGGTGTGGAGTGCAAAAAAACGATGGATTTGGGCCCAGATCTTTTGACTGGGGGAGTGTGTGACATTGATCCACATTCAGTCCATCACTTGTTGTTTTTTGCACATCAGTAATTCAGGCATTTCCACATCAGTACTTCAGGCATTTCAACAAGTAAAGGTACACATGACTGCAAGTAGCAATCCAATAAGATGGCATGACTTATGTAAGTCATCTCTTAGTACTGCACACTCCCAAATACCAAGGGTGTGTCATACGCAGTCACTGCACCCAGAGTACAGTGAATGCCAAGCCACAAGTATGTGGTAAACCATCACATGAGACACATTAGTGGGTCAGTTCCATTGTAGACACAATGATGATAATTGTCCTGTGAAGGACCACTTACACACATGACACCATGGGACAATGTTAGAAAAGTAGAGACATCATGCTGCCATGTGGAAATGCCATAGTGGTGTGACATGTACAAGTGGACCCTGCTCAGTTGTTTGAACATGTCTTTCATCATGTGCACCAGGCACCAAGTACCATAAACACATTAGCAATAAGGATCATTTTGCGTGGGATATGAGTCAGCTCCAAACTTAATGCGAAAGCGCTACCTATGACAAAAGTTAGTTGCCCATGCTCAATGACTCCGGCCAATACTTCCAGCATGCGGACCGTTAAAGGGGTCAAGATCTGCTATGCACCTCTGCCATTCTTGGGGAGCAGCCCCAGCTGGATTTGGCCAATCCAGTGTGTGCCCGGCGTCAGAGGTCATCCCACCTCTTGCGGCAGTGGTTACTGCGCCTGCTATAGACCTTCAGGGTCTGCACCTTCTGGGCAATGGCTTTCCATAACAGCTTCTTCTGATGGGCAGTTGCTTGTATGGACACAAGTACTGTGGAAAAAACATTGTTGCTACACATTGGTTAACCTCTGCATGATAAAATAAACACTGCCTCACATCTAGCACATACATTACTCATTGTGCGACCCCACCCATGTGTCCGATTCACATTAAAACCACAAGTAATGGATGTAAAGGCCCACATCTGCACATGTCCTGTTGAACTGCAATGATGGTTGTGACTGTCACTGACTGAGCCTCAACACTTACATCAGGTGTACCAAGGAAAAAGTACATGGAATGCGGTGTGAGGTACCATGATAGACAGTACACCGGTTAGGTAATTCAAAATGGTCTACAACCTGTGCATGACTGTCTACACATCTTTGCTGCCAAGCCTGTGCAATGTTGCACCTGGTACATTCAGGAGAGTAATAGAAATCAGACTACATACATGGACTAATGCCAAATTTCAAGGGCGACTATGTGTGATCAGAACCACTTCTCATTGTGGGAGTTTTTAAAGGGGGACCTCTCCGTTCTGATCCATAGGGAGTGGGAGGAAGTTTGTTTTATTATATGTAGGCTGTGGGGTTTTAGGTTTAAACCTATAATACCTGATAAAACCCCACTGATAGAGAAATAGCACTCACCAGTGAAAACATACAAATACTGAAAAAACACCTGCACAGCCACAAACTAAATGCCATTCAAAGAAAGGAAAAAGAGAGTGAAAGAGCCATTTCTTTCCTGATGGGGTTAATACAATGTTATACAAGCAAGCAGTAAGAAAGACTGGGCTAACATTATTCTGCTTGATTGTTGTTGTTTAGGGATGCCACTAAAATATTGTTTCTTCTTCCTTTTGCTTTTTTCAGTTTTGTGGTCTTTGGTCTAAATGCATGGTTTAGAAGCATGTTTTAGGTCTCGTTTAATTATTTTATAAACTGTAGAGAATCACGAAACATCAAACTCATATTGAATATTTTGGCTGCATTTCATTCTTTCACTGATAGGTTAAATGGCTGGTTTCATAAGCTCTTTCTTAAAATGTGTCATCACGGTTACCCACAGAGAATGGGTAAAAACCCTTAATACATCAGCCCACAGTTTCTAGTGGGTCAGTATTGATAGTAGGTGAATTGCCAACACCTCAGGCTTTAAACAATGCAAGGTATAGTGACAAGTATATGTATAAAGAGTGCTATAACCAAGCATCTGGGATAGTGTTGAAAACATGACACCAGACTTTTGGAAAGCATGGAAAACAGTGTCACTTGAAATGCTCTGCAAAAAAGGTTCTTTCCAAGTACCTCAAAGATTGGACTGATCTTTTTTGTATTTGCAGTGATTCAGCTACATATATGAAAAAGCTGTGTGATGACCTGTCAAAATTGATACCTGAGCTGAAGCGATTCCCTGTAGGAGATCCTTGCCATTTGTTAGTTGGTATGCTGAAAGCATCTTTACAATCTTCAGAGTTAATGACGGATGCTATTGACTTTTTAGTCCATTCTGGTGCACTGTTTTCTTATGCACAGGAACTAATATGCAAATATTTATAATTTTGTGCTTTGTGTGGCATCAAAGAAAGACTCATCCCAACTGTGTCCCTTAGCTGATGGTTCTCAGTCCAAGGGGCTATGAATGCTATATTATCGATGTGGCAACCGTTTACATACTTTTTGCTGAGTGATGATGCCAAAGGCAAGAAATGTGAGGCTCTTTGGAAGCATAAACATAGTGATGTGAAAAAGTGCACTCTACTGCATTATTTGATTTTTACAAGAAAACATAACTGCTGTAGTGGACATAATAAAAAAACTAGAGTCTGAAAAAACCCTTTTCTGCCAAATGTTCAGCATAATTGGTGTAGATGCGAAACATCTCCTTGAGAGTAGGCTGGGCGACACCTTTAGTGGCTTTGGCACTGTAACATGTTCCATGTTAGAGTGCTTGCCACTTCGGCTCGGGTCTAGCTCGCGCTTTATAAAACTCTGCAAAAAAAAAAAAAGATGATTAGAAATGTCCCTTCACCACCAATGGTATTTGAAGTCAATGAAACCTCACTGTGGTACTCTACACAAGTTCTAGATCCCTTTAGTAAAGGGGAATTTCCTCCGTAGTTTCAAAAGTGCTGCTTCATTTCTGACCGCTTCAATAACTCTGCGGGCATAAGCATACAGCTAAATGCAAATGTTGCAGAACCTGCCCTGAGAATCGCAATCTTCAAGTGCACCAGTATTTGCATGGAAAGCTATATCAGTGGCCATACTTAACAGATTGTGTACTGGCTGTTTTGGCGTTGCCCGTCTCAAGTGCCAATGTTGAGAGGGCCTTTTCACAGAAGTTTACATGGGAAGGAAAGAGTGAGCACACATGACCAAAGACTCACTGAAGAAGTATTGTATGGTTTACTTCAATAAGTTTATTTTGCAAAACTCTATTTGGCCCTCATATACACTATAAGTACATTGTCTATATACCATGTTCCATCAGTGCAGAAAGGAAGCAATAATAAAAGCTAAATGTTCCATAAACACTGGAAAAACACTTTTTCTATTGTTTTTAATGGTGTGAAAATGTATAACCACTGATAAAAACTGTTTTTTAAGGTATTGACATCACTTGAAAACACTGAAAAACCACCACCAGATTTTACCAAAAATAGAAACTGAAAACAGGAAAGCCTAATTATATGCTGCCATCAGAGGACACACCTTTAGGCACATGCAACAGAATCACAGTGATGTCACCAACCTGACCTTTTGTAGTGAGATGTGATTTGCCCAACTTTAGCCAGACATGGGATATACAGCTCTATCTGCCACCAATGGTATCCAGATATCCTAACCGTACATGTGTAAGATGTGCATTCAGGATGTGTCCTCAAAGATAGTTCCAAGATTATCCCTGTCAACATACCTCTCTGACTCGAGGAATAGCCAAGTGTGGCAGACACACATTTCCAATGTGGGTCAATGCACAGGAGTGACAGATGAGGGCATTCTTCTAATTACACATCTCCAGTCTCTGCTGATTAACAGAAAATTATGTTTAATCAGTCAGCAAATACGGGTGCTGGGAAAATCAGTAGAGCAGCTGAAATGAATTCACATGAGAATACTTCTACTACCCCTACAATAGTCAGGTCTTGTTCCCTGTCAGTTGCGACTTGTCATGTCAAATGTTACTAAATTAAATACAAAGTGAGGAACCGGGCATGGACAATGTTTAACGGGGTCCAAAGTATGCGTCCAAAACAACTTGTAAACAAATAAATACTTAGTTCCCCAGAGTAAAAGGTAGGAAGGTGGTGTAAAGAGATGGAGATGGGACAGAGGCAGGGAACAAGGTGTTCCCTTGTTGGAACTAGGGGACCTCACACACCCAGGAACCTAGGTGTCATGCTTCATCATTGGTCTCCTGCTCCTCGTCAGACTGGCGCTGCAATGTCTGACGGGCGCCGTAGGCGCTCTTTGATGGAGATCTTTTGTTCCAGCCAATTTTTGCGTGCATGTGAGGGGTCTGGTGTAAGTGTAGTCGTGAGGAAAAGGTGAGGTTAAAAGAAGGTGAGTCAGTCCACAATGAACTTTATTTGGCGTGGCTGGCTCCCTTGTTAAAAGGGGTGGGAGGGGAGGAAGGAACTGTTCGAACTAAAGTGAACTTGCTCAACCCTCTAGGAAGGTCGACATGTTTCATGCCTGTGTGGCAATTCTTCAGGACCTCAAGTGTTGGGTACTACACAGTGAAAATAAACAATCAAGAATAAAAAAAAAATGTTTTTGAATACAACCTCATTGGGTCAATCATGGAGCAAGCCAGCAGGTCTTGCTCTAGAAGGGAACCTAGAGGAGACAGGTAGAGGGAATGTAGTTTAGCATTTTAAGTTACATATTCCTCCAATAACTAGGTTTCCAACCAAATTCTCCATACACCATCAATTTACAGGGTTGGGCTTCAATCACACAGTAGTGGGCACACTCATTTGTAATTAGACCACTCATAAGATAACAGGGCGTGTAATTGGAGACTAGCACTGTGGAGACAATGCAGGCCGCCCAAGCGTAAAAAACGAAATTAGAAAAGAAACTTTAGTTAACAAGAGGTACAATATAGCAAACAGCGATAACTGGATAAAAGCTTAACTGGATAAAAGCTTACCCTAAGAACAACCCTAGTGGACCCCGCAGACTGTTCCCGTGGGGCAGTTCGTGTGGTGAGACACCTGTAGAAGAGAAACAAATACAGGCACCCAACCGGGTATGTTCATCTCGAGTAGGGTAGCATGAGGAAAGGCCAAGTAGGTGTGGGGACCCCCTGCCTCATGAGAGGACAGTAAGTAGATGGATGTAAGACCCAGAGAGAGACGCAGTTCAGTCCTCCACTCGAGCCCTAGAATAAGCCCTCGACGCAGGTGAGCCCCGTGTCGAGAGTGTAACAAGGCCAGGAGGGTCGCTGGCCCCACACGTGTTAATTTAAACAAGGCGGAACGGTCAAGAGAATCTGAGACCGTCCGCGTCCTGGTCACAACATTGCGGGCGCCAGGTTACCCCCCGGGGCGGTGGGCCCTGAAACGACAACCCAACCGTGGGCTGGCCAGCGAGTCGGAGACCGACCGTCAGAGCTGAGCCGAGGGGTCCGACCAGTCTCTCGCTGTGGTGGAACCAACCATCAGATGACGGTGTCCACTGTTTGGAGTGAGCACAAGTATGCATCCACACTTACCTGGTATGACGAAGAGCCTGGGCGGTAACCTACCCACACCACGAAGCGCTCCTGCCGGAAGCGCGGAACAGCTGGTGATGTCCCGGTTGAGCCACCATGTCTTTAGGCTGTCGTCCGCCAATCCGCAGAGTAGCGCCCCGTCGGTGGGTGTGTCCCACTTCAACCCGTCGCACCAAAGCGTAAAAGCGGAAGTGCATGGTGCGTCTGAGTAGTTGAGTGGTGCCCCTAATGTGGCGGCCATCTTGGAGAGGGGTAATTGTCAGGGATACAACATGAAAGGTAGATCTATCGTCCAGATAGGCAATTAAGACCTACTCAGGGAATTGCTTGAACCATTAAGTACAATTATTAGAGTGTGACCGTGGGAACCAGCGGTAGAAAAATTAATATGTCACTAGAGTGGAGAGAGCCAGGTAACTGGTTGGCAAATTCAGCTAGACACCATGTTAGTATGGCTATAGGTGTTAAGGTACAACAGACAACTCCATGGGGGTTGTCGTCGGTGCGTAAACAATGAGGGGATGGAAAATGGCTCAGACGGTCGCGGGGTATGTATCCATAGTAATAGCAAGGAAATAGCTCAGATGGTCACGGGGTCTCAAGAGGCATGGTACATGGTCGGGAAGGGGGTCAAGGGGACCAAGAACACCAAAATGATGGCCAATAATGCAAATGTATGTCTGGACCAAAGATATAGTGGTATCTCAGAGGGTGTCCGTGATTGAGAATATGACAGGGATCTGTAAGTGTATGAATATAGACAGGGGGATTCTCCGAGGAGTATGGCCACCAGGTAGTTACAAAGGGCTCCAAGGGGGATATGACTTGATGACACCAACATGACCAAGAGACAGTGCACTGAATGGGATGTCAAATGTTACTCCAAATTTCTACAGTACATATATGCCAATCAAACTTCTACCATTCCGTATTTGAACATAGGTTTTTTTTGGCCCCAGTAGGTGTCTGTGATTTGTACTAACCTCCCAGGCAACTGGTGTGCAAAGTCAGATGTTGTCTTTGGATTACATCATCCTGTATTTAAAAAAAAAGTAAGCAAACTTGACACATGATGAGATGATTCTCTACCACACCAAGTCACACATACCATGATGTATGAAAGTAGGTACCATGAACAAGAGTGTTACCTAGAAATATGTCCGTAACAGACTTTGAAATAACCTGCTTCACACATTCCAAATGCGCATCCTCTTCAGAAAGCCCTTGGGAGCATTGGCCTTTACATTTAAGGGCCATGCAATCCATACAATTAGCATGTTGTTAACATCATAGACACACTGTAGGTAATGGGTACAGAGGGTAAGCAGTTATGCAGAATACAATTAGCGTATTTGCCACTCTGGTGAGTCAAAAAGCCTGCCATACAGTAAAAAGACCTTGTCCACAAGTGTACCCAGCTCCTCTGGTGTGAAAAGACAGGCCCTCACCATTTCCATGTGTGACATGAATGCTCCCAGAGGAAACAAACAGCATCAGGTAACGGGGTGGTGTATCAAATAGAAGTATCTAATGGCAAGTGACAAGTGTGCAGACACACAAGGTATTAGTAGGCTACATTGGGGGGCTTAGGTGTACACGTCCAAAGACCTTGGACCCATGTGGTCACATTTTTCATTTTAAGCCTATGACTGTGACCGCTGAGGCTGAACACTCCTACCGCACAGTTCAAAACATCCATCAAGTGCACCAAAAGGCTGTCCTTTTGGTGATGGACGGTATACACATATACAGTCACCACTGTAGGCGGAAATCTCCCTTGAACGATGGTAGCCCCATTTTACAAAGACAGTCAATGGCTATGGCCGGTGTCATACAAATTGCATACCACGCAGTACAAGAGATCCAACGTTCGTGGAAGAGGGCTGTCCCACAGGGCCTGCCCCGTTTACACATCGGCGGACATCTCTTTAGCCAGACACATTCCTTGAACCGAGACAGCCACAAATACATTTGTCAGGTTATAGCTTTGAATGCAGCAGATGAACCAACATTCTGTGCCATTCAATAGGTGCCTCTATCATGTCACTCCACATTACTACATTGAGGCCTCATTTACAAGAAAGTACCCCAGCGCAGCACCATAAGCCCTTTGGCTGTGCCAAGCTGCGGCCCTTTCAAAGCACAGGGATGCGATATATTTACTATATTATGTGGCATTCCTGTACTCTCCCCTGCACTGGCGGACAATGGGCTGCCGTGCACCAATGCAGGCACCCTAGCACCATGATGCAAGGGTGCCTGCATCACAGGGAGGATTGTTTGTGAGCGGAAAGGTGCCCTTTACTCAAATGGCGTTTTTCAACTTCTATGTGTGCTGCGTTAGCACATATAGAACTTGCAAAATGCCATTTTTTTATTGTTTATGTGTAAGAAGGGACGCCTTCCTGTATATAAACAATCATCTGAGGTGATTTTCTCGATCTATGTGTGCTGCAGAATGCGGCACACATAGAAAGAGGAATAAAACGAAGATAAATTAATACATTTGTCCTTGCTGCTCTTCCCATACTCCTTCCCTGTGGAGGCATAGCATTCAGACCATTTCCAGGTTTCTGATTTCTTGGAAATCTGGAAATGTGTCAAGTTCCATGGGTGTTGCATGGGAACACCCACAATGCCCCTTTCACGCGAAGTGCTGCTTGTAAAGGGGCCATAATTACAAGGACAGGAAAAGCCACACAGGGTGGCTTTTCCTGTCCTTGTAATATGGGGCAGTAAAATGCCCTGCCGGTGCATCACAAAATGGACACAACAGTGGCGCAAGGGGCTTGTAAATAAGCCCCTGAATGTGGAAGCGACAGTGAGTTTCCACAACAACATTTCTATTGCTATATGCAACCTTATGTATGTGACATTACCTAGCCAAATATAGTTTACGCACGTCTGTGTTGTACATGAGTGTGCATGAACATATGCATCTGATGGTGCAAGGTACCCTGATCGTGATGGTGGCAATGTGTCCAATGCAGACTCCTCAAAATGATGGTGCGCTACGAAGAAGGTGAGTATACATGATAATCAATCTGATGTGACTGATACATATGTTGTCCAGATTGTGACAGATTTGTTGTCACTGTGATGATGGCAGTGCATCCTATCCATGGGTATGTCAGACACATACAATTGGTAATTTGATGTGATGCCTGATGCTGTCTCCCTGATATGATGGACACTGACAACAGTTCTCATTGTATCTAATCTGTCATCTGCACAATGGCAGATGACTTTTCCCGTTCCTCACAGTAGAGCTTGTAATGAATGTTCACTGTTAGACAGACATGCTGTCCATTGTTCACGATAGCACTATTGTTGAGCCACATGACTACTTGGCTATATTCGGGTATGAATGAGGTGAGTGTGGACTGTGTGCCCACCATCAATAAGTGTTTCCATTCCACACATAGGGACCCTGGCAGTGTGATGAGACGAAGTGCTCTAGTCTTCCAGCCATTTCCAGACCTCATGACAATGGAAGAAAGAGATGTCATTAGGAAGTTTGATCTTAATAGGGGAACTATACAGGATTCATGAGGCCAGTTGGAGGCTCACTTACGTCCTTGTTGGACATATCCTACAGCTCTGACACCAGCAGTAAAAGTAATGGCCACACTGCATTTCCTGGCCACTGGTTCATTTCAGTACATGGTGGCTATATCAGGTGGAATGTTTCAACCGATGTTCAGCTTGGTGCTATGTGATGTGCTGATAGCGCTGCTGAGACACATGGATATCTACATTCAGTTCCCTAGAGCTGCCGATTTGGCCACTGTAAAGGGAGACTTTTGTATCCTAGGTCGCATCCTAAATGTTGTTGGAGCTATTGATGAGACACATACTGGCCTTGTACCACTACAAGCCTGTAAACAGGTGTATAGGAACAAGAACTTCCATTCCATCAATGTGCAAGTAGCGTGCCTCATTTACACATCTGATATGTCTGTGCCAAATTCCGTGGATCTGACCATGACTCCTATGTCATGCGCAACCGTGCCATTCCACAATTGATGTCACAACTACAAGCAGAGAGAGCCTGGCTTGATGGTGAGTGGGATGTGTCCAACCTTTGTGTGTGTGATGTCCTGTGGCATCTTCTGTTGATGTCCAATTCCTGACTGCACCTCTGTGTGCCTCCAATGTAGGTGACTCAGCGTATCCAACCAGCTATGGTTGTTGGCTCTAATAAGGAATCCAACACTGCCAAGGGAAGTCTGCTTTAATTAGGTCAATGGTAGAACATGGCTGCCACTGGAACAGTCTTTTGGGCTCCTGAAGGCCAGATTCTGATGTCTGGACAAGACTGGAGGAGTCCTCTTCTACTTACCCAGGTAGGTGTTTCAGATAATTGTCACCTGTTGCATGCTCCACAACCTTACTTTGTGCAGGAGCAGCCTTATGATTTAAAAGGATGGCGATCAGCAGGCTCTCTTGGGTGTGGCCCCTGAAATGAGCAGTGATGATAGTGGCGCAGGAGTTGACATGCGTCAACAGCTAATCAGCAACTTCTTCACTTGAGAGTAAGTATGCAGAGAGATGTCTTGACTGTGAAACTTATAGTTCTTGTAGTTGTGTAGCTGTTAGGGTATAGTTTATGTTTGACTGTTTGATGTGTACAGCTGTGGGTGACTGTGCTGATCTGTTAGTGGAGGAGCTTTTGACAAATGCACACGTCGGAGATGTTGATTCGCGTAGTCTGATTTTCTCCATGTACCATGGACTGCAGATGTAGACGGTCATTGTTGTCATATGAATGAATAGCTTAACTGATATCTAACTTTTGGCCTGTTGTAGGTAGTTTTGCTCTTTCGTCATCATTTGGACATTTCAGGGAAGTGACTTCTGCAGGTGTGAGATGCTGTTATGCATTGCAAATTGGACATGGACTGTAACTTGGAATGTTTGGTACATACTTTTGGTGTATGACTTTGGTAGTAAAATAGCTTGCATAGCGATAGGATGATGAGTTTCTGTTACAACATGGGGTTTCTGATCTGTTGTGTGGTGATCCTTTGTGAATATGTTTGGCATTATGTTGAACTAAACAGTGTAGGTGTTTGACATGGATATGTTTGTCTCTGTTCACATTGGCTTGGTATTCTGTGTATGAGCTGTATGTAGGTGTTCACGTGTGTCATCAACGTATGACATAGTGCTTGGTGTACACCACTGTCAAATGTTTGTGACATTCCATCAGATATAGCTACATTTAATTGGACTGGTCCTGTGGTCTTTTGCGGTATTGATCCCCTGTTGTGCCACCTACTGTTATCAGATGATTGATTTCCATTGTGCGAAAGTCCAGCTAAATACCTGAAACATTTGTTACCTTACCACTAATTTTCACCTTGTTTGTTGCTTCCTCTCAAAACATGGTATTTGAGCCATGAACATGACATTTGTGGTTACTAACACTGTTGATTTTGTTGAGGACTCCTCAAACTCTGTGGACAACATTAAGACCTCCTAAGGTTAGAACACCTGAAGAAACATGGGTTTCCATGCTACAATTCAAAGAGTGTGTCTGATGCAATGTTTGATGTATTTATGTGGATAAATTTTGATTTTGACAAGTCAATGCATTGAAAACTTTGCACAAGTTATAATTCAATCAATCAATCATAACATATGTAAAGCGCACTACTCACCCATGAGAGTCTCTAGGCGCTGGGGGGAGGGATGCTGCTACTGCTCAAATAGCCAGGTCTTGAGTAGCCTCCTGAAGGTAAGTAGGTTCTGGGTCTGCCGTAGGAGGATGGGGAGGGTGTTCCAGGTTTTGGCGGCGAGGTAGGAGAACGATCTGCTGCCGGTGGCCGCTCTTCGGATATGAGAGACTGTAGCGAGGGCGAGGTCGGTGGAGCGAAGCTGGCAGTTCGGGATGTAGAAGGTGAGACGTCTGTTGAGGTATGCCGGTCCGATGTTGTGGAGTTCTTTGTGAGCGTGGGTGAGGAGCTTGAAGGTGATCCTCTTGTTGACGGGAAGCCAGTGCAGGTCTTTCAGGTGGGGTGTGATGTGGCTGCGGCGAGGGATATTTAGGATCAAGCGTGCGGAGTCGTTCTGTATGTGTTGGAGTCGCTTCAGGAGTTTGGCCGAGGCTCCTGCATAGAGGGTGTTACCGTTGTCCAGCCTGCTGCTGACGAGGGCCTGGGTGACGTTTCTTCTTCTTTCAGTGGGGATCCACCTGTAGATCTTGCGGAGCATGCGGAGGGTGTTGAAGCAGGAAGACGAGACGGCGTTGACTTGCTAGGTCATGGAGAGTGTTGAGTCGAGGATGAACCCTAGGTTGTGTGCATGGTCGATGAATGTTGGTGCTGCTCCCAGTGCGGTCGGCCACCAGGAGTCATCCCGCGCTGAGGGGGTGGAGCCAAGGATGAGGACTTTCGTCTTTTCTGAGTTCAGCTTCAGACAGCTATTCTTCATCCACTCAGTGACGGCTTTCATTCCTTCATGAAGGTTGGTTTTGGCGGTGAGGGGATCCTTGGTGAGGGAGAGGATCAGCTGGGTATCGTCGGCGTAGGAGATGATGTTGAGGTCATACAGTCGGGCGACGTGAGCTAGTGGTGCAATGTAGATGTTGAACATTGTCGGGCTGAGGGATGATCCTTGGTGTACACCGCAGATCATCTCGGTTGATTCGGATCAGAAAGGGGGAAGGCGGGCGCTCTGGGTTCTGCAGGAGAGGAAGGAGGTGGTCCAGTCCAGTGCCTTCTCTCAGATCCCTGCGTTGTGGAGGCATGTGCGTAGGGTACGGTGGCAGACAGTGTCAAGGCGCCTGACAGGTCCAAGAGGATGAGGGCCGCGGTTTTGCCGTAGTCTAGTAGGATCCTGATGTCATCAGTGGCAGCGATGAGGGCAGTTTCGGTGCTGTGGTTGCTGCGGAACCCGGACTGGGACGGGTCCAGGATGCTGTTCTCCTCGAGGTAGCGGGTCAGTTGTCTGTTGACAGTCTTCTCGATGACCTACGCTGGGATCAGGAGCAGGGAGATGGTTCGGAAGTTCTTGAGGTCATTGGGATCAGCCTTGTTTTTTTTGAGTGAGGCGTTGATCTCAGCGTGCTTCCAGCTTTCCGGTGAGGTCGCGGTCTCGAAGGAGATGTTGATGGCCTTGCGGAGATGTGATGGTGGCGATGGCTTTGTTGAAGATGTTGTGTGGGCATGGGTCTGATGGAGAGCCGGAGTGGATGGTGTTCATGATTTTTATGGTTTTGTCTTCTTTTATGTTGGTCCATGTGAGCAGGGGATCAGTAAGGATGGTAACCGTGAGGTCGGAGGTCTTGGTGATTGTCAGGGCTGTCATGGTGCTGAAGCTGTCGTGGATGTCTGGGATCTTGCAATGGAAGAAGGTGGCGAGGGCATGGCACAGGTCTTGCGAAGGTGGGATGTTGTTGGTGTTGGAGCTGGGGTTGGAGAGCAGCTCCTTCACGATGCTGAAGAGCTCTTTGCTGTTGTGTGTATTGTTGTCTAGGCAGTTTGTGAAGGAGGCCCTTTTGGCAGAACTGATGAGATGATGGTGACTGCGGATGGCGTTCTTGTGGGCTGCGTAGCTGTCCGGTGTCTGTTTGCGGTGCCTTTTCTTCTCTAGTTTTCGGTAGGTTTAATTGGAGCCAGGAGGTCTGCTGTGAACCAACTAGCTTTCTTGTTGGTGTGTCTGTTGGAGGGTTTCTTGAGCGGGCGAGGGTGTTGGCGCAGCCGTCTATCCACTGTCTGAGGTTGCGGGCAGCGGTGTCGGGGTCAGTGGGGTCGACGGGTTGGCTACGGGCAAGCGTGGTGTTTAGCTGGTCTTCGGTGATTTTGCTCCAGCATCAACAAGGGTTCTGTTGAGTGCGGTGGTGTGTGGTGGGTTTCCAGAAGGTGAAGTGGATGCAGCGATGGTCGGTCCAGTGGAGTTCGGTTGTGTGGCTGAAGGAGACGTGGGAGCATGCGGAGAAGATGGGGTCAAGCGTTTGGCCGGCAGACTGGGTGGGTGTTGTGAGGAGCTGTCTGAGTCCAAGGTTGGTGAGGTTGTCAATCAAGGTGGTGGAGTTTGTGTCATTGTTGTTCTCGAGGTGGAAGTTCAGAACCCTGAGGAGGATGTATTCTGTGGAGGCGAGGGCGTGTGGACTGACGAAGTTGGCGATGGTGTCGCTGAACTGTGGCCGTGGTCCGGGGGTCTGTAGATGAGGGTTACTTTAAGGGTGGTGTTGGCATCAGTGTGGATCTGGAAGTGCAGGTGTTTGGCGGTGATGAGGATGTCAACAGTGCTGGTCGAGACTCTGAGGGTGTTCCTGTGGATGATTGCATTTCCTCCTCCACTTCCATTGGTGCGGTCCCTGCGGGTGATCTTGTAGCCATTAGGGATGGCTATGGCGGTGTCGGGTGCCAAGGAGGGGTTCATCCAGGTCTCCATCAGGAAGACGACGTCTGGGGAGCCGGAGTCGAGGAGGTCCCAGAGTTCGATGGAGTGTTTCCCGGTGGAGCGGGTGTTGAGTAGAATATCATCTGAGGTGGTTGCGTCCTTTCTCTGTGGATGGTTTGGTGGCTCGGAGGCTGGTAAAGCTGCAGCTCCGGCAGGAGAAGGGTCCTTGGATGCGCTTCGGGGTGGCCAGGAAGCAGGGGTGTGATCGTCTGGTGTTGAGTGCGTGGAGGGTGCTGGCATTGTAGCGGAGACGGGCATTGAGGCATTCGCGGGGGCCAGGGGTTCTGGCGCTGGGCACAGTCAGGCGAGGACGGGCACGGATGGGGTGCAGACGGGCTTGCCTTAGGCGTGGCCACGCAGCAGCCGCCATAAGAAGGGGAGGCGGGAGGGGGGAGCAGTCGGGAGGTTAGAGCCAACGAATGAGCAAGCGCGTGGGCGGGGACGCAGGGGACGCAGGGGACGCAGCAAGGTACAGAAGGCAAAAGGGAGAATAACAAAATTGGGAAAAGGGGAAATAAAACAGTTTAAACCAGAGAAGCAATACAATACAAGAGATACACAAGATATTTATTTTATTGTTTGACACATGTGAATGATACAATATGGACAACTGGATGTGTACAAAGTGTATTTATTGTAGTGAATTGTTTGTCCTATTTACAGATTCTTTTCAGTGCAATGGTGAACAAACAGGGGTAAAGTTGTCAGTGGTGGTGGATGAAATCATTGTAGAAGCAGCCACAGTGTCTGATGTCCTCAGTCCAACAAAATCCTACCTTCTAAGAAGACATGTGGACAGGATTAGACAACAAAGTCAATGTGTTGCACACAAAGGAGACATCAGGGGCAACTTATCTTCTCAGGGTGGGTTGGTGCCTTGCCACCAGAATCTCCTGCATCCTTTTTGTTATATCCCAGCTTACGTTTGAGGGGGGTGGGACATGGGTCCACTGTTGCAGGCACAGTAGTATCTGTGTACCTGCAACTTCTCCCGCAGTGCCTTGGGACCCTTATGGGTGAGTAGCCACGCTCAACAAGTACTCATTGATTGATTGATTGATTGAGGACTCATCCTCTGGCATGGACTCCATTCCAGTGGCAGCCACTGATGTTGATGGCCCAGCCATTGTTTGGTCACATGAGTAAGGGGGCGAAAAGCTCAGCAGAGTGTGGTATTGAGGTACCTCAGCACCCAAAGGAGCTGGCCCATAGTGTCATTGTGTGTCTCAAAACGCTGATCTATGGACCGCTGCAGCTGTTCCATTTTGCAGAGTACGATCAAGACCTGGCCTATGAGCCATCTGTTGAAATATAGTAGACTGTGAGACTTCTGAGTCTGGTATGTACATTCCTCATCCTTTATTGCACAGTGAGTAGAGACATGAAGAAGGAAAAAAGGGTTTGCGGTAGACAATATGCACTGAAGCCATTAAATGTTGCAATTTAGCAAGATTTTATGCAACGCCCATTACATGAACAGTGTTAGTAATGAACTTTAGGCAAAATTAACTTCGTAATGTTGACAATAGGATGGATATGACATCTCCCAATGACATGATGCAATACTATTGCAGATATGTCATGGGTTTTGGTAAAATCACACTTGAAGCTATATCAAGGAAATGACTCATGGCATATGTGTAGTACTATTTGCACCGGTTAATATTTGTGTAGTACATGGTCAATGGCTCACCAGCCATGTAGGTTGGGGAGACACAGTAAATGTCAGGCTGAGGAGGTTATTTGCATGAGCAGTATTTTGTATGAGTCAGTTGTGCAGGCCATTAGACATTGGGATCAATGGTGACATAGCTGCCAAGTAGCTATGGGGTAAATAGAGGAGTAGATGTAGTGAGAACACAGGGCCTGGTGGGAGTTGCAGTCCTGACTCCCTCTCCCAGGCCACAGTTGGAAAATGGCTACTTACCTGTGAGATGAAGCAGAGTAGCTGAAATGTTTGCCAGGTGGGTGTGGAGTAAGGAGCGAAGTAGATGTGGTGAGACTACAGGGCCTGATGGGAATTGCAGTCCTTGCTCCCTCCTTCAGGCCACAGCTCTAAAATGGCTACCTACCTGTGAGGTGAATCAGAGTGGTTGAAATGCCTTCAAGGTGGGTGTGGGGCAGGAGAGGCGTAGATGTCGTGAGACAACAGGGCCTGATGAGAATTGCAGTCCTGACTCCCTCGCCCAGGCCACAGCTGGAAGATGGCTACCTACATGTGAGATGAAGAAGAGTGGTTGAAATGGCTACAAGGTGGGTGTGGGGCTTGGAGAAGAGTAGATATAATGAGACAACAGTGGCTGACATGGCTGCCAGGTGGGTGAGGAGTAAGGTTTGTAGATGTGGTCAGACAACAAAACCTGATGGGAATTGCAATCCTGACTCCCTCTCCCAGGCCACAGTTGGAAAATGGCTACCTACCTCTGAGGTGAAATGGAGTGGCTGAAATGGCTGCCATGTGGGTGTGGGGTAAGGAGAGGAGTAGATCTGGTGAGACAACAGTGCCTGATGGGAATTGCAGTCCTAACTCCCTCTACCATGCTACTGTTGGAAACTGGCTACTTAACTGTGAGGTGAAGCAAAGTGGATGAGATGACTGCCAAGTAGCTATGGGAAAAAGACACTAGTACCCCTTGTTGAGTGCTCAGGGAACAGGGCATGATGGTAGGTGTAGTTTTATCAGCTTCAAATTGCCAACACTAGCAAACCTGCATTGTGTTACATGCAGGTTGGCAAGATGCTGTTGTGTTGGCACATACAGTTGTACATTGTAACATTATATGGGTCCTATAGTGGGGATTTGATGTGCAGAGACCTGCATACAACAGTCCCATGGTTGTGAGGGGATGGGTGCAGAAACATTGGTGATCATGTGCAAGATTGCTGACTGTGACTGATAATAACACATCTCTGATACCTAGGCTACTGCATATGGGTCATTTGGGTGTGGTTGATAATAGCAAAGGTGTATTTTTTGAAAACAGTACATTGCTATGTTGTGCCAGTTAGAGGGATGTTACTTACCAGCATCCAGTTCTCCAGGAATTCCAGTCAAGCTTTCAGTGTGCAGGATGACAAGCACCTTCTACTCCTATGCTGGAAGTTCCAATGGTGGCCCGGGAGGCACACCGCCAGTCCTCCAGGTAGTGCCTGTCAACAAGGCGCTTGACCCTGAGCTTCAGGTCATGTCACCTCTATATGATGTCATCATTTGTGCACAGGATGGAAGCTAAGGCATTGACTTTGTTGATGTCCCTCTCCCACATTTGGCTCTTAAAATTTGTTGGACTTGGGCTCCAAAAAGATGTGGCACTGCTCTGAGGATTTCGTCCACCATCACTGACAATTCTATGTTTGAGAATCTTTGTCTTATCTTGGAGCCATTATTGGTTAAAGGGGTGAAACGTGAGCATGCTGGTGAGATAATACCAAATATGTGGTGACTAGAAGTGAGAAGAATAGGTGTTTGAACAAATGTGTGGCGTGTCTATGTGTGGATGGTGGTGAGGTGAAGGCGGTCTTCTCTCGAATAAATGTTTTGTGTAGGGTTGCAATGCAGAGTAGTGGCAAAGGATCATGGTCTGGGATGGGTGTTTTCACTGCTTCCTAATGTGGGCATGTTCATCTGTACAATGACCACCAGCTGTGCACTTTTGTTGACCGCAGATTCTGACTGTTAGTACATCGGTCTCATCATAATCTGCATGTCAGTTAGCTGCAGTATTTTCGGCGTCTGAAGCCCTATTTGAACACTTTCCGACTGCTGCGAGCCATGCGAAGAGATTTCCGACCACAGCGGTCAGAATGTAACATTGCCTGCATCGTAATAGGGTGGAGTATACTTCATGACCATGTCGGTCAGAACTGTTCCATGGTGGATGGACGCGTAGTCCGACCGGCATCGTAATGAGCCTCTAAGTGTAAGCATTTAAGCTACCTTTGGTTGCGTATGTGTCCAGGAGCACTCTGGGAATTCTTTTTCAAATGTGAAAGGAGTTGGAAATCTAAATTAATTAGTGTGTGCTTTCAGCTCCTTCCCATTGTCTAAACCTGAAAAAAGATTTTTCTATGTTTTACTTTTATAAGGCTCCTGACACACAGTACTTCAAGATTATGTATAAATAGCAAAATCTTTGTGAATTAGGCCCCTAACCTTAAGCTGCTTAATCAACACCAGTGTGACAATCCAGAGTGAGTGAACTAAACTTTTACTGTGTGTAGTTGTGACTTACTCAAACTTTGGTGCAATTTCCAGGGGTATGACATACTTACTCGCAAACAAATGTTAAAGAGTCTGGTTGTTGAGAAGTTGTGTGTTACTCCTGAAAATTAAGTAAATCATACCTATGTCTGGAGTAAGAAACAACAAATTTCATAATCAAGCCTGTAGATTCAGGTTTAATTGACACCTTAATAATACACACCTACTCAAAGAAAACACTTTTGAATTTGGGCCTACAGTTTGTTAGGGAGTTCACATCAATTTCTCTTAGAGATGATTTTAGTAGCATGGTTTACTTCATAATGTTGATATACTTTAATAAGCAGCATTTTATTAAGTTAGTAAAATTATGCAATAAAATAAAAAAAAAAGCTTTTGCTGAACCTATGTGCTCAGAACATTCTTTGAATTCCTGTACTTTAAAATAAACTTTCGACTTATTGTTAATTTATCGTTATAAAAGTATTATTTTTACAGCTTCTTGTTAGATACAGAGTAACAGAGCATTCATTATTGCTTCAACTTTCTCTATTGTTGTCACCTCATCTAACCGCCAGGACAATCTTTCAGATGCTGCCTATTAGTGTTCTTGAAAGCGTTCTTTGCACTTTAGAACACACACACACACACATATATATATATATATATATATATATATATATATATATATATGTCAAAACACCTCCGGGTTAGCGAAAGTAATGGGCGCACTCGTGCTGTCTCTCCACAATGATTTTATTATATTATTTCAGCATGGAAACAAAATTAAATGATCAACGCGTTTCAGTGCTGCTGGCACCTTGCTCACGATCACCTTATTTACATTTTTTCATCACTTTTAAATTAACCAATGACGATGGATGTTACCTCACATCCTGTGTTACTCTAGGCATTGTGGTATTTGTAGTTTTTAAAGAGTTTTTTATAAAAAGAGTCTGTGTGGTGAAGTTAGACCACTGGTTGCATCAGTATTCACTTCGTCACATTTTCATATATCCATTGCATCATGAATATTTATTTATGATTATTTTTCGTTTTTAGGTGTTTTTATTTTGTCCGTTTTTCCGGCCCTCAACCAGATTGGACATGTCAATTTTTATTGCCCAACCAAATTAATGTGTACATACGTGGTGGAGATCGTGAGAAAACCATGCGCAAAAAAGAATCGCGCCACATCTTGAACTCTAGAACCTTGCATCCGCATGGCCTGAACCAATCAGAGGAGTTGTACATCCACCTCTTATAAGATCAATCAGAATGAGCAGGTGAAGGATAAAGACAGATGGACAAGAATGTGTAGAGCATCTTTATAAGTAGTAAAGATTAACATGACAAATCCCACCAGAGGGACACATTAATTTGGTTGGGCAATAAAAATTGACATGTCCAATCTGGTTGATAAATATCCCCACTAGAGGGGCGGAAAAACGGACAAAATAAAAACACCTAAAAACGAAAAATAATCATAAATAAATATTCATGATGCAATGGATATATGAAAATGTGACGAAGTGAATACTGATGCAACCAGTGGTCTAACTTCACCACACAGACTCTTTTTATAAAAAACTCTTTAAAAACTACAAATACCACAATGCCTAGAGTAACACAGGATGTGAGGTAACATCCATCGTCATTGGTTAATTTAAAAGTGATGAAAAAATGTAAATAAGGTGATCGTGAGCAAGGTGCCAGCAGCACTGAAACGCGTTGATCATTTAATTTTGTTTCCATGCTGAAATAATATAATAAAATCATTGTGGAGAGACAGCACGAGTGCGCCCATTACTTTCGCTAACCCGGAGGTGTTTTGACATATGGAACGGCGAGGTTCCGCCGTAGGGAAACGCACCCACTTTGAGCGCTCGAAGGACTGGGAAAAAAGGAACCGACGTGTGAGGAATATATATATATATATATATATATATATATATATATACTTCACCTCCTTCCAAAGAACGAGCAGCAACCCAACCCCCCCGGGAGACCCATACTATCAGCGAAGGGCTCCTTACTTGAACCAGTCTCAAATTACATTGACTTCTTTCTGAAACCGTATGTGTTACAACTAAGTTCCTACATTCAGGATACTAATGATATGCTAAGAAAACTACAAAACATTCCTTGGCAAGACTCCTATCAGCTCATAACTATGGATGTCATATCCCTATACACAAACATTGAGAACGATATGGGGATAAAGGCGTGTGATTACTTCCTACAGGAGAGAAACATCAAATATTGGAATCATAATCAAATGCTCCATGAAATGATCTTATTATGTTTGTCCCAAAACATTTTTCTATTCGGTGAAGAACTCTACCGACAAAACAATGGAACTGCTATGGGCTTTTCTTTTAGTCCAAATTACGCATGTTTAGCCATGGGCTATTGGGAGAAAGAAATTGCATGGGCACCAGAATATGATAACATGACCAGCAAAATCATGTGCTGGATCAGATTTATCGATGATCTCCTGATCATTTGGGATGGATCCCAAGAAGAATTCAAAGAATATCACACAGCCATTAATGGAAGTATGGCAGGGATAAACCTGACATATGAAATCAGCAACCAGGAGATAACCTTCCTAGACACGCATATTTACATCAAGAACAATGAGATACAATCAACTCTGCACAGAAAATCTACTGCAACTAATGCTACATTAGAAGCAACGAGCTTCCATCAAAACTCGTTAATCTCGAGCATTCCCTACGGAGAGTTCCTCCGAATAACACGCATATGTAGCGAGGAATCGGAATGGCAAAAACATAGTGGGGAAACCAAAAAGAGATTCAAAAATCGGAAATACAATCAAGGGAATGTAGAAAAATACTGGCAGAGAGCAAATGCAAAAACAAGAGAGGATTGCCTGAAAAAACATATCATGAAGAAAGATGAAAAAGAACCAATCAGATTGATTACGGACTTCGCAGAAGGAAGCAAATTGTACACAGACATTCTAAGAAAAAACTGGAAAATATTGCATTTGGATGAAACGGTGGGCGAAATAGTTGGAAATCATCCAACGGTAACTTTTCGGAGAGCCCCGAATTTGAAAGATCAATTGATTCATAGCCATTGCAAAACACAAAAGGACAAGAAAAAAGACTGGTTGAAAACAACTGGTTTTATCAAATGTTACGGATGCAAAATGTGCCAAATCGCCAAACAAACCAAAGAGGTGAAGATGCCAAATAACAAGACGTGGCAAATACGTCAACTGATCACGTGTAAGACTGAATTCACAATATATGGAATTGAGTGTCCATGCCCTCTACTATATGTGGGAAGCACGAAGGGGGAGCTGAAAAAACGCATTATGGAACATGCAAGAGCGACCACACATAAAGATCGAACAAACGCAGTGGCCAAACGTATGGAACAGGCACACAATGGAGACTGGTTGAAACTAAAATTCTTTGGCATCGAAACAATACCAAAACACAACCGTGGCGGTGACAGAGAAAAAACCTTAAGACAAAAGGAATCACGCCACATAATAAATTTCAGAACCCTAAACCCGTGGGGCCTTAACCAATCGGAGGAGTTGTATATTCATCTCGGCTAAACAGGAGCAGTAAAGTCAAATGACAAAGGACAAGATGAGTAAGATCTGGAATCTGGAGAAAATGAATATGGAGATAAAACAACACCCCACCAGAGGGGAGAATATAAAAAGGAAAATAAAGCACAAAAGACACAAAAAAGAAACAAACCCCACCTGAGGGATTGAAAAGAAAACAAGGATAAAAATGTCAAAAATAAAAAGAAATCGAATCCCACTGGAGGGATGGAAATGTAACGGATTGAAAAAGCCTCATGTGGTATGAACTTTCTTGGGAAAATAAGATGTCATTATTCTCCTTATGACCTAGAAACAAAATTGTCAAAGAGACTTTAATTTTATATAAAAAAGAAAAACATAAAAATTGAAAAACTACAATAACCACAATGCCGAGCGATGATAATGAGGAAATGATGTAACAATCATGTGACTGCCTTAAATAGTTTGGGAAAACAGCAGGAAGTTGATCGTGACCAAGATGCCTGCGGCATCGAAACGCGTTGATCAAATGCTTTCCATTGCCCAAATTTAATCTTGAATAAACGAAAATTGTGGCAAATCTAAGGGAGTGCGCCCATTTATCCCTCTTGCTGGAGGGAGAGTGTGATGATATATATATATATATATATATATATATATATATATATATATATATATATATATATATATATATATATATATCCTTCACCTCCTTCCAAAGAACGAGCAGCAACCCAAGGTAGGTATGAAGAAGCACTTTAATGTTCACATGTCAAATGGCGAATGCATTTCGGCGTGTCTGCCTTCATCAGCGCCCCTCCTCAAAAATGCTTCTCAGCTGCAATGTAGAACAGCCTGCCTTCAACGCTATTTAGCCCACCATGCTCCGCCCCCAGTTGTAAAGACGGCCATCTTATGTAGTCCAAGGTATAAGGACTGCATGTCCCACAATGCTCTGTATTGTTCATTGCAGGAACTAGTGATGTTCCAAGAGGTGACACACCTAGAGTAGGTGTAAATGACAGGTGCAGGTTTGATAGCATCCTGGGAGGAAAGGCACGTAAACAGTCCAGTGCCCCCTCAGCTCCACCTTGTTACCGCCGCAACCTTTCAGCCAGGCATATTCCACGGGGGCCAGCACAGGAATCCCGATTGCCCAAACAGGAAAATGAAATCACCTCCTTACCGCAGTTTTTTTCCAGCTTCGGGGCGGGTAGCGAACAGTATTGCCAACGCAATAAATCAAAGAAATGCTCCACGGAGCCAGTCAGAATGTTCGCACCACTTAGCACGGCGGGGGTATGCTGATATGCGCACTGGCGTAGCGCATCAAATTGTATCCTTCACCTCCTTCCAAAGAACGAGCAGCAACCCAAGGTAGGTATGAAGAAGCACTTTAATGTTCACATGTCAAATGGCGAATGCATTTCGGCGTGTCTGCCTTCATCAGCGCCCCTCCTCAAAAATGCTTCTCAGCTGCAATGTAGAACAGCCTGCCTTCAACGCTATTTAGCCCACCATGCTCTGCTCCCAGTTGTAAAGACGGCCATCATATGTAGTCCAAGGTATAAGGACTGCATGTCCCACAATGCTCTGTATTGTTCATTGCAGGAACTAGTGATGTTCCAAGGGGTGACACATCTAGAGTAGGTGTAAATGACAGGCGCAGGTTTGATAGCATCCTGGGAGGAAAGGCACGTAAACAGTCCAGTGCCCCCTCAGCTCCACCTTGTTACCGCCGCAACCTTTCAGCCAGGCATATTCCACGGGGGCCAGCACAGGAATCCCGGTTGCCCAAACAGGAAAGTGAAATCACCTCCTTACCGCAGTCTTTTTCCAGCTTCGGGGCGGGTAGCGAACAGTATTGCCAACGCAATAAATCAAAGAAATGCTCCACGGAGCCAGCCAGAATGTTCGCACCACTTAGCACGGCGGGGGTATGTTGATATGCGCACTGGCGTAGCGCATTAAATTATATCCTTCACCTCCTTCCAAAGAACGAGCAGCAACCCAAGGTAGGTATGAAGAAGCACTTTAATGTTCACATGTCAAATGGCGAATGCATTTCGGCGTGTCAGCCTTCATCAGCGCCCCTCCTCAAAAATGCTTCTCAGCTGCAATGTAGAACAGCCTGCCTTCAACGCTATTTAGCCCACCATGCTCTGCCCCCAGTTGTAAAGACGGCCATCTTATGTAGTCCAAGGTATAAGGACTGCATGTCCCACAATGCTCTGTATTGTTCATTGCAGGAACTAGTGATGTTCCAAGGGGTGACACATCTAGAGTAGGTGTAAATGACAGGCGCAGGTTTGATAGCATCCTGGGAGGAAAGGCACGTAAACAGTCCAGTGCCCCCTCAGCTCCACCTTGTTACCGCCGCAACCTTTCAGCCAGGCATATTCCACGGGGGCCAGCACAGGAATCCCGGTTGCCCAAACAGGAAAGTGAAATCCCCTCCTTACCGCAGTCTTTTTCCAGCTTCGGGGCGGGTAGCGAACAGTATTGCCAACGCAATAAATCAAAGAAATGCTCCACGGAGCCAGCCAGAATGTTCGCACCACTTAGCACGGCGGGGGTATGCTGATATGCGCACTGGCGTACCGCATCAAATTGTATCCTTCACCTCCTTCCAAAGAACGAGCAGCAACCCAAGGTAGGTATGAAGAAGCACTTTAATGTTCACATGTCAAATAGCGAATGCATTTCGGCGTGTCTGCCTTCATCAGCGCCCCTCCTCAAAAATGCTTCTCAGCTGCAATGTAGAACAGCCTGCCTTCAACGCTATTTAGCCCACCAGGCTTCGCCCCCAGTTGTAAAGACAGCCATCTTATGTAGTCCAAGGTATAAGGACTGCATGTCCCACAATGCTCTGTATTGTTCATTGCAGGAACTAGTGATGTTCCAAGGGGTGACACATCTAGAGTAGGTGTAAATGACAGGCGCAGGTTTGATAGCATCCTGGGAGGAAAGGCACGTAAACAGTCCAGTGCCCCCTCAGCTCCACCTTGTTACCGCCGCAACCTTTCAGCCAGGCATATTCCACGGGGGCCAGCAGAGGAATCCCGGTTGCCCAAACAGGAAAGTGAAATCACCTCCTTACCGCAGTCTTTTTCCAGCTTCGGGGCGGGTAGCGAACAGTATTGCCAACGCAATAAATCAAAGAAATGCTCCACGGAGCCAGCCAGAATGTTCGCACCACTTAGCACGGCGGGGGTATGCTGATATGCGCACTGGCGTAGCACATCAAATTGTATCCTTCACCTCCTTCCAAAGAATGAGCAGCAACCCAAGGTAGGTATGAAGAAGCACTTTAAAGTTCACATGTCAAATGGCGAATGCATTTCGGCGTGTCTGCTTTCATCAGCGCCCCTCCTCAAAAATGCTTCTCAGCTGCAATGTAGAACAGCCTGCCTTCAATGTTATTTAGCCCACTATGCTACGCCCCCAGTTGTAAAGACGGCCATCTTATGTAGTCCAAGGTATAAGGACTGCATGTCCCACAATGCTCTGTATTATTCATTGCAGTAACTAGTGATGTTCCAAGGGGTGACACATCTAGAGTAGGTGTAAATGACAGGCGCAGGTTTGATAGCATCCTGGGAGGAAAGGCACGTAAACAGTCCAGTGCCCCCTCAGCTCCACCTTGTTACCGCCGCAACCTTTCAGCCAGGCATATTCCATGGGGGCCAGCACAGGAATCACGGTTGCCCAAACAGGAAAGTGAAATCACCTCCTTACCGCAGTCTTTTTCCAGCTTCGGGCGGGTAGCGAACAGTATTGCCAACGCAATAAATCAAAGAAATGCTCTGTAGTGTAGTTCCTATTATCCCAATAGGCTCTGCGCATTGGAATAATACCTTCAATAGTATAGGCCTAGACCAGACGTTAACTAGGTCTTCTATTGTCGATATTAGACTTAAGGTTTTGGGTTTGCCAGCTAGCTCAGAGTTCACTAGAAACTTTCTCGAATAGGCAAGGAGGAGTTGAACCTCCCTGGATAGACAAGAAGGGATTTAGTTTCTGACAACCATAGAACATGACAACTTTGCTCTCCCCTAATCAAGAGTGTATCTCTAGAGTCGTGTGTAAACAAAAGACAACTTATTTTACTCAGTCAGTACGTGCATTCTTAGTTTCACCAGTTTGTAGAAAAAAGGAAGAGACGGGCGTGTTCAATAAAAGATGGTATTTATTGATCAGTCTCTTTTCTCGTACAAGAGAAATGAATCGATATTATTGCAATACCTATGGTTAAGTAAAGTGCATACAATAAAAGCAGAAGTATAAAATAATACTGTAAAAACATTTATATGGTTTCTAAGCCATATGGTGGTTTAAAATGGATAAAATAGATACATACATATAAACATTTGACTAATCGTACTCAACTGGTGCTTCTAACTACGCCTACCCCAGTGTACCTGACCTAAGCCTAATACGTGGGCGGGGATAGAAAGTAGCAGTTTAAGTTAGGTTTGTTTTGCCAAGTGACTGATTCAAGAATTCTCTGCAAGGGGTTATTCAGTTCCGTACCTTGAATCTAGGATGATTGAGGGATGGTATCTCTCATCTTTGGTCTCGATATTCCAGGCTGCCTGCAAGGGCTGCTCGGAAGCGCCGGAGCTGGATTTCTCGGCAGGAGAAAGGCAGCGTCTCGTTCTCAGCGCGTCAGGAAGGCGGGGCAGCGCCAGTGGGCTTCGCTCTCTGCTGGGCTTCGGCAAGTCTCGCTGCTCCGATCTCATCACCACCGCGTGTGTTTGCTTAAGGCAATATCGGTAATATTTATACCTGTAAGGTGCCGAGATTGACGTAAGGATGGACATAGATACGTCAATAAGGATGTCATACGAACTGGTCGTTAGCACATTCTTTTGCTGAAGTTCTCGGTGAAATCAAAACAATGGCCGCAGGGTTTTTCCCAGGTTGTCATAGGTTTGATTTGTTTTGAGAACTCCGTATGCCTTATCAGGGGCTGGAGGAATATTGCTTGTCTAATTAGATGGCAAGCGTTATGACCTAATCAGATAACGCGTTCCTGTGCCGTGGTGTGGCTTAATCAGATAACGGTTTCTGCATCATGGGATGGCTGCTAGTTAACTTGTTAACCAGAACAGGGTCAGGAATAGGGGGATCGATACAGAACCTGTAGGAATACATCACACCCACTCCACGCTAACTATGGCCATATTTACGAATCTAGGCATAGTAAAACATACTGTAGAGTATCGTGTATACCTTACCACCCCAAAATACACATAATGCATTTCGATATTATGTAATATACGGGAAAAAAATAGTCACATGTACTATATGCATTCAAGCAGTAGAATAATGCTAAATTAATCACGCATATGTATACATTATTAGTAATTGAATATGAGAATTACACATGAAATGGCTCTTAATACAGAAGAAAAAGTTCGAGACCACTTCATCACAGTTCAAAAATATTTATGAACATACCAGCGGGCAGCTTATGTCTATGAAGTTTCTAAAAATAGAAATGAGTTCTTTAAGAATAGTTCTTACTTTAAGCAGAAGATAAGTGTCCCGAAAAAATTATAAAAATATTTTGGGGCTGCTGAAAAAATTGCTGTCCGTGAACTGGAGGAAAAAATTGTTCTTGCTACTTTATTATTAAAGTTGAAGGCCAAATTCAAGGTGTCGGGAACGCCGTGTGCTAGCCTGTTCAAGAGTCATTATTTCTGCTCTGGTGAGAACATCATATCATTGAGACTGCTGAAAAAGCTGTCAACAGCTTCCTGTGAGAGTTCCACTAACTCGGAAAAAGATGTAACTATGCATTCGTGTGCATGATTGTCTCCATTGACGTTTTGATTAGTATTGCTGACAGAAGGTCGTACCTGATCGATGCTGCTTTCATCTTGGACTTCACTACCCCTTAATCGTAGTGGTGAAGTTTCCACGAATGCCGTCATCAGGATTGGCAGCCGTTAAGGGCAGCACAATGTGTGAGCCGTTACCGGACCCAACAATGTTTCTGCATCCATTGGCGCATCCGATTGTAGCGTCAGACAGGTGTCCAACACGCATTCTTCTCCGCACAGCATGCACCTTAGTACAGGTAAAACGCATCTTTGCCATATCGGCCGAAATGAAAGAAACCAAGTCATGTTCAGGTCTCTAAGCCGGGTTAGTCCCAGGATTTTTGATATCCGGTCCCGGTATCCAATGGCTCGGATTGTTTCTTCCCTTGTCGCAGGTGTTTTGTCTGTGACATGGTTTGCCATAACGAAATATAAGGACTAAGAATAGGATTCCTGCAATTAGTCCCAAAAGGAGGGGAACTCCGCCAAAAATCGAATGGACGAAGTCTGGAAAAATACCCAGTATGGCTTTGAATGGTGTTAATGCTCCTGAAAACAATGTCTTAAATACATTTGAGACTCCACTGGTATCAGAAATATTTAAGATTTCATTCAGGATTTCTGCGAAATGTATGGGGGAATTAGTTGATAGCAATGAGTGAATCTCTGCAGTCGTCCTTGCGACTAGGAGATCATACGTTTCTTTTGATGACGTGAGCCTGGTCGGCGTCTGAAGAAGCACTGTTTTCATTCTGCTTAAAGTATCAACTCGAATAGAAGTAATTTTCAAGTTAGGCCATGTCCTTGCCTCCCTGTCTGGAAAGGAGCTGGGGAACAATAAGCGTCCACAGCACATGACCTTCGCAGTCGTACTTACGAGATAAGGAACCCCGGGCAGTAGACTACAACATCTGCGATCCACAATTAGGATGTAACTCCCGTTATAGAGTCTTTTAAAGAATGGTTCTATCTGTGTTGCAGGTGTGCCTAGCTGGTGACATGAAAGGTTATTTGAGTTCCCTTCACAGGCTCCATGCAAACTAATTCCATTACACAGAAGTGTACCGCTTAGTGACATTGCACAATTATTGCCACTAAGAAACACTTTCTGTCCTTTATTACTGACACATGCATGTGAATAGGGCAAGTTCCATGTTGTCTTAATGTACCCTTTTCCCAATTTTTCGTACATGCCAGCCTGTATATATTTTTGGCAGTATTGAAACCTGAAAGTAGATATCGGAATATTAATTATCCCATGTATTATCCATTCAATGACAGGTCGTTCTGACATTGTCAATGGTAATCTCTCGAGTTTCTCAATGCTCAGGATTGTATAATCAGCACCCTTTTGTGCCATACTGATTTGTTTATCAGTAAGGTTAAAGATATTGAATAGTGACGTTGTGTTGATTAAACGCCAAAGCACATAGCCTGAACGCAGGTTTTGTAACGTCCAGCCAAGCTGTATAATAGAACGCAATTGAGACTGACCGTGTTGTAACAACAGTAAGTCTTGCGATATTATGTCGATTGCTGAAGACACAATACTGTCCAATGAAAAAATCCTGGAGGACAGAGTCATTAACCCATTGTCCACTACAGAAAGCGATTTTTCCAAATTAATACGGTCAATTTCCCGTATACTTTCTGCTGTCTCAATTTGAGTTATCTTCCAGGCCTCGTTGTAAGCTGCATATATAGAGGCTGCTATGAAGCGTTTTTGACGCTGTTTGCGCGGTCCCATAATGAAATCACGCAAGTCAGCACCATCAGTAAGTAAAGTTAGGTGTTGCTTAATTTCTGTCAGTGTGGAAGTTTGCAGCCATTGAAGGCAGAGTTTTCCCACACTGTAGGTGGTGATTATCCCTGGGTGTTGTCTTTGGGAATATCTAGGGTCTGGCCTGGTCAATGTGAACCCCTGTGTTTTGTTCAGGAATCTGTCTTGACAGTTATTAGTATCTGTGGGCCAGATTAACCATTGCTTCCAATCAGGATTTGTTCTGTTTTGGTTTAATACATAGTTTACGTCTATCTCTTCATCTGCAGAGTTATTGCTGTTCATTGTTGGTTTTGGAATAGACGGTTTATGTAAGTCTTTGATTTTGGCTAATCCAAGACAGGTAGTTTGCTGAATAGTGTCATTCAAGAATATAATTTGTTCTGGGATCATGCAGGCTCTAAACAATGATTCTATGCCTTGAACTTGCCATTCTCTTGTACCCCAAACACTTTTAACTTCCACATTTTTGTCCCAATAATCAAAACCAGATGTATTCATCTGTTCAAAAAATGAGTCCGAATATATAAATTTTGTGTTTGTAAGCATGGTTTTTGTTCCTGTCTTATTCGACAATTTAAAATAAAATGTTTCAGCTTTACTTGTATTGAACCCTGAAAAATATGAATATTTGTCATAAACGGTTCTTGAGCTTCCTTTTGGAGGGGTTGCACAATGTTCCCATTGATTATAATTTAAAACATTTCTAGGTTGTGCAGATTTATGTAGAAAATGGTTACCATAGTGGTTGTAGCAGTACATACTATCATAATTAGACGAACCCTGCAAATAATCATGTTTGGTAAATTTAGCAGACATCACTAGGTCAGACATCATGTCATTAATACTTTCAAAGTCCCAATCATCAGCAAATGAGTTTGGTTTTACAAAGTCACTCAACGAGATCTTGATTTGGTGTGGATATTTGAGGATTTCAACCGGACCATAAATTTCATAGTCAGTATTGTCCCATGCTACCCCACCCGGTATTGGATTGGCTGTGAAGTTGACTGAAGAAAGTTCTCTTTTCTCGACGTGTGAAGACGTGTGTGGCTTGAGGATCAAGTTGATTTTCTGGCTTGCTGTGTCCATTTTTGCATATTTTCCCTCAATGAAGCGTCCCAAGCATAGTACCATGATGAGCCAAACTATGAGGATAAATACACCAAAGGACACCCAAAATTCAATCCATGGAGAAATCAGATAGGTTTCTTTCAGTTGTTTCAAAAGTTCCTTAGCTTTGTCTTTAAGGGTTTTTGTTGATGGCTGTGTCTTCGATTCACTGAGGTCTTCAGAGGAATCGTTGAAGTTTATGAAGTAGCCGGATGCCGTTCTGTCTATTGTTCCAATTGCTTCAGGATTACTGTTTCTTGCAGCTTCAGCATATTCATTTGTTACTTCATTGTAGGTCGGTGTGTCTCTACTAAACGTTTTTATTTGGGTTTTCAGAGGTGTGAGTTCCATTGCATTGTTGCATAGTCCTTGTTGTTGTTCTGTAGGCGTTTCGAATGTGATTAGCCTTTTAGTTAGCACCTCTGTACTTGTAGCAAACCTCGGTGTTCTACTACTTATCGGGAGTCCACTTGGCCTACTGTTTGTTATCGGCCACATGATTGTGGTTTTACCAGGTCGATGGATACAACTCGGTTCTCCTTTTTACCAGCAAGCGGCGGTAGTACAACTGATCTTGTCCCGTTGATGGACAAGACAGGAACTGCTTTTCTATAAGAAGGCCCAAATTCCTTCTTTACCGCGATCTTTTCTCTGACTAGATCCCCGATTTTTGGAATCCAGACAGGTCTTGCTGGGACAGGTGGTGTTCTTCAGTGGTTGTTGGCTGCTGTTTCAACTTTATGTTGCTCAGGTCTTTTCTTGTTTCGTTTAAGTCCTGCAAAATAGCCAAACGGTCTTTGATATCAAAACCTTTTTCTTTCACCACTGAAGTCTGACTGTCAAGATCTAAGACTAACATCCTAGTTCCAAACAACAATTCGTACGGACTGAATCCCTTCAGAGAATTTCTTGGCAAGTTGTTTAGACTACGTTGGACACTTATTAGATGTTTGACCCACCCAGCTCCCGAACCTAATATCCTTTCTGTTATAGACAGCTTTATGCCTTGGTTTTTTCTTTACACCATCCCGTATCCCTCAGGAAGGAAGTGAGAAGAATCCCGCTTCGCTATGCTCATTTGGCCGTGCTTCCCCACAAGCTTGAGGGCTAAAGTGAAAACATTGGTCAAACGTAGCATGCTCCTAGCGTATATGCCATTTAGACTCGCAAATCTTTGTATAACAGTCCCGACGTCAGCCGAGTGCTGGGGTCTACATTATAAGTGGAAACTAATCTTTGTTTGTTAATGGGACGCACTATTTACACCGGTTTTACTGATTATTGTTTTAGCCCTTATTGAGTGAAACGCCATGGTATTACCCCGTTCCTCTCGCCACTGCGATTTCTGTTGCAGCCCGGGCATTTTTTTACAAAAATGTGATGCTGCAGGCTCATGCCTGGCCACCAGTATACTGATTGTAATTCTTCCAGAGAATCTTTTAGTTTGAGGTGTCTGAGACCCTCGCCCATATGTGCGTCTGCTATTAACAAGTCTCTCCTATCCATGTTTGGAATCACTCTATCCCCCACTCCAGGGATTCGAGCAAAAGGAACGGAGTTTGCATCGATTATGTATGTATATTTGAGTGGGTAACTGATCGGTAACGTTGAGCAGTCGCCTTTTGATGACGTTTTTACCGCCAGCATTGTTTCACCGTCAATGTATTTTACTGCACGCTTTTTTCTAGCTACGGAAGCCGATTCAGTTGCTACCGTTGTGGCTTTCTCAGCCAATGATTCCCTGCAACGTGAACACCATCACGCTGATGACTCAGTGAGTGTACCACGTGAGTCTTTGGTAGTTCTTTCTGTAACAGAACTATTTGTTCCCAGAGCATTTTTTGCTTTATTGTTGCACCTGTGTCATCTTTGTAACCGTTTTGAATCCATTTCTGCAAATCGCTGTTATATGATTTGACGCAGTAATATGAATCGGACACTATGAGGGTCGGGAATTCGCGATCTGCATTATCTAGCGCCATTTTCAATGCTATTATTTCAGTCTGTTGTTCTGAATTAGTTTCTACTGAGTGTGTTTTTGTTAATAGAGGTCTTAGTATACCTCCGCGCCACACTTCTTTTGTAATCTCACATGTGGGGTTGTATGCTTGTTCTCCCCAAACGGAGGGTTCGAGCATGTCCGTCTGTATAGATTACACAAGCGTACTGTCGTAATGGCAGAATGTCGATTGGCAGAGGGAATGTTCTTTCATATTCTAGATATTTTAGTTCCTTTAGTTCCGGATCAAAGTAGTATTTTACTTTGTCCATTGTAATGGAATTCACCCATTGTATCCATTCCGGATTCAATGCTGTTGTTGGTAAATTACACGGGGTTGTTAGTGCCTCAAAGGCTGATTCTGCTGTTCTAACTGTGATGTGTCTACCGTCAGCTTTATCTTTTTCTCTAGCTATTGCGGTTTGAACTGCATGAACAATGTTTTCTTTAATGCTGGATTTCTTTTCAGCTTCTGTGTACAAGTGTGATTTGAATGCAATTGGTACCTTTTCTCCCTCATTAGAGGTCAGGTATGTGAATCCGCATCTTCCTGGGATGACTCGAATCACAAGGTTGCGTGTGTTATCACGTGTTTCTAATTTTGTTTTAATTAACATATCTGTTTGTAAGGATCTCAGAATTTCTGTGTGTATTTGAGTCCAATTGGTTTTTTTAAAATCTGGTTTTATTAGATCATAAAGGGGTTTGACCCTTTCTGCGTAATTTGCAATGTATGTTCTTCCGAAATTTAGGAAACCTAGAATTGACTGTAGGTTTTTTAGTGTTCTAGCTGCTTGGAGTACGGCACATTTCTCTAGGAAATTGTCAGCCAGGCTTTTGCCTTCACTTGATAATTCATATCCTAAGAACAGGACTGTTAGATGGGCAATTCTAGATTTTTTAAAGTTGAATTTGTAACCCTCTGCTGCGAACCCAAGTATTATGGTGTTCACTCTCTTCAAGTGAGTATCCAAGTCATCATCTGTTAGGTATATGTCATCGACATAAGATAATGCTTCGTCATCATATGTTTGTAGTAACTCTGTTACTCTCGCTGAGAATAATCCTGGGCTGTTCTTGTATCCCTGGGGTAACCGACAGAATTCTTTTTGAGCGCCATTTATTGAGAACGCTGATAAGTATCTGCTCTCTGGTGCTATATTTTGACAAAAGAATCCATTAGAGATGTCTAATGTTGTTTTATATTTTTTGCGCACTATGTTATTCATTAGTGCAGCACTATGCGAGTTTTGTACTGCAAAAGTTTTGCAACATGAGTTAAGGTGTCTGTAATCCAAAACTAGACGATATGAATTGTCTGGTTTGGAGACAGGAAACAAAGGGTTGTTCATTTGTGAGGTGCAAGTTTCAATCACCCCCTGGTATTCTAGTTGATCTAGAATTTCTTTAACCTGTTTTTTAGCTTCTTGCTTGATTGGATACTGCCTTTGTGCAGTAGGTTGTGATTTTAACTGGATTTTGTGTGGAGGAGATTCCTCATCCCATCCCACATGATTTTTATATAAAGCAGGAGCTTGAGCTACCTCCCACTTTCTTGCAAGTGTATATTTTTTATGAATTGGAATATGGTTTGAGAAGGCAGGCATAATTATTTCTTCGCCGTGTGGGCACTCCCTGACAAACTCTGGTGGCCAATCTTTTTCAGCTAGAAGGATGTCATAGCCCTTGGAGAGATCCCAAAAAAGGCCCCTTATTTTTCTAGTCTTATCCCCTTCTACACGTAAAGTTATTTCATATATTTTGTGAGGTTTGCTAACTCTGGTGTCTGCAGTTTCCACTTGAATGTATTCATTCGTGTCCACTGTCTCCAGATGATTCATAAGGACTTTGCGTGCTATGCTCACTTCTGCTGCGCTGTCTAGCATTGTCTGAGCCCACTCTCCGTTTTTCAGCTGTGTCCTCAGTATTCTCGGCATTGTTGAATACTTTAATACTGGCTACCTTCTTCTTGGGAAACTGTAATTTTTTATTTGGATGAGCAGGTTCCTTGTCTTTGGACTTGACGTGCCCTTCCCTGGGTTCCGATCGTCCTCTTCTTTCCGATTTCTGCGAGGAAGTCTGAAAAGATTGAGAGGGACGTGTATCAAAATCTTGATATCTATCCGGTTTCTTTATGTTATCCCTATTTCTAAGGTTGTATTTTTTCACAGAGGGCTCCCTTTGGGGAGACTTGGGTCCTTGGTCCGGAGATCTTTCTCTCCGCCGAGGAGACCTTCCTCTGGACTGGAATCTTTTTTCTTTTGGATTGGATTGTTTGTTTCCATCCCAGTTCTTCTTTTGACTGTTTAGATTATTTTTAATAAATATTTTTTCAGGACTTTCAATTAGTTGGGGCTTCACTGGTATTCCACCCAAACTATCTCTACCTAGTTCTTCATAGGATTTTTCTATAATTCTGGCAATTTCAGCTGGTTGGTCTGCTATATCTGTCTCTTTTAACCTCTGGCGGATCGCCACATTCGCTGCTTCTCCTTTTATGTTGGCTAGTAATATTGCCGAGACCTGCTTGAAGTCTTTTAGTAATTTCATACCAAGAGTTAAAGCGGGTTCTGGACCGTATTCGTCTTGAATTTGTTTTAGCGCTTCTGGTATTACTGACATGGATGGAACTCCATGTGTTTTTGTGTAAATGGAAGCAAAGACTGTACCCCAAGTGTCACAGTCCTCCACGTGTGGTGCGATTCCCATTGGAAGACAGATAGTCAGAATCCTGTGTTTATCCACAGGGGTGGTGTCTGGAAACACCGCCTCTATTTGGGTGATTTTTTGTGCTAACCAGAATGGTATTTGTTCCCGTTTAGCTGGTACTTTACCTAGGCAGGACTGTATGTTCTGTGGTGTAATTTTATTTGTGTTCCCCTGATGAGGGGTCAGCTGTGGAATTTTAATTGCTGGTTGGATTGTTGAAGTCCGCATTACATATTGGACTAGTTGTCTATATATTTTAATTAATTGTTTTAGTTGTACTAAAACATCTGCTGCAGACATTCTTTCGATGTCTGGATGTGGTGTGTATCCGGCTAGGACCGGCCACGTTGCTCCTGGTCTACCTAGTGGACCGAGCCTGGTGATGTGATTATTATGTTTTAGGGCGCCATTAAACAAGAGCAGGTGCTCTTGGAATTTAAGTGGTACTTCTACTTCCTCGAAAGGAGTGTACTCATTAGGAGGTTCCTCTATTTTATAATAGTGGAACTCCTTCGTTACAGCATTTGCTGCTGGAAAGTTTATCCATGAATAGAATACCTCTGTCTGCCGATATTCGTGTGCCTCAATTACGAATATGACTGTACCACCTCTTGGTGTCAGTCCATTGTCTATAAGTTTTAACGTTATAGATCTTCTTATGTTGACCGGGATGAGTTTTATATCCGGGTCTCCTTCTTGCATAGTATTATCAGCTTCTATTAGTTCAGCTGCTAATCTAACTCTCTCTCTTTCATCATCACTGTCTACCATTTTACCGACAGGAAGGTTTTTCTGTTTGTTTGCAGATCAGGTTTCTTACGGAAACAAAGATTAGATGCACAATATTTTGGAACAGTGTATCCTTCAACGTTGACTAAACCAAGAACCATACATAGGAGTCTCCTCCTGCGAGGTTTGGCGGATATTACTTTTCACCCACTCCAGACGTCTTTGGAGTATTATGGGAAAAAAGGGTCTGAGTGAAAGAGCACGACTGAGTTACTCTAATGTCTTGCGTTAGTTTTATCGCCTTTCCAAACGTTGGGCGCCATGTAGTGTAGTTCCTATTATCCCAATAGGCTCTGCGCATTGGAATAATACCTTCAATAGTATAGGCCTAGACCAGACGTTAACTAGGTCTTCTATTGTCGATATTAGACTTAAAGTTTTGGGTTTGCCAGCTAGCTCAGAGTTCACTAGAAACTTTCTCGAATAGGCAAGGAGGAGTTGAACCTCCCTGGATAGACAAGAAGGGATTTAGTTTCTGACAACCATAGAACATGACAACTTTGCTCTCCCCTAATCAAGAGTGTATCTCTAGAGTCGTGTGAAAACAAAAGACAACTTATTTTACTCAGTCAGTACGTGCATTCTTAGTTTCACCAGTTTGTAGAGAAAAGGAAGAGACGGGCGTGTTCAATAAAAGATGGTATTTATTGATCAGTCTCTTTTCTCGTACAAGAGAAATGAATCGATATTATTGCAATACTTATGGTTAAGTAAAGTGCATACAATAAAAGCAGAAGTATAAAATAATACTGTAAAAACATTTATATGGTTTCTAAGCCATATGGTGGTTTAAAATGGATAAAATAGATACATACATATAAACATTTGACTAATTGTACTCAACTGGTGCTTCTAACTACGCCTACCCCAGTGTACCTGACCTAAGCCTAATACGTGGGCGGGGATAGAAAGTAGCAGTTTAAGTTAAGTTTGTTTTGCCAAGTGACTGATTCAAGAATTCTCTGCAAGGGGTTATTCAGTTCCGTACCTTGAATCTAGGATGATTGAGGGATGGTATCTCTCATCTTTGGTCTCGATATTCCAGGCTGCCTGCAAGGGCTGCTCGGAAGCGCCGGAGCTGGATTTCTCGGCAGGAGAAAGGCAGCGTCTCGTTCTCAGCGCGTCAGGAAGGCGGGGCAGCGCCAGTGGGCTTCGCTCTCTGCTGGGCTTCGGCAAGTCTCGCTGCTCCGATCTCGTCACCCCCGCGTGGGTTTGCTTAAGGCAATATCGGTAATATTTATACCTGTAAGGTGCCGAGATTGACGTAAGGATGGACATAGATACGTCAATAAGGATGTCATACGAACTTGTTGTCATAGGTTTGATTTGTTTTGAGAACTCCGTATGCCTTATCAGGGGCTGGAGGAATATTGCTTGTCTAATTAGATGGCAAGCGTTATGACCTAATCAGATAACGCGTTCCTGTGCCGTGGTGTGGCTTAATCAGATAACGGTTTCTGCATCATGGGATGGCTGCTAGTTAACTTGTTAACCAGAACAGGGTCAGGAATAGGGGGATCGATACAGAACCTATAGGAATACATCACAGCTCCACGGAGCCAGCCAGAATGTTCGCACCACTTAGCACGGCGGGGGTATGCTGATATGCGCACTGGCGTACCGCATCAAATTGTATCCTTCCCCTCCTTCCAAAGAACGAGCAGCAACCCAAGGTAGGTATGAAGAAGCACTTTAATGTTCACATGTCAAATGGCGAATGCATTTCGGCGTGTCTGCCTTCATCAGCGCCCCTCCTCAAAAATGCTTCTAAGCTGCAATGTAGAACAGCCTGCCTTCAACGCTATTTAGCCCACCATGCTCCGTCCCCAGGTGTAAAGACGGCCATCCTATGTAGTCCAAGGTTTAAGGACTGCATGTCCCACAATGCTCTGTAATGTTCATTGCAGGAACTAGTGATGTTCCAAGGGGTGACACATCTAGAGTAGGTGTAAATGACAGGCGCAGGTTTGATAGCATCGTGGGAGGAAAGGCACGTAAACAGTCCAGTGCCCCCTCAGCTCCAACTTGTTACCGCCGCAACCTTTCAGCCAGGCATATTCCACGGGGGCCAGCGCAGGAACCATGCGCCATGTCAGTCTTTGCGCGTGTCATCTCATTCTCTTCCTGCGCCATCTCACCCTCACAGTTTACATCTGTTTGCTTATAGGGTACTGTTTCTTTATGCATTGTGTCTCATGTTTGTATGTAATGCTGGCAAAAAATGAATGGTGCATATTGGAAATGTATTTTGGAAATGAGTCAGGTTTCTGCATTATAATGTAGTGGTCATTTATATGGGCTATGGGCTGTGCTCTGTTTTTTAAACGATTTACTATGCTAAATGTTTTTTGGTAAAATGTATGGCTTTAATATTTTTGACTAGGATCACACTGAGTGTCTGTGTAAATTAAACAATTATATTTGCACCTTTTTCTATAATGTCACCTGTGTCTCCTCACAGTTTGCATCCCTTTGCTTATAGGGTACTCTTTGCGTGTGTCATCTCTCTCTTTCCGGGTGTCATCTCACTCTCTGCCTGCGTCATCTCTCTCTTTGCGTGTGTCATCTCAATCTCTGACTGCACCTTCTCTCTCTTTGCGTGAGTCATGTCTCTCTTTGCGTGTGTCATCTCACTCTCTGTCTGCACCATCTCTCTCTTTACGTGTGTCATCTCTCTCTTTGCGTGTGTCTTCTCACTCTCTGCCTGCACCATCTCTCTCTTTGCATGCGTCCTCTCTCTCTTTGCGTGCGACATCTCACTCTCTGCCTGCACCATGTCTGTCTTTGCGTGTGTCATCTCACTCTCTGCCTGCGCCATCTCACCCTCACAGTTTGCATCTGTTTGCTTATAGGGTACTGTTTCTTTATGGATTGTGTCTCATGTTTGTATGTAATGCTGGCAAACAACGAATGGTGCATATTGGAAATGTATTTTGGAAATGAGTCATGTTTCTGCATTGTAATGTAGTTTGCATTTATATGGGCTGTGCTCTGTGTCTTAAACGATTTACTATGCTAAATTTTTCTTGGTAAAATGTATGGCTTTAACGTTTTTGACTAGGATCACACTGAGTGTCTGTGTAAATTACACAATTATATTTGCACCTTTTTCTATAATGTCACCTGTGTCTCCTCACAGTTTGCATCTCTTTGCTTATAGGGTACTCTTTGCGTGTGTCATCTCTCTCTTTGCGTGTGTCATCTCACTCTCTGACTGCACCATCTCTCTCTTTGCGTGTGCCATCTCACTCTCTGTCTGCACCATTTCTCTCTTTACGTGTGTCATCTCTCTCTTTGCGTGTGTCTTCTCACTCTCTGCCTGTACCATCTCTCTCTTTGCATGTGTCATCTCTCTCTTTGCGTGTGACATCTCACTCTCTGCCTGCACCATGTCTGTCTTTGCGTGTGTCATCTCACTCTCTGCCTGCGCCATCTCACCCTCACAGTTTACATCTGTTTGCTTATAGGGTACTGTTTCTTTATGCATTGTGTCTCATGTTTGTATGTAATGCTGGCAAAAAACGAATGGTGCATATTGGAAATGTATTTTGGAAATGAGGCAGGTTTCTGCATAGTAATGTAGTGGTCATTTATATGGGCTGTGCTCTGTGTCTTAAATGATTTACTATGCTAAATGTTTTTTGGTAAAATGTATGGCTTTACCATTTTTGACTAGGATCACACTGAGTGTCTGTGTAAATTAAACAATTTTATTTGCACCTTTTTCTATAATGTCACCTGTGTCTCCTCACAGTTTGCATCTCTTTCCTTATAGGGTACTCATTGCGTGTGTCATCTCTCTCTTTGTGTGTGTCATCTCACTCTCTACCTGCGTCATCTCTCTTTTTGCATGTGCCATCTCACTCTCTGACTGCACCATCTCTCTCTTTGCGTGTGTCATGTCTCTCTTTGCGTGTGCCATCTCACTCTCTGTCTGCCTCAAATCTCTCTCCACCAGCGTCATTTCTCTCTTTGCATGCGTCATCTCACTCTCTGCCTGCTGTATCTCACCCTATGCCTGCATCATGTCTGTCACCACCTGTGTCATCTCTCTGTTTGCTTGTGTCATCTCAGTCTCTGCCTGCATTATCTCTCTCTTTGCGTGTGTCATCTCACTCTCTACCTGCGTCATCTCTCTCTTTGCGTGTGTCATCTCACTCTCTCTCTGCACCATCTCTCTCTTTGCGTGTGTCATCTCTCTCTTTGCGTGTGTTATCTCACTCTCTGCCTGCACCATCTGTCTCATTGCAAGTGTCATCCCTCTCTTTGCGTGTGACATCTCACTCCTTGCCTGCACCATGTCTGTCTTTGCGTGTGTCATCTCACTCTCTGCCTGCGCCATCTCACCCTCTGCCTGCATCATGTTTCTCTCCACCAGCGTCATCTTTCTCTCGCGTGTGTCATCTCACTCTCTGCCTGCACTATCTCACCCTCTACCTGCATCATGTCTCTCACCACCTGCGTCATCTCTCTCTTTGCGTGTGTCATCTCACTCTCTGCCTGCATCATCTCTCTCTTTGCGTGTGTCATCTCAGTCTCTACCTGCGTCATCTCTTTCTTTGCGTGTGTCATCTCACTCTCTGCCTGTACCATCTTTCTCTTTGCGTGTGTCATCTCTCTCTTTACGTGTGAGATAGCGCAGGCAGAGAGTGAGATGACACACGCAATGAGAGATATGACGCAGGTGGAGAGTGAGATGACACACACAAAGAGAGAGATGATACAGGCAGAGAGTGAGATGACACACGCAAAGAGAGAGATGACGCAGGTGGTGAGAGACATGATGCAGGCAGAGGGTGAGATAGCGCAGGCAGAGAGTGAGATGACACGCAAAGAGAGAGATGACGCTGGTGGAGACAGACATGATGCAGGCAGAGGGTGAGATGGTTTAATATCAAAACAAAGAGAGGAGTATCCCCTTTGAAGATAAAGAACAGACGTATCTGGAGGGCAGGTTTTTGGCAAGAAGGAGAATATTCGTCCTTTTGTTTAAAACCCCTCACTCACCAACCTAGTGGTGACATGCTTCATCATCGGGGTCCACCCTGGCTGCCTAGCGCCGCCAGGGTGTGCTACGACACCTGTACTACAGTGGAGCGGGTTGTGACTGTGGGTGTGAAAAATCAAATGTTAAAAATTGTCCTGGTTGTACTCAAAAATATAATTTTAATTATAGAGCAACTGAACAATGTTAAAAATAAGTGAGCGAGATCCTGGTAGGGGAGTTACGACCAAGGGATCTCTATATGTGTTTATGTTGAATGGTCAACATGTTTCTACCTTTAGGGCGATTGCCCGGTATTCATCAGGACCAAAAAAGACAGGTGGACAGGAGGTGTGTGCTCCCTAAAAAGCACACCCTTCCCTGATCCCCTGTGTGCCTACTGGCAAAATGGCCAGTGGTATGTACTGCTCAGTAAAATAAGTGAGCAAGTGAAGAAGTGAAAAAGAGACCTGTGGGGAGAAAAAGGGGGTAAACATAATCAGGTTTAATATTAGCTTCCTCTCCTGTAACGTCGTGCAGTGTCTCAGTGATTTGAAATAGAGTGCCAATGGGTATTACCCTCCAAATAAATCAATACCGTGGTGATGGAGTGAGATACTAGTCAACATCTATGCCAGTAAACAGTGCGTGCGAATTGCATGCGATGTGATCATAGCACTTGTGAATCATAACTATATATGTATCAAGTGCATACATTAGGACATGCATATCGTCTGCCGCTGAGGATGGCAAAGACTGTATGGTTAATATCCCGTGGTGCCTGTACTCCTGGCAGGATTGTAAATATCTGAGCAGATGCTCTCCCATGATGGCTTACTCAGTTGTGAGCTCTATGGGGCTTCAACGGGCAGGGCGTAGGTTCAATGCCGTAAGCGCAACATATTCTGTAAAATTAAAAAGGGCGCGGGCAGTGAAAACCAAGACGCTGCTCAAGATGCCCTGTTAACGAAGGGACTTCCTTCTTTTTTAATTTTACAGAATATGTTGCGCTTACGGCATTGAACCTACACCCTGCCCGTTGAAGCCCCATAGAGCTCACAACTGAGTAAGCCCTTACCTATGCCATACAGCTTCAGTGTGTTCCTCAGTGTTACATGTGTGTTTGTTATGTATGTCTATTGATCGTTATTCACGCTAAGAATGAATCTAACGCTGTGAATGAATATAGCACAACCGTGATACCGCTATGCCTTAGATCACCCCACCATGAATATAACCATCATGGGAGAGCATCTGCTCAGATATTTACAATCCTGCCAGGAGTACAGGCACCACGGGATATTCACCATACAGTCAGTGCCATCCTCAGCGGCAGACGATATGCATGTCCTAATGTATGCACTTGATACATATATAGTTATGATTCACAAGTGCTATGATCACATCGCATGCAATTCGCACGCACTGTTTACTGGCATAGATGTTGACTAGTATCTCACTCCATCACCACGGTATTGATTTATTTGGAGGGTAATACCCATTGGCACTCTATTTCAAATCACTGAGACACTGCACGACGTTACAGGAGAGTAAGCTAATATTAAACCTGATTATGTTTACCCCCTTTTTCTCCCCACAGGTCTCTTTTTCACTTCTTCACTTGCTCACTTATTTTACTGAGCAGTACATACCACTGGCCATTTTGCCAGTAGGCACACAGGGGATCAGGGAAGGGTGTGCTTTTTAGGGAGCACACACCTCCTGTCCACCTGTCTTTTTTGGTCCTGATGAATACCGGGCAATCGCCCTAAAGGTAGAAACATGTTGACCATTCAACATAAACACATATAGAGATCCCTTGGTTGTAACTCCCCTACCAGGATCTCGCTCACTTATTTTTAACATTGTTCAGTTGCTCTATAATTAAAATTATATTTTTGAGTACAACCAGGACAATTTTTAACATTTGATTTTTCACACCCACAGTCACAACCCGCTCCACTGTAGTACAGGTGTCGTAGCACACCCTGGCGGCGCTAGGCAGCCAGGGTGGACCCCGATGATGAAGCATGTCACCACTAGGTTGGTGAGTGAGGGGTTTTAAACAAAAGGACGAATATTCTCCTTCTTGCCAAAAACCTGCCCTCCAGATACGTCTGTTCTTTATCTTCAAAGGGGATACTCCTCTCTTTGTTTTGATATAATTCCTCCCAGGGGAATAGGAGTGATCTCAGGTTCACATTTGAGTGAACAAACTCCCTTACTCTCTCTCTTGATTGTAGCATTCCTGGCAGCGCACAGCTGTGAGAGTTTTTTACTACAGTTTTTTCGCTGTAATTTCCGAGGAACACACCCGCAGCCAACATGGCCGAATACACAGGACTCACATACTCTACAGATGAGATAGACTCCATCATGAGTGATCTCAATGTCTTTGCGGACGCCAACATCAGTAACACCATTTCCCAAACCTGCGAATGGGAAAAACTAACGGAAATGAAACGTAACCGTATCAGGACAATCTTACATGGGACAATACTAAAGGAATATGTTACCAATAAGATAGCTCCCAAGGGCCTCTTGGTTACAAATGCTCCACGTATCTTCCTAGACGACCCCGAATTTAGGAAAGATTGGGCACTCATTGCCTGGCATTGCACGCACGATTGGATAATACTAATTCTCAAAACGGCCATACGTCTGTCAGAAAAGATCCAAGTGGAGATTCAAGTCACAGAGTCTCAAATCAAAGCGAGTATTACCGGATACAAAAAAAAGCTAGATGATTTAAACAAGGAAATAACTGAATATAGAGAAAATCTCACACAACAAAAGGTTCAAAAGTTTCAAAAAGATCTGAAGAAATTTTCATTTGTGAAGGTCTACCCGTACTCAGACCCTGATTACAAAACCACTGGAGTCGCGGACCAGGATTCAGACGTATCGAGCAACACCTCTAACAGTTCAAATAGTAGCGGTGGATCCAACAGCGGGACCCCTAGACAAAGACAACAAGGGGCTTATAGAGGGAATTTCCAATGGCCGCAATTCAACCACCCCCCTCACACCCATTCCAACAACCAGTGATGCATCCTTACCAACCCCCTCCGCAGTTCCCAATGTATGGATGGCAACCACCCTTCCAACAATTCCCCTTCCAACAAAACCAATTCCGTCCTCCTTTTCAGAACAGAGGCAGGCGTGGATGGGGACGCAACAGACGAGGGAACAACGTCCACTGGGAGGAGGAAGATACAACGGGCAGCGTCACCAGGAGCAAATCGGGAGCAAATAAAGCAGGCCCCAGCACAGCGAGGAGCTAGTAACCAGCCTATCATCGCGTACACTGACAACCACAGAATCCAATGTACTTAACAAGGGCCTAGGCTTTGTGCCCACTGCGGCTGTCATGCCTGCTTACCTGGAGCGGAATCAGCGTCACAACCAAACGCTGTGGTTGGCAAGATGGACGTGGTTGGCAAGAACGTCTCATCTGAAGGCGAGAGTAATGCACATGCGCAGGAAGATTGTCGGAGCATTTAGGACCGCCTCACTTTCCCGGAAGCGCTTCGCGTTAAGCTAGTGTTCCTGAATTCGTTCCGGGTCACTGGGGAGCGTCCGAGGAGTTAGTGGTTGGCGTTTTCCTCCATCGGCGTTGTTGCTGCGGTTCGTGAGTGCGGGATTTATTTCCCTTTCTTGATTCTGTATTCTAGTCTGGTTGCTTATTGTGGGTGTCGAGTCGGCTGATTCGTCACCTTTATTTCCCTTCTCTTTTTCTTTAGCACGCATTTGCCCTTTTGTTGTTTGTGGTTTAGAGTCGAGTCTCTGTTTGTAGACTTCTCTCCATGGTCGCTCGTTTGAGCTATTTCCTTGTTTCATTCAGTGGCGTCGGGTTCCTCTTGACGCCCCGTTATTCCTAGTGTGGATATATACATTCCTTGTGAGAGATAACAAGGGATTGTACAACTTTGGATATCTCTTGCGTGTATCCTCTAATGCTAAGAGGTACATTTTATATACAAGTCTATAGTTATGACCTAGACCTCTCTTGGCTATACCTAATCTCCTGTTACCTTATTTCTAGGTACATCATTTGGAAGATAAAGACTCTTCAATATAACAGGGGACAGAGATTATACACAACTTCCCTTAGGTATAAAGACACATAGCCAGATCTATATACCACATGAGTGGGATAGGGAGAACAGAACTATATTAATTATTTGCTTTGTCTTATAGATACAGTTCCGGTGCAAATAGAAACCTGTCCTGTCAAGACGAGTGCAGTGTCTTCCCCTCCTTACCTTGTTGTGTTCCCCTGTTTTCCCCAAGTCATCACTTAAGTGTTAGTTATCAGTTCTAACACTGAGAGGTGATAGGGGCGAAACTGAGGGCTAGGCATCAGGCTCCGTGGCACTCCTGCGACAATTGGAAGCAAGCACGACAGAACGCGAAGCCCATTGTTTATTTGTCTCCCGAGTGCCATGGACCTTACTCTAGCAGACGTAGCTGGGATGATAGGCAATCTCCAAGTGGAGACCCAATCCCTTTCTGATAAGGTAGAAGCGTTGCAAAGACAAAGAGACGGAGGAGCAGGAACTAGTTCCCCTAGCCCAGTAGTCCAAGTAGTCACTCCTCAAACTATACCATTAGCCCCTCCAGAAAGATACTATGGAGACCCTAATAAATGTGCTGCTTTCCTTACGCAATGTCAGCTACATTTTTTATGTAAGGCAGCATGTTTTCCGAATGATCAGGCCAAGGTGGCGTTTGTTCTTTCTTACTTGGGAGGTTCGGCTGCTAATTGGACAATTCCTTTAATCGAAAGAGATGATCCGCTTTTGGTGGATTACAATCGATTTAAAAGGGAATTACGAAAGATGTTTGATAAACATACCTTCACCCATGCGGCCGACACTGAACTCCTGCACCTTAAACAAGGAAACAAAGATCTTATTACATATATCTCTACCTTTAATAGGTTGGTTGTAGAGGCGGATTGGCCACAGGGCAAACGTAGCGCATTGTTTTATAAGGGGTTAAGAGAAGAGTTAAAAGACGCTCTTGCTCATGTTGTAGATCCCCCCGATACTTGCCCTGAGTTGATAGACTTGGTGGTAAAACTTGACCACAGGTTAAACGAAAGAAAAAGGGATAAAGGAAGATACGACTTTTCTAGACTAGGTCCGAGAGAAAAGAAGACAGAGACTGAAGTAAAAACAGATGAACCAGAACCCATGCAGATAGGTAGCATTAAAGGACCCCTGACAGAAACTGAAAAACAGAGGAGAAGAGACCACAAATTATGTCTGTATTGTGGGAAAGCAGGTCATTTCCTCAGGGAATGCCCTGTTAAACCTAAATCCTCACGCAGGGCGGAAAACTAGTAGACCTGAGACTGTCTGAGACTGCTCTCTCGGGTCCTATCAAACACATGGTCTCTTCTGTTTTGATAAACAACGGACATTTTTATATCATGTCTCAACTCAGCTGGTTTGGTAGTACGATAGACATACCTATCATGATAGATTCCGGAGCATCCGGGAACTTCATGGACACTCATTGGGCCTTAGACCAGGTAATTCCAACTGTACATAAGACCTACAGTGAAGAAGTTTATACCATAGATGGTAGTCCTTTAAAATCCGGACCCATCACTCAGACTTCTATTAAAATGGAACTCACTATGTCACCCAATCACTGGGAAGAAATCACATTTGACTTGATTGATTCCCCCCAATTTCCGGTGGTTTTAGGGTTGCCATGGTTACGCCTACATAACCCCCAGATAGACTGGGAACACTCGACGCTTTCCTTTAGAGACAGATGCTGCCCTCATATGAAGGCTAGAAATACTCCCAATACCACTGAGAGCGTAACAGTGTCAGAAGACTCTGTGTCATGTCCCAAAGTACCAGACAAGGAGGTTAATTCTGTTACCCTTCCTTTTGTTTCTTCCCTGAATGTGGAACAACCCGATGTGGAACTACCCAGAGAATACAGTGGATTCCAATCTGTGTTTGATAAAAAACAGGCCACCGTATTACCCCCACATCGTGTATACGATTGCCGCATAGAATTACAACCCGGAGCCAAAATACCCACAAGTAGAGTATACTCACTCACTGAAAAAGAGAACTTGTACCTCAGAGAATATCTGGACAATATGCTTGAGTTGGGGTTTATACGACCATCTAGGTCTCCTGCCTCGTCAGCTCTTTTTTTTATACCCAAAAGGGAGGGAGGCTTGCGCTGCTGTATTGACTATCGCGCGCTCAATTCTATTACAATCAAAAATAAATACCCTCTTCCCCTCATCTCTGTCCTTTTGGACCAAATAAAGGACGCCAAATGGTTCACCAAGTTAGATCTTAGAGGGGCGTATCATCTCGTCAGGGTTCAAGACGGAGATGAATGGAAAACAGCGTTTTGTACGAAGTACGGGTTATATGAGTATTTAGTAATGCCCTTCGGGCTGTGCAACGCTCCATCAGCCTTTCAGTACTTTATTAACGAAGTACTGAAAGAGCAGCTCGATGTAAATGTCATAGCATACATCGATGACATACTCATATACTCTAAGACCTACCCTGAACACCTTCAACATGTACAAACGGTTCTCCACAAATTACAAATGAACCAATTGTTTTGTAAACTTGACAAGTGTTTCTTTCACAGACACCAAGTAGCCTTTCTAGGTTTCCTGATTTCCGAGCACGGATTGCAAATGGATCCTCATAAGGTGTCTGCTGTGATGGATTGGCCTTCCCCTAGAACAGTCAAAGAGGTGCAACAGTTTATAGGGTTCGCTAACTTTTATAGGCGCTTCATCCACCTCTTTTCTGATATAGTGTCCCCTATCACTAAGCTATTGCGTAAAGGGGTGCCTTTTGTGTGGTCTGCAGAGGCAGAGAAAGCCTTCCAAACACTGAAATCAGCTTTTACTTGTGCACCCGTTCTGAAACATCCTGATCTCACCAGTCCGTTCATAGTGGAGGTGGACGCCTCCCAGGTGGCAGTTGGGGGAGTCCTTTCCCAAGCTGCGTCTCCTACAGGGGAATTACATCCCGTGGCATACTATTCCCACAAACTCACTCCTGCTGAATCCAACTACGCGGTAGGGGAGAAAGAACTTCTTGCTATTAAGAAAGTTCTGGAGGAATGGAGACAGTACCTATTGGGCACCCATCACACGGTCACCATCATAACGGATCACAGAAACCTACAGTATTTACAAACTGCTCGGGCATTATCCATGAGGCAAATGAGATGGACACAGTTCTTTAGTGGGTATGATTTCGTCATCCATTTCAGGCCGGGGAGAAAGAACGGGAAGGCTGATGCATTGTCCCGCATGGGGTTTGATCCAGTTCCCATTGATGAGGAGCCTCCCCAGATTATTGGCCCTTGCAAGATTATTTGTGGGCTTACCTCAGAAGAGCAGTTGATTGAACAAATACGTAGTGCTCAGCAGGACCCTTCTTTTCTAACCTCGTTAGCTCCTCAATCTCCTGTGGTTAAGGAGGGATTGCTCTATGTTCTGGGTAGATTGGTGATTCCTACGCAACCCTTGCAACAACACGTCCTGGAGTTATGTCATTCCTCAGGAATAGCGGGCCATCCTGGGTATAAAAGGACTCTTGAGTTGGTGAGGAGATACTGTTGGTGGCCTAATATGACAGGAGAGGTGCAAAAGTTTGTTAGTACATGTCATGTGTGTGCCCAGGGGAAGCCGTCTCATGAAGGGTTAGTGGGTCTACTACAGCCTATCCCAACCCCCCCTGAACCCTGGCATACCATGTCCATGGATTTTATAGTCGAATTGCCATGCACGAAGAAAGGTCATACCACTCTTCTTGTAGTAGTTGATTTGTTTACCAAATATGCTCACTTCATCCCACTACAGAAATTACCCTCATCACAAGTATTGGCCTCGATCTTTTTGCATAATGTTGTCAGGTTACATGGTTTACCGGCCGTTTTGATCACAGACAGGGGGACTCAGTTCGTCTCCAAGTTTTGGAAATCGTTGTGTGAGGCCCTGCACATAGAAATACGTCTTTCCTCAAGTCACCACCCCCAGACAGATGGGCAAACTGAGAGGGTGAATCAGAGCCTGGAACAATTTCTCAGATGTCAAACGTTGCAATACCAAAAGGAATGGGATGAGTTAATTTGGCTTGCTGAATTATCATACAACAGCCACCACTTTTCTACCCTGTTTACACCTTTTTATGGGTCCCATGGTTATCACCCTAGAATTCTGCCTTTTGTCCCTACTACACACTGTCTTCTTCCTGCTGTGACTGATTTAGTGCATCATGTCCAATCTGTTCATTCCCAGATTCAGAACAATCTTGATAGGGCCAAGACGGTGTACAAGAACAAAGCGGACGCACATAGAAAGACAGAACCAGACTATAAAACGGGAGACAAGGTATGGCTTTCCACCAAACATCTGAATCTCAAGGGCGCCTGTAAATTTAAACCGAAGTATGTAGGTCCCTTTGTGATATCAAAAGTGGTAAATCCTGTAGCTTTGAAATTGACCTTGCCCTCATCTATGAAAGTACATCCCGTTTTTCATGTGTCTTTATTGAAACCTGTTGTGCCTGGTACTCGTATCCCAGCAGTTACTGTTCCTGTCTTAATTGACGATGAGGAGGAATACGAAGTAGGAGCTATTCTTGATTCTCGACGCGTGCGTCGTCGCCTCCAGTATTTGGTGCATTGGAAGGGATATGGTATTGAGGAAAGGTCGTGGGAACCTGCTAGCCACGTGCATGCCCCTCGTCTACTCAGGGCCTTCCATAGACGCTATCCTCGGAAGCCGAAACCGGTAGGGGGTGCTGTGGGAGGGGTATACTGTCATGCCTGCTTACCTGGAGCGGAATCAGCGTCACAACCAAACGCTGTGGTTGGCAAGATGGACGTGGTTGGCAAGAACGTCTCATCTGAAGGCGAGAGTAATGCACATGCGCAGGAAGATTGTCGGAGCATTTAGGACCGCCTCACTTTCCCGGAAGCGCTTCGCGTTAAGCTAGTGTTCCTGAATTCGTTCCGGGTCACTGGGGAGCGTCCGAGGAGTTAGTGGTTGGCGTTTTCCTCCATCGGCGTTGTTGCTGCGGTTCGTGAGTGCGGGATTTATTTCCCTTTCTTGATTCTGTATTCTAGTCTGGTTGCTTATTGTGGGTGTCGAGTCGGCTGATTCGTCACCTTTATTTCCCTTCTCTTTTTCTTTAGCACGCATTTGCCCTTTTGTTGTTTGTGGTTTAGAGTCGAGTCTCTGTTTGTAGACTTCTCTCCATGGTCGCTCGTTTGAGCTATTTCCTTGTTTCATTCAGTGGCGTCGGGTTCCTCTTGACGCCCCGTTATTCCTAGTGTGGATATATACATTCCTTGTGAGAGATAACAAGGGATTGTACAACTTTGGATATCTCTTGCGTGTATCCTCTAATGCTAAGAGGTACATTTTATATACAAGTCTATAGTTATGACCTAGACCTCTCTTGGCTATACCTAATCTCCTGTTACCTTATTTCTAGGTACATCATTTGGAAGATAAAGACTCTTCAATATAACAGGGGACAGAGATTATACACAACTTCCCTTAGGTATAAAGACACATAGCCAGATCTATATACCACATGAGTGGGATAGGGAGAACAGAACTATATTAATTATTTGCTTTGTCTTATAGATACAGTTCCGGTGCAAATAGAAACCTGTCCTGTCAAGACGAGTGCAGTGTCTTCCCCTCCTTACCTTGTTGTGTTCCCCTGTTTTCCCCAAGTCATCACTTAAGTGTTAGTTATCAGTTCTAACACTGAGAGGTGATAGGGGCGAAACTGAGGGCTAGGCATCAGGCTCCGTGGCACTCCTGCGACAATTGGAAGCAAGCACGACAGCGGCCTTAGACAAGTTCAAATTACACTGTGAATTAGCCTCCTTCTTTCGAAAACTCAAGTTGAAAGCATACTTTGAAAAAATCACCACCAATGACTCTGATGAAACCACGAATGAAACGGGTCTCAGACTGCGATCTACCTTCACGCCCCCGCCACACTCGATCCCGGTGGAAATCAACACCTTTGAGCAAGCCGTATTTAATGACATAGAAGCCCTAGAGGTCACCAAACAGTACCATAACAACAGCCAAGCGGAGAACAAAGCCATAGCAGATCTGAAAAACGATGACTCCATCATAATAAAACCAGCTGACAAAGGAGGGGGACTGGTAATAATGAATAAGACCGACTACGACACCGAATGCAAACGTCTGCTGGGGGATAACACAAACTACAGAAGGCTAACAACCGACCCCACTGAAGATCTACGGATTGAAATTACCAACATGGTGGAAGCGGCAGAGGCCTTAGGCCACATCTCCAAACAAGAAGCGGACTACCTTGGAAGACATCAAGATGGAACCAGACTATATCCTCGTGAGTCTAGACATAGAGAGCCTCTATACTAACATACCCCAAGACGCCACCATTGAAGTACTAAAGAAAACACTGGACAATTCAACATGGGACTATAGAACGCCCAAAGAGTTCATCATAGAGTGTGCAACTCTCGCTCTCAAAAGAAACTTTTTTGAACATGATGGCAAACTATACCTCCAAACAGGGGGGACATTTATGGGCAGTGTTTTTGCCCCCAGTGTGGCGGGTCTCTATGTTTATGATTTTGAAAAAAGATTCATCATAATCACCAACAACCCCTATAGCAATCATATCAAATTTTGGAGACGGTACATAGACGACGTCTTCACAATCTGGCAAGGACCGCAAGAAACTCTGATGGCATTCATTACTTGGCTCAACACCTGTGATCCCAACTTACGGTTTACACATTGCATAGACAAAGACAAAATGGTCTTCCTTGACATCGAAATCGAACGTGACAATGACAGGCTCAAGACCAAAACCCACTTCAAGCCCACAGCCAAAAACAACCTGCTGAGATTTGACAGTTTTCATCCTCGCCCCCTAAGGGAGAACTTACCCTATGGCCAGTATCTCAGACTCAGGAGAAACTGCAGCGAACTAAAGGACTACAAAACCCAGGCAGAAGATCTCACTAAAAAACTAGCAAACCGGGGATACCCTGAAAAAATCACCAAAAGATGCCAGAAGCGGGCTAGAAATCAACCGCGACAAGCTCTGCTAGAGGACACACCAAGACCAGAGGAGGACATTCCACTCACTTGTGTCACCACGTATAATGCGGTGTCCAATCAGGTGAGCAAAAGCATCAGGAAACACTGGTCTATACTGCACACGGGAAACTACAAGTGGGACAAGCCACTTTTTTCCTATAAGAAGGCACGTAGCTTAAAAGACACCCTGGTCAACACCAGACCTAAAACAGCAACGGGAACAACAAACCAAACCATCACAAACGCGTGGGGCCTACCCCCAGTCACAGGTCCCTCCAGGTGTGGTGACTGCAGTGTTTGCCACCTTACCAACAACACAAAAACTTTGAACCTTGAACAAGGAAAAGTATGGCAACAAAGGTCACACACCAATTGCAACAGCACGTTCGTCATATATTTGATCCTATGCAGTTGTGATAAACCCTACATAGGGATGACGACAAGAAAAGTCAAACAACGAATAGCAGAACATCGGAGCACAATCAGATGCAAAAAAAACAACACCAGGCTCACTGATCACTTCCTCACAGCACATCATACTCCTAACGACATGAGATGGACAGTGATTGAGCAAATCCAGCCAGGTCCAAATGCACAGGCGCGTCTGTTTGAAAAGGAGCAGCGATGGATCTATCGACTTTCTTCCCATAAGATCGGGCTCAACGACAATATTCCATGGAACTCAGCATTGAAATGAGATGCCATCACTCTTTGTCCACCTGACCAGCGACAATGAGTGCTCTATCCTGAACTCAGTATTGAAAAGAGATGCCATCATCATTTTTTGTCCATGTGACCAGTGTTACTGATTGTTCTACCCTGAACTGTAATTAGCACACCGTCACTTGTGCTTGTGCAAACACTCACCTTTATATAAACAGTGCATGTGCCATCTGGCACGAATGCCATAGCATTCCTGTGTGTATACCCCCATACGATTCAATACCGGTCATACTGAACATTTGTTTGCTTGACTGGTAGCAGCAATGCACATTTCAATTGTGTTTCCCCAATGCCAGAGCACTTCCCTTAAATATAACGAATAGCGCCATGTGAGCGAGAATTTTGCTAACTTGCCACGCAGTACCCACCCTGTTTACCAACAGGAGCATAGCACAACCTAACTTGTCCTGTGCTTACATCCTGAATGCAGAGCAATCCTTAACATCACGCAGCAGCCTAGCATCCACAGTGTTTGAGTCACCGCTCATCTCCATGTTAATTAGTGCGTGTGCCATCTAGCACGAATGCCATAGCATTCTTGTCCATATGCCCCTTTTGAATATACTCTATACCGGTGATACTGTACAGCAATCTGCTTTACTGGTAGCAGCAATGGGGCATTTCACCAACCTGTAGGTTTCCCCCAGCCAGAGCACTTCCCTGTAATGTAGAGAACAGCACCGTGTGAGCGATAACAGTGACAACTCGCCACTCTGTTTACCAACAGCAGCGTTGCGCAACCTAACCTGTCCTGTGTTTACACGCAGCAGCCTAGCAACCGCCAACAGCAGCGTTGCTCAACCTAACCTGTCACGCAGTAGCCTAGTAACCGTCAGTACGCCATCGCGCGCTGACAGCCCCGCCCCCACAGCCAGCCCCGGCCGCGCCCTAACCCGGAAACGGCCGACTCCTCATTACAACGACCGCTGCCGGCGGAACTCACTAGCCGTGCAGAGGCCGTTAGGAGTAGGTCAGACTCTGTCCTTCCCGCCAAGTAACTGTAAGTAGATCATCTCCTTTTGCTCCCAGGTACACTAACGAGTACCGGGAGCAGCGAGGGGACTTCCTTCGTTAACAGGGCATCTTGAGCAGCGTCTTGGTTTTCACTGCCCGCGCCCTTTTTAATTTTACAGAATATGTTGCGCTTACGGCATTGAACCTACGCCCTGCCCGTTGAAGCCCCATAGAGCTCACAACTGAGTAAGCCCTTACCTATGCCATACAGCTTCAGTGTGTTCCTCAGTGTTACATGTGTGTTTGTTATGTATGTCTATTGATCGTTATTCACGCTAAGAATGAATCTAACGCTGTGAATGAATATAGCACAACCGTGATACCGCTATGCCTTAGATCACCCCACCATGAATATAACCATCATGGGAGAGTATCTGCTCAGATATTTACAATCCTGCCAGGAGTACAGGCACCACGGGATATTCACCATACAGTCAGTGCCATCCTCAGCGGCAGACGATATGCATGTCCTAATGTATGCACTTGATACATATATAGTTATGATTCACAAGTGCTATGATCACATCGCATGCAATTCGCACGCACTGTTTACTGGCATAGATGTTGACTAGTATCTCACTCCATCACCACGGTATTGATTTATTTGGAGGGTAATACCCATTGGCACTCTATTTCAAATCACTGAGACACTGCACGACGTTACAGGAGAGTAAGCTAATATTAAACCTGATTATGTTTACCCCCTTTTTCTCCCCACAGGTCTCTTTTTCACTTCTTCACTTGCTCACTTATTTTACTGAGCAGTACATACCACTGGCCATTTTGCCAGTAGGCACACAGGGGATCAGGGAAGGGTGTGCTTTTTAGGGAGCACACACCTCCTGTCCACCTGTCTTTTTTGGTCCTGATGAATACCGGGCAATCGCCCTAAAGGTAGAAACATGTTGACCATTCAACATAAACACATATAGAGATCCCTTGGTCGTAACTCCCCTACCAGGATCTCGCTCACTTATTTTTAACATTGTTCAGTTGCTCTATTATTAAAATTATATTTTTGAGTACAACCAGGACAATTTTTAACATTTGATTTTTCACACCCACAGTCACAACCCGCTCCACTGTAGTACAGGTGTCGTAGCACACCCTGGCGGCGCTAGGCAGCCAGGGTGGACCCCGATGATGAAGCATGTCACAACTAGGTTGGTGAGTGAGGGGTTTTAAACAAAAGGACGAATATTCTCCTTCTTGCCAAAAACCTGCCCTCCAGATACGTCTGTTCTTTATCTTCAAAGGGGATACTCCTCTCTTTGTTTTGATATAATTCCTCCCAGGGGAATAGGAGTGATCTCAGTTTCACATTTGAGTGAACAAACTCCCTTACTCTCTCTCTTGATTGTAGCAGAGGGTGAGATGGCACAGACAGAGAGTGAGATGACACACGCAAAGAGAGAGATGACACACACAAAGAGGGAGATGGTGCAGGCAGAGAGTGAGATGACACACGCAAACAGAGAGATGATGCAGGTTGAGAGTGAGATGACACACGCAAAGAGAGAGATGGTGCAGGCAGAGAGTGAGATGATACACGCAAAGAGAGAGATGATGCTGGTGGAGAGAGACATGATGCAAGCAGAGGGGAGATGGCGCAGGCAGAGAGTGAGATGACACACGCAAAGAGAGAGATGACGCAGGTGGAGAGGGACATGATGCAGGCAGAGAGTAAGTTGGCGCAGGCAGAGAGTGAGATGACACACGCAAACAGAGAGATGACGCAGGTAGAGAGTGAGATGACACCCGCAAACAGAGAGATGGTGCAGGCAGAGAGTGAGTTGATACACGCAAAGAGAGAGATGATGCTGGTGGAGAGAGACATGATGCAAGCAGAGGGTGAGATGGCGCAGGCAGAGAGTGAGATGACACATGCAAAGAGAGAGATGACGTAGGTGGAGAGAGACATGATGCAGGCAGAGAGTGAGATGGTGCAGGCAGAGAGTGAGATGACACACGCAAAGACAGACATGATGCAGGCAGAGAGTGAGATGTCACACGCAAACAGAAAGATGACACATGCAAAGAGAGAGATGGTGCAGGCAGAGAGTGAGATGACACATGCAAAGAGAGAGATGACGCAGGTGGAGGGAGACATGATGCAGGTAGAGGGTGAGATGGCGCAGGCAGAGAGTGAGATGACACACGCAAAGAGAAACATGGTGCAGGCAGAGAGTGAGATGTCACATGCAAAGAGAGAGATGACACATGCAAAGAGAGAAATGGCGCAGGCAGAGAGTGAGATGACAGACGCAAAGAGAGAGATGACACACGCAAAGAGAGAGATGGTGCAGGCAGAGAGTGAGATGACACACGCAAAGAGAGAGATGACGCAGGCAGGAGTGAGATGATATACGCAAAGAGAGAGATGGTGCAGGCAGAGAGTGAGATGATACACGCAAAGAGAGAGATGACGCTGGTGGAGAGAGACATGATGCAAGCAGAGGGTGAGATGGCGCAGGCAGAGAGTGAGATGACACACGCAAAGAGAGAGATGGTGCAGGTAGAGAGTGATATGACACACGCAAAGAGAGAGATGACACATGCAAAGAGAGAGATGGTGCAGGCAGAGAGTGAGGTGACATACGCAAAGAGAGAGATAACACACACAAAGAGAGAGATGGTGCAGGCAGAGAGTGAGATGTCACACGCAAAGAGAGAGATGACACATGCAAAGAGAGAGATGGTTCAGGCAGAGAGTGAGATGACACACGCAAAGAGAGAAATGACGCAGGTGGAGGGAGACATGATGCAGGCAGAGGGTGAGATGTTGCAGGCAGAGTGAGATGACATACGCAAAGAGAGAGATGGTGCAGGCAGAGAGTGAGATGTCACACGCAAAAGGGGAGTGACACACGCAAAGAGAGAGATGGTGCAGGCAGAGAGTGAGATGTCACACGCAAAAATAGAGATGATACACGCAAAGAGAGAGATGGTGCAGGCAGAGAGTGACATGACACACGCAAAGAGAGAAATGACACAGGTAGTGAGTGAGATGACATACGCAAAGAAAGAGATGACGCTGGTGGAGAGAGACATGATGCTGGCAGAGGGTGAGATGGCGCAGGCAGAGAGTGAGATGACACACGCAAAGAGAGACATGGTGCAGGCAGAGAGTGAGATGTCACACGCAAAGAGAGAGATGATACATGCAAAGAGAGAGATTGTGCAGGCAGAGAGTGAGATGACACTCGCAAAGAGAGAGATGACACGCGCAAAGAGAGAGATGGTGCAGGCAGAGAGTGAGATGATACACGCAAAGAGAGATATGACGCAGGTAGAGAGTAAGATGATATATGCAAAGAGAGAGATGGTGCAGGCAGAGAGTGAGATAATACACGCAAAGAGAGAGATGACGCTGGTGGAGAAAGACATGATGCAGGCAAAGGGTGAGATGGCGCAGGCAGAGAGTAAGATGACACACGCAAAGAGAGAGGTGACGCAGGTGGAGGGAAACATGATGCAGGCAGAGGGTGAGATGGCGCAGGCAGAGAGTGAGATGACACACGCAAAGACAGACATGGTGCAGGCAGAGAGTGAGATGTCACACGCAAAGAGAGAGATGACACATGCAAAGAGAGAGATGGTGCAGGCAGAGAGTGACATTAATGTTGAACCTCTTCTGCACTGCCATAAAGTGAGAAACAGCACTCACTGCATGATTTCCTACTCTGGTGAAACACAGTTGCTGTGCTATAAACTTACTTATGTTGTAAACTACTGTTTATATCGTTTAGTTATTGCTATATAGTATGTTAGTAGTGGTCTATAATATGTTATTTTTTCTTTACAACACATTGTAATTATTGTAATTATCAACAAAAAGAAGAAGCAAACTGTCAGGATTCACCTTGCCCGCACCTGCCTAATAGATAAACTACAACACCCATGAGCCTTCGCTTCAGGAAGTATATCACTGGCTAGGGACTGTGGGAAGGTGCGCGTAATTCTGGTTCCTGTTTCTTGTTTGGATGGTTCTCCACACCTGGTTACATTGCCTGGGAAGTTGTGGATGCAGAGGAAGCGCTGCAAGTTCCAGAGTCTGTTTAAATCATTACCAGGTACTTTTAACGCGAGGCGCTGGGTGTGCTCACTCGCGCCAACGCATTTCCTTCGTTTGCTGAGGGCGAACCGGAGGTAGCACATTATCTCTTTGCGTGCCGGTTCTGGTATCTGGCGGATTCTGTTTATGAGCAACGGAGCGTAGTAGTATTCAGCTACACGTTGCCGGGTGCCGTTCTAGAGTGGATTGTTGGAACTAATATTTGATTGAGGCAGCAGAGCGTAGTGGGGGTGTTCTACACGTTTCCGTGTGCTGCTAGAGCTTATTGTTTTCCGGAGCGGCAGTGGTGGTCGAAACTACCCGCTTCCGGTATTCTTAGATCGTCTTCTGCAGTTGGAGAAGCGGAGCATCGTGGTGAGCACAACCACATACTACCGTTTTGAAGTTGCTCTCGTCTTATAGCCTTAACGGAGCCTGGTGGTGGTCGCAACTACAGGCTACCTTTTATCATCGTTTTTTTTGTTCATGTGTTTTCCTTTTGACAATACTTCCTTCGGAGGGTGTACTTTCAATTGGCCTTATTGTTCTTGGTAGAGTGCCTCAAGGCTAGTCCTTCTTAACTTTGCCATGGTTATTCTTTCCTGGGATTGGAGATGCATGGGCACAAGCAGTAGGGATTTAAAGCAGTCTTCTCCAACAGTGAATGGTGTGTGAGTAAGACATCACAGTGTTCAGGTTTTACAAGGTGTCTGGTTCATGTTATAATCATTGTGTTTGTTTTCAGGAGAGCATGACTGAGACATACCTAGGGGAACGCTGGAAGACTTATTACAGCTTCTTTTAGGTATTAGTGGTTTAGTGAGAATTCATGAGAGCAGACTTTCCTGTTGCCATTTGCTTATGCATGTTCTTCGTTCTATCGTTTCAGGTCCTTTGTCCCTGCTGACCCTTCCCCTTTCCCGGTCCTTTTCTTTATTTTCCCTCGCCTGATGGTTCGAACACCCTGTGGTTTACATTCAGGGTGTTGGGAACGTCTGGAGGTGGACCCATATATTCATCATCCGGATCCTGCGAAGCGGGCCCTGACACAAAATGCCAACTAAATCTTGTCAAAAAAAAAAATATAAGACAACTTACTTTTCCAAGAAAACGCAATTACAAGATGTTTGTACAAAAACAAAATACGGAGAAAAAGAAGAATGCTCCTGGTAAGGCAACAAAGCATTTTATATGGAAATTAACTCAATGTAAACAAAGTCAAGATAATGCACAAAAGAAAAAAAATGTTTCTGCAACTACAAAGAAAAAGCTAAATCCCAGCAAAAATGTAGAAAAAGTTTATGGAGATGATATTGTCTATATTAATAGACGTTTTATAACAGAATTGTTTTAAATTCATTATAAAATATTAAGAATTGCAAAAGGAGAACAGATTTTTACAAGAAAAAGAAAAGTATAGAGAGTATAGTTGATCAGGCTTTTGAAATGAAAAAAAATGACATCTTTTAGTAATCAATAGAATTCGTACACTAGACAAGGTAATCAATGTTTTGAAATCAAAAAGTAAGTGGAAAAGAGTAATTAATCAGACTAATTTTTGTGATGTTTTTTATGGAGAATGGAAGCATAGTTCAAGTTGTGAGCCATTTTTTAATGAAGAGAGTTATTTTCAGGATAATGATTTGGTGCATGCAGTTGACACCAGTGGTCGAGGATATGGGGTGAAGGATGCTTGTCCGATTGAAAAAGAAAAAATTGTGCCTAGAAATGCAGAAGAGGTGTTAGCTAATGAAGTTTTAGGGAGACATCCTAAGGCTCCAGTGTACACTTGGAAATGTAGTAGTATTTGTAGTGTGCGACAGGATTCAATTGATTTGTTTCGCAATTTCTTACGTACATATACTAAGAAAAGTCTAAAACAAAAAATTAAAATGTTGCAAGAGTTAGATCCTTGCAGAGTGAGAGAAAAAAGAGGTTTGCATGGCCATTCAATCGCTTGTCTTTCTAGAAAAGTATGTCAGAGTGTTTTTCATCATTTTAGGATGTTAGCAGTACATCATACTAAAGTGAGGAAATTAGTGAGAAGGTTGTATTATGCAAAAGTCCAGCACTTAAGCTAAAACAGTTAAACAGTGCTCTTTTGCATGGATCTGTATTAGATGTGAACAACATTTGTGAAGAAATTGAGTTAAGTTACTTTGGTGAAAAAGAGGTGAGTGCAGAAACTGATACAGTAATAGAAGGTAATGTGGAAGAGAATGTACAGAATTTAAGTACAGAAAATTTTGACCATGAAATTACAAAGTTTAAGGTCATTTCAAGTGAAAGGCCAAATTTGTCTTGCGTGTGTTGTCAATGAACTCATTATAAGAATCAGACTAGGTTAGTTGATTTATATGTAAAAAGTGAAAAGGAAAATAATAATGAGTGGAAGGATTTTGCAACTTATTTGTTGGTAGAGAATTGTTTGGATTTGGGTTCTGATCTGCGTATTTGTAAATATTGTTATAATAAATTAAATGAAAACAAAATGCCTGCTAGAGCTGTATATAATCTTGAGTTGGTAAACATTCCTTCTGAATTGATGGATTTAAATACTTATGAGTCTATTCTGATTCAATGTGTGCATCCATTTCAGGCTATTGTTCGCATGGAGCCTAAGACAGGGAAATTGCCTCCTTCAGATTTACAGAGAGGATTAAAGGGAAAAGTTGTTTATTTGCCTCTAGATTTAAAGAAAAATATTGATACAATTGGTGTTGAAAAAGAGAAAGAGGAACCTCTGGTTATTCTAGTTAATGGCGTTCCTACAAAGAGTAAGAAAATCTGGCAAGAATTAGTAGATGTTAGGAAAGTCAAAAAGGCAACGTTGTATTTGGTAAAAATCAATCAGTACTACAAAAATGAATATGTAGGGGAAGAGGAAACAAATGTAGAAGAGGACAGTGATTTCTCAGCTGGGCAAATTGAAAAAGTAGATGTGTCTAGAAGTGAAGAAATTTATGAACATTATAGTGTTCATCCTCTGAATTTCAAAGAAGTATGGGGAATGCTATTGAGTTGTTCCACAGGAAAGAAGCAAAAGGAAGTCCCATTAGTGTATTGGAAGAAAGCTTGGAAGCTCGTTGTTTTCTTCAGTTATTTCCAACAGGTCAAGGAGGTCGATATGATGACCAATCTGTTCAAATTCCTGCATCTGAATACCGGACTTTAAGATTATATGCAGAAGATCTAAGGTTTCGCCAATGTATTCCATATTTTTTTCATCTTCTGCAAAATGTTTCGGCAAGGGACTTTATGGACAAAGTCCAACAGCAAGACACTATTTTGGAGTCTCAGCTAATTAATCTCATGGCATGTCAGAGTGGTACCAACGAGTATTGGTACCGTCGTCATGGGGAACTGAAATGTATGCTAAGAAACTTAGGAACTCCTACATGGTTCCTTACTCTTAGCTGTGCTGAGTATGTTTGGGAAGACTTACTTCAATTTCTTCGAGAGGCAAATGCAAACATAGAAAATATAGAATACAAGACACCTGGAGAACTGTGCTCTTTGGATCCAGTTAATGTATGCAGGTATTTCAATCATAGATTTGAAGCTATGATGTCTTTTATAACAAACAAAAAAAAACTCCTTTTGGCGAGGTTCTGGATTTCTTCTGGAGTAAGGAGTATCAAGCAAGAGGTGCTCCTCACATACATATGCTACTATGGATCAAAGATGCTCCCAAATTTGGAACAGATTCGGATGACACAGTGATGAGTTTTATTGAACAGTATTCTACATGTGTTGTTCCGAAAAGTACAGAAGAAAACAATTTAAAACATCAAGTCTTACGGTTTCAAACCCATCGCTGTGGAAAATACTGTCGTCGAAAGTACAAATCCAAGGACAAGTTCTACCCAAAATGTCGTTTTGCATTTCCACGTCCAGTAACATCGAAAGGAAGAGTGAACAATTTTATGTCATCTTTACGACATACTGTGACAAGAAAATCACCAAAAAATACATACAACTTAAAAAGAAATGAAGAATCAAATTACATAAATGACTATAACCCAGTCATTTTGTCCATGTGGAATGCTAACATGGATATTCAATATGTTGCTGACAACTCTATTGCTGTGGCTCGATATGTAACGCCTTACATAACAAAATCAGAAAAGACAGAACTAAAGGAAATGTGGGAAGAAATTTCTCATGAAAAGAGCCTAAGTAAGAAATTATACAGTTACAGTCTGAAGATGTTGTCGCATCGAGAAATTGGAGCATACGAATGTTCAGATCGGTTATCATCAGCAAGTCTATATGCCAAATCTAGAACAATCATTTGGGTGAGTCTAGGTCTTGCTGCAACACGAAACCGAGTTTTGAAATCTGTACAAGAAATTGAGCATTTGGCAGAGAAAGAACCAAACAGTACAGATATTTTGAAGACAAACATGTTGGATATATACTATCCAAATAGAAGTACTCATCTTGACAATGTTTGCCTCTATGAAGTACTGCAAAGCTATACTTTTAAGAGGAATATTACAGAAGATATCAATAAAGGAGTATATGCTGTAATTGGATGTGAAGGATGTCTGGTGAAACAAAGAAAAGGACATTTGATTAATTATCGAAAATTGAGTTGCGAATCTCCTGCCAAAAGGAAATTTTACTATTTAGCTCTTTTGCAACTCTTTAAGCCATGGCGTACAGAAGAGGAACTACTTGGAGATTTTCTCAGTTATGAAGATTCTTTCAATGCAAGCAAAAATACTATAGAATGTCCTGCTTTTACTAATTATCTGCAAATGTTGAACGATGAAATACAGCAAGAAGTTACAATTGCAGCAGAGATTGCTAGAGACAGTTCTCAAGACAGTCAGAGTTCTGCTTCGTTGAGTCAGGATCCACTCGGAGGACCAATTATCCAAAATGAAGCTGCCACTGCCATGGATGAGGTGGAAAGAGCATTGGAACAAGCTCAGGAGGATGTAGTAAACTTAGAAGAATTGGAAAAACAACTAAACGTTGAGCAGAAACAAATATATGATGAAGTCACAGAACAGATTGAGCATGGTTTATGTCATGAGAAAAAAAGAGTCCTCATGTATGTCATTTAAACCTGTCCGACTGTACGTAAGTAGAGAAGCAGGAAATGGAAAAAGTTTTCTAACTAAAGGAATTGGAACTTATCTACAGAAAAGAACTGAGTCATCGCTCTCTTGTGTTGTTACCGCTCCAACTGGGTTGGCAGCACATAACATTAAAGGGATTACTTTACATCGTCTATTGATGCTGCCAGTAGAGCATGATAATAAATTACAATAGCACAAGCTATCTGGAGAAGCTTGTTGTGAAGTTTCCAAAGTCCTGAAGAAAATGAAACTTCTTATCATTGATGAGGTAAGCATGGTATCAAATGTAATGCTTGCTTTTGTGCATTTAAGAATGCAACACATTCTTAAAACAGAGTATGATGTGTTATTTGGAGGAAAACACATCATTGTTTTTGGAGATCTACTGCAGCTAACTCCTGTGATAGGACAACCAGTGTTTAAAATGCTTACGCATGATGATACCAGAAAGTGCCTAGGAAGCATTGGAAATGTTAATATATGGTTATATTTTAAATATGCAGAACTGCTTCAAAATATGCGACAGGCAAAGGATGAAGATTATAAAAATATTCTTCAGGATATAAGAATTGGAAAAGTAAGTGAACATGGCAAAGAAGCTTTACAGGCACGATTACTTTCAAATTTGTTTCCAAACAAAAATATTCTCCCAGAGAATATTTATATGAAAATTGCTGAAAACAAAGCTGTGATGTGCTTGATGCCAACTCTGCAAGAATGTTCAATCTTCAACAACAAAATGTTAAAGTTAGAAAATCAAGAGATTGTAAAACTGGAAGCTATTGATAAAATAGAGCATGAAGGAGCTACTATTATTTTGTCTGAAAAGTTGAAATCAAAATTGGATTCTTTAGAGAAGACAATATCTAAAACTGCTGGTTTTGAAAAGAGTCTATATGCATGTTTAAATTGTCATATAATTTTACGACGGAATTTACATGTGGAAAGAGGTTTAGTAAATGGAGCAGTGGGTCATGTTGTTGATTTTGTGAATTACCGAAATAGAGATGAAATTGAATTTTTTTAAATTAAATTTGATAGAATTAAAGAAGTACAACAATTGAGTCGTTGTTCTGCTCGGTTTTTGCTTGTGAAAGATTTATATGTCCGCCGAAAACAGTTTCCTGTTTGTTTGGCATATGCGGTGACTATTCATAAATCTCAAGGTTTAAGTGTAGATAGTGCTTTGGTGAATATTGGAAGTTCTGTGTTCAAAGAGGGTATGGCATAAGTTGCTTTATCTCGAGTCAGAACTTTATCTGGATTATACTTGATTGATTTTGATGAGACAAAGATTAGTGCAGATCTAAATTGTGTGAAAGAGTATAATAGGTTAAGAAGAGAATATGCTCCAAATTTACCTCAATATCTTTTATTTGAAAAGCCTGTGGTAGGCCGAAAAAGAAGAAATGACAAAAATTGAAGCGAGGTTGTAGCAAAAAGAAAAAAACTAGATGAACCAGTAATTGTAAGCAGAAAGGAAAAGGATTCTGTTGAAGATGTTGTTAGATTTCAGTTGGAAAACAGTTCTGGTGTCAACTGCTTTGCTAATGTAGTGGTTAATGTTGTTTTTTTTCTCCAAACTTTACAAGAGCAGATTGTTGAAAATTAGGATCAAAGATTTTGTTGTTTGTTGAATACTGTGTTTGAGAAATGTAGCAGTGATAAAACAAAAATAGAAAGTGTTTCTGATATTCGAAATGTTTTAGACATATGTTCAGGTCTAAATCAATTTTCACAGAATATTCTGCAAGATTGTCAGGAATTTCTAATTTTTATGCTTGTTGTATTGCAAGATGAAGGTACAGATGTTGAAAATCTTTTTGGCCTTTCTTATAAATGGCAGCATAACTGCGACAATTGTTCCTTTTCAAGTAGTACTACAATAGACACTGAAAGATTTATATATTTGACTTTACCAGACTCCAAATCAGTGTCTTTCAATAATCTCGTTAGAGAAGCAAATCAAAACATGGTCTGTACCCAATGTAACTCTGCAATGTTATCAACATTATTTATACAAAGATATGGACAGTGTGTAATTTTAATGTTCCAACGATGTAGACCTGATGGAACTAAATTGACAACTTTAATAAAAAATGTTGTGGCTTCTCAATTATCAATTTCAGGAAGAACCTTTGTAACTGCATGTTGGACTTTGGCCCTTAGGGCAGGTTCACCCCTAGACTTTTTGCTTGAAATGGTGACCTGGAGATGGTGATTTTTGGATTCTGCGCACTTTCACTGTGTCCCAGTGGAAAGTGCGTGCGCACTCTGAGTGCATGTGCTGAGCTAGGCCTGCCCGCCCATAGGAATGCATGGGGAATGTATGTGTCCCTGGTAGTTCCTGATGCGTGGGGTGTACAGGCTTGAGTCTGGTATGTGTGAACTCGTGAGAGTGAATGCTGCGAGATGGTGTATGCAGCATGTATGTGTCTAGTAGCGAAGCGCCATTTCTAGACATGGCTGTACGGGTGCTGTGAGGGTGCTGGCGTGTGATTGGCTGGAGCTGGCTGGCATGCCAGGCTCCAGGAAGTCTGGATGGGTCTGCCCGGTGGTGAGTGGGAGTTTAGCATGAGTGATGTGTGGGAGGAGTGTACCTGTGTCCTGGATGGGCTGGGTTTTCCCCACACAATGCTGGCTCCGCCCCCCTGTGGTGTGTCTAATGACCCAAGCCCTGCCAGTGAATAGAGAGGGTGGTTGAGGTAAACAGAGTACTCAAGAACCAGCTGCGACTGGTTCCGCCCCCACTCTGCACCCTTGAACAAAGGAATGCACTGTATAAAAATGGGGCTGTGTCCCCACTGAAGTTGTTCTCTTCCAGGATCCTGAGGGGGCTGTTGCTGCTGCAGGGCCAGAGGACCGCCACTTGGGCTGTCTCCCTGCCTGGAGACCCAGTGTGCTGGCTCTGGGCCCAGCCTTGCCCCCCCCCCTGCCTTGTTGAAGGACCTTTGCTGGACTTTGTTGTCCTATAGCGCCTGGGGGTGCTGAATTGGATTGATAGCGCTGGGAGCGCTTTCCTTTTCCCTCCTAGCGCTAAGAGCGCTTTATTTTGCATTTAGAGCTGAGGGAGCGCTTTGTTGGGCACCTAGCGCAGGAAGCGCTGTATTTGTACGCCCCTAGCGCTTGGAAGCGCTTTATGGTGGGCTAGCGCTTGGGAGCGCGTTATCTTCACAGCCGGTGCCCACCCGGCATTGCCCCCGAGATTGCCGCTGTTGCCCGTGCAGTGTTTCCCTCGAGGGAGCCCACTCCTCGGGGAATTCATTCTCCGCCTGCGGTGCCTGAGCCGGGCCGCCGCGCTGCCCGCGACGACCCGGAAGGAGCTCCCAGGCCGGCCAATCGCTGCGCGGCCCTGGGAGAGGTTGCCGGAAGTCCCGCCCCCGCAACCCGGAAGTCAGGCAGGCCGGGGGCAGGAGGAAGCTGACTGCCGGGGCTCCCATGTGCAGGGAGGGCCCCGGGCTAAATCAGTAGAAGCGCAGCCATCGGCGAGGCCCCGGAGGAAGGGAGCCCCGCCCGCGGCACCAGAGGAGCAGCCGGAGCACCAGGGACGATCCCCGCCAGAACCTGGTGAGTGAGGGTGCTTACAAAGGGGAGAGGGGGACGTCGGGACACATTGCCGGTGTCCGCCCCCCCCCCTCTCAGGAGCACGACGTCCGGGGTAGTTCCCAAGAGCCTGAGAGGCTCCAAAAACGGCCGCATTTTGTGTAAGAGTCCAGAGAGGCTCAGGGGGCAGGATTGTGCTCGAGTCCCCAGGAGGGGGGACTCCAACAAAGCTTGCCCCAGTTGTTTAGAGCCAGAGGGGCTCTACCTTGTCGGGGCACATTGTCGGTGCCCGCGCCCCCCCCCCCGTGTTCAGAGCCTGCGAGGCTCAAGGGGGCAATTATTTCACGAGCCCTGAGAGGCTCAAGGCGCCCCAGTGTTTAGAGCCCAGTGAGGCTCTTTTGGTGCCATGTGTGTTTAGAGCCCAGAGGAGGCTCCAGGGGGCATTTCCTTTCGCCCCACCAGTGTTCTGAGAGCCCAGCGAGGTTCCCACATTGGCCCCCTTGTTGTTCTTGAGCCCTGGCAGGCTCAAACCTCAATTGCACCAGTTGCCCAGCACTTTGTGGGCAACTGCTACGTTTAGGACCCTGACACTGGACACAGGGCGTCCTAGCCCCAACAAGGCCAGAGGGCCTAGGGACAGTCACAGGTGGTGACTTACGTGAGTTTGGCGCAATTGTACTTTCTATGCACCTCTGAATGTATTGTTTATGCGTCATGTGCCTTTACACCTCTGAATGAATGTTATGCATTGCATCACGTGTTTTCCTCTTACACCCCTACAGGTATTGTAATACATAGGTGGTTGTTTTCTCCCTAGTACAGGTGGTGCTAGTGAGGTCCTGGTTACCAGTGATTACTGGTTGTGTGCTATTTTGTGCTATATTCTATGTACTAAGTGCTATTTCTGAAAGTGCTACTTCTGATTCCTGACAGTGGTCCAGGTGGCCCTGTCTTGTAAATAATCCCTTGTAAATTCTGCCCGTGCCTCTGGCACATTGTAAAGTGTGTGTTTTATCTAATGTGTTTTGGTGTAATACAAAGGCTATTTTTATATAACCCTGTGTGGAGTTTCCTTTGTGGTGGGCCCTGGGAGTTGTTGCTGGGGTGCATGCGCAAATACTTAACTTACATCGCCTCCAAGTTTAGCCTTGCTGCTCGCGCCACGTTACCTAGAGGGTGAGTAGGGGTTATCTTGGCGTGTAACTCCCTTGCCCTGACTTGGGTGTGCTGGTCTCTGACTGACTTTGGCGAAAGCCCTGGCCAGCCGGGGATCCCATTTCCAACATTGGCGGCAAGCGGTGAGGATAAGGATTTGTGTTTGCCTTGTACCTTAGTAGCAGCTGGCTGCACCACAAAACTCTGCATTTTAGATGACCACATTTTAGGGGATTGTTTTTGAAATTCCATTGTTTCTTCTCCTGAAGAGTGTCATTTGATTGTGTTCAGTACATTTGTCCCCCGCCCGGCTTCCAGAGTTTGGTACCTGTGTCGCTTTTGGTCAGGTTGAGAAGTCAGGGGTGGTAGAAACTGCCTTACCGATCCGAGGGGAGGGTGTGTGTGGATGAATGGTGTGTTTTCCTGGACGCATGAGTATGAGTTCTCTTTGATAAGGAGATTGTTGAAGTTTTGGAATTGTGTACTCTTACTTCAGATTGTTAAGTCCCCTGTGTTGCACGTGTCTGTGAGCATCTTGCCAAGATGGAGTCTGCTTTTAATGTCTGGGGTCCGTTTTTGCATGAACTGAGAGAGTTTTGCGAAGAGAGAGACATTGCAGTGAATGAGTCAGACACCCAGTCCCAACTTAGGGGTAACCTGATCCAATGGCAAAAGGATGACTTGGAGCGTGAGCACAGTGCGGAGAGGGCCCGGGTCTCACACCATGAGGGTGGTGGGTCAGAGGGGAGCCCTGAAGAGTCTGAGGAGGAGGAAGAAAATGATAGCACAGGGACGCCAGCAGATAGTGAGGACCCCATAGATAGGGAGTCCCTTGCTGGGTCCAGCGTAGGAGGCAGCGCCTCATCCCTTTACCTGTCCCCAGAGGAGCTGGAAGATAGGAGGAGAGAAAGGGAGCACCAGCTGGCTTTAGAAAAGCTCAGGTTGGAGCATGCCCAGGCTATGGCACAGCTGGGCGTTAGAAAACAACAGCTGGAGGTTAAGAAGCAACAGCTAGAGACCGAGAGGGTCTTAGCGCAGGAAAGGATAGAGGAGGCTGAGAGGGCCGCCACCAGAGGCAAAGTAGCTCTGGAGGGTAGACTATCCCCTGCGCGCAGTGTTGAGTTTCTGGATCCCCCAGGGAGGGTTGAGTCCAGTGGTGGCAGCTATTTAGATTTCAGTGTAGGAAATCCCAGTCCCAGTTCCCCCAGTCTGGAACCTGTTTCCCAAGAGGAGGAGAACAGGTTGAAGTTCAGGAACCATAGGAAACCGCCTCACCAGAAGTGGGGGTATTTTGTGGATGACTGTTCTGATGCAATGGAGGATTGGCTGGCGGCTAACCCGGACGATGAGAGGGACGGAGTAGTGAATATGTTCCTCAAAGAGCAGTTGCTCAGTGTTGTGTGTCCAGAGTTGCGCCAGCACCTGCTGAAGTTGAAATGTTTTTGTCCTTGGGACCTTGCAGAGGAAGCAGACCGCTGGGAAGGTACCAGGGGTTCTGTAGAGTCATTAGGGAGTGACTCCAAAAGTAGTGGGTCAGGGATCTTCCAGCCCAGCGTGGTGGAAGAGGCTCAGTGTAGCCCAGCTAGGTCCCTGGTTAGTGAGAAGGGTGTAGGGGCTGACTGCCTGGCTCAGTGGAGCAGGAGTCAGTGGGTGGCTGAGAGCCCCCAGAGGCCCGAAGCCCTGTCTCAGAACCTGGGTGGTTTCTTGAGGGAACACCAGGTTGGGGACCTAGGCTGTCCTGTTAACCCAGTTGAGGAGGATCTCCTAGTGAGTAGAGGACCTGGAGCGTCTGTAACCAGAGCTCCTGTGGTTCTAGAGTCTGGCAGTACCGCTCCGGTAGGGAGGGTACAGGAGTCCAGAGTGAGGAGTGATTGGGGGAGTTCCCCAGTGGAAGGACCAGTGGGTCAGGGACTACCCAGTTGGGCTAGGTTCCCGTGTAGTGACCCGGGTGGCGCCACTTCTGGTCTGGGGGATCGTCACGCACTGTCAGGTGGACAGAGGGCGGGAGATCTGCGCCAGACAGACAATCACACAACAGATGTGTCATTTGTTAGCCTCAGGGGGATTGTGTGTGAGTCCCCAGAAGTCCTGGAGTGCCAGGCAATTGTTCCACCAAAGGTTTTAGACCGGAGGTTGGGAGGCCAGGTTCAGGGTCAGCCTGACCTGAAGGGTAGGACGACTGTAACCAGTGTCCTGACCGGTTCTTCTTCCAGAGGAACTTCTCCAGGTGGGAGAGGGCAGACCTCTGGAAGGGGGTGCAGAGGGTGGGAGAGCCCACCTCTGACCCCGGTGCAACCTGAGTGGATAAGTCCTGGGTTGGAATGGCGTTCTAGGGGTACCCCTCGCAGAGGGAGGAGGAACCCTAGAAGAAGAGGTAAAGGGAGGAGAGCCTTCCCTGAGACTCCTGGTCCGCCTGAGGTTGTAGGCCCTAGGCTGGAGAACCAGTGGCAGTCTAGTCCTGTCTTGCAGACAGGAAGAGTGGAGAATGGCTCCTATGTGCCAGGGGTTACTACCCCCCGCTCTGCGAATTGGCATGGACCAGTGGCACCTGGGTGGCCCAGGGCCTGGTCCTGGCCGCGGACAACTTGGGAGTACCAGTGGGGTAGCCCAGTTGGTCCGGATAGTGGTTCTAGAAGGAATCCCATGGGTTCACCGTGGCATAGAACAGGAGGGTGTCCCTGCAGTTGCGGGCCCGCGTCCGTGTTCTATCGCCCCAAGCAGGGAAGTCCATCACGGTGGTGATTGGTCTCCCCTGCGTTTTGGCTGGAAGGGGGTTATGTTGGACTTTGGCCCTTAGGGCAGGTTCACCCCTAGACTTTTTGCTTGAAATGGTGACCTGGAGATGGAGATTTTTGGATTCTGCGCACTTTCACTGTGTCCCAGTGGAAAGTGCGTGCGCACTCTGAGTGCATGTGCTGAGCTAGGCCTGCCCGCCCATAGGAATGCATGGGGAATGTATGTGTCCCTGGTAGTTCCTGATGCGTGGGGTGTACAGGCTTGAGTCTGGTATGTGTGAACTCGTGAGAGTGAATGCTGCGAGATGGTGTATGCAGCATGTATGTGTCTAGTAGCGAAGCGCCATTTCTAGACATGGCTGTACGGGTGCTGTGAGGGTGCTGGCGTGTGATTGGCTGGAGCTGGCTGGCATGCCAGGCTCCAGGAAGTCTGGATGGGTCTGCCCGGTGGTGAGTGGGAGTTTAGCATGAGTGATGTGTGGGAGGAGTGTACCTGTGTCCTGGATGGGCTGGGTTTTCCCCACACAATGCTGGCTCCGCCCCCCTGTGGTGTGTCTAATGACCCAAGCCCTGCCAGTGAATAGAGAGGGTGGTTGAGGTAAACAGAGTACTCAAGAACCAGCTGCGACTGGTTCCGCCCCCACTCTGCACCCTTGAACAAAGGAATGCACTGTATAAAAATGGGGCTGTGTCCCCACTGAAGTTGTTCTCTTCCAGGATCCTGAGGGGGCTGTTGCTGCTGCAGGGCCAGAGGACCGCCACTTGGGCTGTCTCCCTGCCTGGAGACCCAGTGTGCTGGCTCTGGGCCCAGCCTTGCCCCCCCCTGCCTTGTTGAAGGACCTTTGCTGGACTTTGTTGTCCTATAGCGCCTGGGGGTGCTGAATTGGATTGATAGTGCTGGGAGCGCTTTCCTTTTCCCTCCTAGCGCTAAGAGCGCTTTATTTTGCATTTAGAGCTGAGGGAGCGCTTTGTTGGGCACCTAGCGCAGGAAGCGCTGTATTTGTACGCCCCTAGCGCTTGGAAGCGCTTTATGGTGGGCTAGCGCTTGGGAGCGCGTTATCTTCACAGCCGGTGCCCACCCGGCATTGCCCCCGAGATTGCCGCTGTTGCCCGTGCAGTGTTTCCCTCGAGGGAGCCCACTCCTCGGGGAATTCATTCTTCGCCTGCGGTGCCTGAGCCGGGCCGCCGCGCTGCCCGCGACGACCCGGAAGGAGCTCCCAGGCCGGCCAATCGCTGCGCGGCCCTGGGAGAGGTTGCCGGAAGTCCCGCCCCCGCAACCCGGAAGTCAGGCAGGCCGGGGGCAGGAGGAAGCTGACTGCCGGGGCTCCCATGTGCAGGGAGGGCCCCGGGCTAAATCAGTAGAAGCGCAGCCATCGGCGAGGCCCCGGAGGAAGGGAGCCCCGCCCGCGGCACCAGAGGAGCAGCCGGAGCACCAGGGACGATCCCCGCCAGAACCTGGTGAGTGAGGGTGCTTACAAAGGGGAGAGGGGGACGTCGGGACACATTGCCGGTGTCCGCCCCCCCCCCTCTCAGGAGCACGACGTCCGGGGTAGTTCCCAAGAGCCTGAGAGGCTCCAAAAACGGCCGCATTTTGTGTAAGAGTCCAGAGAGGCTCAGGGGGCAGGATTGTGCTCGAGTCCCCAGGAGGGGGGACTCCAACAAAGCTTGCCCCAGTTGTTTAGAGCCAGAGGGGCTCTACCTTGTCGGGGCACATTGTCGGTGCCCGCGCCCCCCCCGTGTTCAGAGCCTGCGAGGCTCAAGGGGGCAATTATTTCACGAGCCCTGAGAGGCTCAAGGCGCCCCAGTGTTTAGAGCCCAGTGAGGCTCTTTTGGTGCCATGTGTGTTTAGAGCCCAGAGGAGGCTCCAGGGGGCATTTCCTTTCGCCCCACCAGTGTTCTGAGAGCCCAGCGAGGTTCCCACATTGGCCCCCTTGTTGTTCTTGAGCCCTGGCAGGCTCAAACCTCAATTGCACCAGTTGCCCAGCACTTTGTGGGCAACTGCTACGTTTAGGACCCTGACACTGGACACAGGGCGTCCTAGCCCCAACAAGGCCAGAGGGCCTAGGGACAGTCACAGGTGGTGACTTACGTGAGTTTGGCGCAATTGTACTTTCTATGCACCTCTGAATGTATTGTTTATGCGTCATGTGCCTTTACACCTCTGAATGAATGTTATGCATTGCATCACGTGTTTTCCTCTTACACCCCTACAGGTATTGTAATACATAGGTGGTTGTTTTCTCCCTAGTACAGGTGGTGCTAGTGAGATCCTGGTTACCAGTAATTACTGGTTGTGCGCTCTATTGTTATATTGTGTGCTATATTCTATGTACTAAGTGCTATTTCTGACAGTGCTACGTCTGATTCCTGACAGTGGTCCAGGTGGCCCTGTCTTGTACATATCCCTTGTAAATTCTGCCCGTGCCTCTGGCACATTGTAAAGTGTGTGTTTTATCTAATGTGTTTTGGTGTAATACAAAGGCTATTTTTATATAACCTTGTGTGGAGTTTCCTTTGTGGTGGGCCTTTGGTTGTTGTTGCTGGGGTGCGTGCGCAAATACTTAGCCTACATCGCCTCCAAGTTTAGCCTTGCTGCTCGCGCCACGTTACCTAGAGGGTGAGTAGGGGTTATCTTGGCGTGTAACTCCCTTGCCCTGACTTGGGTGTGGTGGTCTCTGACTGACTTTGGCGAAAGCCCTGGCCAGCCAGGGATCCCATTTCCAACACTGCAGCAATTATTTTCCATGATGGTCCTTCTACAACATAAGGACATTACACAGCTTATTTAAAACGTCAAAAAGCCTGGACTTTCAAACAACGTTTGCCTTTTGACTTACAAAATTCTTACCTAGTGTTCTTACAACCCAAATTTTAGGAAAGGTAATTGGCCTAGGAAGATTAGAGCAGTTAATAAAAGTTAATCTGCTGTTCAAAATTACTTTGTGAGTGAGAGTGATCAAGATAATAAAAAACGTGTAGTTCTCATAGAGGTAGTGTAAGTGTATCACATAGTGAGTGATATCAGTATTATAGGAAATGTTGATCATGAGTGAGCCAGAGGTGGAAATATAACTATTGTTAGATGATCGAATAGATTTTGGAGCTTTTAATTCAGAAAGTCGAGTAAATGGAAGTTTAAAAGTACTATTAAGTAATTTCCAAAAGAAGGACTTTTCATATACTATTTGGCCTCGTTGAAAAGTAAGTGAATCAAAAATGAGTATTTCGGGTAAATGTTGTTAATTTATGTTTCTATATTACTTTACTTTGAGAGTATAATAATGACATACTAATGTTTTATTAATTTGTGATTGTTGATATGTACGTAAGAAATTGTTGTTTGGAAGAAAACATTTAAGATATGTTTTTTTCTAAGTTTTACATTATGTATTGAAACGTTGTGTGGGTTTTTTAAACACAATCTTTTTGATTGTGTTTTTTTTGCCCGCTGTCATATGATGAGTGGTATTGAACTCACTGTTTTTAGTGAAATTCAATATATTCTGAGAACAGCAAAAATGAACCCTATAACATGTTGTACAAGTTATTTTGTATTTTGTATTGTGAAATATATATTATACTCCCCTTGTCTCACGATCACTCACCTTTATCCACCCTCTATCACCCCTCTTTACTCACCCTCACTGCCCTTCTCTCACCCTCCATCACCCCCGTTCCCTTACTCCACTTCCGTCGCAACCCCTCATTCCCCATTCCTTCACTCCCCTTCCCCTTTCTCCCCTCCACCACTTTCTAGCTCTCAGTCCCTCTGCTTCACTCCCCTTCCCCTTCTTTCCTTCCTTTGCTCCCTCAGTAATTCCTCTTCCTCACTCACCTTACTCCACTTCACTCACTCCTTCTCTCACTCCCTCTGTCCTCTCACATCCTCACTCTCCTTCCCTCACTCCCTCTCTCTTACCCTCACTCCCTCCGTCCCCTCACTTTGTCACTCCCCCTTCCCTCACACTCACTCCCTTTAACTCACCAACACTCCCTCATTTACCTTTCTATGCTCCCTCACTTATTCCCCTTCTCTCACTCCTTCCTTCACTACCTCTATGTCCTCACTCCCTCACTTCCCTGGTCTTACGCTCACTCGCCTTTATCCACCCTCTATCACCCCTCTTTCCTCAACCTCTCTGCCCTTCTCTCACCCTCCCTCACCCCCATTCCCTTACTCCACTTCCCTCACTTATCCTCATTCCCCATCCTTAACTCCCCTTCCCCTCACTCTCCTCCTTTACTCACCTTTTCCCAGTCCCTCTGCTTCACTCCTCTTCCCCCTTCTTTCCTTCCTTTGCTCCCTCAGTAATTCCCCTTCCCTCACTCACCTTACTCCACTTTACTCACTCCTTCTCTCACTCCCTCTGTCCTCTCACTTCCTCACTTCTCTTCCCTCACTCCCTCTCTGTTACCCTCACTCCCTCTGTCCCCTCACTCTCTCACGCCCCTTCACTCACCCTCACTCACCTTCCATCCCTCATTGTCGTGAATGCACCCTCACTCACTCCCCCTTCCCTCTCACTCACTCCCCTTTCCTTACTCCCCTTTCCTCATTTAGTTTTGCTAACTCACATTCCTTTAGTATCTTACTCACCTTCAGTTAATTTCTCTCTCCCTCTCTTCCTCTCTGTCACTGAATCTATCCGCCTCATTATCCTCTTAGTAATTTGCTCTCCCTCTATTTCTTTTTCCCTCTCTCTGTCCTTCACAGTTCCTTTGTTTCTGTGTCCTTCACTCCTACTTTATCTCTTAGTACCCTTTTATGACTTTTAATCTCCTGCCTTGTCTCTTGTATTTTGAAATATATATTATAAAAATTATAACTTATTTTTTTTCCTCTTCCACAGATATTAAATTTAGTAAAAATATGTAATTAAGTTTACATTACTTATAAGGTAAGTTTGACAAACAAAATTTAGTTTCTCATCACTCTTTTCCTTAACCTCACTACTCTTCTCTCACCCTCCCTCACCCCCGTTTCCTTACTCCGCTTCCTTCACCTATTCTCATTCCCCATGTTTCCTCCCCTTTCCCTCACTCCCCTCCCACACTCAACTTCTTTCAGTCCCCCTGCTTTAATTCCTTTCCCCTCTCTTCCCTTCCTTCGCTCTCTCACTCATTCCCCTTCCCTCACTCACTTTACTCCACTTCACTCACTCCTTCTCTCACTCCCTGTCCTCTCACTTCCTCACTCCCCTTCCCTCACTCCCTCTCTCTTAGCCTCCCTCTCTCCGTCCCCTCACTCTCTCACTCCTCTTCCGTCACGCTCACTCCCTATAACTCACCCACACTCCCTCACTTACCTTTCTTTGCTCCCTCACTCAGTCCCTTTCTGTCACTCCTGCCTTCACTCCCTCTGTCCCCTCACTCCCTCGCTCCCCTTGTCTTACCCTCACTCACTTTTATCCACCCTCTTTCACCCCTCTTTACTCACCCTCACTGCCCTTCTCTCACCCTCCCTGACCCCCGTTCCCTTACTCCGGTTCCTTTACTACCCCTCATTCCCCATCTTCCACACCCCTTTCCTTTACTTTCATCCCCCACTCACCTTCTCTCAGTACCTCTGCTTCAGTCCTCTTCCCCTCTATTCCCTTCCTTCGCTCCCTCACTCATTCCCCTTCCCTCACTCACCTTACTCCACTTCACTCACTCCTCTCACTCCCTCTGTCCTCTCACATCCTCACTCTCCTTCCCTCACTTCCTCTCTCTTAGCCTCACTCACTCAGTCCCCTCACTCTCTCAGTCACCTTCCCTCATGGTCACTCCCTTTAACTCTCCCACACTCCCTCACTTACCTTTCTTTGCTCCCTCACTCAGTCCCCTTCTCTCACTCTTTCCTTCACTCCCTCTGTCTCCTCACTCCCTCACTCCCCTTGTCTCACGCTCACTTGCCTTTATCCATCCTCTATCACCACTCTTTCCTCAACCTCACTGCTCTTCTCTTACCCTCCCTCAACCCCGTTCCCTTACTCCGCTTCCCTCACTTATCCTCATTCCCCATGTTCACTCCCCTTCCCCTCACTCCCCTCCCACACTCACCTTCTTTCAGTCCCCCTGCTTCACTTACCCTCCCCTTCCCCTCTCTTCCCTTCCTTCGCTCTCTCACTCATTTTCCTTTCCTCTCTCACCGTACTCCACTTCACTCACTCCTTCTCTCACTCCCACTGTCCACTCACTTCCTCACTCCTCTTCCCTCACTCCCTCTGTCTTACTCTCACTCCCTCTATCCCCTCACTCTGTGACTCCCCCTTCACTCACCCTCACTCAACTTCCATCCCTCACTGTCATCAACTCACCCTCACTCACTCCCCTTCTGTCATTTGTTCCCTCCGTCACTTTCTCCCCTTCATTCAGTCATTTTATCCATTCATTTATGCAGTACACATTTATTGAAAAAAAGAATGACACAATATATAAGGAATATAGCTAGTTTTGGAGAATTGGAGGTAGTTCTGATAGTTTTTAAATCTTTTTTATATTTTTACAGAACGATTTAAAAAAACAAACATTTTTTTCAGGACAAAAACAAAACCAGGGAATGCAAAACTGCTCAACAGGAGCAAAAAAAAGGGGGAAAATTAGGGCTGGGTGGAGCAGCGGTGGTCCTCCTTTTTGCGAACAATAAGTTCAATGCTCTGCTCCCCGTAGCAGAGCAGTTCGTCACACTGTTTGCAGACGATTTTCAAATCTCTGAAGACCGGCTGTATATTGGGGATTAAATGTGCTGCTGCTCTTCCAGGAGGTGTTGCTGCTCCGGTGGAGGTGCTGCCGCCATCTCTTGGGGGATTGCGTGCCAGGTCCCTGGTGCTCTCCCTTGCGTAGTTATTAGGGTGCCTCCTCTCCACATGCCGGATCAAGGTGGCATTCCCGAAGCTTTATTTGCGGGTGGGATCCCCACGTGACAGAGATGTGTCACATATCCAGCAGGTCACTTTAGCTGCATTACATTTTTTTCCCCCCTCTGGGAAAGTGAAGAACTTCCAGGTGAAATGATCTTTGACTTTTCTCCGGGGTGGGGGGTCCTCAGGCACGAATTCAAGATCAGAGTCTGAGGAGGAGTCCCTGGAAGCAGACATCTTTCAAAAAAAAGAAGTATTTTAAAGAACAATGAACAAGAGGTGTTCTCTCAGCAATTGCAAAGAGCTAGTGAGGGAAATGGGTGGGGACTTTCCATAGTTGTTAAAAAAACTGTTTTTAACCAATCAAAAGTGTTGTTTTAAGGTGACATGGCTTGATGCACGCTTACGCTGCAAGCTTCGGGGCGTTTATGGGGGCGCTTACGCAGCACGTACGTAGGCGCTTACGGAGGCGCTTCCGGGTGCGCTTACGCGGTGCGAATGAATGACGTTTTGCTCGATTTTTGGAAATGTGTTTAAAAGTTAAAATACGGTTATTAAAAATCAAAAATACTTCTTTTATGAGTATGCCACTGAATGTCTTGCATTATTATTTACTTTAAATACGTAAATATATATTTTTCGCTCGCGGGAATTGCGCTGACGCTATGTTTATGGGTGCGTTTACGGGTGCGTGCACCCTGAGCGCACCGGGGTTTAAATATAAAAAAAAAACAGGAAAAATACATTCACAAATTAATATTATAAAAATATAGAATATTGGAATAATTAGAAAAAATTATAATAATTCATAGCTATAAAAATTAGCTATTAAAAAAACCTAATAATTCACTTTAAAAAATGTAGGTTTCAAACTCGTTATAGTTAGGAATTAGCATTTAAAAAACCTTTGAAATTCACTGAAAAAACCATAGGTTTGACACTCGTTATAGTTAGGAATTAGCGTTTAAAAAACCTTTGAAATTCACTGAAAAAACCATAGGTTTCACACCAGTTATAGTTAGCTGAACATTTTACTCATACAAAACCATTGAAATTCCCACGTTATAGTTAGTTGGACTCACCATAACTTGCGTGCCTGCAATCCACTGCTGATGATGTCACATATTACATCATTCATGACATGGTCAGTTTATATTTAAAAAATGCTGCTTTGTGCTACCTCAGCTAATATCCTAAAACATCATTTGAATTGTAGATTGAGTTATATGGATGCTAATATGCAGGTTTGCATGAATGGCTACGCCTGGGTCTCACTCGTCTTGTGAAGCCTGCCGAGCGTGGTGCAGGAAGCGTGGGCTGTGGAGCAGAACTGCGTGGGCACAGTTTTTGAAAATGAACGCAGGCGGTAATAGAGTGGAGGTGCAAAAGTCACGTAGAGAAAGAAGGAAACTCACTGCAATCAAGCCTTGGCCAAAGGGCCAGGGTAACACTGTTTCAAAGGGCTTCAATAAGGTAATTATGCTGCAATGAGAGATCCTAATTGTGTTGACGGATAAAGGGCATTGAAGCAGATATGGTGATGAACCAGTCCTTTATTGGAACAGACTGCGACTAACTAAGGTGCTTCAAAGACAGGGGCACGCAGAGGAATTACCGAAGCACTTGCACTTTTCCCACAATCCCTAAACCCCGCTGGGAGGCAGGAAGACAGCGCAGGAGCGCTAAAACTGTACCAGAGGCATCCCAAAGTGCAGGACGCGGGCAGGACGTGCCCGTGCTCATCCCGGGCAAAGATTGGGCCATGATGGGCCCGTCATAGCCCGTCATAGCCCCCCCGGTCATGGGGGACGTAAAGAGCAGTTTCCCTGTTTTTCTGCTGGTGAGTACTCAAAGGGAGAGCCCCTTAGGAACATGTATATCCTCACAGGCCTTTTAAGATAATCATGTGAGCAGAACTGTAAGAGTGACAGCGAGGCCCGCTGTTCAGATTACACGCCGCTATTACCTTCTAGACTTATAATCATTTAAAAGAACCCCAAATATTGGTGACTACTGGCCAAAATCGAACTATGGGGAAAAGGAAGGCTGAAGCTAAAAATATGACCCTTACAAAGTCTGCATCTAAGATGGGTTCTCGTTCATCTCTCTTAAACTATCTCACTGGGGCGATGGGGGTGATTGAAAAGCAGATATCGACTGTGGAGGAGACCTTAAACGCAGAAACTAAGGGGGGAAAGCCAGAGAGAGGAAACAAACTTAAGAGAGGGGTCCTCAATACCTAAAGGGACTGAACGTTGATCATCTAAAAACAGCTGTGTGCAAAATGTACCAGACAGTGTATGGGTTAGTGATGAAGATAGTCACATTCAACCCCCGCCAAAGCGACCTGAAAGCAGGGAAAGGGTAATAGGGCAGCACAAGCCAGCCAGGTTGACCTAAAAACAGTGAGCAAAAAGCCACAGAAAAGGGTAGCAAAGAGGAAAAAAGTATTACCTTCACCATATGAAGGACATAAGGAAGGGACACCAATTCTTACAAAGTGTTATTGGTCAAAAGATGATTTAAATAGGATATATAAGCAGATAGAGGGGTTAGAGAGTATACTAAAGGAAGCCCAAGCAAAAATGGCGGAGAGGCTAAAATCCATAGAGGTATCAATTAAAAACACTTAGAAAATGCTACCCCTAGCAGTGATATTGACATAAATAAGTGTGTGGGTTCCACAAGACCTAGGTCTGATCGAGTATCTCAGTCAAAAGCACTAGAACCGCTAAATAGGCAATCTACACACAAAGGTAATTATGGAGAGTTAAATCTGACAAACCAGGGGAATCAGGGGAACCCAACAGGATCGCAGGGTTGAAACTTGCCCTGGTCCTGAATGTCACCATCACAACAGTAATAATAGCAGGAAAGATACATATATAAATTCCCAGACAAAGGCCCAAAATAATACATTATCCCGAAATATTCAATCTAACCCAGATACAAGGGTCCCTTCAAACTAACCTACAATCCTTAGAACTCCCACCTGAAGCTACTCCTTATACGGTAGTTCTAGCAAACATACCTCAACTCCCTGACCATGAAAGGGAATCGTGGATCGCCCTGAGCAATAAATCTATTCACTTGCTTAGCATACTGATAGGATTAACCGAGGCTCTGTTTTCTGAATTCAAAATAGCCAGAAGGATAGCTTGGATAGGCAAAACCCGTAAATCACTGGAAGGGGACTGTGTAGTATTAACATTTTGATCTCCCCACCTGGTGCACACAAATTTTGAAATAGCAGGTAGCCACATCATAAGGCCCCAGGAGGCAAATATTGTCCCATTAGGTTACTTTTACCGACCACTAAAGATGGAGACTAATAATAACAAGACTAGGTACCACCCAGTCGAAACCTACCCTAGGTGTAGTGTCCCAGTAACTAATCATTTTGACAGTCTAAACAACTTGGAAGATATTGATTGACTGAATAAGGGGATTGACCAACAAATTGAAAATAAGAAGGTTGGAGTTAGAAATCTACCCACCAAAGCAAGTATTCACAAACATCTTCCAAATTACCCTGCTTCTAAAAATAAACAATTGATACCACTCACAATGGCTCAGTTATCAACTCAGCCTCACTTGGCTGATAAAGTGCAAATTATAAGTCACACAATAGAGGATGCTACCATCATTTCAGGTACAAGCCAGATCCAGATACCATCTAGTGCTCCTACTGCTATCACTTTGGATGATCCCCTAAAGAATTGCAATGATAGAAATTACTAATGTAGTTTATTGGAATGTTGCAGGAATTCATTCAAAGATAGCAAACCCATTATGGTGCAATTTTATATCAAAGTTGTACATTATGTGTTTTCAAGAAACCTGGTTAGAGGACGCTGTTTATATTAACGGTTATTGCAATCTTTATACTGTGGTTGTGGCTGGGAGTCAGGGGAGGGCAAACGGGATTGTCTACTTATATATCGAACAAGCCAATTGTAAGAAAAATAGAATTGAAATTTGTTTAAATATATTATCAAGTAATAACATTGCATACTGATAAAAAGCACTATGCTGTATTGATAAACTTATATAACAATGCTCTGCCCGATCAGATTGGGAGGACTGAAAAAACTAGAAAATTATCGGAAGTCAATCCAAAATGATAATGAAGGGGATGTGTTCATCATTTGGGGAGGGGCGATTTTAAAACCGCTTTGTGTCCAAATAATGGGAAGGAAGTATGCAGCCTCACGACAGAAGAGGGGAGTAGTTATACGCAATAATGTTTGACCACTATCTTGGTTTTGCAAATGAGATATGTGCTTCACCTTCCCCTTTTAATAGAACGTTTAATGGCAGAGGTTACTTTACAACAATAGATTGCACTCTGATATCACATAGCTATTGTGATAGAGTTAAGTCATTCAACACCTATAACATAATTCTGAGTGACCATTTACCACAGAGTGTATCTATTTCATACATAAACTGACCAATACATTGCAGGATTAAAGGTATGCATGTCCCCCAAAACTTATCAATAGATAGAGTGAACTGTTATTCCCTCCGTTGGGTAATGGTGGATGCCTCAGAAATTACAAGGAATGTTTTAAGCAAAATTAAGTCTGCGGTTGCGGCATGCTTGGCATAGAACGCCATACATGAAGTAGTCCTGACCTCTTTTCAGCACATCACAGCAGGTATACACGAGGCCCTAATTGTATGAAAAAGAAAAAAAAATAGGAACACAAAAGGGTGGTTTGACACTAAGCGCACACAGGCTTACACCAAGTTAAAACACGAGACACATAAAACCCCAAGAAATCAGTGTGATATAACGCATTCAAGATGGTATTATTAAAACGCACTGAAGTTACGAAAAGCGATGATGAGAGGTGAGGCATGGATGGCGCTGCATGAGGCCGCAATGTCTAAGGTTGGGGTGACCTTTCGGAAGGCTGTTAGAGCCCCTTTTCTAGATTCCGGGGATGCTCCATCCATTGAAATCGCAATACCGGAGGAGCAATGGGTGAAGCATTTTGCAAACATATTTAATAGCAGCCTGCACAACAATACTGGAGAAAGCCAACCAGTAAGTGACAACAACATGACAATCTATAGAGGATCCTCCAGGATTTAGAAGTATAGCCCACAATCATTCTTTTTTTAAGACAACTGTATAGGAATGCCAAGGCCAAAGTAAGATAATGGTACCAATGGAGAATGTACAGCCCCGTTTCAAATCAACAAGGGGGTAAGGCAAGGCTGCGTGCTGGCCCCTTTTCTTTTTAATCTCTATATAAATGGCTTACGCCAAGCACTGTCGAACATATGTTAAGAACCCCCCCCCCCAAATAGAAGGACAGCCTATACCAGCTTTATTGTATGCTGACGCAGCACTTTGTGATGTCCTGTACCCCGGTGGCCCTACAAAGTATGTTAAATAGCTTTTCGTCATTTATGCAGGATCTAGAGCTGAGGGTAAACATGACAAAAACATTTGTTATGAGATCTGGTACTGGCAGCCAAAAGTGAAGAGATATGTACATTGACAAACAAAAAATAGTTGTTATAAACAGATTTAGCCATTTGGGCATCTTATTTGATTATAATGCCACGTGGGCTTGTGCGGTCAATGCAAGAAAACTGGCTTTTATGAAAACTACTGCTGCCTTAGTAAGTTATTCAAAAACGTTGGGCAGGAGGCCTCCACATGAGCTACTACAAATATATAGGGCCAAGTGCATCTTAACGGCCATTTATGGTGGAGGGGTATGTGGATATTCCGATATGCAAGCATTATAAGTTATTTAAAATCTGTTTTTAAAATATATTTTGGCAGTCCCTGGTAGCACCTCCTCTTATAGTTGCCATTCAGAATTGGGGGTCTCATACCTAACAGATCTTATAAAAGTGGAACCAATCCTACTATGGCATAGGATATGGACATCTGAAGAAATTAATCCTAATAGGGAAATTTTTAAAGATTTTTTAAATTGGAAGGTGCTTTAAGAATCGCATGGCGAAAGTATGTGTGGGATTTTATGCTTGATTTAGGCCGTCCAGAGTTTTTTAATGTGCAGAATACAATGACTAGTTGGACAAGAAAAATGTTAAAGGCAAAAGGCTTGAACTTACTCGAAACTCTATCGGAAGAAATAATGAAGCCCACAGAATTGTATAATGAAACGATTCTAATTTCTAATTACTTATAGTATGCAACCTTATCTTTTACGTGTCTGTGGTTTATACGATAGATTTTAATTGACAAGATTTAGAATTGGGATATTACATAGAATAACCAGTGTTACAAGCATGAACGACTGGCCAAAAGTTATGCAATTGTGCCCTTGTGATGATCGCTCGGAGCAAACAACACTCCACGTGGTTTTATTTGGTAAATTCTATAATGTTCAAAGGCAAAGATTGATTTAACCTCTATTAAAAAAGTTTGGTATTAGACAATGTCGCTATCACTACAGTTTTTAGAAAAAGAATATGCAACCTGAATTTTATCAATGTTTAAAAAAGTGTAGTAAAATGCAGGAAATCAGTTTTAATGTGACAGTTTTAATCTTTCACCAAAGTAAACATGTAAGAGGGGTGTAAAGAAATGGATCTCAACTGTTAAAATAAAATGTGATTTAATGTACTGTTTGTGCTTTTAGGATTTTTTTCCTTATAGAAATCGAATAAAGCTTTGTTTGATTTGATTGATTTGATATACTTTAATAAGCAGCATTTTAATAAGTTAGTAAAAGTATGCAATAAAATACAAAAATAAACAGCTATTGTAGAACCTATGTGCTCAGAACACTCTTTGAATTCCTGTACTTTGATATAAACTTTCAACTTATTGTTAATTTATCTTAATAAAAATATTATTCTTACAGCTTCTTATTAGGTATAGAGTAAAAGAGCATTCATTATTGCTTCAACTTTCTCTATTGTTGTCACATCATCTAACTACCAGGATAATCTTCCAGATGCTGCCTATTAATGTTTAGAACATATATACATATAGTTTATTGCAAAAAATACTCCTAGCTCAAAGTTTTATATTTATAAAATGCTGCTTTGTGCTACCTCAGCTAATGTCCTAAAAAATCATTTGAATTGTAGATTGATTTATAAGGATGCTAATATGCAGGTTGGCTTAGGGTGTTTTTATTTATAATAAAACATTGTGTAACATATTGTTATAAAACATGCATATTCTCTTGCTCTTTGACTTTTGGAAAAACAGAGCTCTCGCAACATGCCAGTGAAAGGACTGCAACGTACCCAGTACCCAGTACCAAATGAAAGGATGGAGTAAAGGACAAATAATTCCAATACTATGGTTAATTACATTCGCTACCTCTTAGTTTGTAAGGGAGGTACCTTATGTTTTACACATTCTTCTGAGGAACAACTGGGATAAAATCTTTAATGAAAAACAAAAAATCGAAATGAGTAGGAGACCACCAGTTGCCACTCCTTAGGTCGTAGGATCTGTCTGCATCATTCTGTTATCAATAATCCTATTGCGTACTTTCATGAGTGCTAAACCTCTCTTTTCTCGCTATACAGTCTGTTTACACATGCTTGTGAGGAAACACCAATGATTTCCTGTAACCCACGTGCGCTGTATCCATGTCACTATTCGAAATCAATAATCCATGTATGTAAGCTTTGGAAGTATGGCATATTTACTATCACTGGTTGACAAAGGTGCAATGCTAATGTTAACGCAAAATGTGTCTGTTGTTCATTCTTTGATATATTATGTGAAGAAAAAACAAATAAAAAACTATTTCCTCACAATAGTGACAGTGATTTAGCATCTGTCACCAAGTGCCATGCCAATAGCTGTTTCATCAATTTCCCAAAATGAGGGATTTTTAAATAGCTATGTTTCATAATCAGTTGTAGGAAATGACAATCTTTAGCATGGAGTACCCTCAGATGTTTGCCTTCTCTGTTTTTGCTGTTTACTGTGCACTATACCCCTGTTAAGCAGTAGTAAAGTGCCTGTGTTCCCCTTTTAACATGGTTAGATTGGCATGACTCTAATTGGCATATTTAACTTACTTATTGGTCTGCAGTATATGGTACGGGGTGCACCCAGGTTCTGTCAGTTAAATGTCACTAGTAGACTGTGGTACCTATTGTATTATCCACTACTGTGGCAGTGCAAACATGACTTCAGGGTTTATTCTTCTTTACACCATCTACATGTGCATTTAAACACCTTTATATGCACACCACCTGTATGCACTGTTGGGATCCACGCCGAATATTTAGCAAGAACTTTATCTGACCATACTCCACTGCTTCTGACACTAGTCTGGGTGCTGGCTCTGCCTAGCATTCCGACCTGGCAACTAAAAATAATAAACCGGGAGTACCCTACTTCTCGACATGCTATAGGGGAGGGAATAATCCAATACTTTGTGGAGAATGAACACGCAACCTTCTTTGTTCTGATGGAACAGGACACCCCCAAAGTGGTGGTAAGGGGTAAATGCAAAGCACAAGTGGACGGGGTCTGTAAGGCCCTCATCCATGAAGTCCTCACACAGGATCACCTTCTTTGGCAATTAGAGCGGGATAGGCATGATCATCCTACTTGGCATCAGCCACTTTTGGAGGCCAATGAGGAACAAGCGGAACTAGTGGAGGGACTCCTGCATTTTGATTATAAGGAGTACATGGCCACGGCACATGTAGAATGGGATAAATCAGGTACATTACTGGCCTGGCTAGCGAACCACGCAACTCCTAACCCATTATCCATTGCATTATTCATGCGGATCAGATGGACTTCATCCCTGAATGCTGCACGTCACTAAATATCCCATAGGTCACAACACTTCTGCTGGTGGCTCCCCACTTGAACCCGGAAGTGGTGCTTCTGTCAGTAGGTATAGAGAAAGCCTTGGCTAGCCTAGATTATGAGTATCTGTATGCTATGATGGGGAAGATGGGCCTGGGCAACAAATGTATTAATTGGACTAGGCTGTTATATACATCCCCCGTAGCACAGGTGAAAACTGGAGGGCTGATCTCCGATGACTACTGTGTTGCACAAGGCACAAGACAAGGGTGTCCTTTGTCCCCTCTGCTCTATGCCATTACCGTAGAACCCCTAGCATGCAAAACTAGGCAGGGAGCACATTATACTAGCATTACTGCTCTGTGAGACATGCATCACATCACATTATATGCCGATGACATGTTACTCTTCCTCAGTGATAAACAGGTTGAAATTGACAGAGTCTCCTGGCTTCAGGGCACTATCTGGATTGTTAGTGAATTGGCACAAAACCTGCTTCTTCCCGTTGCTGCCTAAGGACAAGGATATCGCAGACCCGGGGGTCCCAGGTGGGAGCAGACCTCGTTTCGTTACCTAGGAGTCCAACTCTGTAGAAGCGTACATTATATCCTGCAGGGGAATATCGAAAAAGCAATTACAGCTCTCTGGACCAGAGTAGGGTTCTGGGAACACTCCCTCTCTCCACGATGGGTGGAGTTACAAAGGCAAAAATAGTAGCATTACGCGGGGTCTTGTATTACTTTGCTACTCTCCAGAAAGTAGTCCCCAGAAGTAAATCCAGGTAACTAAATACCCTACTAACTGACCCAATATGGATTAAGGGAAGATGCAGAGTGGCACTCACGAAACTCCAAATCCCTAACCTCCCTGGTGGCTTTGCGTCCTGGATTCCGAATCCTATTACTTGGCGGTTCGGATGCATTGAGTGATAAGTTGGGTGCCAATTGCTTTTTGACCCTAAGAAACGTAGGGCCCGATTCATAAAGGTAAAGTGAAACGAAAGTCTACTTTACGACTTTCGGTATTCGCAAAGGGCATTTACGAAGTCGTAAAGTTCGTTTAACTTTACCTTTTTGAATCGGGCCCGTAAAACTGAACCTGGGAGTTTGCAGTTTGTGGCTGAGCTCTGCTGGACACGCTACCTCTAGAAAACCAATACCACACTGCGCTGATCACTGGTGCTGCCTCTCAGCTGGATTTTGGTCTAAGGGACATGGCTGCTCACTATCACTCCCCAAGTTGCTTCGGAATGCACGTTTATATTAATAAACGTATATTACCTGCCCAGGGCATACATCACACCGGGTAAGATAAACAATACTTCCACTCTACTCAGGCGGTGTGCCCCGGGTGTGGTGCAGTGGGCGTTGAACTGCTACACATGGTTTGGTACTGCCCACACTTTATTGAATTCTGGACTGATGTAATGATGTTTCTTAATGACATCACAAGCCATATTACTGTTCAATCCCCTGCGACGCGTCTCCTAGGTCACAGCATGGCACAGCAGAAAGTCAATTCAATTGTATTAAGGCCCTGCGTTTTCAGAGCTGGAACAGCAGCAATGACTGCTTTGCTCATGAATGAATATTTGCAAAACACCAATATTACCATAAGGAGGGTGTCTTTGTGCTATGCAAACATAATGGTTACAGCACACAACTGTGTCAGGCATCAATGCAACTGAAAACAAAGCACAGAAGCACCGCACTTAAGTTGTGTCTTAGGGATGGCTCTTATATACTGCACTTAGAAAAGAAAGAACTGCACAGGTGGTGTGGGAATGGGGGGGGGGGGGTGGTTAAGGAAGGGCACCAAACTTTGTTTTGTCTGGGACGCTATCTAAGCAGAGACTGGCCGTGAGGTCACGAAGAAACAGTTCTGAACATTAGCATTAGCTAAGGCCGGATGAATGGTGGAGGTGGGGGACAGGAGAACAGCAGCACTGCCCCTTACATACCGCACAATCCGGCTGGCATCACTTCCCAGGTCCCATCCAAAAGAGAGAAGCTTGGTTTGCCAACACCCACTTAGAAACTGCCATGATAGCAAAGAAGATCATAATAGGCCTCCTAACGCGAGCCTGTGATGTCAGTCCAGTAAGGTGAACTGTATCACAATGTGGTGGCCCTAAGGAATACTGGCCGGGTGTAAAAGGACCGAAAAAATCAGACTTTGACGCAATGGCGCCTCAAGCTGTAAATACCACCCCAAACCAGGATCTCAGGGTGTGGTGTAAAGCTCTGGCAACCCACTTGAGTTTTCCTCACTTAATTTAAGCATCAGTCCTACATAAAAAGAGGTACGCTTGTTTACCTGGTTAAATTCCCAAATTATTTTAATTCCTAGGGGCAGATTTACAAGCCCCCTGCACCACCAATATGTAATTTTTTGTGACGGACTGGTGGCGTATTTAACTACTCCATATTTACAAGAACAGGAAAAGTCAACTGCATGGCTTTTCCTGTCCTTGTAAATATGGCCCCTTCACAAACAACATTTTGCATGAAAGGGGTGTTCCATGGGTTTTGCTGAGGGTGTGCCCATGCAACACCCATGGAGCCAGACACATTTAGGAAATGCATGTGACTGCTACACCTCCACAGGGGAGGCCTAGGGAAATACAAAGAGGAGAAATGCTTTCATTTTTCCTCATTTTTAGGGCTCGGACTCCTCCCCACTGTAAGTGGGGGAGGAGTTTCGAGATCCTAATGTTATAAGAAAAAAAAGAAGAAGTATCCTTAGGGCCTTGGCGAGAGGAATTCCACACATTCCTTAGCGTTTTCTGTCATCTGGCCAGTGATTCGTCTTCCTTGAGTTTTCGTTTTAATAGGCTTGAAGTGATAGGGTAAATGTAGTTTTGTTCCGCCATTTTGGGCATATTTCGTTCGTGCTCGCGCAAAGAAGTACATAAATTATAATTAGGAGCTGTCAGGGTGCCTCCGTTAGTGAATCCAGATGGCCGGGCGCGTTCACAATTCTGCAGCTCTCAGCACGCAGCTTCCTTGTATTGGAGAGCCTTTGCACGAGGGGAGGCTGTTTTCCGCTCATCATTGAACAGTGGCAATTTTGGCACAGCTCGGAAAGGGGCGATCCCGGGTCTGCTGCCCTGGATTCCGTTCTCGGATACGATTGTAGTTGGCTTGTGCTTTAGAGCTTGTCCCATGCAAGCCAGTTTCAGACCGTCGGCAGGAACACTTCTAGTGTTAAGCCCGCAATGCCCGTGTAAGTTAGGAGGCATTAGTTGACCGCGCTCCGCGGGCAGAGGTGCAGCGCTTTAGGGCTGCGGCGGCGAGCGGAGCTTTGATTTTGCCCGATCTAGCGAGTTTGGTGAGTAGTTTCTTTGTGAAGGTGCAGACTGTGCTTTGATGATTTCCTGAGCAGAAGTTTCTAGTGTGCCATTATTTTCAGATTAAGTAGTTATACCGAGTTAATAACTTTTCCTTGCGTTAGCGAGGGGTGCGAAGAAGTTGCATCAGGAGTGAATCAGAAGTGTTCGATAACTTTGAGCGTAGGCTTTACTCACGCGGAGATTCTCGCCATAGCCTGAGGGAGCCGCAAGGGAGGGGAGTCGACTGTTAGTCCCCCACCCCCCCCTTCTAACACTCGTGGGGAAGGAGCAGTCCAAGCATTGCTGTATTTGTGATGTCTAAGAGGGGTGGCTAGGATTTCCCCCGAGACTTTCACAGGACACAACGTTTCGTGATTCACCTCCAACGGTATGCCCGCCTGAAGGTAGTTCTCTGGACGGGACGTTTATTTGTGAATGGATCCTGTTAAGCGGTTGCAGGGGTGTAGTTTTGGACGGTTGTTGACCCTGTTACTTATTTCCGGTCTTCATTGCAAACTGTAAACCTATTCGCAAGGATTCTTTTAGGAAAGAGTTCAGTTTTGACAGAAGTAAGGTGTCTCTTTCGTTTTATTTATTTGAACTTTAGACGGGACGGCATCCTTTTCTCATCGGTACCGTCTCCACGCGGTGTTTTCTGCGGGCCGAGTTTGCGTGTGGGGAGCTGGCGCATAGTGTGGATCACTAGGGCCCCCCGTAAGTGGCACGTACCAGGAACCAACACTATAGAATGCTATTTCAGGTTCATCGCCTCTGCTGTCCGGCTTACCTCTGTGCGGTAACTTTGCGCCTGCGGGGGGCGAGCAGGTGGTTCAACGGGGTGGACATAGTCGGGAGGTTGGCTACTAATCTTTGGCGATGGGGGGGAAATGGCGCGAAAGCTCGTCGGCCATTTTCGTCCTCCCCCACCCCCTTTCCGCTCTGGCCATTTTGTCGGGTCAGTGGTCCATCCTTCTACCCGGCAGGCGGGCTTCCGCTTTTCCTGTCTTTTGGTGCGATCGCTTTATTTATATTTAATTTATGTATTTAGACCCTTCCTATATGGCGCGGACTTTTACCATAGGCGTTGGTGCACAATTAGTTTTCAGGCCTGTTTTGTGAAGCGCACTAAGTACGTAGCCGGTTAGGGGCCATTCTCATTTTCCTTACACGCTTGGGAAGCGTGAATCACTATCCGTCGGAAGCGTGATGATGATATATAAGTACGCACGGGTAATTTTAAGAAAATTCACTTTTCCCCCGCGCCTGGAGGTTTAGGCATTGGGTGACATTACTAAGTGCTCCTAGAACCCCGGGCTAATCACGCGGTGCTCATTACGGATGGTTTACGTAGCCTAGGCTCGTCAGCATGGTACTTTTGCCTACGGTGTGTTACAGGGAAAAATTGGCAAATTTTGCTCTTTCACGTTTTCCCTCGCAACAGCACAGCTTTGTATTTGCCAGTCTTCATTCCCTGCCAGTGTTTTGAGATATTACGTTGCAAGTAGGGGCCGGCGGGGTCATTAGTGATGCCCAGGGACCTGGCAGGCTTCTGTGTGCGCCGCAGTGCTTTGCTGGAACGTGGATGCTTTGGGGATTGTTCATGGATTCCTTCATGGCACTCATTATTGACTGTAGTCGGCTTCGTGGTGGCACTGCAGAGAAGCTTTCTGAGTCTGGCTGGGGGAACAGGGACATGGTGTGTGTTTGGGCTAATCACGCGGTGCTCATTACGGATGGTTTACGTAGCCTAGGCTCGTCAGCATGGTACTTTTGCCTACGGTGTGTTACAGGGAAAAATTGGCAAATTTTGCTCTTTCACGTTTTCCCTCGCAACAGCACAGCTTTGTACTTGCCAGTCTTCATTCCCTGCCAGTGTTTTGAGATATTACGTTGCAAGTAGGGGCCGGCGGGGTCATTAGTGATGCCCAGGGACCTGGCAGACTTCTGTGTGCGCCGCAGTGCTTTGCTGGAACGTGGATGCTTTGGGGATTGTTCATGGATTCCTTCATGGCACTCATTATTGACTGTAGTCGGCTTCGTGGTGGCACTGCAGAGAAGCTTTCTGAGTCTGGCTGGGGGAACAGGGACATGGTGTGTGTTAACAATGCTACCAGTACTACAGCCACCAGTACTACCACTACCACCACAACCAGTACTACCAGTACCACGACCACCAGTACCACCACTACCAGTACTACCACCACCAGTACTACCACCACCAGTACTACCACTACCAGTACCACCACCTCCAGTACTACCACTACTACCACTACCAGTTCCACCACCACCAGTACTACCAGTAACACCACCACCAGTACTACCACTACCAGTACCACCACCACCAGTACTACCACTACCAGTACCACCACCACCAGTACTACCACTACCAGTACCACCACCACCACCAGTACTACCAGTACTACCACCATCAGTACTACCAGTACTACCACCACCAGTACTACCACTACTACACCCACCAGTACTACCACTACTACAGCCACCAGTACTACTACTACCACCACCACCAGTACTACTACCACCACCAGTACTACCAGTACCACCACCATCAGTACTACCACAACCAGTACTACCAGTACCACTACCACCACCACCAGTACCACCACCACCAGTACTACCACCACCAGTACTACCAGTACCACCACCACCACCAGTACTACCACTACCACCACCACCACCAGTACTACCAGTACTACAGCCTCCAGTACTACCACTACCACCACCACCAGTACTACCAGTGCCACGACCACCAGTACTACCACTACCAGTACTACCACTACCAGTACCACTACCACCACCAGTACTACCACCACCAGTACCACCACCACCAGTACTACCACTACCAGTACTATGGCCAGCAGTACCACCACCACTAGCACTACCACTACCGGTACCACCACCAGTACTACCACTACCATTACCACCACCAGCAGTACTACCACTACCAGTACCACCACCAGTACCACCACTACCAGTACCACCACTACCAGTACTACCACCACCAGTACTACCACCACCAGTACTACCATTACCAGTACCACCACCTCCAGTACTACCAGTAACACCACCACCAGTACTACCACTACCAATACCACCACCACCAGCACCACCACTACCAGTACTACCACTACCAGTACTACCAGTACCACTACCACCACCACCAGTACCACCATCACCAGTACTACCACCACCAGTACTACCAGTACCACCACCACCACCAGTACTACCACCACCAGTACCACCACCACCACCAGTACTACCAGTACTACAGGCACCAGTACTACCACTACCACCACCACCAGTACTACCAGTACCACGACCACCAGTACTACCACTACCAGTACTACCACTACCAATACCACTACCACCACCAGTACTACCACCACCAGTACCACCACCACCAGTACCACCACCACCAGTACTACCACTACCAGTACTACGGCCAGCAGTACCACCACCACCAATGCTACTGCTCACCACCAGCCATCAGTGCACAATTTCTACAGGCAGTCACGGCCATCAGTACATGCATCGATTGTTACACATCCACAATTAAGTATTGTAGCAATCTCAGTATGGTACACTTTAGTTTTAAACATATTCATGTAAAAACACAGCATGCCACCATTGCTACAATTATAATCTAACACACATAATTCCACTACACACCACATTAACACACTCCATAACACTTAGCAAAAATACATTACCATTTACAATGCCATTAGCTCAAACTCAAATAAATCCAAGCCCGATTGCATTTCTAATGCTTGTTTCCTTTTTCAATGCGTGCTGCATTCTACAGCACACATTGAAAGAGGAAAATGCCTGTAGTGATTGTTTTTGTGCAGAAAGGTGCCCCTTCCTGCACAAGAACAATCTCCCTACGACGTAGGCATCCTTGCACCATGGTACAAGGGTGCCTGCGCCGGCGCATGGCAGCAGTTATGTGCGCCAGCGCAGGGGGAAGCACAGAGATGTGACATATTGATGTAAATATGTCACATCCCTGTGCTTTGAAAGTGACTCCGTGCGGTGCAGCCAAATGGCTTGCATTCAGCACTGAGTCACTTCCTTGTAAATCGCCCCCCCCCCCCATTTTAAGGACTGTATTTATCTGAATGAGACAAGCAAGCTCATTCTGCTACAGAAATCAGCATCACTTACATGAAATAACTGTTCCCTGGACCATGACAGGTGGGACTTATGTTGCCAACGTGTCGACGGAACAGCAGAGAAATAGACCGTATAATCTATCATGAACAAGAGACAACGTCACGAAGTAAGGCTTTGGTGATTGACGAGGGCAGTCAATGCAGCTCATCAATGCTCTCAATCTTTTAATTAAGGAACTACACCACCAAGGACTCAAACAGGGTTTCGAAACCTACTCTGCCAATGGAAAACAGACCCACTGAATACTACCTTCTGTTCCCCTAGAAATCAGAGAGACGCATTTAAGATGGCATAGAACTTTAACTATCCACAGGAGCGTGCAGTAATTTTACTAGGGAGAGGGGCGACGGGGGTTCACATACACACTCACTCACTCACACCCATGAATTCACACACGCACACAAATACACCCATTTACTACGCTCACTCACCACAAATTAATACATTTATACATACATGCACTCATGCTTCAAACATTCAAAAGCATAAAACTTACCTGCCCTGCAGCTAATGGAGAGGAAAGCCTGGGAGGTCCCAGGAGTGCTTGGACTGTTGCTTTTCCTCATTGGCCGATCAAAAGTCAACCAATAACGGAAGGTAGCAGTCCCTCGCTCGTCAGAGAGTGGGATGGGGTCAGTGGGACCCCACCCCTCTCTGTGACGAGGTCTCACTGATTGGCACTCGGCCCTGGGCACTTCAGGACTTAAAACTGAAGCACCAGGTCTGAGGTAATGCACCCCTCATCACAAGGGAGCGGGCTGTGAAGCACTTTTGCCAGGCTGAGGAGGTCACGCCCCCAGGGCTGTAAAATCCTAAGCTTGGCAAAGTTCAGCTCAGGCAGCCAGGAGCATGCGTATTTAGTGCATGTCTTGCTCCTGGTTGCCTGACCGGAACAAGAACAGTGTCTGCCAGGCTGACCTTTGCTGAGCTTGACAGACAGTCCTCTTGCCAGGAAAAAGGTGAGGGGCATGGCCCCTCAGCCCCTGCGGACAGTCCGCTGCTGACTACTCCCAATATACCTGCCCTCAGTCTTTCATGGAGACTCACTCAATGTTACATACCCTGCCATAGTATATACAGAGAGACCAACTTAATAACATTAATTAAGCATAATAACCAAGTGCAAAGGGTAATAACAGTTGTCAAAGGCCCCCAAACCCAAGCTATAGGCCTGAGTCGGTATACAACGGTAACCACGCATTTTTTACAACGCGGTACTGTTACCACGCTACTTTTGCCACGCAAGTCGTTACCACGACTTGCGCTGGGGGGCGCTCCAGGATAGTAAATAGTTTAATTTACTATCCAACTCCTTTCCCTAGAGTCCACGGGGACTGGAGTTGGAATAGTAAATTAAAAAATTTACTATCCAGCGCCCCTCCACGCAAGTCGTTGTAACGACTTGCGTAGTAAAAGTAGCGTTGTAACGGTACGCGTTGTAAAAGTACGCGTGGTACCATCATACATCCGCCTGAGTCACAGGCAAGGACCTATAATGAGGCTGAGAGCCTCTAACAACCATTTTAGTCCTAGGCACAAATATAAGCCCTTAGAACTTTCCACCCATTAGGGTAGAATGTTCTAAAATAAAAAGTAGAAACAGAAAGGCAAGCTTTGGAATGTTGGAGCAACATGCCAGTACTAGCCATTATTGGCCCTGAACCAATAGTGACTCAGGCCTATTGGCTCCACTGTCAAGAGCTCTTCAGTGGAGCTCTCGATATTCCAATGTTTAAGTATTATTATTATATTTATTATTATTATGTTTATTGTTATTGACATTTATTAGCTGCTTACTGTAAACAAATTCCTCAAAGTGCTGGTAATTGATTAACTTGTAAGAGGGGTGCAACTTAATTCTGGAACGAGTAAAAAAATGGTGTTTCCAGTCTAATGGAGGCTTGGAGATTATTCCAGGAGTGTGCCTCAAAATGTCCTGGCTAGATCCACACACTGTGATTAGTATGCATTTAATTTGATTTGGTAAATGACCACCTAATGATCTCTGCATTCTTGTAGGCATATAGGATATGATCTTATCATTCAGATAGAAGGAGGGAGCGCAGCATTTACATTTCAACTCAATGCCAAGAAACTCAATTATCACTTGTGCCTTCATGGGAAGTCATCTTGCAGGTGAAACAGGGGGGCATATTACCAAGCATAAGCGAAAAATATCGCTAAGCTTGGTTAGCGGCTATATTAATATCGCCGTGCTGCGCCTATTTTTATCGCTTAGGAGCCTTGCTATTATCAAGGTTTATCTCCTAAGCGATAAAAATCGGCCGAAATGCATGAATATCGCTGAAAAGTCAGCGATATTCAAGCATTACCGAACAAATGCTCTTAGCCATGTTATCCACCTACCATTGCATAACATGGCTAAGAACTGCTCTGGGCAGGCGTTAGCTTTTGGAGATAATCGCGCTTAGCGCGATTATTTCCAAAAGTTGGTAATAGGAGTTAGCGATGTTAGCGACTGTTTCCAGTCGCTAACATCTTGGCACGCCCACTTTGCATGTCATTAGCGATATATATCGCTGACATGCAAAGTGGGCCCCCAGAAGCTCGCTATCTCCTACTAGCTGTCGCTAACTGGTGTTAGCGACAGCTAGGTAATAGGGCGATAAAATTATCGCAGTTTTAGCGGGAAAAATTCCCGCTAAAGTGGCGATAAGGCCCTTGGTAATATGCCCCAGGATCTTTTCGTAAACCTTCTGCTAGTGCCAGAGTATCTTTGGTAATGCCCAATTGCAGAGAATTCCCATAATCTTGTATTTGTATTTGTAGAACGCTACTGTCACTCCGAATGGAGCGTCCTGGCTCTATGCGGAGATGGAAGTAGTGTTCAGAGCATATTTGAATACAATCAGGTTATTAGATAAGAGAAAAGCACAAAGAGTCAGGGGCTGCAAAGCTCCAGGTTTTCAGCCGGTTCTTAAAAAGAGGTTCTGATTCAGTGAATCTGAGATGGCTAGGAAGAAAATTCCACGCTCTAGTCCCGAGGACGGCGAGGGAGTTACCACATTTTGTCTTGTATCTGAAGGCAGGCGGTTTCAGTAAGTTTACTGCTGAAGATCTGAGCATGCGAGCAGTAAAATAAAGCGTAAATTAGAAACTAAATATGTTGGCCCTGAATGTAATTTGTTAATAATAATAATAAAATAAAAATATAGATATATTGTAAGTGTTTACTTTATTTATTTATTTATTATGTTGTAGTTATGACCGGACACAGGATAGAGATAAAAGGATTTATTAAGATATAAACATAAGGCTCACGGGGAACCAACAGAGCACCAGCGATCAGTGGAATGCGGGACAGCTGAATCCCGTAAAGAATGTGTGACGTCACATAAATACCATCTGGGGATTCCAAGATGGAATTATGTGACGTGACACAGTAGACATAGAAGAAGTGAGAACAACTAGGACGGAGGAAGAAATACATATACAACATCTCTCTTCCTTATTAATGAACAAAACAAAACACATTTCATAAATACTGTCACATAGGATAGAATAATCATTCTAAAACAAAACTGTCATAACATTTGGGAATACATATTTCCCTACCGGACCTAGTATGGGTACGTATGTCAACACATCTGTTGTCCATTACATTCTCATTTGTTTTGCAAACCCCTCTCTCTTTGGATTCTCTGAAAACATGTGATGTTGCTTCAGAGTCCTCCTGTCCACCATCCTTGTATGAAACTCTCTCTTCCTCCTGTCCCTGAGTACTGTCTTTATCGTTGGTTATTTGATCACTGTGGTGCACAGGCACTTCATCCCATTCTAGAATGCTGTCCTCCATTAGGCTTTCCTCATCCTCCATTCCCTTCATTATAAGTGATTCCTGACCTTTTTTCAATTTCACGACATCGTCCTTGCTGCGCCATCCTTTTCCATCAATATACACTGCCCCTTTGGATGCCTTGCTTACTTGTTCTGGTCTACTGAAAACTGATTCACCTTTGTTCACTCTGAATGGTTTACGTACAAGAATCCAGTCACCTTTTTCCATTTCTTTGCTCCTTACTTTATTTACTTCATCGGAATATTTCTTAGTCTTTAATTGCTTATTCACAATGTTCTCCCTCACTTTGAGAGTTTTGTCATCTAAGACCTCCATAGATACATCATGTTTGTACTCTTCCCCAAATTTGGGTGTCAGTTCACTCTTGCACCTCCTTCCTCTCATTAAGTAAAATGGGGTGAATTTTGTTGTATCTTTGGGCGTGATATTGTAAGTGTTTACTTTATCCTTTAGGAAACTTTTGATGTTTAACTTAGAAGCAATTGCCAACTGTATGCCTTCCTTCATGAATTTGTTCATGCGCTCAACTTGGCCATTACTTTTAGGGCTGCAAAGAGGTGTCTTTTCTTGCTTCACGCCTATATTTTCCAAAAAATCCGTCATTTGCTTTGACACTAGCTGTGTTCCATTGTCGGACACCAGAGTTTTGGGATGACCTTCTAATGCAAAAATTTTCTTCAGATATTTTATCACAATTTCAGTGGTCACATTTTTCACAAATTTAAAGTAAATCCATTTCGAATAGTAGTCTGTCAGAACGATCATATACCTTTCATACTCAGGTAGCAAATTAAATGGCCCTGCAAAGTCAATAGCTACTTTCGACCAGGGTTCATCTGGTATATCCACAATCTGCAGTTCTGCTTTGCAGGTCTTCCAGTGTTTGTCAGCTTTCAAACATTGTACACATCTGTCAATAAAGTTGCACACATCGTTGTCCATTCCCGGCCACCAGTAGTGTTTTCTTAACAGGCTCTTTGTTGCACTACTTCCAGGGTGGCCCTTGTGAGCTAAAGATATTAACTTTGGCCTAATGTTCGCAGGTGGTACAAATAGATCACATCTTTTTAGGAAACTTCCTTCGATAGTCAATTCATCGCCAACTTGTTGGAAGCTTCTCAACTCCTTATGAAGATTTCTGACTGGAGGCCACTTTGTTTTCACGTGATTCAGAACCTTTTCCAATATCTGGTCTTCTCTCTGGCACTTCAGCCATTCTTCCTCTTTTACTGAACCGTTGCACATTTCTGTGACATCAATCCATGCTACCACGCATTCTGTTTCATCAAGAGTGCTTTCAGAAGGACCCTTTATAGGCAACCGTGATAGGCAGTCAGCTCTGCAATTCAAACCCCCTTTTATGTGATATATGGTGAAGGTATATTCTTGCAATTTCGACATTAATCTAATCAATCTGGAACTCGCTTTGCCATTGCCACGGCCCTCTCCATCCATCATGTACATTAATGGTTTGTGGTCTGTGATAATAGTAAAACTTTTTCCCCACAGGTAACTTTTGAGCCTTTGCACTGCCCAAACACATGCGAGAGTTTCCCGCTCAATGGTGCTATAGCTTGTCTCAGCCTCACTTAACCTCCTGGAAATGAAAGCTATCGTGTTTTCCTTCTTCCCTTGTTTCTGACAGAAAACAGCACCTATGCCCTTTGCACTGGCATCCACTGTGATAACATTGTCTAAATTTGGGTCATATGGTTTTAAGGCAGGTGCCTTGGCAATGTCTTTTTTTATTTCATTGAAAGACTTTTCTTGGTCTTCTGTCCATTGGTAACTTACGTTTTTCCTGAGAAGTTTTCTCAATGGCTCGACTTTGATAGCATAAGCCTGTACAAACTTGGAATAGTATTCACTTAATCCTAGGAATGACTTTAATGTTTCCTTGTCTTGAGGCTGAGGTGCCTCTCTTATTGCTTCCACCAGGTCATCCTTTGGCATTATACCATTTGAAGTCAACACGTGTCCCAAGTATTCAATACTATTTTCCATAAACTTGCACTTGTCTTTGGACACAGTCATGCCCCTCTCATTTAATGTTTTCAGTACTTGGCCAATCAGTTTAAGATGCTCTGTTTCAGTCTTTGAATGGATCAAAATGTCATCTTGGAAAGCCTCAACTCCACTTACATCTCCAAAAAGACTGTCCATGAGTTTTTGAAACACACCTGAAGAAGAGGCAAGACCAAATGGCAGTCTGATGTATCTGTAAGCTCCAAATGGAGTCACAAAAGTGGTCAGTTTTTTCGATTCTTCAGTCAAGCTAACCTGATGGTAAGCTGCTTTCAGGTCAATCAATGAAAAGTACTTTGAACCTGCTATGGACTGTAGTATTTCTTGTATCATGGGGAGCGGATGGCAATTTACCAGTATGTTTCGGTTAAGCGATCTCAGGTCCACACATAGCCTTATCTCTCCTGATTTCTTCTTCTTTGAAACGACAATTGCCGACACCCATTCAGAGGCATCTGTTTCCTCTATCACTCCCTCTCCTTTCAGTCTTTCCAGTACCCCCTTCAACTCATTTCTTATAGATAAAGGTACTGATCTCACTTTATGCTTGGTTGGAATAGCTCCGTCTTTCAATTTAATAGCATGTGTGAATCCTCTTACACAACCTATTTAATCTCTGAACACATTTTCATATTTCTTCAGCAGATTCTCTATCCCGTTTTCCTTAGCCTCAAGTTTAATGCTATTTATAAAATCTTCTCTTAAAATTATAGGATTTTCAGAGCCTGGTTGCAGGATTACTCCAATTTTTGCCAGATCCTTCCACCCTACCAGTATTCTACCTCTCTTAGCTACGTACACTTTGGTCTCAATGGTTCTCCCTTTAAAAGTTACAGTGTCAGTGAAGTAGCCTACCATGTCTATGTCCTGTTCCCCAAATGCCTTCGGGTTAACATCTGTTTCCTGTAGTTCAATACCACTCCACTTTTCTTCTAAAACCTTGTCTGATATAATCGTAATAGGTGAACCAGAATCTGCAGTAAATTGAAATTTCACATCTCCTATTTTACCTTCACCAATTGGACCTTTTATTTTGCCATCTACCATTTCTACGTATAACACTATGTTTCCACACATTTCCTCATCAAAATCCCCAACAGCATTTACATTGACATTACTTATTACTTTCTTGGTTTTACATAATGAGGTGTAATGACCGTATTTTTTACATTTCATACATTTCCTTCCAATGGCAGGACATATTTTAGAACCAGCTAAGTGTTCTTGAGAACCACATCTATAACAACTCACATTTCTGCCTCCTACCTTTTTATCACCCCATGTTCTCTCATTACCTTTGCGTTCATATCTCTTCTTGTCCTGTAAGTAAAATACATTAGAATTACCACTGGTACCAGACAATTCTTTAGTTGAAATTAATGATCTTTCTATCCCTTTGGCAATGTCCACTACTTCTTGTAGAGTTGGTTTCCTACACGCTAATAGTCTCTCCTGCACTTTTTTAGAATAGCAGTAAAACACCACTTGGTCTCTTATGTATGTGTCGGTCAAATCATCATATTCACAATCCCTTGCCAGAACTCTTAGACACGCTATATATTCTTCTACAGTCTCTCCTTCCTCCTGCTTCCTTAAAGCAAACTTGTGTCTTCCCACCATTATATTAGTCTCTTCATCATATTGTTTTTCAAGCCTTTTTATGGCCTCATCATATTCATTCATAGGTATAAATACACCAGGTGGATATTCGAATTCAGGCAGGCTGTCGAAAACTTCCTGACCAACTTTCCCTAAAAGGCCAAATAATAGCGACTTTTTCCTTTCAGCATCATATTTCTTGCCGTCTATGGACACTATATAATTTTCAAATGCCCTTAACCAACTCTTCCACTTCATGGCTGGCTTTCCTGGTTCTTCCAAGAAAAGTGGTGGCACACATATGTTATTACTTTGAGCCATTTTTCCTGTTATTATTCAGATGTCCAGCTGTGCTTCTTATTAAAGGGTTATACACAGTTTTTATTTTTATATACTATGACACAGGATGTCTCACACTTAAATTCCGTTTTTTGTTCCTCACATTTAGTCACAGGATGATACTCCTTATTATCTCCATGAAAAATTCACTCGTTTTCATGAAAAACACTTGCAAGTCAGGCGCGCTATTTATTTTTCATTATTACATATGTCCGTTTTTGTCAAACGATTATGCTTGTCACCACCTCAGGATCGAAATTGACCTGAAGAAAATAGCCGCCAAAACACTGCGCAGGTGACGTATGGAGCCGTAGAACCAATGGCAGTGGTTAACGAGCTCGCGTCAATCCCAGCATGCTTCACGCGTTGATCAGTCAGGGTTCCTGTCACACTTCACAACTCCTGATCTTCATGCGCCTCGCTTACGATCAGCTGTGCTAACGCGCGCACAGTCAGTTCACTTACTTCGCTGATAAATGCTTAACGTTTAGATATCTCAAGATCTAACCGCTGCAGGTGATTTCCTTCAAACCTGACATTATTGCCCTTCGTGAGCCTTTTCGTCCTCGGATCCGTTTCGTTTCCCTCGTCGCCACTTGTTGTAGTTATGACCGGACACAGGATAGAGATAAAAGGATTTATTAAGATATAAACATAAGGCTCACGGGGACCAGCAGAGCACCAGCGATCAGTGGAATGCGGGACAACTGAATCCCGTAAGGAATGTGTGACGTCACATAAATACCATCTGGGGATTCCAAGATGGAATTATGTGACGTGACACAGTAGACATAGAAGAAGTGAGAACAACAAGGACGGAGGAAGAAATACATATACAACAAGATCTAGTCTGGTATTTGAACAACAAACCTTTACAGCATTGTTAAGCATTTTAAATGAGAGTTGATGTTCTGTGCTGTGATTTTTTCTTCCTGGGATTACGTGGAAAGATAATCGTCCAGCCAACTTGTGTCGTCTCTCACATGGTCAGCGACTGGCTGCCGCCCCCCCCCCATCCGACCACACCAATCCCAGAAATCTGAACAAGAGGCCTGGTTATCTTTGGAAGGCGGGGGCTAGTCCCCCGGCCGTATTTATTAAGATATGAAATTAAAAGGTTTTAATTGCATGGTCAACAAATTATACAAAAATCAGCAGGACATTAGATACAATATCGTCAACAAGTTTGAGAGGCTAACCGTAACAAAAACTCTAATACAGGTTGTTTCCTAACCGAATCTAACATCCTCATCTTGATTTTTGTATCCTACATTTCTGGCCATATGGCAAGGTCGCTAACCGGTGTCAGGTCCTACTAGCTGCGCCTCGCCTAGAGATGTGCGCATGCGCAGCCGGGCCCCGGTAATTACCTCGGTCTGCGCCGTGAACTCCATTTACCCACTAAAGGAGGGCCCTTACTCTGCGCCATCCGGTGACGTCATGAGTATGCGCGCGCGGGGAGGCTACCAGCCTAAGGAAAGCGTGACTACTCCAACCCGCGCCCCTTTGAAGCATCAGTTACCTTGCCCCTGGAGTTCTAGGAGTGGCCAATGGCCCCTCCCCCTGGGCGGGAACCTCCATAGGATGATGCCCGCCCCCTCAGACCTTAAAATTAGGTGCTCACCTTAACAAAGAAGCCCCGAGCGCGGGGCACAACATGCTGTGGGGGAGCGTCTGAGGAACAAGAGGGTCTCCCGGGCGCTCCCCGCTTCTTTATTCACAAGGGGGCGGGTGGGGATTGCAACGCCCCCCGTCCAGCCTCCCCAGCAGCACGCCCCCCCTGACCCGGACATCCTACTATGGCATCCGGGTCAGGGAGGTCGCCGACCAATCGGTGGCGGGTCGGGCCCATGATGGCCCGCCCCACCATCGAGAAGCACAAAGGGGGAAGCGGTCGCCGCGCCGCCATGCGGGCGGGGGGGCCAAGGGCCCCCCCTCTTCATTTTCTTCTTTCCTTTAAAGGTTTTCCGAGCACCTGAGGGCTTTGGGGGTTGTTCATGGTCTGTCATCGAGACTGGGTGCCAACTAGAAGATTTCAGTTTTACCACCATTTAGCAGCACGTAGTCGTTGTTCAACATGTGCCGATTTCTCCTAAACTGAAAGAAAGCAGATTTATTTGAAAGTTATTCTTTGAGACCTACCAAAAGCTTCTTCATATAATTGACATTATAGTTTGCATTTCTTTAGGATGTTCATAAGTTTCAAATAAATGCTAAAGTGAACTGGGATAGTGGAGCGCCCTGGCAGACCCCACAAGGAACAATAGAGTCGGATGAGATTTATGGGCCTTACCTCAAGCCACACTGAGGCTTGCTAATACACTGCTTAATTTCTCAAACAATTACTCCATTCCTCTCTGCCCTCAACCTTTCACAGGTATTTCTTCTTTTCATGGCTGCCCTGAGACTCGTTCAAGCTCCCATGCTCCTTACAACTAAATAAAGGCTTTTTAATTTCAACTTTGTTGTCTTGAGACTTCTACAGACTCTCTCATCCCATTCTCAATGCATGTAGGCTGCCATTGAAATGCAAAACTGGTCCCACAGTCAGACTCCTAGTCAGATCTCTGATATTTGAGCACAATATTTGCAAAATGTAATTAATTCATAGACTTAGGTAGACACTCATTCATTCTTAAACACACACTTGTGTCTTTGGTGTGACTGACAGGTATCACCAAAAGTCCGAGCATTTATCGAGCACTAATGTTGCCTTTGTGCATGCTTCTATGCAGAGAAGTAAATGCCCAATGTTGACTTTCTTTTGATAGCTCAGTTGCTCTCTTCTGGATTGCTCTTCATTGTTGAAGTCCGTAGGTTTCTAAAGCTTGGCTAATCTTCAGAAAACGTACATTTATTTGTCGTGTATGTGAGACCACGCGCGCTTGCTGGCATTACAATGAATAGGTGTCCAAAGCCTGGATAAATCATGCTGGTAGCATTACACGCTATATCGTCACTGGATTGCCATAGTCTTCTTCCTTTATTCACCCCCCCTCTACCCCTTGGCCACTTACCCCTTCCCTGTGTGGGCCCTCTCACCCTCCCTATCCAACACCCCCTTACCTGTGTGCTCCTGGAACCACTTCAGCTCAGCCACATATATAGATTTCTTGTGTTGCTCGCTCTCACCCCAGGTGAAAGGGGCTGCGACCCTTCCTGGACGCTCTGCGTTTGTACTGCTCCACTGCTTCGGGCTATTGGCATCGATTCTGTGCAGTCCCTGTTAATTCTGTGTTCACTAGTGTCCCTACAAATGTCTCATGCCCTTCATCTAGTTTTTATAAGGGTAATACTGATACACAGCCCCAGGCTCCACGTTATGACCGCGGGGGGAACCAATATCACCTGACCCTCTGTCCTTATGTATCAGAGTGCTGAATGTTGTCTATACTCCCTGTCTGCAATGTTTACCCTGTAAACTTTAATAAAGCATTGAAACAAGAAAAACAGGAGCGGAATTAACATTTACATTTCAAAGAGTCCTCGCCTATCAGAGTGGTGCTAGTGTGTCCAGGAGGTGGGAAGAGGGAAAGTGAGGGGAAACTAATTTTCCCCAGAGCGGCATTCACTTGACTAAGAAAGCTGTGATAAACGGAGAAGCAGGTAAATGTAAGTGCAGAAAGATGGACAAGTCTAGGAACCCTTCAAGTCCGGTGCTCAAAGAAGGTTCGAAAAACCTCATTGCAGTGAGACCACATGCTGAGAGTTGAAGTGAAGAGAATTTTTTGTTATTTGGAACCACCACTTGTGAAAATTAGCCTATGAAGGAAATTCAGCATAAAACCACCTATTCCCCGCTCGAAGTAGACTGGACCATTGTGATGAAGACCTGTGCGCCTGGAAATAGTCTAAAATCCAAGAATTCCAGTCTGCAACAAACCATCACCGCACTTCTGCTGAGTGCGAGCTAAACTCAACTTTCAAATAGTGATTTAGCGGCTAGATTAAGAAAAATCCTATTAAGAGTGTTAAGGCTTGATTTTACAAGGGTAGCAGGATACTAAACTCAATTACATGCACCCAAACACCCCACTATTCTCTGTACAAACACAGAGTAAGTGCCCGCGCAGATCACTTCTTCACCAGGGCCTTGGTTCAAATGTAGTAACGCTGACCGGTAGCTATTTTTGGACTACTGTGAATAAGCAGAGCCCTCACCACAGTTCTTTCCTGCTGCAAAAAAATACATCAGTAAATACGCTTTTCTTCTCTAACATCTGTGTCATAGAAACACAGACATCTTCAGTAAAGCCTTTTAACCTTGCAGATAGCAGAAGCTGTTTGAATTTTGTACTTAAATATTTTCATAAACACTTCTTCCACACCTCCAAGTAAAATAATTGCTCTGTGCCTTTTGAAGATAAGCATTTAATCATCTGGTCCTTCCCAAACCCCTGTAATTTCGATGGTAATTACATTTCTGGTGTTGCTGTTTGATAAGTGTTTATCCGTGCATCTTTACAGGGATTAGAAGTACAAAGTATTCCGCAGAGAGGCGCACTGGATGTGAGCGCAGATGAAACAACCGAAAGTGCACAGTTTTACACACCTTCCTAATCAACAAATAATACATAAATGGTGCCCCTGCATTCAAGTATGTTTTCCAGGTCATAGTTTTAGTACGACTGTACTGAGACTTTCCTGACTGCGTCCTAGCTGCCATGAAACGAGTCCTAAATGATGGCATTAGTATGTTTTTAATGTCTAGTACACAATTCATACTCCTTATCATATGGAGGTGCATTGAAATGGTACACCCTCAGAAAATGGGCGGGTGACCAGTCGCATGCATCCATTGGTGATTGTGGTGGAGTTAAATGTTTTCCTCTCTATAGTATCTATTTCAGTGTCAATCGTGCAAATATTTGCACCAGCATACTGGGCGGCAATGTGCATTCAGTATAATTAGCGTTTGATTATTATTAACATTTCTTGTTTGCATTCTTATATCATTGATGAAACTTTTCTCACCTTGGAGGACATTCCAGTTCACAGTTTACAAATAGTTTCTTGTTGTGATGGGGGGGCAGCATTGGCCTCTGAGGTATGCTATGATCTGTCAGTCAGGAGTTCGAGTTGCAGTGGGGCCAGCTCAGAATTTTAAATACAAAACGTATGACCCATAAATAGCGCTGGAGTAGCAATCCATATGCCACGAATGAAATCCAGCAGAAAACATTTGTAATTAGTCAACTGGACTTACCACCAAGGCTCCCCATAGCTTCAGAGATCAGAGGAGGGCTGGGTAAGAAGAAGGATGGCTGTGAAGACATCTTTTGTCTGCAGCAAGAGTCCCTTTTTCATGCAGATGTATTATATAGAAATTAAAGAAGGGCCTGTGTTGTCCTTTGTTACTGTTCGCAGTCATTCTGGGATTGATTGAAAGAAATTGAAACCTCTCCCTGGCCTGAAAAAACTACTAATGTAAGTAATTTGCGCATGGTGACTCAGGCTCCGGTTGCTGGAAGCCGCTCACTGTTTAAATGTAATCCCAGATGTGCACAATAGATCCTCTATACGGGGCTTTCATTCAGAAATGAAGAATACATAGGGGAAATGTACAGAAGACACCTACATCCCGATGTATTTGCTTGTGAAGAGAGAAGAACCATTACCATGTGTAGTAAATGTTTCACTGTAAGTGGAAATGTGATCTGGTCTACATTGTAAAAAGATGAGCTTTAAAAAGAAGCTAATTGCGGGCCCAATTCACAAAAGTAATCTGAAACAAAATCTTAACGTTACGACTTTTGGTATTCACAAAGGGCATTTAGGAGTAGTAAAGTTAGGATTCCTAACTTTGCTACTCCTAAACTGAGACAAAATCCTAACATTACAACTTTTGTATTCACAAAGGGCATTCAGGAGTAGTAAAGTTGCCTTTTGTGATTACCGAAGGTCGTAAAGTTAGTATTTTGTCTCAGATTACTTTTGTGAATCGGGCCCTCCATTCTTTTCAGCAAAAGTGTCATTTGAAGCCAAGACTTTGTTTTATTGGAAGACCAAGTCTGGGGAGCTAAATGACCAAAATATTGAAATGCAGAACTGAAGCTATTAGGTACGATTTCCGAAGGATTTAAATTAGAAAAAAAAGTTTGCCTGACATGTGATTGACTGCCTCGAGCTATAAAGCTCCATAATAATCCACTTCAATTATACTTGTCTTTATTTACTTTAGAACAATGATAAACCAGTGGAGGTTCCCCCACTGCTTTTGAGCAGTGCAAAGCACGAAACAAACAAAAAATGATAATAACTTTGCATATTATCATTTTATTCTTCGTGTTGCTTTGCAGGCGGGTGGGTGGTTGGGGCTGCTGTGCTCTGGGATCAGGGTAGGAGAGGAGTGGTTTGCTCACTCTTAAGTGTGTAATGAACCACAGGTAGAGGGGGAGGCATCGCTTTTATATATAAAGCCGCCTCTACCTGCAGCCTTGTCCCCATAGATATCGCCCACAGCCAAAGCGCTCTCTCTAAAATTAACATGACAGCCAACTTTATGCTCTCTGGGCTTCTGATTTACCGCCCTCCCGGCCATCGGCCACTTTCAGAGAAGCCCTTGCCAATGCAATCACCTCCTTGGCCCTTCAGGCAGCCAACCTTAACATCGTGGGAGAATTGAATCTCAAATTAGAGTCTCAGGAGACTCCGGATATTCATGAGTGACATGGCAGCATGCCAGTTAGTTCAACTGGTCCCAGGTTCAACACACTAGCCGGCCATCTTCTGGACCCAATTTTTTCCAATCTTCAGTCTTTGGAGGTGTTGCCACCCCTCCCTATGCCTTGGACAGATCACCTCCTTATCCAGATGAGGCTGTCACTAGCGGGCCCTAAATTACAACCCCACTGCATTCCCTCACTCAAGCGCCAACGGCATAAACTGGTTCAGGCTGCCTTTTTTGGCTGCCTTAATCACCCAGCTCCCAGAGAGGTCCACCAATATGGGCGAGGTCCTGTTGTACTTTAAGAGGTAGATTAACCAAGCTCTGGACACATACATCCCGCATTAAACTAACTTCCCCTAAAAGCACACAGGCCAACGGCTGGTTTAATGAATCTTTGACCCTACCCAGAAAAATTGCAAGGTCTTAGAGCACGCCTGGAGGTGTTCCTATGACCCTCTGGCTAAGAAAGAGTACAGAGATGAGATTAAGGCTTACCATAAATTGGTCCGCAAGACTAGGGCAGCACACTATACTAATCAGGTAACCTCAAACAATAACCCAACTAAAACTGTCTTCTCTCTTCTAAAGGACCTGGTAAAGCCCTCCGCTGCTACTGACTGTACCATATCTTAAAGTCTGCAATGTGAAGTACTGGCCAAATTCTTTTTTTTTTTGCATCTACAGTAGCTTCCACCTGGGGGACATTCCTTGGGTCACAGTTCAGCTCTTGTGGGCCACCTCCGAGTCCCACACGCTTGCAGTGTTTACCCCGATCTCCCATCAAGCCATGGAAGCCCTGTTTATCAAAGTGAAATCAGGATCCCCAGCAAACCCTATGAAACCCAATGCCTTCCTGAAATATCTGCAATCTCTCCTGCCTGAGTGCTTGGTGATAATAAATCTGTCCCTTTCCTCAGCGGTGGTCCCTAAGCCTTGGAAGCACGCCAAGGTGTTAGCCCTTCTAAAGAAATAGTCACTAGATAGCGCCATACCAGAAAACGTCCATCCTATCTCTTTGCTTCCATTTCTGTCTAAAATCTCGGAATCGTACGTCAATTCTCTACTAACATCCTTCCTGGAAGCTAATTCGTTACTTGGCATCTCTCAAAATGGATTCTGGCCTCGGCACAGCACCGAGTTCACTTTGCTGGCAGTCACAGAACAACTACGGACCGCCTTGGATGCTGGTAGAACCAAGGCAATAATCTTGCAGGAACTGAGTGCAGCCTTTGACATGGTCTCCCATGAGATCCTGCTCCGGCGACTGGAGGAGATCGGTGTCAAGGGCTGGTGTTTGCCTTCTCCAACAACCCCAGCCAGGATAGGGTGGAATTTGGACAGGATCTGACAGCAATCTCAGAGTGGATGGGTGCTAACAGCTCAACTCGTCCAAATCCGAGATCCTTCTGGTAGGCAGAGACCGCCATCTCTGGGGCAATGAATGGTGGCCTCCTGCACTCGGAGCTCCCCCCACACCCAAACCTGTGGTGAAAAACCTCTGTATAATGATGGACAGTGATCTCACTTTTGAGACCCATGCCAAATGAGTGGCAGGGAAATGTTTTGGACTTCTGTGGGGCCTTAACCCGATACTGGGTCTCTTCGACTCCAAGACCCGTCAATTAGATTACTGCAATGTGTTTCCCTTGGGAGCTAATGAATCCATTGTTAAAAGACTGCAGTGTGTTCCGAATGCGGCTGCTTGTGCAATCTTTGCCCACTGTCGTATCTTCAGCCTCCACTGTCAACTTCACTGGCTCCCCTCGAACAGAGACTGCGCTTCAAAACACTGTGCATCACCCACATAATTTTGTGGGATATCGGCCCGAGTATCTTGAGTGATCTATGCACCCACTATGCTCCCACTCGCCCGCTGCGCTTAGCAGATTTGCTTTTGGCCAGAGTTCCCCGGATACATATGGCCAGAGCAGGCAGGCTTTCTTTTAGGTGGTTAGCTCCCGCCCTCTGGAATTCCCTCCCTATCCATATCCGCAGCACCCCTGACCACCTCACCTTCAGAAAGCTGGTGAAGATATGGCTTTTCACCCAATGCTAATCTCTCCACTGTTCTGTCATCTCACTTGGTGGGGCAGCCCTGTGCTCTACAAATACTTTAACATTAACATTAATAATGACTGTTTGGTCATCCCTCTCGGTCACCCAAACCAGTCATGCGCACTTCTTCTGTTTTCCATGCAGGCTGCATTGCAGATTGCATGGAGAACATGGCCACCCCTCCAGCCCCTGGTTGAGCGCCGGCTCTCAGACCAATCATTTTTCAGGGGAGTCTCGTTGCTTACCAGTGGGCCCACTTATCATCATTGGCTACTTTATCTCTGAAGAAAAGAAATGTGTGTGCTATTATACAGAAATCTCAACCCAATGAAATAAAAAAAGATAGAAAAACCTAAATGTGAATGTACTATCTATGCATGCTATTATGGTGCATGCCCCTTGGACCCCGTGAGAATATAAACAAATAATCCTCACCGTTAAAAATTGGTAAAGCTTACTGGCTCAAACTAAACTTTATTCAGTGCTGTAAGCTATCCCAAATTAAAAATGGTTCCCATAAAACCATAATCAATCATTGTAAGCTAACATGTATCTTTGCCAAAAAACAATTCGAGCAACTTCTTCAGGGCTAGTGGGGTTCCAAATTAATATTTCATGGGAGTTTCACATCAAACCATTTGGTTATGTCTACACATCATGCCTGCAACTATCATTAGAGAGAAACACGCGTCAGCTGATTGCGTGCCCACTCGGTGACCGCCAGAAAGTCCTGTCACCGCTACCGAGTCCCTCCGGCGGCTAGAATCGTCCTCCGGAGGGACTCGGTAGCGGGGGCAGGACTTTCTGGAGAAACAGGAAATAAATCATTAAAAAAACAGTTATCGACCCAAAAATACTGCTCCCCATAATTGAGGTGCTGTGAGTCCCTCTCACTCCTGGACCCCAATACAACTACACTTGCTGCACTAATGATAACTTCAGTCCTGAGTAGCAGGCTATCTCCTTTGCCTCTTATACCCCTTCGTCATCATGCTGGACCATCACTTTAATCTTGAAACAGGCCCTTTCAGAAGAAAAGAGCTCCCATGTGTGGTCTTCCTTTATTTTCAATGGTGCTCTTGGTCCTAATGTTAGAAAATAAGCTCCCATGAACTTTTTTGAAAGTGAGAGAGTCATAATTGTGATGCAGTGGGCCCCTCTCACCCCTGTGCCCTAGTGCTCCTGAACCTGCTTCACTAATGTTAGCTAATGCCTTGCAAACAAGGCAGTCTCCTTTACCCATTGTTAATTACATGGACTCCCAGCTAGCCACACACCCTTCTCTGCCATCTTTCTGAGGCCAAACAAAGGTGTCTGCGCTGCTTACATTTTTCTCTCCCTTGGGCTATTGCTCTGAGACACAAATCAACACTGGCAAGTGTGCAGTGGGCCCTAATGCTAAGAAGGAAGACTGGTTAACAGCCATAATTAAGGTTTATCTGGCTCCTCATCCCTCTGGTGCCTGGTGCCACTGTACCTGCAGTACCAGTGATTCATTCATCCCCTTTATGTTAAAAAGCAGCCACGGTGACCTGGACTCTAATGCTAGCAAGGAAAATAAGTACTCAATCCACTTCATAGTAAGGCAGCCATAACTGAGCAACAGTAGCCACTTACACACCTAATAGAAGGCCTTTTTTAGGTCACTTTCTTTTGAGACAGCTGGTGTATGACCAGGCTAGGCATAACTCCTAAAAAGAAGTTGACGGAATACAAAAAAATTCCAAGCCAGACTTCTGCCATGCAACAGTCGAGCAGATGGTGATTGCGCCAAGTGATAACTCCTCTGCAACAACAAGGGGCGCAGGTATATCTAATAAACCCATCAAGACTGAAAGTGACATTTGAAGGTGCGACCCGGGTTTTCCTGTCTGAAATCAAAGCTGGGGAATATCTAACGGATTTTGTGGGGAGGAAAGAAAATGATGTACGAAGCTAAAGACTTTGATACAGCTTACCTGAACAATTTTGATATGGGTCCTAATTGTTATCTTTCACCAAGGACTTTTTCTTTCTCTTTTTTTCTTAAGACTATTTTTTCACTGGTAGGTCTGACTAGCCTAAACTCGCTGACTAAGAGACAAAAAACTGTGTAGGCTGGCAACTGGGACTCACATTTACTCACCATTGCTCAGGGTTTCCCTGACTGCTTATTTTTTGGGGGGAGGGAGGAGGGAAAGGGGTCCGTAATGAATGCATTGGGACAAAAAATGTTGGTTCTGTTTTAAAATTTGGTTGGATATTTTAGGAAATGTAGCACTTACAATGATCGGCAGGAGAACAGGATGCAGTTAGAGGGGGGAGGTGTGTGGGGGTGGGAGGCCTGGGGGGGTTGGGTGGGGGGAGGAGGGCCCAGGGGGGAAGAGGAGGGAGAGTTAAACATGTATGGTTTAATCAGAGGTAGAAGCAACCAAAAAAAACAAAAACAAAGGAAAACAAATGTGGCTCTCGATTTAGAAAAAGAAGGGAAAATAAAGACAAAATGGGTGGCTGTCCCTGATATTCATACGGGGTTATACTTAAAATCTGATAATGAGCACACCAAACAAACTTAGAATTGTCTCAATAAACAATTGCGGCCTGAATGATCCTCTGAAAAGACAAAAAACGGCTCAGATTTTGCGAGTAATGGGGGCGGACATTGTGTGCTTTCAGGAGACCCATATCGAAGGGGCCCAGAAATCTTTGCTAAATTCTTTAGGATATAAAATTGTTGGGGCAACTTCGCAAGGCGCTCGGTCTAAGGGAGTTGGGATTTTGGTCCGGAAAACACTACCTTTAGTAGTTAACCAGGTAAAATCTGACTCTTTAGGGAGACGGTTGATTGTAGGGTGCTCTCTCCCTTCTAATTTTGCTTTTAGGATCTGCTCTATTTATGCGAGTAATTCAGATGATACAGGGGTAATCAATGGTATAAACGAAGAGTTAGCACATTGGCCGCTGCCTGTAATTTTATGTGGTGACTTAAATCTAAATCTGCCTAGTACCTGGAAATCTGATATATCCTGGAACTATAGAGGAAGGAAACCTAAAGTTTTCCGGGCAGTGCTCAACCTGATAAGCACTCATGGTTTAAAAGATGTTTGGCCCACTTGAAATCTGATCAAAATGGTTTCACTTTTTTTTCAGCCCCTCACTTATCATTGGCATGGCTTGATTATTTCTTAGTCTCGTCTTCACTAGCTCATGATTGTTGTATCAATACTGACCCCCGACTATTGTCGGACCATAATCCACTTATTTTAAACCTAGAGGGATGGGTCGAAAGGGGACGATGTTCGTAATGGAAATTTGAAAAAGCACTTCAATATGACAGTAATTATCGAGAACATATGATGGGTTGTATCCAAGAGTTTCTGGACATAAATATCGGGCAGCACCAACAATGGTGGTATGGGACACATTAAAGGCAGGCATAAGGGGGGAGATACTCCGATTTTCTATTAGAAGGAACAAAAAGGAGAAAACACAGGTCAATCTTCTACAAAAGCAAATGATAGAGGCTGGAAAAAAAATAATACAGGCTGTTCAGGCAGGAATAGGAACAGAAGAAGCACAGACAATGGTAACTGTTACAAAAGCAGAGATGGGGACCATATTAGTAGAGAGAATAGCTGCTAAGTGGGCATTGTCCCGAGAAAAACGTTATAAATGGAGCGAGCTCATTGGCCACCAACTGGCTATTTCCACTAGGCAACAGGTAACTGGAAATGCAATCTCCTCAATCCAAATCGACTCGGAAGGGATAACCACTGACCCTATAAAAATAGAAGAAGGTTTTAGGGAATTTTACGAGAAGTTATATCTTGAAGAGACGGTAAGGTCTATAGAATACAGAGAAAAGGAGATTAGCGATTACCTAGAGACAATACTGATAGCTGAACTTAATAGCGATAATCACAATCTAATGGAAATTTCTCCAGTCTGGGAGGAAATTGCAACTGCATTAGCAAGTCTTCCAGATGGTAAAGCCTCTGGAATGGATCGCATTCAGGTTGCATTTTATAAAGTTTTTCGCAGCAAATAAAAATCTTCTCACTGACGTAGTAGTTTCTATCTTTGATGGAGTCTCTCCACCGAGTTCTTGGTCAACCGCAAACATTTTAATATTTCACAAGAAAGATAAATCACCCCTGGAGATGTCATCATATAGGCCTATAACACTTAATAATACTGATTCTAAAATGTTTTCTAAAGTCATTGCCTCTAGACTATCCTTAAATATTGAACCACTAGTCTCTAGCTGGCAACATGGGTTCATCCCAAAAAAGGGCACCGCCAAGCATATCAGCCGGACCATCACTTTATTTGACGCCGCAAAAGTGACAGGAGACCCTGATGGAGCATGGTGAAAAGCTAAATTTTGTATACCCCTCGTGAAGTTACTTTCTCATAACAGTAACATGAATTAATTATATGGTATGGAAAAAAAAGCTAACCAACATAGAATAGAATGAACACACAAAATACACGTGGGATACTAAATTGTTTGTGTTGCAACCATAATCGACTAACTGAGTGATAAAGAGACGTGTGAAAATAACGCAAAAGCTATACGTTAACCAAAAGTGGCATAAATGTGCTTACTGTCTGTCTATTTGTGGCAAAAACATGAAGACAGGTGAGCAAACTACGCATAAATGTGGCTTTATTTGCTAGGTCATAACTAATAGGGATACCTTAGTAAGGTGGGAGGTAAACAGAAGGGCTATATTTCAATAAATAACTTTCAATTGTGTTTGTTTCTATAATAGTTCCCGTTGTGGCCTGTGAGGCCTAGCCCAAGATGGACGATTTTCATGACTCTGAGATTAATGTGAAGCGCGCATGCGCTTGCTGAATGGAGCTGCAGACCCGTATGAACTGACTGTGCTGAACAGAACAGGTCAAAGACGATGGGATCTGAAACCCTGACTGACTGCCAATAAAATGGACATCCGTATTGGGAACCCCGGGAAAATAGCTTGAAATTACAATTCAAAGGACACAATGGAACTGGTAACCTTAAAGACAATGGTCAAATTCATTTAGCTGACTCTGCGGAAGTCAAGTAATAAGATGATGTATAGATTTCGCTTTCCAGGTAATGCTTTTACACATGAACATCAATTCATCATCTTGGTAGGTTTTTAATCTTTCTAGGTTATGCTTATCCACCCCTTGAACCAACCAATCAGAATTGTCGGAGACCCCAATTGTTACCGAATTTAGATAGTTTAGCTAGAGAAAAAGGGTATAAAAGAATAGGTCCGGAGTTTAGAAAAAAGCTCTCTTTTCGATTTCTATATGCGTATCCTGACATGCTGGCGGAATGCTGAATTTCCTTAGAGCGAGAGAACTTAAACTTTCCAACTTTACACTTTGTTTGAATGAGTACGGAGTCTTTAGATGAGGGAATATAGCTTGAGGGACTAGGGAGATAGAATTTGGGAACTATTTTGTCTTTGCTAATACTTATGTCTTGTAAATGTCAAATATTGCATTCATTTTCTTTGAACTTAAAAATTAAATGAAATATAGATGTGCGAGCTAAAATTCTTTATCTTTCCTTATAATTAATTGCAATAAATGAATTTAAAGTGAATAAAACTGATTATGCTAGGAGAATTTTCTTTAAATATAAATTAGATAAATGAAGAATTAAGCTGGTCTTGTTCATCTTTAGACTAATTTTTACTAGCAGATCTGTCGCAAACAATGGTGGTGTGTTAAATAAATGTTCTTATTGATATAAACCATGGTAAATTAAATAAAACTGCAGATGTATATATTATAAATAGTTAGTTAGACTTAAACACTCAGCTAAAATACAGCAGCTCTCCTTTGATTCATACCGATCCATGAAGTGGAGAGAAAGTGTACATGAATGAACCACAGTGCTATGGGCCCCACTGATGAAAATGCATGATTTGGTACTTCAGAGAAAGGTAATGGAGTTCTAGAAATTATTTCTGGAGTAGCGCTGCATCAGTTTATTACTTGGTAGCAGAGTATAGGTTGCTATAGAATTAGCTAGGATAATGTATAGAGTGATGTATACAGGATTTGATGTTCAGAATTATGACTAATATCTGTTGAATTTGTATTACATTATATGTAGTCCGAAAAGGCTTCTGGAAAGTGTGGGAAGCTGGTCACTCTGTCTGCAGGCAGAGGAAGTGTGGCAAGTATAGTCGCACATCGCATAGTCTGTTTCAGTAGTGGTATTGTCGTATATCACTAGTGGTGTTGTCGTACATCATAAGTTTAGGGATTTTCCGTGTGAAAGGATAAATGCATAGCGAGGACAGTCTATAAAATCTTAGCCTTCAAGTACAGGGATCATTGAGTATCCTGATTTAAAACTTACTGCTGAGAGAGTAATAGAGCTTAACCCAAGCTTGTGAGAAGGGTAAAGGTAGAGGTAAGCGCTGCTTTATCGGCGAGTGTAAATTCTGTGGTAGAGAAGAGGTATGCGCTGTCTACTGGAAATACAGAATACTTGTGCGATTGAGAAAACGATCACTTTAGTTTAGCGAAACAGATGAATGGAGTTGCTTTGTGTAAGTCACTAACCGATTCAGTTGTATAAAAGTGTAAATACGGCTTCTCGATATTCCTTGTAAAGGAGGGGTCAGTCGGCGCTGCAGAAGCCGGAGCACTGCTGACGTCAAAAGTGTTGCGCAGGGATTGGTCCATGTGACCAAGACATAGTAAAGGCTGACTGGTGCATCATGAAAAGCAGTGAGATTATTGGTTAAGCACTAAAATAACGTATCTTGTTCTAATTGGTACGATAGTGTGAACCACGCTGTGATAGGTTGGTGTTACGAAGCAGCATACGGAAGAGTAAGCGATCTTTTGGTAGACAGGAAGTTTTGAGAAAAAATGGAGTTTTATTATGGAGAGGAAAAAGAGAAACCTTCATGGTTTAAGAAATTGAAAAATGTATTCAAGAAGGACAAGGCGATAGTAACGAGAGAAGTAAAATGACTTCCTCCGCCAAACACGCCTGCTTCCTATATGATGTCGAAATGTGGCTATCATACATGTATTTGGCTAGAGAATGGGGCTAGACCTACCAAGAATGATGGTGTGTTAGCATTTCCAGAAGTAGGATCATTTAATTTGGCAGTTCTACGAAATTTTAGAGAAAAGATGATGAAACTTGAACCGAGACCTAGACCAACTCAGTTTGAAGCACTAGTGGGAAGATGAGATGCATGAATTAGAATGAGAAAGATTTGAAAGTCATCGAGGACCAAAAGGTAGATTACGTGGACTGTGGGGAGAAACACCCTGAGAGTAGAATGCGAAGATGTAGAAATGCTGACATGTGTGACGGAATGTATCCGGTTAGGTTGGTAGATGAAATGGAAAGGCAAAAATGCACAGAGAAAAAAAATAATGTGGAGGCAGGAAGAAAGGATTATGGTGAGAATAAATCAGAGGATACGGTGCTGGAGGAGATATTAAATAGGAGACCACCACCATATCTACCAGGTTCTATATGGACCACTCCAAATGCTCCACCGATAGAGGATAGATTTACTGAAACCCCGAAACGATTTTCAGAAAGAGTAGAAATGAGATATGATTCAAACACCCCAGTGATAGAAACCAGACTTACTGGTACTCCTAAACAGAATGATGAAATTAGGAAGAGTGTAGCCAGAGTAGAGAGACAAAATGAAGAACAAGCGAGTACTTCTGAATATATATATGTTCTACAAATGAATTAGCTGAAAAGATACAGGAACTTACAAAAAAATATAGACGCTGTAACGGTCCCAGTAACAGTCCCAGTAACAATAGGTCCTGTAATTCCAGTGTTTGAAAATCAGAAAATAAAAGAACCAACTTTAACGATTCCATTAAAGTTTGCAAAAGGTAAGAGAAAAGATTTATCCAGATTTGTCTGAAATTAGACGAACCAGTAACGTGACACCACCTGAATTGACTTTTAATCAAAGTCTACCAGATAAGTTTCCAACCGGAGCAGAATCTGATTCTGCAATACCCGAAATAAACATAGAGAAAATAAATTTAACAAAGACTCCAGTAGGACACTCGGAACAAGAATTAAGTGATTGGCTTAAAACTCTGAAAGTTAAAGAGCATGAACCAAAAGTATTAGATGTGGTTAGACTAAAAATTGACATGGAAGAATTAATTATTGGAACAATTGGAACAGATAGATTAAAAACCTACCAAGACGATGAATTGATGTTCATGTGTAAAAGCATTACCTGGAAAGCTAAATCTATACATGATCAATTGGAAGGATTAGCAAATGAATTGGATGTAGATTTTACGAAGAATAAAACATTACAGAAACCTTATAGAGTAGATTTTACAGAAAAAGACACTGAAAACATGAATACTGCAGGAAGACTAACTCAAATAAAAGAACTAATTGTCTTACTAAGAAGGTGGGGAGATGTGAACAAATGGAAAGCGAAATGGGCAAAGAAAAAAGAAGCCAGTGATAAATCTACATTAGCATTCCCTTTGAGAGAGAAAGAAACAGTAGTAAATGAATTTCCCATGAGAGAAATACCAGGAGGAGGGTATGTACATGTTCCTTGGAGTAGGCAGGACATATTATCATTCACTAAAGATTTTCCGAGATTGAGAGAAAAACTAATAGAATGGTACCGACAGGTAGACAGATTTGTAAAAGTTTCAAAAGTATTATGGGATGATCTAGATGGATTATTTGACATAGTGGTACCAGCAGATCTATGGTCTGAATGCAAAATAACTGTGGATTGGCCGAAAACTGAATATCCCCGAGATAGAGTGACAGGTGCTCCTGGACCCAAGGTAATGCGGAAATATGAGCAGGAATTGTGTTCTTGAAAAATAAAATTCCACCAAAAGAGACAGACTGGGTAAAAATTGACAGGACATTGCAGGAATCGAAAGAATCTGTACATGCATTTTATGAGAGACTGTTATTGGTGTTCAAGCAGTACAGTGGTTATGAAGAGCTAAATGAAAAAGATATGAGTCATTTTGTATATCATTTTGTGTTTGGATTGAGACCAGAGATAGGAGACATGATCATACATAATTTGATAGAATGGCAAACATGATCTGTGAATGAAGTACTAAGACACGCAAAGTATTGCAGTGATGAAATAGAGGCTAGGCAGAGAAAACTCAAAGAAAAGTCAATGTGGGCTCAAGTAAAGTTAGCAGAACATCAAGCAGCGCAATTGGAGAGTACAAATACAGACAGGAGTCAAGGGAAATTGAAGGGAAAATTTAATAAACAAAAATTAGTAGGGAATATAGATGAGCTTAAGAAAAAATATCCTTGTCATAATTGCGTCAGGATAGGGCATTGGAGAAAAGAGTGAAAGTGCCCACCAAGAGTTAATTCTGAAAATACATAATTGAATCCGCAGGTGCAGAATGAGGTAAATCAACAGCAACTGCACCAGCAGCAGGTAGTAACTCAGCAAAATCAGGTGCCACAACCGCCACTTCCACCCAGTGTAAATCTGCAGAGATACAGTGCAGAGACAGGATTCAGCGGAGGTGAACAGGTAAACCGATCCCCCAGAGTGAATGTGAGTCAGCAATATTGGTTACAAATGGATGGTGGGAGTGGGTCGGATGACAGTTTCTGACTGTGCCTGATAGAGAAGGAAGAGTGTGTGCTTGGAGCCACTCTCGAGATAGATCAGTCTGGTCCGTTTGTGAATGGAAAAGTGAATGACGTAAAAGTAACTTTCCTAGTGGACACTGGTGCTACCTGTTCTACTGTTATGGCCATGATGGAGTCAGAGAAGAATGAATTGTTTCCTGTGTTTGATCGAGAAAAGATACCTGTGGAATTGAAAGAAGTAGTAAAAGAGCAAGTGTGGGATTTTGCGGGAGAAGATATTGGATTAATGAAAGATGTAAATCCTGTAAAAGTGACTGTAAAAGAAGGAGTGAGTTACCCAAACATTCCTCAATATAAAATGACAGCAGAAATAATTGAAGGAGTAACGCCAGTAATAAATAAAATGATTGAACAAGGTATTTTACGAGAAATAGAAAGCAGTCCTTGTAATTCAATGATAATGGGATTGAAAAAGCCAAACAGAACATTTAGGATTGTACAAGACCTTAGAAAGGTTAATAAAATCGTTGTCCCATGTTGTCCGATGGTACCAAATACAGCAGTAATTCTATATCAGATTCCACGTGATGCAGAATGGTACACTGTAATTGACTTATGCAACGCGTTCTTTACTGTTCCATTGCACCCAGAAAGCCAGCCAATATTTGCGTTCCGGTTTGGATATCGTATTTTGGCATGGTGTCGAATTCCTCAGGGGTATACTGAGACTCCATCCATTTTTAATCAATTGCTAAAGAAGTCATTAGAAAGTTTGAACATGCCTGGAGAATCCGTATTGGTCCAATATATTGATGACCTATTGGTGGCATCAAAGACAAAAGATGAATGTATATCAGATACTATTACATTATTAAATCACTTGGCAGAAGAGGGACATAAAGTGTCTCCATCGAAATTGCAGTATTGTCAGAAAGAGGTACAATACTTAGGTCATAAGATTGCAAAAGGAACTAGACAAGTTACCGCAGAGAGAATCAAAATGATACAAGGGATGCAACCACCAAAAACACAAAGACAAGTGAGAATGTTCTTAGGAATGGTTGGTTACTGCAGACAGTGGATTAGTGGATTTACACTGATAGCAAAACCCTTACAGAGATTAACTAAAGCAGACATCAGAGATTCTATTGACTGAATAAGACTGAAATGGAAGCATTTGAACAATTAAAAACAAGTCTATGTGAAGCTCCAGCTTTAGGAATGCCTGATTATGAGAAAGAATTTGAGCTGTATTCAGTGAGCGAGAAGGGTGTGCATTGTCAGTATTGATTCAGAGACATGGAAAATTAAGGAAACCAATTGCATATTTCTCAGCTGTTTTAGATCCAGCTGCAAAAGCTTTCCCAGGTTGCGTAAAAGCAGTGGCAGCTACAAGTGTGAGTTTGGAACGAAGTTAAGGAATAGTGATGGGATTTCCTGTGAGAGTATACGTACCTCATTCTGTGGAGATTCTCCTCACTAGAACAAAAACTAAGGGGCATATTATCAAGGGGGTTTATCCCTGCTTTTTTGGCTTTAAAAGCCAAGAAAGCGGAGATAAAATTATCTCCCTATTACCTAGCTGTCGCTAACACCAGTTAGCGACAGCTAGTAGGAGATAGCGACCATCTTGGGCCCCACTTTGCATGTCAGTGATATTTATCACTAATGACATGCAAAGTGGGCGTGCCAAGATGTTAGCGACTGGAAACAGTCGCTAACATCGCTATCCCCTATTACCAACGTTAGGAGATATTCGCGCTAAGCGCGAATATCTCCAAAAGCTAACACCTGCCCTGAGCAGTTCTTAGCCATGTTATCCAATGGGAGGTGGATAACATGGCTAAGAGCATTAGCTCGGTAATGTATGAATATCGCTGACTTTTCAGCGATATTCATGCATTGCGGCCGTTTTTTATCGCATTTGCGATAAACCTTGGTAATACCAAGGTTTATCTGCGATAAAAATCGGCGCAGCTCAGCGGTAAAATTTTGTCTCTAACCAAGCAATAGCTATAATTATCGCTATTGATTGGTAATATGCCCCACAGTACCTTACGAATAACAGGATGACAAAATACGAGAAAATGATTCTAGGTGCAGACAATGTGACAATCTCACGTTGTGTAAACATAAATCCATCCACATTGTTACCTGATACTATGGAAGTTGAAGTAAGAAATGAGGTTGATCACAAATGTTTGGATGTTCTTGAATATTGTACAAAACCAAGGCATGATATCAGAGATGAGCCATTGCCTGAGTCTGACTATGTGATGTTTGTTGATGGTTCGTGTCTGAGAACAGAGGAGGGTGCTTTAAGTGCTGCATACGCCGTATGTACAGTGGCAGATGTCCTGGAAGCATCTTGTCTGAAAGGAATTTGTTCTGCCCAAATAGCAGAATTGATTGCTTTGATTCGAGCATGTGAATTGGGAAAAGAAATGCGAGTTACCATAGTGACTGACTGTCAGTATGGATTTGGGGTTGTCCATGATTAAGGGCAACTGTGGTCTCCAAGAAGTTATTTAACTTTTGCGCGATGCAGAATGGTACACTGTAATTGACTTATGCAACGCGTTCTTTACTGTTCCATTGCACCCAGAAAGCCAGCCAATATTTGCGTTCCGGTTTGGATATCGTATTTTGGCATGGTGTCGAATTCCTCAGGGGTATACTGAGACTCCATCCATTTTTAATCAATTGCTAAAGAAGTCATTAGAAAGTTTGAACATGCCTGGAGAATCCGTATTGGTCCAATATATTGATGACCTATTGGTGGCATCAAAGACAAAAGATGAATGTATATCAGATACTATTACATTATTAAATCACTTGGCAGAAGAGGGACATAAAGTGTCTCCATCGAAATTGCAGTATTGTCAGAAAGAGGTACAATACTTAGGTCATAAGATTGCAAAAGGAACTAGACAAGTTACCGCAGAGAGAATCAAAATGATACAAGGGATGCAACCACCAAAAACACAAAGACAAGTGAGAATGTTCTTAGGAATGGTTGGTTACTGCAGACAGTGGATTAGTGGATTTACACTGATAGCAAAACCCTTACAGAGATTAACTAAAGCAGACATCAGAGATTCTATTGACTGAATAAGACTGAAATGGAAGCATTTGAACAATTAAAAACAAGTCTATGTGAAGCTCCAGCTTTAGGAATGCCTGATTATGAGAAAGAATTTGAGCTGTATTCAGTGAGCGAGAAGGGTGTGCATTGTCAGTATTGATTCAGAGACATGGAAAATTAAGGAAACCAATTGCATATTTCTCAGCTGTTTTAGATCCAGCTGCAAAAGCTTTCCCAGGTTGCGTAAAAGCAGTGGCAGCTACAAGTGTGAGTTTGGAACGAAGTGAAGGAATAGTGATGGGATTTCCTGTGAGAGTATACGTACCTCATTCTGTGGAGATTCTCCTCACTAGAACAAAAACTAAGGGGCATATTATCAAGGGGGTTTATCCCTGCTTTTTTGGCTTTAAAAGCCAAGAAAGCGGAGATAAAATTATCTCCCTATTACCTAGCTGTCGCTAACACCAGTTAGCGACAGCTAGTAGGAGATAGCGACCATCTTGGGCCCCACTTTGCATGTCAGTGATATTTATCACTAATGACATGCAAAGTGGGCGTGCCAAGATGTTAGCGACTGGAAACAGTCGCTAACATCGCTATCCCCTATTACCAACGTTAGGAGATATTCGCGCTAAGCGCGAATATCTCCAAAAGCTAACACCTGCCCTGAGCAGTTCTTAGCCATGTTATCCAATGGGAGGTGGATAACATGGCTAAGAGCATTAGCTCGGTAATGTATGAATATCGCTGACTTTTCAGCGATATTCATGCATTGCGGCCGTTTTTTATCGCATTTGCGATAAACCTTGGTAATACCAAGGTTTATCTGCGATAAAAATCGGCGCAGCTCAGCGGTAAAATTTTGTCTCTAACCAAGCAATAGCTATAATTATCGCTATTGATTGGTAATATGCCCCACAGTACCTTACGAATAACAGGATGACAAAATACGAGAAAATGATTCTAGGTGCAGACAATGTGACAATCTCACGTTGTGTAAACATAAATCCATCCACATTGTTACCTGATACTATGGAAGTTGAAGTAAGAAATGAGGTTGATCACAAATGTTTGGATGTTCTTGAATATTGTACAAAACCAAGGCATGATATCAGAGATGAGCCATTGCCTGAGTCTGACTATGTGATGTTTGTTGATGGTTCGTGTCTGAGAACAGAGGAGGGTGCTTTAAGTGCTGCATACGCCGTATGTACAGTGGCAGATGTCCTGGAAGCATCTTGTCTGAAAGGAATTTGTTCTGCCCAAATAGCAGAATTGATTGCTTTGATTCGAGCATGTGAATTGGGAAAAGAAATGCGAGTTACCATAGTGACTGACTGTCAGTATGGATTTGGGGTTGTCCATGATTAAGGGCAACTGTGGTCTCCAAGAAGTTATTTAACTTTTGCGCGATCCCCCATCAGAAATGCTGAATTTGTAAAAATGTTGATTGATGCTATTCAGTTTCCTGATGAGATTGCAGTGGTGAAATGTGCTGCCCATAAAAACGGTGATGATTACATTACCTGAGGCAACAGGTATGTTGATTCCATTGCAAAATACTGTGCTAGAAATCGTGCATCCATAAATCGGGACAGGAAAGAAGAACATGTTTCAAGACCTTCAATGCCAACCACAATAGTTGAAACTTGGCAGGAAGTAAGACAGATGCAGGAAGAAGCTAGTGAAGAGGAGAAAAACATTTGTCTATAAGCAGGATGTAGACAAAGAGAAGAAGATGAAATTTGGGTTTAGAAAGATGAAAGACCAGTAATGCCTGATAGCATGATCTCAAACATGGCCCAAATGTACCATGGTCAAGCCCATGTCGGAAGAGACGCGATGATAAGATTGTTCAGATAGACATGATATCATCCAAAATTTAGGATGATAGCTGAGAACCTGTGCCAGAGATGCCTAGTATGTCAGCAGTTTAATCCTAACAGAAAAACAGTTGTGAGCATGGGAACCATAGGACGGGAGGGAGGTTCATTCACAAGAATGCAATTGGATTTCATTGAGTTACCTCCTTGTAATAGACTCAGATATGTATTGTTAATCATTTGTCTGATCTCTCGGTGGGTAGAAGCTTTCCCCACCAGGTGGAATGATGGTCTAACTGTTGCAAAATTGCTTTTGCGTGAGATTATTATACCACGATACGGTTTCCCAGTAATAATTTAAACAGATCTTAGGGGCCATTTCCAGAATGAACTGTTACAGATGATTTGTGAAGCACTGGACATGCATCAGAAACTGCATTGTGCTTACAGACCAGAGGCTTCAGGGGAAGTTGAACAAGTGAATGGAACAATAAAAAACAGAATTGCAAAAATGTGTTTGGCAAGATGACTAAAATGACTGGACGCATTGCCACTTGTTCTGATGACCTTAAGGAGTATACCTGACAGAAAAACTGGACTAAGTCCACATGAGATTTTGATGGGCAGAGTGATGAGACAAGCATTTGTACCAGTTGATAAACTGTTAACTATAAATGATGACATCATAGTGGATTACTGCAAAAATCTGTCTGAAGTGGTAACTTCTGTGTACACTCAGGTGGGAACTGAGTAAAACACGAAAGAGAAAAATCCAGCTCATGATCTAATTCCTGGAGATTGGGTTCGGATAAAGGTACACCCAAGGAGATTGGGCTCTGTGAGCAGATGGTAGGGAAGGGAGTTCCACAGCCTTGATGCGTTGTATGAAAAGGATCGACCTCCGCATCTGACTCTCTTGATCCTGGGTACCGTCACCAGGAGAGAGGATGATGATCTGAGCTGTCTGGCAGGGCTATATGAAGTAATCAATGAGTGGTTGATGACGGCTCTAGTTTTCCATTATGCTCGGTGAGTTATACAGAGGGTCTTGAACTTAATTCTTTGTCTGACCGGGAGCCAGTGAAGGCTCTTCAGACCAGTTTTTACAGAGAGTCAGCGGGGAATTTGAAGTAGTATACATGCTGCACAGTTTTGTATGATCTGAAGTGTGTTCAAGGTTGATTGGGGGGCCCCTAAATACAAGGCATTCCCAAAGTCCAGCTTGGAGAGAACAAGTCCCTGGATCATTATCTGTCTAGCTTGGAAAGGCAGTAAGAGGAGAATCCTCCGTATGAGCCTGAGTAGGCCAAAACAAGTAGCTGATAGTTTTGCAGCTTGGGCATTAAAATTGAGGGATTTGTCCAACCATATGCCTAGGCTCTTGATTTTATCCTTTGGTATGGGGGAGCGCCGAGGCAGGAGGGCCACAGTGACTTGAACGCGGGCGGAGAGGGATTGCCTAGGAGCATAAGCTCAGTTTTTTCGCCATTGAGTTTGAGGCACAACGAGGTCATCCATTTGGAGACCTCTTAAGGCAGGTCCTGAGATTGTTGGATGTCGTGCCCGGTTGATTGAGGGCCACCACTAGCTGAGTGTCATCTGCGTAGGTAATGATTTTTATTCCATACGGACGGACTATCTCAGCTAGGGGCCCATGTAAACATTAAATAACGTAGGGCTCAGAGAAGAGCGCTGTGGTACGCTGCAGACAAGAGGCATGCTCGAGGAGGTGATGTTGCCCTCGAACACTTGAAGAGAACGGTCGGAGAGGAAGGATTCAAGCCAGGAGATGGCTTTTCCTAAGATCCCTATGCTCGAGAGCCGATGAAGTAAAATGCTGTGATTAACAGTGTCGAAGGCGGCACTTAGGTCAAGGAGGATTATAGCGGCCGATCCCCCCTGGTCCTAGATCTTCCTTGCCTCCTCCGTCACTGCAAGTAGCGTGGTTTCGGTCCCGTGCATGGGACGGAATCCAGTTTGAGAGACGTCGAGCATGTGGTTGGTCTAGAGGAATTTTACTAGCCCAGTGTTGGTGTGTTTCTCCAGTATCTTACTCAACCAGGGGAGTAGGGAGATTGGCCGATAGTTGCTAGGATCTCTCTGATCAACGTTAGGTTTTTTGAGTCGGAAGAATCTTGGGGCATATTATCAAGAACGGGCGTTACATTATCGCCGCTTTTATCGGCAGGCAACTGCCGATAAAGCGGCGATAATGTGCTTGATAATATGCTCTATCAATTCCAATTGAAGCCCATGTTAGATGTGAAGACATCTAACATGGGCTTCGATTGGAATTCCATAGAGCATATTATCAAGCACATTATCGCCGCTTTATCGGCAGTTTTCTGCCGATAAAAGCGGCGATAATGTAACGCCCGTTCTTGATAATATGCCCCCTTGTTGTTTACCAAATTCAGAGAATGTGGGGGGGCCGGATCATTGGGAGAACGTGATTTTACCTGGGACAGGATAGACTCTAGTGTGGTGAGATTGAGAGGAGGAAAAGATTCAAAGATAGCCAGGGGTTGAGTGTCAGAGATGGAGGGGGTGGCTGATTGGGCAGTGGTGGGGACAGGGGGGAAAGAAGTGTAGATATTTTGAATTTTGTGGAAGAAGAACTCAGCCAAATTGTTGCAGCGGGCTTGTGTATTGGGAAGGGTTAGGGGGCTGTTCTGGGCGTTTAAGAAAGGTTTTTGCAATACGATTGATCTCTTTCGGTTTGGAGGCTGCTGCGTTGATTTTTTCTACAAAGAAGGCAGCTTTTGCTAATTTGATCTCGTTTTTGTAAGTTCTAAGCATTTCTCTGTAGGAAGTTTTCCTGCAGGGGAGAAATCCAGTCTCTACTTCCTTTCTAATCTTTTGCATTTATATTTTAGTTCCCGTAAACCAGGAGAGTACCAAGGAGCGGTTTTTGGACTGCGTTTGTCAACAGACACTGCAGGTGGATTTTTAATGGTAAATACTGAATTAGTTGCTATGAGAGCTATGGTGATGCAAAATCGTCTTGCTCTTGATATAATCTTGGCAAAAGAAGGAGGAGTTTGTGGAATTTTACATGTACAGCACTGCTGCACATACATTCCAGATAAGAGTCAAAACATTGAGAAATAAATTGAAAACATTACAGAGTTGCATAGAGAAATTGAACCACTGGAGGTGATGGTGTCTTGAACGAATGGGTAAAAGTTTTTCAGCAGTTAAACATTGGTTGCAAGAATTAGGTAGTTCTATTGTAGGTAAAATAATGTTTCCAGTGATAATAATAATAATAGTAATTTTGATATTAAGATTATGTTGTATGATTAGTAAGAGAAGGAATGTTAAAAGATCAATAAAGAAAGCAATTCAGGAAGAAAAAGATAGAAAATGAGAAATGAACGACATAGAAAAGGAAGAGGTTCAAGAGAAACTGTACGAAGATACCAGAAAGATAGAAGAGACTAGAGTATAACATTTCATACTAATCAAAAGAATTTGAAACATGTTAAGATAAAACATTTCTACATTTTGGGAGGTATTTGGTGATAAATCACTAAAGGAGGAAGTTGATGGAGCGAGGTGAAAAGCAAAATTTTGTATACCCCTTGTGAAGTTACATTCTCATAACAGTAACATGAATTAATTGTATGGTTTGGAAAAAAAAAACTAACCAACATAGAATAGAATGCACACACAAAATACACGTGGGATACTAAATTGCTTGTGTTACAACCATAATCGACTAACTGAGTGATAATGTGACGTCTGAAAATAACGCAAACGCTATAAGTTAAACAAAAGTGGTATAAATGCGCTTACTGTATGTTTATTTGTGGCAAAAGCATGAAGACAGGTGAGCAAACTATGCATAAATGGGGATTTATTTGCTAGGTAATAACTAACAGGGATACCTTAGTAAGGTGGGATGTTACAGAAGGGCTATAATTCAATAATTAACGTTCAATTGTGTTTGTTTCTATATTAGTTCCCGTTCTGGCCTGTGAGGCCTACTCCAAGATGGACAATTTTCATGACTCCGAGATTAATGTTAAGCACGCATTCGCTTGTTTAATGGAGCTGCAGACGCGTATGAACTGACTGCGCTGAATGGAACAGGTCAAGGACGATGTGCTTGGGATCCCTGACTGACTGCCAATAAAATGGACATCCGTAATGTGAACCCTGGGGAAATAGCTTGAAATTACAATTTAAAGGACACAATGGAACTGGTAACCTTAAAGACAATGGTCAAATTCATTTAGCTGACTCTGCGGAAGTCAAGTAATAAGATGATGAGGTTATGCTCATCCACCCCTTGAACCAACCAATCAGAATCGTCGGAGACCCCAATTGTTAAAGAATTTATATAGTTTAGCTAGAGAAAAAGGGTATAAAAGAATAGGTCCGGAGTTTAGAAAAAAGCTCTCTTTTCGATTTCTATCTGCGTATCCTGACATGCTGCCGGAATGCTGAATTTCCTTGGAGCGTAAGAACCTAAACTTTCCAACTTTACACTTTGTTTGAATGAGTACAGAGTCTTTAGATGAGGGGAAATAGCTTGAGGGACCAGGGAGATAGAATTTGGGAACTATTTTGTCTTTGTTAATACTTATGTCTTTTAAATGTCAAATATTGCATTCATTTTCTTGAACTTAAAAATTAAATGAAATATAAATGTGCAAGCTAAAATTCTTTATCTTTCCTTATAATTAATTGCAATAAATGAATTTAAAGTGAATAAAACTGATTATGCTAGGAGAATTTTCTTTAAATAAAAATTAGATAAATGAAGAATTAAGCTGGTTTTGTTCATCCTTAGCCTAATTTTTACTAGCAGATCTTTCGCCAACAATGGTGGTGTGTTTAAATAAATGTTCTTATTGATATAAACCATGGTAAATGAAATAAAACTGCAGATGTATATATTATAAATAGTTAGTTAGACTTAAACACTCCGCTGAAATACAGCAGCTCTCCTTTGATTCATTCCGATCCATGAAGTAGAGAGAAAGTGTGCATGAATGAACCACAGTGCTATGGGCCCCACTGATGAAAATGCATGATTTGGTACTTCAGGGAAAGGTAATGGAGTTCTAGAAATTATTTCCGGAGTAGCGCTGCATCAACCCGATCTCATTAATCCTCCTGGACGCCGAAAAAGCATTCGATCAGGTCTCCTGGCAATTTTTATGGGCTGTCATACGGCAGATTGGCTTTTGCCCCAGGATAGTCCAGGCATTACAGGCACTATATCAAAACCCTACAGCTAGAATATTAATTAATGGATATCTGTCAAAACAGATAAGGATATCCCGAGGGATGTTACTTTTTGCCCTGTATATTGACCCTCTGATTAAAAGAATTGAATTGAATCTTAAAATAATAGCAGTGAGTAGGTTTGGCATTAACACAAAGATTATGGCTTATGTCGATGACTTGGCCGTAATAACACCGGAAACTAAATCGGCCATTCGGGCTCTGGAACAAGAGGCACAAGAATTTGGAATGATATCTGGATATGCTCTTAACAAAGCAAAAATGCAGATTGTCATAAATGAGAAGATAACTTGGGCTGGCAACAGAATTACTAAGAAAACCAAATATTTAGGGGTCAACATAGTTTCAGACCTAGATTTAATAGTTAAAGAAAATCTGACCCTGTTAGCAGCTGACATGAAGAAGTCACTCCGAAAAATCAATAACTTGCATCTGACAATAATAGGGAGATCTAATGTTTTAAAAATTACCTATTTTCCCAAGTTACTTTGGGCCATATGTTGGTAACTTGGAAATACCGATTCCTAAATACCAAATTTTACCAATTCGTTATTTAGGAATCGGTATTTCATATGTAGGGAATAATTCGGTAAAAAATACTGAATCGTTAATATTCCTTATTACCGAATCAGTAATACCGATGCGGTAATACCGATTCGGTAATAAGGAAACACCTACCCATTCATTCCTATTGGCTTGGAGGCCCATAGGAATGAATGCGAAGAAAATCGGTATTACCGAATCGGTAATCGTGGGAGGTATTTCAAGGGTGCCAGGGTGTCCAAAGGACACCCTCTGGCACCCCTGAAATGTGCATGTGTGCATATGTGGCGTACATACATGCCCTACGGCGATGGATGTGTGCCACATGGTACACTTCAAAAAGCAAAAAAGTGCTTTTTGAAAGGAAATCACTATTTACCACCAACTAGTAGTTGGTGGTAAATAGTGATTCCTTAAGGCTGAGGTGCACTGTTTTAAGTGCTACCTACATTGCATTTAAGGAATCGGTATTACCGATTCCTCAAATGCAGGGCCATAAGGAATCGGTATTAAGGAATCGGTATTTACCAATTCCTTAATACCGAATCCTCCCTACATCTCAAATGCCTAAATACCGGTCGGTAACGTTGAAATGTAACAAATTTCACCCTTATCGATTGGTATTGGGCCACCTACATATGGCCCTTTATTGCTTTAGAACAATCCCGCTAGATTTGAATAACAATATGCTACAAATTTTTTAACACATTTTTCCCAATTTTTTGGGCCTACTCACAACCAAGAAGGGCTTTAAATCTACTTTCTCTACCTAGAGACAGAGGAGGATGGGCTCTTCCCAATTTAGAATTATATTATTGGGCTGCTGCTCTGCAGTACAGCTGCGAGTTATTGCACGATGATTGCATCCTAGATCCTTCAGGATTGCCTTCTCCTAACATTTCACTTTTAGGGGAAAGTGTTAGGGGCTGCCTTTTGCGTCAGTTGGAATTTGGCTACTACAAGCAGGTAAGATGTAAGACTTTGATGAGTGCCTATAGGTTTATGTTAACATTCACAAATTGCTTGGACTGGCTAAATTAAACTATTATACCCCTATCAGAAATAACGATAATCTACCACTTATCTTTAAAAATGAATATCTTCAACAGTGGTATCAGCCCGGCATTTTTAAATTGGGGATCTGATTACCCCTGATGGTATTTGGCCATTTGAAGCTCTTAAAACCCGTTATAAATTGAGCAGCAATCAGATATTTCAGTATCACGCTATTGCAAGATATTTAACAAATAAGACCGGGGGTCCAATAGGGTTCCCAAGGATAGACCTCCTAGATAAATTGCTCGGGTCAAGCCTACCACGGAGTGGAAGTATTTCTTTTATGCTAAATGAACGATGACCCGATGACACAAGTAAAATAGATGCAAAATGGCAACTAAAACGAAATGCTCCACCTAAAACCTTCTGTGAAGCTTTAGGTCTTGCACAAACATATCTATTGTCACCTAAATTGCAAGCACAATTTTTAAAAACTGGATATTTTCTATACATAACTACTAGCAGGATTGCTAATTGGGGTACGGGAAGTGGACCTACTTGCCCGAGGTGTGCCAAGTATAGCGCAGATTCTGTGCATATGTTTGCTACATGATCAAAGCCAGAACCAATATAGAAAGAAGTGCAACGTTTTTTAAGTGGAGTTCTACTATTAGACATTCAACTTACAGCTACTACTATTATGTTAGGACTGTATGATATGACTGATCATAAAAAAGGGGCGCATTACTGTTTGTCGTAATGACTATCCTCAGGATCTGAATTGCTACATACTGGAAAGATCTGAACCCTCCTTCTTTTGGCCAATGGCAAGCTAGACTGTTAGCTACCTATGAACTAGAGAAGGCTATCTATGCTAAAAAAAAAGGCAGACAGGCAAAAAAAAGGGACTAGTGATCTCGGACCCCCTGACTAGATGGCTTAATACACTGAATATACAGGATATACAGTAATCGTTTTGTGTTATTATGATGCTACTATGTCTTCCCCTTTCTGCTTTTCTTTCCCTGTCTTTTCCTGCCCCCCTCCCTTTCTCTGGCTCGCCCTCTCCTCTTCCCCTTTGGCGCCCCCTCCCCTTTTTGCTCTCTGCCTCTGTTTGCCTTTTTTGTTAATACAGCCTTTTTTTTCCAAACAGGATTTTTTTTGTCTAAATAATGTTAAACTGATTTATTTTTACTTTATTACCTGGTTGGCTCACACTGCTTGTAAACACATTTATTGTTAATATTTATGGACCTGGGGAGGGGGTTGAGGGGGACTATGTCTGGTGAAGAATTTATTGACTCTGTAATCTATTGTAAAGTTTAAATAACAATTTTAAAAAAATTCCCTTTGATGGTAATGTCAGTTTAAAAGTTAAAATTTCAAAATTGCTACTTTTAGAAAGTTTGAATTTTTCTGCCCATACAAACTGTGTCTTCCAGCCAGTGTCCTTGGTCACATGACTGAATGGCCCTGCTGTTGTGGGTTGTGTGTTTCCTCAAGACATTGAGACAAAAGAGGTCTAGGTGTGCGGGGAAAGGGTCTTCCTGACAGGATAGCTGTGAAGGAGCAGGGACCTGCTCTGATTACACTTCAAAGGGCACTTCCTAAAGCACACACAAAGGAATCTGACACCAGCTCGGTCCTTGCCTTTATCCCCCTAGAAAGTTCGGAGCCAGGACCAGGGAAAGGGAACAAACTGACCTGAACCAGTTTTGGGAGTAGGTCAGGGAGTTTCTCCACAGAAAGGCTGGCATCAGGTATAAAAATGGGACTTTCAGTATCTCTCATCAGAACACCTCTGGACCTTGGAAGATTCAAAAGAAGGACTGTCCTGCTATCTTGGTATCTGAAGAAGAGGAGTGCCCTGCCGACTGAAGAAGAAAGATTGGACCTGATTACCTTGAACCCAGAATGACTCCAAAGGTCAGTTGTCTGACATTCTATGTGAGCTACAGGAACACATCAAGCTCCAGAAGCATCCATGCAACTGCCCAGCATACCAGCCTTAACTGTACCTGCCTGAACCCCTCTGCTAGCCCTTGCCAGATTGAGTCCGGATCCCCAAGAGGCCCCCCCTCACCCCCACGGTTACTGGACCCTTGGTTGGCATCAGAACGAACTCCTCCTGTATAAAAGTTAAAGAAACTGATGTTTGGGCTTTCAGTGACAAAAAAATGACCTCTTCCCGAATAGAAACAGCAATCCATGACGACCGCCAACATAATGCTCCATTGAGACCTACTTTTTATGCTTACAGTGACAGTCTGCATCGATGGCTCATACAAAGCTCCAGCAAGATCTGGTTTTCACGTCGTCAGTGACAGCCTGTGTCAACCACCAGCACGAATCTGCAACAATGACAGGCTCTTCACACTATAGCAGTGAATGTCTGCTGCTCCTTGATCGGGCAGCCTGTTCCTCGCGACCTGGCCAACGCGAAGGGAACTCTTTGAGCTGACCTATGAAGGTAACTATTTAGCAAGACTAACCTAGTTCCTGTGTCCAACTCACGCTCCATTGTGGTTTGCCTGAACTCATGACATTCTATGGTGCAGCGCAACCAGATAATCATGAGGGGCTCTTTGAGCTTATAGGTGCTATTTTCCCCCAAACTCTAAAAGCTCATAGATCCTATTCGACTATTTAGGAATTTGGTGTTTTTCATGTAATTTTATGTATTTAACTGTACTTATCTTTCTAAAGTGGTTTGGGATTTTTCTTGTTTTCTGTTTTCACTTTATTACTGTTTGAGTGTTGCATAAATACTTTACACATTGCCTACATGTTAAGCCTGATTAATTTTGTGCCAAGCTACCAGAGGGTTAAACCCAGGTTTACTTAGTGACTTTTGTGGTTCACCATGACAAGGATTTTGCTTTTTACATGATTGGGTCTTCCACCCCTTGCAACTAACAACCTCATTTCTGACATCTTGTAACACCACTTGCTGGCCACAATGGGTGTACTTGCACTTTCACAATGAGACTCTAAACGGTCACAGCTTCTTTAGCTTTTCAGTAGTCAAGAGGAAGCTCAAATACAGGAAGGAGAGTGGTGCGCTGATATTCTTTGGCAATGGAACATCAGTTTTGAAAGTCTTCAGTTTGGCTCTTTTTCGATTTATTCGCTATCTGCACCATGCACATCTCATTTTGCAAGCATGCGATTGCAAAATGGTTTTATAGGAGAATCATAGTATTTAGAGGACAGTGGTTGTTAGTAAATTTACAGGATGTTAAGAATGTAACATTACAATGCCCCTTATGCTGATTTTACAGCACGTGGGCTACAGCAACTGCTGACACTACTACCACAATCTATGGTCAATCAATCAATCAATCATGCCATTTGTATAGCGCACTACTCACCCGGGAGGGTCTCAAGGCGCTTGGGGGAGGGGTATGCTACTGCTCGAACAGCCAGGTCTTGAGTTGTTTCCTGAAGGCGAGATGGTCCTGGGTCTGCCGAAGGTGGATGGGGAGGGAGTTCCAAGTCTTGGCAGCCAGGTAAGAGAAGGATCTTCCTCCGGCGGTGGCTCTTCGGATGCGTGGTACGGCTGCAAGGGCGAGGCTGGTGGACCGTAGCTGGCGGGTGGGCGTGTAGAAGGTCAGGCGGTCGTTGAGGTACTTGGGGCCCAGGTCGTGGAGAGACTTGTGTGCGTGGGTGAGGAGCCGGAACGTGATCCTCTTGTCGACGGGGAGCCAGTGCAGGTTCCTCAGGTGGCTGGAGATGTGGCTGCATCAGGGGACATCCAGGATGAGTCGGGCGGAGGCGTTCTGGATGCGCTGGAGTCTTTTCTGTAGCTTGGCTGTGGTTCCGGCGTAGAGGGCGTTTCCGTAGTCCAGTCGGCTGGTGACGAGTGCCTGGGTGACAGTCTTCCTGGTCTCGGTCGGGATCCAGCGGAAGATCTTGCGAAGCATACGCAGGGTGTTGAAGCACGATGAGGAGACAGCGTTGACTTGTCTGGTCATCGAGAGGGAGGGGTCCAGGATGAAGCCCAGGTTGCGTGCGTGGTCGGTTGGCTTGGGTGCGGTGCCCAGGGCTGGGGGCCACCAGGAGTCGTCCCAGGCGGAGGGCGAAGATCCCAGGATGAGGACTTCCGTCTTGTCCGAGTTCAGTTTCAGGCGGCTGTCCTTCATCCACTCGGTGACGTCTTTCATCCCTTCGTGTAGGCAGGTTCTGGCGGTTTTGGGGTCTCTGGTGAGGGAGAGGATCAGCTGGGTGTCGTCGGTGTAAGAGATGATGTTGAGGTTGTGCTGGCGTGCGATGGCTGCGAGAGGTTTCATGTAGATGTTGAAGAGGGTGGGGCTGAGTGAAGATCCTTGCGGGACGCCGCAGATGACTTCGGTGGCCTCGGAGCGAAACGGGGGGAGGCGGACTCTTTGTGTTCTTCCGGCGAGGAACGAGATGATCCACTCCAGTGCCTTCTCTTGGATACCGATGTTGCTGAGGCGCTGGACTAGGGTGCGGTGGCAGACCGTGTCGAACGCAGCGGAGAGGTCCAGGAGGATGAGGGCCACTGTTTCCCCCTTGTCGAGCAGGGTCCGGATGTCATCGGTGGCTGCGATGAGGGCGGTCTCGGTGCTGTGGTTGGCTCTGAATCCGGACTGCGAGGGGTCGAGGGATCCGTTCGTCTCGAGGAAGGCGGTCAGCTGTCTGTTGACGATCTTCTCAATAACTTTAGCAGGAAAAGGGAGGAGCGAGATGGGGCGGAGGTTTTTGAGATCGGTGGGGTCCGCTGTAGGTTTCTTCAGGAGGGCGCTGATCTTGGCGTGCTTCCAGCGTGCAGCTGTGGTCGGTCCAGTGGAGTCCGGTGGCGTGGCTGAAGGTGATGTACTTGCTGGAAGAGAAGACGGGATCAAGCGTGTGGCCGGCGTAGTGGGTGGGGGTGTTGACCAGTTGCTTGAGTCCGAGGTTGGCGAGGTTTTCCAGCAGGGCGGTGGTGTTGTGGTCCTTGTTGTTCTCCAGGTGGAAGTTGAGGTCCCCGAGGAGGATGTAGTCGGTGGAGGGGAGGGGAGGGCGTGCTGGCTGATGAAGTCTGTGATGTCTTCGCTGAATTGTGTGCGTGGTCCCGGGGGTCTGTAGACGAGGGTGCCTCTGAGGGTCGTCTTAGGGTCGGTGTGAATCTGGAAGTGGAGATGTTCGGCTGCGGCGAAGGAGTCGTTGGCGTCGGTCGTGATGCGGATGGTGTTCCTGTGGACGATGGCGAAGCCACCTCCGGTCTGGTTGATCTGATGATCTTGTACCCGTCCGGGATGGCGATGGCGATGTCGGGTGCAGAGGAGGCGTTCATCCAGGTTTCCATGATGAAGGTTCCGTATGGTAATGCCAGCAACTACAAGTAGCTGACAGCAACGCCAGTCAAAACAGCCACATACTACTGTTATGTCTGTCTCTTCTCTTCTGCTAATGTAATGCCCACGTGCCCGAGCCTGGAATCTGACACATGCAGATAATGGTCAGTTTCCCAGGAGAGTAAAATTCACAGGGTCTGCTACTGCTATTAAAAGTTTCCCTCAAGCAATCAGGAACCTGCACTAGAAGACGAACTGGCTTGGCTTGCTTTAACTCCGGAAACACGCAGCTGGATTGCAGATTAGTAAAATACTTAAAGCTGGCGGAACAAAAAACACCTAAAATTATCATAGCGAAACAACAGACAGACAAGTGAGAACCCTCTATGGCGCACCAAACTTAATATTCGGGACTGGCTTTCTCCAAAGGACGGAGCACTTGATCTTTTGTTAAATAATAATTGTTTGTATAACAATGGTTCTTTGTTTTAAAAGTATAATAATGTTATCTACTCATTATGGTTTCTATTCATTGCATAAGGACAGAGCACTAGCACTTTTGTTAAAAAGAAATACATTCATCTGTACAGTTACCACTTTTTTTAATGCACAATAATGTCAGCTTCTGTTTGACTTTTTTTATTGTGTAGCAACAATTTAATTGCATCTTTTTAAAAGCAAATACTGCAATGGTTTTTAATAACTATGCAAAATAAATAAACTTAAACTTACTACAGGGTCTGTGGTAACAAAAAATGTGTTTCATGGGTACGGAGAGTAACTGTTCTCTGAAGCAGGTCAGGATAATGAAGACTATTGAACTAGCATAATGTTCTGTAACCATTTTGCAAACACATTGCATCTTCCAACCCTTTCCTTAGTACTGTTGAGTTGGTATTTGCTGATGAAGATAATAATGATGACTTTGATTATGCTCCTCCTTATGAGATAACATGGACAGAAGTCGTTCACAACACAATACTGAGTTGAATCCATGGCACAGTGCATGAAGGAATAGAACAACAAACAACTCTGACAAATGGTTGATTTCAAGGGGACTAGGCCAACCTTGTATGCACCCTGTTTACAGTGTCTCAGGGATAACAATGGGACATACTTGGCTTGAACTTATGGAAGCAGTACTATCCTGAGCATCACCGCACCCTGTAAACTTTTAGGCCATGCACAATGTAAACCCCATTGTTTACCTGCCTAAGAATAGACTACAGATGAATACACATATATATAAATATATATATATATATATATATAAATATATATATGTATGTATGTCTGTATGTATGTATGTATGTATGTATGTATGTATATATATATATATATATATATATATATATATATATATATATATATATATACATGTACCCTCTTGCCACATATATTGTAAAGTGCTCTGATACCCCCAGTGGTCATGTTCACGCTATATAAAACTTCATAAATAAATATTGAACAAATATAATATTACGAATAAATATTCATGATATTGATCGATATTGATTGATCGATCATTTATAGTCTATTCTTAGGCGGGTAAACAATGGGATTGACATTAGATAGATAGATAGATAGATAGATAGATAGATAGATAGATAGATAGATAGATAGATAGATAGATAGATATGAATAAGGAATGTGGGCCCAAACCAAAACCCACTAAAACGTTTTTTATTGAGAATACCCCAATTAATACTGTTAAATCCTTTTGCTATCTTGGCATTTTATTTTCGGATAACAGCTCTTGGTCCCAACACATTTTAAACACCAGAGCTAAAATGAGCAGGGCAATCCGGGGAATTTTTGATGTTGGAATGATCTATCGAATGAAACTGCTTTGAAGATCACTCTCTTTTTCTTAAAGGAAGGATGTAATTATGTAGATATGTATATAGAAAATATGTAGATATAGTAGTAGAATAGGCCAATACGGAATCTCGACCGGAAGAATAGAAATTATGTTTTATGATTAGCGTTCCTTATTATGGGTTTTGCTAAATTTAAATGGAATGAAATCTAGAGTAATCTAGATCTGTACTGCGACAGATACATAAGTTTCTGATATATCTGAGTTATGAGTTTTCGAGGTTCCTTTTGGACATCCGGGCTACACCATCCATATATATCTACACATGTCATTATTTTATCTACGCCCTTTCCTTGAATGTTTATTTTAAACGCTTACTGTTTTTTGCACTGTTTCTTGCACTGTTTATCTGTAAATATGACATTGTACATTCTACCATAGGACACCAGCCGATCCACAGCTTTATTCTAACGTAAATACTCACGGGTGAATCAGAATGTTGCCCCATAGGGATAGAACACCTTTCCAATATGGCGCCCATAGAGGCACATGGGGGTAGAGTCCTATGTTGATGTCAATGTCTACTGATTTCTATAATTATATGGGATGTTTGAAACCATCAAATGACACACTGACGAAGGCTAACGCCGAAACGCGTCTGTGCTTTTCTGTTCCCTAAAACAATTATTAAACTGGACACCTCTGAGGCTGTGAGTGCTGCCTCTTTCTTACGAAATTGCAAAAGAGTTTCGAGCGTAATATATATATATATATATATATATATACATGTACCCTCTTGCCACATATATTGTAAAGTGCTCTGATACCCCCAGTGGTCATGTTCACGCTATATAAAACTTCATAAATAAATATTGAACAAATATAATATTACGAATAAATATTCATGATATTGATCGATATTGATTGATCGATCATTTATAGTCTATTCTTAGGCGGGTAAACAATGGGATTGACATTAGATAGATAGATAGATAGATAGATAGATAGATAGATAGATAGATAGATAGATAGATAGATAGATAGATAGATAGATATGAATAAGGAATGTGGGCCCAAACCAAAACCCACTAAAACGTTTTTTATTGAGAATACCCCAATTAATACTGTTAAATCCTTTTGCTATCTTGGCATTTTATTTTCGGATAACAGCTCTTGGTCCCAACACATTTTAAACACCAGAGCTAAAATGAGCAGGGCAATCCGGGGAATTTTAAAATGTTCTTCCAAATTAGGGAATCGATCAGTTAACGAGATGGTAGCCATATATTAAGCTAAAGGAGCAAGTACAGCCCTTCACACCGCAGGGCTTTGGGGCCATGTAAAAAGCAAGGTCTTGCAAACGCAAGACAATTCTTTCCTCAAACGTTTGTTATATTTACCTCCATCTGCCTCAAACACTATTGCACATCATGAGGTGGATCTCCAGTTTTTAAAAGATATTTTATTGGTCAGACCACTGTTATTGTGGGACTCAATTTGGAAAAGGGAAGAAACTGCTTTTACTAAATCGATTATTTTAGATTGTCTTAATTTGCACGATGCACTAACAATTCCGTGGCTACTATGTATTAATTCCTCTTTAGAAAATGTGTATAACATATCAGCATGGTCAGAGACATCAAAAATATTGCCCCATACAAAGGAGATATGTGACCTATGTTCAGCACCGTTTTGTGCTACTAAGATTGCGATGTGACATTGCTCATCACCATGTAGCATTCCCAAAAATGAGGACCCACCCATCTGATGATCTACCATGTCCGTGCAATATCAAAAGTAAACAGAGCACATTGCACTTTATGTTGTTTTGTAACTTTTATCATCATTTTATGTGTTTTTATCTCAAACCACTGTTTGTCGCCCACAGCATTAGTTCACGTAAAGAAGCAATGACATTTCTGGTGATACTTGGTGACCCCTTGATGTGTTACAACGTTACCCTGTTCATCTTGAAATCAATTAATGCGAGGAACATTATCCGACTATAGTATAAAAGAATTGAATTGATTTTAATAATTCTGTAGTTGCTTGTCCTTTAAGCAATATTAATGCCATGTCTATCTTTGAAGCCCATTAACATGAGAATGTGTCCTGATATAATGTCCTGATATAATATAAGAAACGAAATGATTTTAATAATTGTGATTGTGCCTTTTTGAAACTTGTTTTTTAAATATAATATGATTGTATTTTTATGGCTACCTCTTTTGATCGTGGAATAAAGATTTAAACTGAACTGAATAAGGATTTTTTGCAAATGCCGATTACCTCCACCAAACGGGGCCGGTGATAGTCATAGGTGATAGGGCCCATCTGTAATCAAAAGAATAGATGTTATCTCTGATTCTGGGCACAAAAATACCCATACTTCAGGACTGTGCTTGTAAATCAAAGTTTATTTGGGTACACCACATGATAGCATTGACACTGAGGTGATAACACATGAGTTCATGAGAATATGGCAAGGCGCTAAGAATAATCATGCACGAAATTCGACCAAGGGACAGAGATTGGCATTGGGCACTTTGAACAAGAATCCCAGCCTCATATAGTTTCAGTTAACAACAGCTTGCTAGAACACCCATCTATGTACTTAGACTAATTTCTGTTCCCATATGTTCTAAATCTCTCATCATACTGCAGAGACAGCACATATTTCATAAACAAGATTGGGGGGCTCCCCTGGCAATCTAGGTACTGGTTAGTGACCATTGATGTTGTCTCTCTGTACACCTGAATTGAGCATTGCTTGGGGATCCAGGCATGCAGATATTTTTCAGGGATAAATCTATTTACTCATATGAAAACTTCATGATGTTGTTTGACATGCTCTTGTTTTGCCTGGAAAATAACCTTTTCTTGTTTGAGGGCAGATGGTATAGACATCTGTCCAGGCCTGCAATAGGCAGCTGCTTTGCGCCAAGCTATGCCGAGATTTTCATGGGTTATTGGGAGAAGGAACATGTATGGGTGCATGAGAATGAACAAATGACCAAACATTAAAAAAAAGGTTGACAAGCTACAGTGATGATCTGTTTGTGATAAGGGATGAGCCTAAGACACATCACACATAGATAGATTTCATGGACGTATGTGCCAGGATTGAGACTAACCCAATACAAACTTGTCTGTACAGGATGGATGTTTACCTTAGGAACCGAGTGCAAAGACAATGGACCATCGGAAGACCACTAACAACTGTATGATGATGAAGGCATACACCTGTTTTTGCAACATTTCTATATAGTATGTGTTGCTAGCTAGAGAGGTCTCAACTCTTCCATGCATTCCTACCTTGCAATGCCCCTTGGCACTATGCTGTGCTAGCCTGACTTGCCATAAGCTACTGCTTACAGTGATTTCGTTTGTTTTCTTATACCTTGTGAGGAGACTCTTTTATGCTGGTTATAGCTCATGTAGTGATTCCTTCCTTCTCACCCTTTTAGATGCTTGCTACTGAAATTGTCAGGAGAACTCGGCTGAGTCTACAGAACTACCCTTTATGTTGAATTTATCTTCCTCTTAGTTATCTGAATTTGCTCCGAAATTGCTTGCTCTATCCAGAAATGACTCTTTATGGGTTCTAGTTAGGATAGAATAGGTCCATTAGTTTAGAATAGAGAAAATACTCTGAGTGGAACATGCTGTTTTTACTTCTCTATACTTGTTCCAACCAACTTTATTATTAATATTTCTGAAATGGATTTGCCAGTAATTTGAAGAAAAAGAACAAGAATACTGACTAGTTTACTAACATGAGAGAATAAAGCATTTAAACTTCACCAACTCTCTCACTATTGACTGAACATCAAATGTAGTGATTAATATCTGAAAAGTGTGATGCTCCATTTGAAAAAGGTGACAAAGATTAATCGGCTAAGAAGGGCGCAGAACTGCTAGGTAGTTTAAGTAAGTTTTAAGGTGGCATCATTTGTACAAATGTTTGAGAGATTAACACGCTAGCACTATCCATGCCCTAAATGATGTTTTAAAACAAAATATACCAAAGGAACAGTTGTTTCATGTACCTATGACTAGTACTGGGCTTACTGGCTGGATGGTCTGTGGGCAGACTAGGCCACATACGGGCACATGCATCATTGTAGGATTTTGCACTTCCTAAATTGCGAAAATTAAGGAATCGCAATTTAGGAATTGCAAAATCCTATGCATCAAGAAATCCTAAAAGTTTTTAGGATTTCTTAATTTTCGGAAATTGCGATTCCTTAATTGAGAATCGCAATTAAGGAATGGCATTACATTGATTCCTATTGGCCTAGAGGCCCATAGGAATCAATGCCGTTTTGCATTTTTTTTTTTTTGCACTCGCAATTTGTTGATGCATTGCAAGGGTGCAGAGGGGGGTCCAAAGTACCCCCCCTGCACCCCTGAAATGTATTTTAAAGTGCATGTTTCACACACACATGTCCTAAGGACATGTGTGTCTGTAACATGAAAGTTTAAAAAATGCATTTTTTTGCTTTTTTAAAGATTTTCGCAAATTAACACTAGGGTCAACCTTGTGTTAATTTGCACTTCCTATTTCAAAATTCGCAATTTTTAAAAAAATGATGCACTACATTTAAGGAATCGCACAAATGCGATTCCTTAAATGCATTCGCATTTTTAGGAAATGCAAAAAATAGCGAATTTTGAAACTCTGTTTCATGCATCCCAAAAACGTATTTAGGAAGCGCAAACGGCCGAATTTACCGATTCGCACCGTTTGCACTTCCTAAATAGGTTGATGCAAAGCAAAACAATTAAATGCAAAAAAGTGTAAATAAACACTGGTACATGCTCTCTATCAAAAAAACTATAGCCTTATAAAGTTGTTTAACTTTCTTGTGATATCACAAAAACAAAGTCCTTAAATTCAATGGTATATATAAGGGGTCTGCAACCTTTTCTTTATTAAGAGCAGCTTACGTTCAATGAAAATCATCCCGAGCTACTAATATTATTAGAGTTGTATTCGTGACCACACCAGACAAGATTACAATAGTGGGTTTCAATATCCAAGATTACTAGAAGGGATCACCTCAGTACATCAGGCACGATTCCCAGCAGTATTGTAAAAAAGGCTTTATAGAATGCTTCAACCAAGGTATTACATTGCAGAGATAGATGCAATGCCTCTGGCACCAAAGTTATGATATTGGTAATAAGTCTGTAAAGTCACATTGTTTATAACTCAAATATCAGCTTTAAATAGGTTTTAAAAATGTAGTCTTTTTTCTCAAAACATCAGCTAATGAGTTCTGAAAATTCACACCTTTTCATCTCAAATGCACACTCAATTTTGGTATACATATATTGTTGGACTTTGCCCTTTTTACAGGATCATCCTGTATTTTTTCTGACCTGTTGTTGGTGGTTTTATGACTCTGGGCACTTTTTCACTGCTGATCAGTGATAAAGTGCATATGCTCTCTATTGTAAATTGTTGTAATGGATTAGTGACTACATGATTGGCTATTTGATTTACTTGTCAGACCCTAGTACAGTGCACCATGTGTGCCCAGGGCCTGTAAACCTATAAAGCAAATACTGCTGGTGGGCTTGCAGCACTGGTTTTGCCACCCACAGAGGCAGCTTGTAAAATGTGGCTGAGACCTGCCATTGTAGAGCTTGTGTGCAGTCTGGGACTGCCATGTCGACTTCACAAGTGCACCCACTTGCCAGTCCCTAAACCTTCCCTTTTCTTTCACCCCTAAGGTAGGCCCAAAGTACATCCATGGGCAGGGTGAATTGTATGTAAAAGGTAACACATGCCCTGATGTATGTGGCCTGTCCTGATAGGGAATAACAGCCAATGTTGTTTTCCACTATTGCAAGGCTACCTGCTTTCATAGGCCAGAATCGGCAGTTTGATTATAACATCTTATAAACCTAACTGACCCAGGGAACTAGGTAGAAATTTGAGTTTAGTATGTCTGTACCCAAAATGTTAAAATACATCTTTTAGTGAGGGTGATTTTTACATTCTGTGTTTGAAAATACCACTTTTAGAAAGTAGGTATTTTCTTGCCTAACCATCTAGCATGCCTCTGCTAGGTTTGTGTATTCCATATCTGGTTTGTGAGTGACAGGGGCTGGAGAGGGCTTTGGGTCCAGCAGTCTGATGGGTCAGGGCTGGGCTAAATAGGACCTGGATTGAATAGAGAGTAGGGGCGGAGATGTTCTTTCACTGACCTGAGCCCTCATAGAATAGAGAGTAGGGGGAGGAGATTTCCTTTCAGCTACCTGGGCCAGGACTGCTCTTACACAATGCTGTCTTCCCCTCCTGCCAGGAAGCTGCACAGAACTGGTTTTGGCTGGGCACAGGCACCCTATGCCTTCAGAGGAGAAAGGATTTACTGGTATAAATATTGGGGCCCAGACCCCAGAACCTTAGATCACTTCTGGGAATCAAGACAAACCTTTGCCAAGGAGAAGAACCAAAGAAGCTGAAGGAGGAGACTGCCCCTGTGCTGTTTTGCTATTTCTGGGGTTGGCCTGCAGTGGTTATGTTATTGTCAATGAAAGGGGAAAAGGACTTTTGTGAACTTTTCATAATCTTGAGTAATAATCTCCAAGGGCTTGAAGTGTGCTTCCCTCCTGCCTGAAGGCTAAGGGATACAATACTTCCCCACCAGCTCCCATGAATTACTTTGCTGGGAATTCTACCTGCAACGAGGTGCCTACTGTTTTTTGGGCCCTCTGAGAATATTGCGTGTCGCTGAGAGCTGGAAGCACAATGCAACGAGGAGAAGCGTGTCGCTGCCGCAGCAGTTGCCATCACATCGCCGGAGAAGCATGCCACAGCTGTTCACCGTCGCATCACCGACAAAGCGTGTCGCATCACCGGAGAAGCGTGTCGCCGCCACAGAGGTCACCGTCGCATCACTGGAGAAGCGTGTCGCAGGGCCTGTGGCGGCTCAGAAGTTACCAAGTGCCATTTTGTCACATCGCATCAGATCGTCGCATCACATTGAAGCGCCATCTTGTCGCATCGTAACCGGAACGCAGTAAGAAACCGAAGCATCACCTCCTCTCCGGTAAGGAACTGACTCATCACCTCCCCTGCTCTGCAGCAAGGAACCAACGCATCACCTCTCCCGAAGCAAGGAACCGACGCATCACCTTCCCTGTGACCCTTTTGTTCGTATTGCGTGACGCTTCCAAGGTACTTTGAGAGTAAAGTGTTGCATTTACCATCTACATTGAACAAAGCTATTTCTACCATTTCAAAGTCCTATTTGTGATTACAGTATTGTGGATTTTTGTCGTTTGGTCTTGTGTTAAGTCTAGTAAAGATTACTTATTTTTCTAAACTGGTGTGGTGTCCATTTGTGGTACTTTATGTGTTCATACATGCTTTACACACTGCTTCTGAGATAAGCCTGTCTGCTCGTGCCAAGCTACTAAGGGGGTGAGCAGGGGTTATTTTAGAAGTGTAGCCCCTTACCCTGACTAGAAGCAAGGGTCCCTATTTGGACAAAGGTACCTACCTCTGCCAACTGGAGACCCCCAGTTTTAACATATATTAATTCAATCAGGTTGAAGTGTCTAATTTAGTTAACTCGGCTGCACACAGGAGCGCTACTCACAAGTAGGTGGAGAGCTACCAGTAGTTCACACGCTATTCAATGGAGAAGCCTGGTATATTTGCAGCAGACAAGGAGAGTGATGCTTCCGCCTTGATATCCAAATGAAAAGTAATCAGGAGCTGTACAAAGCACTGGGACAAGCCTGCTGGGCAGGAAGTTGGAGTCTCTGGGGCACTTATTTTTCATTGACATAAAACGTTACATGAAAAAAATTGCTTCTTGCCCTTGCCGTTGGAGTAGAATATTAACTTGAAAACGTCTTTTCAAGTAGATTTAGCTGCTTCTTGAGTACACAATCTGCTCAAGATGCAGCTGTGGCCGCTTGCACACGCCAGTGTCACAAAATGGTGCCAGGAGGCACAGTGGAAACAGGAAGGCACACTAGCGGCCAGCAAATCTCGCTCCAAAATGCTATTGGCCAGCAAATCTCTTCGCTTTTGCCAGCATACCCCAAAACAAGGGACGTACGCGCAAAAGGAAAAATAATTCCGCCACTCATCAGAAGACAGAGTTTAGCGGGAAGTCCATTAGGTGTTATCGTTTGTTCATTTCCGAGTGGGACGCCGTTTGCTCCTGGTTATCTTCGGCCGATCACCATCATAGCGTCGTGCCGGTTAATTCATTGATATACCAGGAGGTTAGATCAGCTACAGACACACCTCAGCCTTGTGCTTAATATCTGACTTCCATCGACGAAGCCTATCCAGTCATTCAGATTATTAGCTTTGTGTCTACAATTATACATGGAAAGGCCATATTCTCGGGTTCCTATATAAATTCCATTGTGTTCTATCGTGTTTGCATCGTATATTCATAGACTTCTGAAAGCAACACCAGCGTTTGAAGAGCCTTAGTTAATTCAACCACAGTGCCCCAGATAACGCAGCTTCCATATAAAGAGTGAAGCAATTTCTTGAAATAAGTCGTTGTTTTCATGTGTATCATCGCTAGAAGGAGTAACTATTCAGCTCATTATAGCGACTCTGTTTCAAGAACTGAGAGGCAGCCCACAATACTTGGAAAATAAGAAAATGAAAGATCAAACCATTATATAAATATATTTTCTATCATTTTATCAACAAAAGTCGTGTTTTTGTTATTGGATCTACTAAATCTACCTTTTTAGCAATACGTGGCAATTCCTGAAGAAGGCGCTGGTTCGCCGAAACGCGTGTCGATTGCATTGTTGTGCCACTTTTTGTTTCCTTTATAATTTTGTGATATTGTTTTTTTATATATATTGATGTGATTTGGTCTAAATGGTCTTTTGATACAAATCTTTTAACCCTTTGCATGCTGATGACGGAACCGCTCCGTCATCAGCTGCGGGTGCGCTGTGCTGATGACGGAGCGGTTCCGTCATGGCCCGCTCGCCTCTCATGCGCGGCGCGAATTCCGCGCCTGCGCTGAGCATTCTATTGAGCCGGGCGGGCCATGACGGAACCGCTCCGTCACAAGCACAGCCCAACCGACGCTGGTGACGGAGCGGTTCCGTCACCAGCATGCGCCCGCCGCATTTCCGCCCCGCCTCCTTAGCACTGCGGCGGAATAGCCGCCGCAGTGAAGAGGTTAATGCAGCATGTATTTTATATGTAACTATGTCAATAAAAAGCATAACCTTAGTTGTTAATGTGTTACCTCTCCTTCATGTCATTGTACAGACAAGTTAATATGAATTGCCTAGGTTGTTATTTCTCATATATTGCTTTGTCCCTGACCTAGGAATTTAAAGAATTTATACTTCAGGGGGTCCTTGTTATATACACTACATGTTACATACATAGTGCCCAAATTCCGCCAACTACATGAGTAGAATTATATTCCCGTCCAGGCCTAATTCCAACCCTGCTTCCTCTTTTCAAAATAATAACATTCCAAAATGACAGAGACATTGGATAGAAAATAGTCGTCTAATTGTTTTTTAGATCTCTCAAACTCATTAAGTAATTGTGATGCAACACCATCACCATCAGATTCTATATTAAGCACTTTTTCAAATATTTCTTGCTCTTTAGCCCTAAATAGTGAAGCAACATATATGCTTCTTTGTCAAGAGACAAATTTGGGCTGCACACTCTCAAGTAATCTATAATTATTTTTTCTTTTTGTCCCAAGGAAGCAGAGGTTCTCCAGGGAGGCCAGAAAAATTGGAGGTGAAGAATTGTTTCGCAAGATAAGAAATTCAATTAGCACAATTTTAAGAGGAGGAGATAAGGTGTGAAACCCCGAAACCCGTCCCAGGATGCTTGTTTCCGGTCCAGGGAGGACCTAGGCTAGAAGTTGGGGCTGGACTGTTACCATGAGGAAGAGGGTGAAGACTGATTTGTGTACAGCTGGGTCCAAACTGGGGTGGCGTAGTGAGCAAAAGAACAATGGATTAAACCCAGGTCTCTTGACTGGGGGTGAGTGGTTGAAAAGTTTCAGCGCTCAGTCCATCATCTTTTTGTGTTTGCTATGTTCGTCCTAATTAGCCATGGGTATGCACAGATATGGATTCTTTGCTCACTGTGCCACTGGAATCAAGCTAGCCTGGCTAATGAGCGGTGAAACCCCAAAACTGGTCCCAAGATGCTTGTTTCTGGTCCAGGGAGAATCTGGCCTGGCAGTTCGGGCTGAACTATTCCCATGAGGAATAGGGTGAAGACTGATATGAAAATGGCTGGGTCCAAACTGGGGTGACATTGTGAGCAAAAGAATGATGGATTAAACCCAGATCTCTTGACTGTGGTTGAGTGGTTGAAAAGTTTCAACACTCCTTCCATCATCTTGTGGTGTTTGCTATGTTTGCACTATTTGCCCAGCAGCATATATAAGGGCAGTGGCATCTGGCATGGATCAGGTGACGTGGACGGGAAAAGCGGGTGTAAAAAATAAAAATAAAAAACCTACCTTCTTGCCACTTCATTGCGTCTCTCATTCGTAGTCCGTTGTTCCTGTTGGTCACTGCTCCAGTGGGAACAGGAAGCACACCCATGCTCCCAATAGGCAATCACAATTCAGCCTTGTTATTGATCTGAGCACTGTGGTTCGACTATCAAACAGGCAGTGGGAGGCTGGCATGTTCTTCACGAAGGCTGCAAAACAGCGTGGGTGGAGAATATGCAAAGTGCGCATGAATATTTGGCCGGCCCGAGAAGCCAGCCAAACATTTGTGCGCACTTACAGAATGTGTCTGCCTTTCACTCCCCCCGATCTGAGAACAGAGTAGCCCCGCCTGAACAAATAAAATGATGATAACCTCAAGTTATTATTTCATTTTTGGTTTATTTCACAGCTAAAAATCAGTAGGGCGACGCTCCTCACCTCAGTAGAGGAGCCGCCACTGTATACGTGCCTGTTCACAAATGCATTTTGAAGTATATAAGATAGTACTCCTCTAGTACTCTTTTGTATACTTTTATATGCCTGTAGAATCAGCCTTAAAACATCTAAAAACTGAATAAAATGAGAATAAATTTCAAGTTAGTCAGTCAGTCAAAACCACTTAATTCGATTAGTTAAAATCATAAAAGTTCATCACAAAATACACAAAACATTAAAATACAATTGGGTGACAACAATTTTAAGAACGTTCTCATGTTAAAAATAGAGTAAAAATCATGTTACAATCATTACTGGACATCTTATTTTTCTCCTCCGGGCAGCAGCTACAAAAAAATTTGCAACATTAAAAATATTCCATGGGTTATCTAGTAATTGCAAATACATTAAAGCAGGTTTAACCTGTAGAAACCCCTTCCCCCGTAGAAGTGGGAGAATAAACTTCTTTCTAATATCCGAGTACAGATCACAGAATAATGTAAAATGAACCGTATCTTGAAGTGAGCTGTGATCGCACTCACAAAGTGCTGCATCCTCTGGTTTGTTCGAGCCCTGAAAATTCCCCAGTATAAAATGAATCAAATTAAAACAAAATCTTATCAATAGCCAGCGATGGAACAGCTTATTTACGAGCTTTAGGTAAGGCTCAATAGATGGTGATGTAATTAATAAACAATGAGCCCTTACCAAGGGTTTTTTTAGTTCCTCGCTGTCACGTTCCTGTGCCCTCAAAGTTAGGAAGTGTACTTTCACCCAACTAATATCACCTTTGGTGATTCCTTCCGGTTTTACATAAATTTCAGGGCGCCCTAATTTGAAAAACATAGCCTTGATATAAGAGAGCCAAGGTATATCAATTGCTCTTTTAAAATCTGTCGATAAAGAGTAAGTTCGGGGTTCCACCAGGTTTTTATCCAATAAATTAGTGGAGCCATACTCATCAAATCAGAGACATATCCCATCCCCAGCTCCTGGTGTACAGCAAAGGTTGGGGAGGATTGGGGATAGAGAAAAGTGTACGGAAAAATTGGTTTTCAACCTTCTGTACCCCTTCTGGTTGCTTGTCCCCCCATATTGCTGCACCATATGTCGCTATTGCTAAGCATTTTGCCTTAAAGATTGCAAGCACAGCCTCACATTTCCTACCACCCAGTCGACGAGCAAAAGTTAAAATGGCAGATGAGGACCTGGCTACGAAATTCTTTTAGCTAAAAACTGGGGGACCCACGAGCATCTATCATCGAACAGGACCCCAAGGTAGGTAAAGACCTTGACTCTTGTGACCACCGCCCCTTTACAATGAAAGGTTCTGACCTTATTTTTACGTGGTCCCATGGTCAGGACTTGTGATTTAGCGATGTTAACTACCAGGTCCAGAGAACTCATGAATTCCCCAAAGGAGTTCAATAGTCTCTGTAGGCCTTGTGGGGTACGGGCTAATAGTACGGCATCGTCCGCGTATAGGAGAACCGGGATGGGACTGTTTCCTACACGCGGGACGTCCAGACTGGCATTGCCTAGAGTTTTGTCTATTCTATTGATATATAGAGTAAAAAGTAAAGGGGCCAGGATGCACCCTTGTCGAACCCCTCTGCCCGATTTAAACTGTTGAGTACATTTACCCTCGTGGGTCACCCTAACTGCCGCAAACAGATCCTGATGGAGGTCCGCTAAAAAGTAAACCAAGCAGGGGTCTAACCCCAGATCTAGCAAAATGGTCCACAGCCTCGATCTGTTCACCAAATCGAAAGCCGTGGATAGATCCATAAAGCCCAGATACATGGATCCTTTAGTAGCTATGGTGAACTTATTTATTAATAAATACAGATTTAAGCACTGATCCATTGTGCTTCTTCCAGTTCTGAAGCCGTATTGAAGATCTAACAGGATCCCTTTTTCTGTCACCCAGTCTGAGACCTTATTCAGGATTACTTTGCCTAAAATTTTGACAGCAGAATCAATTAAAGAAATAGGTCTATAACACCTCGGGTCACCTCTCTGCTCTTTTTTAAAAACAAGAATAATAATCGATGGGGACCATGACTCCGGGAACCCCTGAACGGCACTAGCATTAAAAACATTAGTTAAAATGTTGGTCCAGAGTTGAACGTTACTCTTATAAAGATCTGCAGGGACACCATCTGGTCCAGGAGCCTTATTACTAGCAGATTCTTTTATTGCCCTCTTGACATCCTTTTCATTAAAATCTAAAGCATGTAAAGGATAGTTACTAGCAGGGGCCTTAAAGGGTTCAAACACCTTGTTACTTGCAAAAATACCTTCGAAGTGAGTCAGCCACTCATCCTCTGGGCTATTAATGTCAAGTGGACCATTTTCCTCCCCCGTAAGCAATGGGCTATTTACAATGGCCCAGAATTTTGAACTATCTTTGAGGACCTCTACAGTCATTAGAGCATCCCATGCTTCCGTTTTAATTTCATTTTTTCGCATCTGTAAAGTTAATTTGTATTCTTTTCTAAGACTAGCTATAAGGGCCTTATCCCGGGGCACAATTTTTAGTGATTTTATCAAATTTTGATGGGCCCTAGAGCATTTGGAATCAAACCATCTTTTTGCCTGCATTACTTTGGGCCTTGATGTAATGGTTAGGTCAGTAGTGACCTGTCTACAAATTACTTTAAAGGCTAAGATGGTTTCCCCTCCCGGAGTAAGGCAATCTGCACATTTCCTAATGTCCTCACTGACTTTCAACCTTAAGCTATCCAGAAAGTCAGCGGGAACTACTTTAGCCCATTTTAATTTCCTCCCTTGGTCTTTAGGGACCACGGAAATAGGGCCCTTCCGAGTTGGTTTAGTAACCTCGAGACAGGAACCCTAATCCAGCTCTAAAATCACTGGGTTGTGGTCACTAAAAGGGGAACGTATTGCATTATACTTAAGTACGCTCCCTAGAAGTGCGGGGGATATAAATATATAGTCAATAATTGTTTCACTATCCCTTGCTTCAAATGTTGCAACCCTCTCATTCTTATTAAAAAAACCTGGCTCATAAAGGTCAGCATGTAAAAGGAGTTCTTCTAGGACCTCCCCTCTTCCCCTCTCCCATGTTCAAAATGGGGTGGGTCGGAACGAGGGGGGGCATGGAATTCATCAATTCGACAATTAAAATTACATAAATGAATATTAAAATCACCCATAAGAATAATGTAAACAAAAGTGGTTTGCTGGGCTTTATATGATTTTAAAAACCGCCACAAATAGCAGAGGTGCTCATTCAAAAACTCACTTTCACCAGAATTATAAAAATGTATTATCAGCGTTTTCGGATAGTTCATGGTAGTGAGCTCTGCTATTAAACAATTGGGAGAAGCCAAATCTAACATTGTTACAGAGGCCTTAAGGTTAACCGAAATGAGGAACATCAACCCTCCCTTGGCTCTACCCGCTGCTGATGGTCGGGCAGGCTGGAAGTAGGATCCATATCCATCAACCCACAGATCATTATCCGTATCCCAGGTCTCTTGTAGGGCTATGATATCATAATCACAAACAAATCTTAGCCAATTTTAGTCTTCCCTTTTAGAACGTAACCCTGCTATATTCCAACTCAATAGCCTCATTGTAACCCCCACTTCAACAGGGATACCTGGGTCATCTACTGGAGTACAGGGAGTAATAGCAGTTTGATCTAGTCAATCATTTTCATCTAACTGGGATAGGGGCATGAACCTGTTTGATAGAGGTATTGCCATACTATTACTGTTTGCCTCAATACCTTTTAAGTTAGGCTGAGCTGTAACTCTGGGGGTGCTCCAGCTAGTCAACCCTATTTGGAGCACTGTGAGGGGTCCAGACTGCACTCCCAAGTGACTGTTCTAAGCAGCAACTCCTTGCTACTTTTAAGCTTCTGGGTGGTGGGGGGTAGAAGTATCCCAGTGATAGAGCCCTGATATTTCCTTCCTCCCCCTTTAGCTCTGAAGCGTCCCACAGCATACGGGCAGCAACATGGGGTTTATTAAATTAACAACCACGCAGTCCCCATTTACTCCTTTTTGGGTACCTCCTATCCACCCCACCCGCCTGGCCATTATAATGTTAGGAGAGATTTCGGAGTCACCTGAGCAGTTGAGGTCACACCAATTTCTAGTTGCTGATAACAGCGCTTCTGTTGATTCCACCTCTCCCTTCGCCAGTGGAGGGACTCTAACAAGAATAGCCACCAGCGGTGCTGCCTCAGGGGGGAGATTAATGTAAGGTTGAGTGACTGTATTGCTCCTGAACTGTGGAGCCACACTGTTGCGATTGGGCCTACATGGAACTAGAATACTATGTAGCTTGGGCTTCCCACTTACTGTCCTCTCAATGTCCACATCACATATAGGGGTATATTATCAACAACTAGCGATACTTTTTGTCTCTAACTTGTTTAGAGACAAAAATTATCGCCGCACATCGGCGATTTTTATCGCAGATAAACCTTGCTATGAGCAAGGTTTATCGCAAATGCGATAAAAAACGCCCGCAATGCATGAATATCGCTGAAAAGTCAGCGATATTCATGCATTATCGAGCAAATGCTCTTAGCCATGTTATCCACCTCCCATTGGATAACATAGCTAAGAACTGCTCAGGGCAGGTGTTAGCTTTTGGAGATATTCGCCCTTAGCGCAAATATCTCCAAAAGTTGGTAATAGGAGATAGCGATGTTAGCGACTGTTTCCAGTCGCTAACATCTTGGCACGCCCACTTTGCATATCATTAGTGATAAATATCACTGACATGCAAAGTGGGGCCCATGATGGTCGCTATCTCCTATTAGCTGTCGCTAACTGGTGTTAGCGACAGCTTGGTAATAGGGAGATAATTTTATCTCCGCTTTCTTGGCTTTTAAAGCCAAAAAAGCGGAGATAAAACCCCTTGATAATATACCCCATAGTTCTTAAGCGAGAACCAGGCACAGGGATCACATCCGTGGCTGGGCTCGAGATCATGGGCCTTTCCCCACCCCTCCTATTTGACCCAGCTCCTGTTTGCGCTACAAGTGTTTGGACAGAGCTGGGTGCGTAATTTGGTATAGATAAAATAGTATTGATACAGTCACATTTCTCGAGCAGGCTAGCAACACACATGTTCAGCCTATCAACAATGTCCTTTGCCACGCTTGTTAGACCCTTCTCTAGCCGACTAGTAAAAATATCCTCCACCATGTCCCGCACCGTAGACTGGATTTGTTTAGTAATGTCAGGGCCAAGGTCCGGAGAGGCACATTTAGTTTTGTCCCGCTTATTCAGTCTCTTTATAGTTCTCTTTGACGCCTTGCTCTGAGTAATTAGTTGCCCTTTATTAACTGAATCCTTACTGGGCAATTCATACAAAGTATTGTTTGGAGATACCGTAACCTTCTCTTCAAGTGCGCCAGAATTTGACTCTAGAGCACAGGGTGGGTTATTCACGAGTATAATGGGCTCCAGGGGGACTGGGTTTTTCATAGCCAGGGGTGAGGAGCCAACTAATTGTACGTCATTTACATCCAGCCCAAGCTCCCTCTCTGCCATAGCAATTTCAGTTGTCAAGACACCCACTGCTTAGGTTAGATAGGATATTATAGATGCAGACTTCCTCGGTACTTTAGCTTTAACTCCCCCTGATCTTGTGAAGAGTGAAGTTTTCGCTTATCCATTCTGGAATTTCAGCTTACAGAGGGGTGGCCCAGTCCGCAGTAGGGGTTGGAGCCCAAGTCTGGCATGTGACACGTGTCACTCTGTCATGTGGCATATGCCACATCTGATGTGACATATGCCATAGATTTTCTTCATTATTATCAGTTGAGCATTTCCAAAGGACTATGTTTCACTCTGCTAAAATAAATAAATTGTCTAAAAAAATAAAAATAATATTAAAAAATAATTTCCCGAGGTGGGGTTTGAACCCTGGTCAAAAGGCACACAAAGCCCCTGTGAAGTAACAGTGAGCCATCTGTTCTGCTGAACTTTCCCCAGCCAAAGGCATTTATGTCATAGAATAATGATGTCGGTCCTTCCTCTGTTTCTATTGTCTTTGGACTTTAGATACCAGAAATCTTCTCTCGATTTACATTCTTTAAATACAAATAGCCCTTCCTTTCATACAGTCTGCCACTAGCCCCATGCATTTATTATTGTTACACAATCATCCCCACATTCTCATTCCACTAAATAAGTGATTTCTTTCATAGCAAACCTGTCCCCCCTATCCACATGCCACCCAGCATGCCATCAATGCCTCACATGCACTATGACTAAGGAGGCCATAGTTCTCCCAGATACTGCTAGGGGGTGATTTACAAAGGCACAGCTTTCATTTGTGGAATTTAAAAATAAAATTTAAAAAAAAAAAAAAAAAAAAAGGATTTTCCCCAGCTGGGGTTTGAACCCTGGTCAAAACACTCTCAAAGCCCCTGTGAAGTAACAGTGAGCCATCTGTTCTGCTGAAATTCCCCCAGCCAAAGGCTTTTATATCATAGAATAATGATGTGGGTCCTTTCTCGGTTTCTATTGTCTTTGTACTTTAGATACCAGAAATCTTCTCTTGATTTACATTCTTTAAATACAAATAGCCCTTCCTTTCATACAGTCTGCCACTAGCCCCATGCATTTTTTATTGTTACACAATCATCCCCACATTCTCATTCCACTAAATAAGTGATTTCTTTCATAGCAAACCTGTCCCCCCTATCCACATGCCACCCAGCATGCCATCAATGCCTCACATGCACTATGACTAAGGAGGCCATAGTTCTCCCAGATACTGCTAGGGGGTGATTTACAAAGGCACAGCTTTCATTTGTGGAATTTAGAAATAAAATGTAAAAAAAAAAAAAAAAAAAAAAAGGATTCTCCCCAGCTGGGGGTTGAAACCTGGTCAAAACACACTCAAAGCCCCTGTGAAGTAACAGTGAGCCATCTGTTCTGTTGAAATTCCCCCAGCCAAAGGCTTTTATGTCATAGAATAATGATGTGGGTCCTTTCTCTGTTTCTATTGTCTTTGGACTTTAGATACCAGAAATCTTCTCTCGATTTACATTCTTTAAATACAAATAGCCCTTCCTTTCATACAGTCTGCCACTAGCCCCATGCATTTTTTATTGTTACACAATCATCCCCACATTCTCATTCCACTAAATAAGTGATTTATTTCATAGCAAACCTGTCCCCCCTATCCACATGCCACCCAGCATGCCATCAATGCCTCACATGCACTATGACTAAGGAGGCCATAGTTCTCCCAGATACTGCTAGGGGGTGATTTACAAAGGCACAGCTTTCATTTGTGGAATTTACAAATAAAATGTAAAAAAAAAACAAAAAAAAAAACGATTTTCCATTGCTGGGGTTTGAACCCTGGTCAAAACACACTCAAAGCCCCTGTGAAGTAACAGCGAGCCATCTGTTCTGCTGAAATTTCCCCAGCCAAAGGCTTTTATGTCATAGAATAATGATGTCGGTCCTTTCTCTGTTTCTATTGTCTTTGGACTTTAGATACCAGAAATCTTCTCTCGATTTACATTCTTTAAATACAAATAGCCCTTCCTTTCATACAGTCTGCCACTAGCCCCATGCATTTTTTATTGTTACACAATCATCCCCACATTCTCATTCCACTAAATAAGTGATTTCTTTCATAGCAAACCTGCCCCCCCTATCCACATGCCACCCAGCATGCCATCAATGCCTCACATGCACTATGACTAAGGAGGCCATAGTTCTCCCAGATACTGCTAGGGGGTGATTTACAAAGGCACAGCTTTCATTTGTGGAATTTAAAAATAAAATGTAAAAAAAAAAAAAAAAAAAAAGAATTCTCCCCAGCTGGGGTTCGAACCCTGGTCAAAACACACTCAAAGCCCCTGTGAAGTAACAGTGAGCCATCTGTTCTGTTGAAATTCCCCCAGCCAAAGGCTTTTATGTCATAGAATAATGATGTGGGTCCTTTCTCTGTTTCTATTGTCTTTGGACTTTAGATACCAGAAATCTTCTCTCGATTTACATTCTTTAAATACAAATAGCCCTTCCTTTCATACAGTCTGCCACTAGCCCCATGCATTTTTTATTGTTACACAATCATCCCCACATTCTCATTCCACTAAATAAGTGATTTCTTTCATAGCAAACCTGCCCCCCCTATCCACATGCCACCCAGCATGCCATCAATGCCTCACATGCACTATGACTAAGGAGGCCATAGTTCTCCCAGATACTGCTAGGGGGTGATTTACAAAGGCACAGCTTTCATTTGTGGAATTTACAAATAAAATGTAATAAAAAAACCAACAAAAAAACGATTTTCCATAGCTGGGGTTTGAACCCTGGTCAAAACACACACAAAGCCCCTGTGAAGTAACAGTGAGCCATCTGTTCTGCTGAAATTTCCCCAGCCAAAGGCTTTTATGTCATAGAATAATGATGTCGGTCCTTTCTCTGTTTCTATTGTCTTTGGACTTTAGATACCAGAAATCTTCTCTCGATTTACATTCTTTAAATACAAATAGCCCTTCTTTTCATACAGTCTGCCACTAGCCCCATGCATTTTTTATTGTTACACAATCATCCCCACATTCTCATTCCACTAAATAAGTGATTTCTTTCATAGCAAACCTGTCCCACCTATCCACATGCCACCCAGCATGCCATCAATGCCTCACATGCACTATGTCTAAGGAGGCCATAGTTCTCCCAGACACTGCTGGGGGGTGATTTACAAAGATATAAAAGGATGTCGTCAGCTTAGAGCGAAATGCGATCCTCAAACTCCGGGGTCCAGCTAATACCCCTCATCGAGGGCTGCCAACGCAGCCAGGCAGCGAGCGGTTCCAAAGCCAGAGCAAAGAGGAGAGGGGACATCGGGCATCCCTGTCGCGTGCCTCTCCCCAGTACAAAGGGGCCAGAGACTTTGCCATTCACCACTCCCTGGGCCAGCTGCTCCTCGTATAACAGTTTTACCCATCTTATAATTCCCGGGCCGAAACTAAACCCTGCGAGCGCGGCCCAAAGGTATGGCCACTCCACCGTATCGAAGGCCATCGTTGCATCCAGGGATGCCAAGATGGCCGGCTCACGTATGGACGCCACTCTCGCGAGGACTCCATAGAGACGCCGCATGTTGAGTGTGGTATTGCGATGTGGAATAAAGCCGGACTCATCAGGATGTACTAAATCACCAATGACTGTTATCAGGCGATTCACCAGAACCTTAGCCAGAATCTTAGGCTCGGCGTTCAAAAGTGAAATGGGCCTATAGGATGTACAATGTTCTCGCGGCTTTCCCATTGTGGATAACTACAATGGTTGCGAGCCTTTGATCACGGGGGGGGGAGGCCCTCATCACGCGATTCAAGAAACATAGCCCGGCGATATGGCGCTATCTTGTCGGGTCTTAGTTTGTAAAGTTCAATGGGGAGGCCGTTTGGTCCCATCGCTTTGACTGAACGCACTGAACGGATCGCCAGCGCACTCTCATCAGCAGTCAAGTTCAAGTTCAAGTTCAGGTATTTGTATAGCGCACTACTCACCCAGAGGGTCTCAAGGCGCTAGGGTAAGGGGTTAACTTATTTGTCGAATAGCCAGGTTTTCAGTTCTTTTCTGAATGAGATGTGGTTCTGATTAAGGCGGAGGTGGGTGGGGAGTGAGTTCCAGGTCTTGACAGCCAGGAAGGAGAAGGATCTGCCACCCATGGTGGATTTCCAGATGCGCGGGACTGCGGCGAGAGCTTGGTTGGACGATCTTAGTTGGCGGGTGGGTTTGTAGAAGGACAATCGAGTGTTGAGGCATTCGGGTCCTAGATTGTAGAGGGCCTTGTGTGTGTGGGTGAGAAGACGGAAGGTAATTCTTTTGTTGACGGGAAGCCAGTGGAGGTCTTTTAGATGTCCGGTGATGTGATCTTGGCGCGGGATGTCTAATATGAGTCTCGCTGAAGCGTTTTGGATGCGCTGGAGTTTTTTCTGTAATTTTGTTGTGATTCCGGCGTAAAGTATGTTACCATAATCCAGTCGACTCGTGACCAGTGCGTGGGTGACAGTCTTTCTTGTCTCGAGGGGGATCCAGCGGAAGATCTTTTTGAGGATGCGAAGTACGTTGAAGCAGGAGAACGAGACGGCGTTGACTTGTCTGGACATCGAGAGAGAGGAGTCTAGGATGAAGCCAAGGTTACGTGCATGGTCTGTGGGAGTGGGTGCTGTGCCCAGAGCTGAAGGCCACCAGGATTCGTCCCAAGCTGAGGGTGAAGGTCCTAGGATGAGCACCTCCGTTTTGTCTGAGTTGAGTTTTAGGCGGCTCTGTTTCATCCATTCGGCAACTTCTTTCATGCCTTCGTGAAGATTGGTTTTGGCGGTGTTGCGGTCTTTGGTGAGGGAAAGGATTAGCTGGGTGTCGTCGGCGTAAGAGATGATGTTGAGGTTGTGTTGACGCGCGATGGAGACGAGAGGACTCATGTAGACGTTGAAGAGGGTGGGACTGAGTGAGGATCCTTGAGGTACGCCGCAGATGACTTCGGTGGCCTCTGAGTAGAATGGGGGAAGTCGGACTCTTTGAGTTCTCCCAGCGAGGAATGAGATGATCCAGTCCAAGGCTTTTCCTTGTATGCCGATGTTGCTGAGTCGATGTATAAGGGTGCTGTGGCAGACGGTGTCGAAAGCGGCGGAAAGGTCGAGTAGGATGAGGGCCACTGTTTCTCCGTTGTCCAGGAGTGCTCGGATGTCGTCGGTCGCTGCAATGAGGGCGGTTTCGGTGCTGTGTTTGGCTCGAAACCCGGATTGAGATGGATCGAGGGAGTTGTTGGATTCAAGGAAGGTGGTGAGCTGGTTGTTGACGGCTTTCTCGATGACTTTCGACGGGAAAGGTAGGAGGGATATGGGTCGGTAGTTTTTCAGTTCTGAAGGGTCCGCTGTGGGTTTCTTCAGAAGGGCGCTGAGTTTGGCGTGTTTCCAGCTCTCTGGAAAGGTGGCAGAGTTGAAAGAGCAGTTGATGACATCGCGGAGTTGGGGTGCGATGATGGAATCAGCTTTGTTGAAGATGTGGTGGGGACAGGGGTCAGAAGGCGAGCCAGAGTGGATTGAGTTCATGAGGTGAGTGGTGTCTTCAGTGGTGATTGGGTTCCAGGCGCTGAGGATGTTAGTTGGAGGAGTAGGATCTGAAGGGGGTGGGGCGGGTTGATCGCTGGGAGAGTTCTCGAAGCTGTTGTGGATGTCGGCAATTTTGTTGTAGAAGAAGGAGGATAGCGCATTGCAGAGGTCTTGGGAGGGGGTGATGTCGTTAGTTGCTGCGGTGGGGTTGGTGAATTCTTTGACGATATTGAAGAGTTCCTTGCTGTTATGAGTGTTGTTGTCAAGACGATCCTTGAGTGCTGATTTCTTGGCGGATCGGATCAGTTGGTGGTGTTTGCGGGTGGCTGTCTTGAGGGAGGCCATGTTGTCTGAGGTTGGGTATTTTCTCCAGTTCTTCTCTATGGTGCGGCATAGCTTCTTGGATATTTTAAGTTTGTCATTGAACCAGGGAGCTTTTTTGCTGGCTGATTTCATCTGGTGCTTTTTCAGGGGTGCTACTTCGTCCGCACTGAGGGTAATCCAATGCCTGAGGTTTGTGGCCGCTTGGTCTGGGTCCAATGAGAGGGTGGGAGGGTTTTGGCTGAGTGATGTGAGGAGTTGGTCGGTGGTGATTTTGTTCCAGTTTCTCAGAGGAATCGGTTGTGGACGGTTGTGGGTCAGGGTGGTTTTGTAGCTGAAGTGAACACAACTGTGATCCGTCCAGTGGAGAGCTGTAGTGTGATCGAAGGAGATGTGTTTGCTGGAGGTGAAGATAGGGTAGAGCGTGTGTCCGGCTGTGTGAGTGGGGGTGTCAACAAGTTGTTTGAGTCCGAGATTGTCCAGGTTGTCCAGAAGGGTGGTTGTGTTGTTGTCGTGTTTGTTTTAAAGGTGGTAGTTGAAGTCTCCTAGAAGAATGTAGTTTTTCGGAGGGCGTGTGGGCTGACGAAGTCCGTGATGTCATCGCTGAATTGAGTGCGGGTGCCTGGAGGCCTGTAAATGAGGGTGCCTCTAAGTGTGGTCCTGGGGTCGGTGTGGATCTGGAAGTGGAGGTGTTCGGCGGTTGCAAGATTGTCGTCGGAGCTGGTTGTGATTTTGATGGTGTTTCTGTGGACGATGGCGATGCCTCCTCCTGTTTGATTGATGCGGTCTTTTCGGATAATTTTGTAAGCGTCCGGTATGGCTATGGCGATGTCGGGAGCAGATGATGTGTTCATCCATGTTTCAGTAAGGAAGGCGATGTCAGGTGACGCAGTGTCGATTAGGTCCCAGAGTTCTGTTGCATGTCTGTGGACCGAGCGGGTGTTGAGCAGGATGCAATTAAGGCGGTTGGAGTTGTGTTTGGAGGACGTGGATTTGGTGAGGGTCCTGAAGCAGTTGAACTTGCAGGAGAGGCAGGCGAATGGGCCGTGAGTACGTCCTGGAGTGGCTTCGCAGCATAGAGGAGTACGTCCGGGGTTGAGGGCAAGGAGAGTAGCGGCATCATATGTGATTCTAGAGGGTTGGGAGCGGCGGGGGCCAGGGGGACAGGCGCTGGGCGCGGTCAAGGCGCGGACGGGCGCAGACGGGCTTACCTTTGGCGAACCTTCGGCGCGGCCGCAGCGCGTGGACGCTGCGCGTTGGGACATCTGCCAAAAATGGATAGTGGAGGGGGGCGGAGCGTGGGCGGGTCAGCTGGGAGGCGGGATCTGGGAGGAGGCACGGGCTCACGGAGGTAAACAAAGTCCCAAAATGGCAGCCCTGTTCCTGAAACGAGACTGGGGCACAGCCGGAGTATAGCACAGTCACAAACACTCGCAAAACACTTCTCTTTACCCCACACAGCAAAGTCTACAGTGCGCAGCAATAATCAAATAAATTACGTCAGGCAAATTAATTCTGGCGCCGAGTGCGCAGCCACTGTACTCAAATAAATGTCTAAAGTGGGCAAAAGCGATACCAGGCGCTGCGAGCGATCTCTTTCCGTGCAGGCAGGCAGCAGCGCGATGTTCCTTCTGAGGGGCTCAGGCTGCGGGGAGCACAAGCGTCCGTAGGGACGCAGTCAGTACAGCATCCATCAATTCCCTGTCTTCGTCAGCTAGGCGGGGTAAAGCTATGTCTCGCAACAACAAGTGCCAGTCCTCTTCGGGTCTGTCCGATACGGGAGAATAAACCCCCTGATAATATTCTGCGAAGCGTTCCACTATTTCCACTGGGTCAGTAACTCTCATACCACTCTGACTTTCAATCACCGGAACCACCCGACTCGCTCTCTCCTTCTTGTCCAGCCATGCAATCAATTTACCTGCCTTATCCCCAACATCATACAAACGCCCCTGCTGCTCTCTACTCATGGATCTGGCAGTGTCAGTGACCAGTGCTTTATAATCACTGTGTTTGAGACTAAGAGCATGAAATTTCTCCTGAGTAACATCATGTTCCAAATCTTCTTCCAACTCGTCTATTTCGGATTCAAGTCGGATTACTTCTTCATGTTTACTCCTCTTGGCAGAGGAAATCAACGACAAAGCCTGCCCACGGATAACTGTTTTGAAAGCCTCCCAAAGTGAAACAGCAGAAGACACTGACCCCAAGTTTTCAAGTAAATAGTGCTCTATAGACTTAACCAATGCTGCACGGGTCCTAGGGTTGCGGAGGTACCATGGGTTTATGGGAGCTAACCTCCCTTCTGCTTTAACACCAGTATCCAACACCATGAGTAGCGGGTAGTGATCTGAAATGCCACGAGGCAGATGTCTAACCTCCTTAACCATCATGGCCTGCGCCGCTGGCATCAGTACATAATCAAGCCTAGAGAGCCTGCCATGTGCCCCGGAGTGGAAGGTGTATTGCGTCTGCCCAGGGTGTAGCAAGCGCCAACAATCTACTAATCCCAAAGTGTCCATAAGCCTACTCAGCCAAGCCTTTGATCCTGGCAGGTCCCTAGGTGGATAACGATCTTCCCTCCCACAAACAACCGAATTAAAGTCACCACCCACTATCAGGAATCCTTCCGGGAGATTCAGAATTACTTTACCGATATCTTCAAATGTGGACGATTGCAGACCAGGTGGGACATAAACAGACATTAGAAGTATGGTCTTGCCCTCCCATCTGCCCACTATTACTGCATAAAGTCCCCTGTCATCATAAATCACCTCGTCAATTTCCAAGGGGAGGGAGCCTCTGATCATTACCCCCACCCCCGAGACCCGGAGGTGAAGCCCGAATGAGCGACAAGACGATAACCTTGTCTGTTCATGGCTGAGCAGGAATTTTCTATAAGGTGTGTCTCTTGTAGCAGGAACACATCTGGTGACATTCTCTTGAGTAGTTGGAGAACCACCCCTCTTTTAATTCTGTCCCCGAGACCATTGACGTTCCATGACATTAGTCTCAACCCCCTATCCCCCATCCCAATAGTGACCACCACCCCATCCCAGAGAAAGACGCATCACCAGCGGACAATAAGCAAATGATACGGCACCTTGTGTAAAACCAAATCAAACCCCAACACCCAACCCCCGCCCCCCAACCAGAAAACCAAGCATCTACCCCCCTCCCTGCACCCCTGCGTCTGACCCATCAGCCACCCCAACTTGCAGTGTGCCTGTCGCCCCATTCACTAACTAGTCTACAAAAAGAAACCACAGAGGAGGACGAGTCCCTGTCCCTCCCGCCACCTCGTAGTAGCAGCAAAACACATTTATACATACGATATGCGACCCCCAGCAGTACACTATGCAATAGTTCAGGGAACCTAGTCAATATTCCTTATTCTTGCGCCGATCCGCCGTCTTCCGTTCCCCCTAGAGCGGTCTGCCGGATCTCTTCTCACGGGCAGAGTGTCAAGCCAGTCACTAACCACATCTGGGCGGTCAAAGAAAAAGGCCTTGTCCTCATATTCGACCCGCAACCGTGCAGGGAAGAGCATAGCGTACTTCAAATCCATGTCTTGCATCCGCCTTTTTACTCCTTGAAAGCCCAATCGTTGTTTTTGGACAGATTGAGTGACGTCCGGGTAGAAGCTCACTGTAGTATTCTCAAACTTGACGGGTCCACCCACTCTCGAGGCCTGCAAAATAGCGTCTCTATCGCGGAAGTTGAAAATCCTAGCGATAATAGGACTTGGTGGGGCACCCGGCTTCGGCCTCCCGCCCTGCACTCTGTGCGCCCGTTCCACCGTGAAGAATTTACTCAAGCCTTTGGTGGCGAGATGATTGAGGAGCAGATCTTCCACAAAAAGATCCGTTGCTGTTTCTTCCGATTTTTCAGGTATACCAATAATGCGTATGTTATTCCGCCTTGCACGACTTTCGGAATCCTCCAATCGGCGGGCGAACTGTTCGTTGGCAGTTTGCAAATTACGGACCTCCTTTTTTCAAGTGAGAAACGTCGGTAGTGAGACTGGCTGTCTTCAAATCTAGGGATTTGACCTTCTCGTTCGTTTTGTAGAGGTCCGCCCTGATTAAGGTGACATCCACAGCCACGGTATCCAACTTTAAAGCCAGAGCCTCGTATTGTTGTCCGATTGAAGTTTTCATGCCAGCAATGTCGCCCATGACGACTTGGAGGGTCAATTCCTCTGGATCTTCAAAAGTCACATTCGCCCCTCCGGTAGTTTTAGGGATGGTACCGGGTGATCCCCTCGGCTGGGTGAATCGTTCGATACTATCCGCCTGCGTCAGACTGCCCCTGCCGGTGAACTTGGTCTTCCGCCGGTCTCCGTCTTGCTTGCCCGCCATATTGGGTTCTGTGCCCCGGAGAGCCCTGTGCGACCTGTTGTCAATATCCGCACTTCATAGCCCACTAGAATTCAAATGTTCAGGTTGAGAAAGGGTTTCTCCCGGTCCGCACAAGTACTTGCGGTAGATACACTGCAGAGTGAAGCGCCCGGCGCAGGCCGATGATCAATCTGTCGATAACACCCTCGCTCACCAGGGAGGTCTCAAAAACGAAACCGAAAGTTGACCAGGGGCATCGATCCCACTGCAGCTAGCCGTTGTTGTTCAACTACTGCCTGGGTATTGGTGCCACTTGAGCTCCATGCCCTTTCACCCCTGTGGGCCAGAAAGTTGCGATCGGTGTAATTCATGTTCCCAATGTCCAAATCGATTTTGGAAAGCAGATAGTGCCTCTGCCGGGTCTGCACTTCAATATTCCATCCGAATAATCCGTATTCGTTTCAGTATATATGTAGGAGGCAGCGAGGGTCTCGGGAGCTCTTAGCTCACGCCGCCATCTCGGATGCTCTTGAAGCTTTTCCCCATGTATCAATCTTAACTGAAGACATTAACCCTCCAACGCATCAGGTGAAATTGTGTACGTGGCAGCCCAACAGCTGTGTTAATTAAACACAGCTCATCATTACATACCCCTCTTTGCTCGCTGACTCGCAGCATGTTACACTGTATGAATCTACTCTTAACAGTTGTCGTCTCACAAAAAGATATATGCTTTAATAATTCCAAAAATCCGATAATGTAACCAGCAATCCTCCAAACTCCCAATCTGAGATAACAGTCAAAACAATCCTGGGTGGTGCGCTGCAAACTGCTATACTTTAGAGTACAGTCCTCGTTTCTAGCGTCTCAGGTGCTCCCCATGCGCAGGCAACATACAATATAGTTGGGGCAAACTTCATATGTTAACTCAGGAATATTTCACAAATCAGCAATAAAATATACGTTTCAGTCGTACCGGTTCCCTCATGTATTTCAGTGTTCAACACAGTATTGAGCAAATACTGTGGATTACTAACAGCGTGCATCCCAGGTCTCTACGCGTCTAGCAACAGCATTCCCCCACACATACACCCCAATACCTCAATTCATAGTCCATACAAATACAGGAGCTTGCAGCGTTTATGCAATCAAGTACGCCGTCTGCTGGTTGACATCCACTTTTCCTACTGAATCCTGCGAATTCTGTAGGCCATATATCTGTTCGTCATCACTCGACATGTCTCATTGGCTGGATTTAGATGCATTCTCTTCATCGGGGAACCCCTGATCTCTGCAACTGCCTGCATGGTGTCTTGCTGTCCGCTCAGGATCAGCTCCGAGCGTGGACCCACAAGTGGCAAAGGCGGTGTCCTTATTCTCGTATACCGTTGCTCTCTCCGCCAGTTACGAAAAGGGCCTTTCAGTTTCGGTAGCCTTGTTGTTGTGGCCATGTCCCGAGGCCCCACATTGGTGAAGGTTTCCAGCCAGTCCTCCGCCTGATGCTGATAAGGCTGGCCCGCTATTAGCACGTATTCTCAGAGATTACCCCCCACATCCCCCGATCCATGAGATAACCACTAGCGCTGGGGATACCGTGAATACACAATGGGATATAAATGCAGCATTTTGTGAATATTGCCAAGACTTGTACCAGGTCCCCCCCCCATTGGTGGAAGACCCCTTCATGCCATTTTGAACAGGCGCACAGTTCCCACAATTTGAAAAAACAGCGCAGGACGCTCTATCTGGCACTATCACAAGGTCCGAAATCAAGGCAGCCATCAGGAGCCTCCCTCAAAACAAGGACCCAGGTCTGGACGGCCTCCCGTCTGAATTCAATGCCACGTTAGCGGATACTCTGGTGCCACTACTAGAGAAACTGTGTAATGCTGCGCTGTTCTCGGGGTCATTGCCACCCACCATGAGACAGGCACTCTTAATGTCTCTCTCCAAACCAGCACGCCAGGCAATGTATCTTTCAGAGTTCCCCCCAACTATCTCTAATCACTACAGACTACAATCTATTCAGTAAAGTACTGGCTGGCTGCCTACTTCCATATTTACACAACCTAATCCAACCAGATCAATGTGGGTTTGTACCAGTGCAGTGCACTTCACTTAACATCAGCAGGTTTTACCATGTTATGACTGCAACCCCAAAGGAGAGAGCCCACGCAGTTTGTATCACCTTGGATCTGAGACAGGCATTCAATATGCTCATATTGGACTACATATTCCCAGCACTTGAACTATTTGGCATACCGCCGGGTTATTTAATGTGGGTCAGGCTCCTGTACAAGGACCCCATGGCAAGGGCCCGTACAGGGCGACATATCTCGGAGGAGTACCCGGTTTGAAAAGGCACACGGCAGGGTTGCCCACTGTCTCCTCTGTTGTTTGTGCTGGCCCTGGAGCCTTGGCCCTTAGGGTACGGTTATCGGCTGTACAACCGGCCATACGTATCGGCCAAACAACACACATTATCTCCGCATACACGGATGACATCATTCTGTATGCTTAAGACCTCACCTCTCTATCACTGGCCACAGGCATTTTTTATGCTTTTGCGTTGCTTTCGGGCATCACAATTAATGTCAGTATGTATTATGCCTTTTTTCCCGGCAAGGGGATTGCCCAGAGACGGTTCAGTTTGGCCCTCATACTTTAAAAGTCGCAGCACATACTTTAAAATATCTGGGTATACAGATTTATCGCTCAACACCAAACCTCATTGACGTTAACCTAGGTAAGGCTATGCGCTCGCTACACTCACATGTAACCTTCTGGTCCTCCCTACTGCTATCATAGATGGGCCGAGTGGCAATTTCGAAAATGGTAGCCCTCCCCTTGCTACTGTATTTCTTAACCAATTTGCCATTTGTGATCCCGACCCTGCTGCTTAACTATGAACATCACTCTTTCCGTTTTGATTTGGGGAAGTGGCCACCGCAGAGTAGGACTGAATGAGCTGCAACTGGACACTGATAAAGGGGACTAGGTTACAGTGCCTCTCAGATTGGCTGTCAGGGAGTAACTTACATTACATTAAATTATTCACCTGCCGATGTGGATCGCGGACGGGTTCATACTCTGATCCTACCAGAGGCTAAGATTCCGACCGATGCTCGCTGCTTTTACGCACAGCTCTCATTTATTAGAAATAATCCACACACTACACACGTGGCTGCCTCCCTTACTCTTACACCATACCACTACTTGGGATCCTGACCCCAAATGGCCTCCTCACTAAACTGAGACTGCTCCCCTGGGCGGAAGGCGGTTTAGCTAGAGTGGGAGACCTATTTCACAACAGCACATTTATGGAACACGACAATTTTGTCTGGAGCAAAGGAGTCACGGATGCATTAGATTTACTACATGCCACCCTTCTGCAATATGTAAAGAAACATTGGTCCCCCCACAGGGAGAAACCTCCCCACCATGAAATGGTCTTCATAACCTACCTGATAGTGAATGGCCGACACCTCACCAACTGGCTTTACAGAGGCATTACTAACCAAACTAGAATTTCACAGAATGTTTTAAGCAACAAATGCAACGAAGACTTGGGTACAGGCATGATGTATGGGGACTGGAGCAGGTCCTTGGCATACCCTTTGAGAATCCCACGGAATGCCAAATTCAACTTCATTCAATACATGTTTTTGCAGAGGGCATACCTCACCCTGCACCGACTGCAGCATATCTTCCCAGCCACACAGCATTGCTGTCCTAGATGTAAAATATAAGATGCTAACCTGCTATGTATGTTATGTCAATGCACCGTGATTATGTCTTACTGGTTAGAATTGTTATCACTGATATCAGCTACGGTTGGTGTCCCCATTCAGCGTACTCATGCAGTATTCCTTTTGGGATTGATGCGGCTCCATAAGGCGCAGAAAGAACAACTTCGCTTTATAGACTTGCCTCTACTCCTGACTAAGCAATCCATTACGATGAGGTGGAGCTCGGCTGGTCCCCCACAGCTTCATGGCTGGCATGGGGTAGTGGTGTAATGAAGCGGGTCGGAGAGTGCTGCTATCCGCCTGGAGGAAGACCTGGGGTTATGAACAAAAAATATCTCTTTAGACTGTGTCAGTATCCTGGAGTCGTTGAAGGCTCTGGCCCCGCTGCCATTGCATGTAGCTCGAAATTAGCACCTGCCTTATTATATACAGCATTGCCGTATGATCCCCTCCCTACTCGCCACCCCGCTCCCGCCTCCCAGCTGCTCCTCCCTCGCTCCGCCCCCGCCACTATCTACTTATGACAGATGCATTTACGCGCAGCGTTCACGTGCAGCGGGCGCGCCAAAGGTAAGCCCGTCTTCTTCCATCAGCGCCTTGACCGCGCCTAGCGCAAGACCCCCTAGCCACCGCAAAAACCACTCCACCCGCCTAACGTACGATGTCGCAACCCTCTCTGCACTTAACACCGGCCAACTCCCCGACTGCCACCAAGCCGCCCCAGGACGCACCCATGGACCCTTCACCTGCCAATCCTGCAAGTTCTGCTGCATCAGGACCCACACTGCAACCACTACCGCCAAACAGAGCCCAAACAACAACCACCTAAAGTGTATCCTGCTCAACACGCGCTCGGTCCCCAAACACGCCATTGAACTATGGAACCTACTCAACACCACATCACCGGACGTCGCCTTTCTTACAAAAACCTGGATGAACGCCTCATCAGCGCCCGACATTGCCGTAGCCATCCCGGACGGATACAAGATCATCCGAAAGGACCGCATCAACCAAACAGTAGGAGGCATCGCCATCGTCCACAAGAACACCATCCGCATCACGACCAGCTCCGACGACACCCTCACAGCTGCCGAACACCTTCACTTCCAGATACACACCGACCCCAAGACCACACTTAGAGGCACCCTCATCTACAGACCACCAGGACCCCGCACACAATTCAGGGAAGACATAACCGACTTTATCAGCCCACACGCCCTCCCCTCCGAGGACTACATTCTCCTAGGGGACCTCAACTTCCACCTGTAGAAGAACAACGACAGCAACACCACCACCCTTCTGGACAACCTCGCTAATCTCGGACTCAAACAACTGGTAAACACCCCCACCCACCACGCCGGACACACGCTGGACCCAATCGTCTCCTGCAGCAAGCACGTTTCCTTCAACCATGCCACAGGACTCCACTGGACAGACCACAGCTGCGTCCACTTCAACTTTAGAAAGACCACGACCCACCACCACCCACAACAAGTCCCCCGCAGAAACTGGAACATAATTACCACCGACCAACTCACCACATCGCTAAACCAAAACCCTCCCGCCAAATCATCGGACACAAATCAAGCAGCCGTCAATCTCGCACAATGGATCACCCACTGCGCTGATGAATTAGCACCCCTGAAAAACCATCACAACAACAAAGGTAGCAAAAAAGCCTCCTGGTTCAATGACGACCTCAAGAACTCCAAAAAGAACTGCTGCACCCGCGAGAAAACGTGGCGAAAAAACCCAACCACAGACAACATGACCGCCCTCAATGACGCCACCCGCAAAGACCACCAGCTGATCCGATCCTCCAAGAAATCAGCATTCAAGGATCGAATCGACAACAACGCCCACAACTGCAAGGAACTCTTCAGCATCGTCAAAGAGTTTACCAATCCCAGCGCCGTCTCCAACCACATCACTCCCTCTCAAGACCTCTGCGACTCACAAGCATCATTCTTCCACAGCAAAATCGCTGACATACATAACATCTTCGGCGACCAGTCCACCCCCCTTACTACCGAACTGAAGCCCCCCACCACCACCCTTTGCACCTGGAACCCGATCAGCACCGAAGACACCATCCGCTTGATGAACTCCATACACTCCGGATCACCAACCGACCCATGCCCCCACCACATCTTCAACAAGGCTGACTCCATCATAGCACCCCATCTCGGGGATATCATCAACTGCTCCCTCAACACCGCCACCTTCCAGGAAAGCTGGAAACATGCCGAACTCAGTGCCCTACTAAAGAAACCTACAGCAGACCCCACTGAACTTAAGAACTACCGCCCCATCTCGCTCCTCTCTTTCCCTGCCAAAGTCATAGAGAAGACTGTCAACAGTCAGCTCGCCGCCTTCCTCGAGTCCAACGGCTCCCTCGACCCCTCTCAGTCTGGCTTCCGAGCCAAACACAGCACCGAGACCGCCCTCATCGCAGCCACAGAGGACATCAGAACACTACTCGACAATGGGGAAACAGCTGCCCTCATCCTCCTGGACCTCTCCGCAGCGTTTGACACGGTCTGTCATAGCACCTTAGTACAACGCCTCAGTAACGCCGGGATACAAGGAAAAGCATTGGATTGGATCATCTCTTTCCTCGCCGGAAGAACCCAAAGAGTCCGCCTCCCCCCTTTCAGGTCAGAGGCCACCGAAGTCATCTGCGGCGTACCACAAGGATCATCGCTCAGCCCCACCCTCTTCAACGTCTACATGAGCCCCCTCACATCCATCGCACGCCAACACAACCTCAACATCATCTCCTACGCTGACGACACACAGCTGATCATCTCCCTCACCGAAGACCCAAACATCGCCAAAACCAACCTACACGAAGGGATTAAAGACGTAGCCGAATGGATGAAGAACAGCCGATTGAAACTGAATTCTGACAAGACGGAAGTCCTCATCCTAGGATCATCCCCCTCCGCATGGGACGACTCATGGTGGCCACCGACACTGGGCAGCGCACCCAAACCAACGGACCATGCTGGCGACCTGGGATTCATTCTAGACTCCTCCCTCGCGATGACCAGACAAGTCAATGCCGTTTCATCATCATGCTTTAACATATTACGTATGCTCAAAAAGATCTTCCTTTGGATCCCCACTGAAACAAGAAAGACAGTCACCCAAGCACTTGTCACAAGCCGACTGGACTACGGAAACACCCTCTACGCCGGAACCACAGCCAAATGACAGTAAAAAATTCCAACGCATTCAGAACGCCTCCGCCCGACTCATCCTAAACATACCCCGCCACAAGCACATATCCGGTCACCTGAGAGACCTCCACTGGCTCCCCGTAAACAAGAGAATAACGTTCCATCTCCTCACCCACGCACACAAGGCTCTCTACGACCTAGGACCTAAATACCTCAACTCGCGCCTGACCTTCTACACCCCCACCCCCCAACTCCGATCTTCCAATCAAGCCCTCGCCGCGATTCCACGCTTCTGAAGAACTACCATGGGAGGAAGGATCTTTCTCCTACTTAGCGGCCAAAACCTGGAATTCTCTCCCCACCCACCTCCGCCTCACACATAAACAACTCTCCTTCAGAAAACAACTCAAAACTTGGCTGTTTGATAAGTAGCGAACACCCCCTCCTCAAGCGCCTTGAGACCCTCTGGGTCAGGAGAGCGCTATACAAATTTTAACTTGACTTAACTTGACTTGGATCAGCCATCGATGTGTCTCAAACCCTGCAATGCCATGAAACACACAGCCTTATTGGATCTTAGATCCAGCAACAGAAATCCATGCAAAGTAACTCTGCATATAACGTGCCTTAATGGCGTAAGTTACAACCCTACCATGTCAAACCCAGGGGCGGCTGGTGTACACGGGCAAGATGGGCGTCGCCCTCCCACCCTGTGGGGGACTGTGGGGGACTAACAAAATGCATGATGGAACACTGAGCAGTTAGCAATGTATTTTGCTGGCTGATTGTGCTCGGTAAACAAACATGTTCAAATGTTGTTTTTTTAAGGGGGTGGGGGAGGATGGCCTTTGCTCTGCACATGCTTTTGGCTGGGCGAAGATTTCTTCGACCTGGAGCCATAAAGTAGGGCAGTGACGATACACTGGAGCGTGCAGCCTGTGTCTCACTGCCAGAATAGCATTTATATTTGGGCGTTATTCCTTTGGCCCAGGGAGGAGTTGGAGGCCCTCCATTAGTTTCAATGGCTGAGGGCGGGACAGTCCGGCAGGCTTTGAGTTTGTGGGGGTGTGGCAGTGGCCATTGCCTCTTCCACCAGACCCAGCAACAGTTTGTTGTTTCGGATGTGAGTTGTTTGCTGGGGTCTGGGGGAGGAGTCCAAAGACCACCAAATCCAGTATTTCCCAGTTTTACTTTTGGCTTGCTTCGTCGTGGCTGGCTTGTGCGTGCTATCATTGCTATTGCCATGCTGTGTACTGCAGTCCTCCTGGTATTGAGTCGAGACGAGGAGCCTGACGAGGAGCCTTGAGAAGTGAACGTCGAGGTCAGGGCAGGTCACGGTAACCACAACACACGGGTAAGTGAAAGCGATCCCGCCACCACCCACAACAACCTCCTAATTATATTTATAGGGGCTGTTGTGTTTTTAATCTTGTCGCTGCAGCCTGCGTTAATTATTTACTTAAGTGTGTTACACTTAACTTTAGTAGTACTCTACTGTCTCCTTTTGGGCTCTAATCAAGATGAGAAATAGGAGGGACAACATCCAAATCACGAACCATATTGGTGATGAGACCTGGTGGGATGACTTTTCCTAACTGCACACGGATGAACTAGAGGTCCTACCTACCTCTCAGTTGAAGAGAATTCAGGTTCCACTTACAATTGAAGATACCAATCTCTTCCAAATGAAAGAGATTGAGAATGCAATTAACTGTACTATTCCTGCACAGGCGGCAGCCCCAGATGGTATACTGGGTGACTTGCTCTAATTAGAACTACAGAAGTGGGCCCAATATATCCTGCTTTTAATCAACAATATAATGAAAGGAGCAGAAGTCGCTATATCTAGGAAAGGAGCAGAGGTCATAACTATATATAAAAAATGAGACGGCCAGGATACTAAAAAATACAGGGAAAGTGGTTGGCAGAGCCCTTGTAAATAGGATTCAAAATTGAATGGAGGAGGAAGATAATCTTTCCACCTATCAAACAGGTTTTAGTAAAGGTACCAGTACAGGAGTGTTTACATTACTTATTTTATATTGGAAAGTAGTCATAATTGTCATGGGAAGTCTTTACTTGCGTTCATTGAGCTTAAAACCAATTATGATTTAGTGCCGCGAGAGAAGCTATGGTCAGTGCTCCAGGAAATGGGCTTACCCTCATACCTTTTAAATATTTTAATATGCCTCCATGATGAAACCTATGCCCGAGTTAGATGGGGGCTCATGGGCAAAGTAAAGACAAGATACAGTTCAACAGGGGGTTTGCCAGGGCTGTGTGATGGCTCCTACCGTCTTTTCACTTTATGTAAATGGAGTGGTTAGTTTTTTGAGCCAATTTCAAAAATAAAATTGCTCCAATTTTTGAAGGAGAAAAAAAAAATACCCTACTGTTGGCCGACGACACTATTTTAATATCGAAAACCCCAATGGTCCTCCGGGAACTCCTCACCCGCTTTCAATTTTTTCTGTACACAAAGGGGCCTAATGATAAACATCACAAAGACTAAGTTTATGGCTTTCAATCTGGGCAAACATTTTAATAACACTCTCACTAACAATGGTTTACCCCTTAGAGAGAGTCCATTCCTTTGATTATCTGGGTATTAGGTTATCTCATAAAATGCAATGGGGGACTCACGTGAACAAAATGTTACTGAACCATAAGCGGGTGGTGGATGCCATTGGTAGGGACCAAAGGTTAACGTCAATTAGACTGGTAGCTCCTTCACTAGTAGTCTATAAAGGTAAAGCTGTGAGGTCAAGAATTTATGGCGTTGAACTTTGGGGCTTCGAAAAAACTAATGAGATTGTACGATCAAAGAGTAAATTCTTTAGAGATCTGGTGTCCGTCCCTACCAATACACCACTCAAGCCCATAGTCTCTGACATGGGCAGACACACTTTTAGTGAGGTGGATATACTTTGCCCTATTCTATACTGGATAAGACGCACCCCAGAAATCCATAGCTATGCGACGGTCCTTTCTGAGCTAATTACCCTTGATAACAACAAAGGTGTTAAGTGGCTTAAAGATCTAAAGGAATTACTGACCAAGCTGGGCTTAGCCAAAGCTTGGGCCAAGCAGGTCACTCCGACTAAGAGAGAGTTAAAAAAGAATTACTGGAACTGGGTAAATCACCAGGTCTTACATAAACCAATGCTTGTCTGACTATTTGAAGAGTTCATCCAGCATAAATCAGTTTGAGCCCTGGAACCTTATCTAGATTTTATAAGGAAACACAGAGACAGGGCACTATATATGCAGTTTACATTAGGGTCAGTAAGGCTAAATACCAAACTGGCAAAATGGGACCCAACAACCTCCAACCTATATAACTGCCCCTGCTGTGATGCACAACAAGAAACTGTAGACCATGTAGTCTTTGCTTGCCCAGCCTACAAGCAAGCAAGGGCCAAATGGATCAAGCCTATATGTATTATATTTGGGCACTAGAAACCTCCTTGATGCTCTACGAATCATGAAAAGTGACTCAAGTAGGTCCTCGCTACTATGTGGTGTTACAAAGTACCTGGGGTGTGCGTGGATTATCCGTATAAGGGCACAATTAAGGAGTAATGTGCAAATAAATACCATCTAATGTGTGGATCTGAGAGATAATTTACACATAGGAATTATTTGCAAAGTACTGAAGATTAACTGTTTTGTATGGGACATGTGTTTTAGCTAATCTGTAATTTTAAACCTAATGAGCAAATGCCAATTAAGATATTAAGCATAGATTTAGAGTGGACGGTATAGCCAGGTTTTTAAAACTTGTTTTTACTATATGAAATATTAATTTTATATACTTTTATGTGACTGTGAAATGCTTTTATGATAATTGCTATCGAATAAAGCTTATTCAAAATGAATGGGGAGCATGGAAGAGTTCCTGACTAAGTGGCTCACCGGCTGGCTACTTCCATAGTTGTTGTCCTATTATTTTGTTGTAGAAAGGGCACACAGGGCCATGATGCAGAAGTCGCCCCGGGAAGCCAGGCCAAGTCCTTTCATTGCAAAGATTTTGAATAAGCACAACAGAGACATGATTTGAAAGCAATCCAGACAAAGAACACCTGATGTTCAAAAACACTTGCATCCTCAAATGTCATGAGTACACAAGACTAGTCCAGAAGAAGCAACAGTAATTTATGGCAGACAAGGCCCAACTAGGTGAGCAGAAACTTCCCTATGCATTGCTGTATCTAGCCAAGCTGAGGGTGGTGTACCAATCCCGTATGCTATTCTTTGAGGCACCAGAAGTATACGTACACATGACAGGATTGCCCCGTACTTTGGAGTACAATGGCATTTTAAACAAGCATTTGCAATTCAATAGGTCTGGCATTTACGCAAGTTTAAGCAATTGACATTGCAAATAAATGACTTTTATTTATGTTTTCTTTTTTAAAACATAAATAAAATGCATTGTCATTTACAATGCCACTAGCTTAAACTCGTGTAAATGTGAGACCTATTGCATTGCAAATGCTTTGACTGGTATGGCTCCCGCGGTTCCCCGCTTTGTGCCAAGCATCCGTTGTATAAATTGATGTGAATACTGTAAGTGCTGGACTGGCTCACTCTGGAAGAGAACTGGGCCTTGTCGTGATAAATGAGGCTATTTAGACTGGAGGAGAGCGGTCCACGGGACACCCGAGGGGGCGCTGACCTCACTGATGAAGGCCGCCTGCGTGTACGTGTGTCGGCTCAAGGTGTCAGCTCAACACAGCTGGACACTCTGAGGCAAAAAAGCTGATAAGTCAACAAAAGAGTGATTTCGAAACAAAGGCAGCTCTGAAAATGCGTTTTCATTTTGGAGGCGGCCTGACAGAGTCATTAATGAACTTGGTGCGTGCAGGAATCGCTTAGGAGCAACTGCTAGAAAGAGCAGGGGGATTTTCCGCTCTGCAACGAAAATGCAATTGCATCTGCCCAAGGATCCTGTAGACAACTAGTAAGGGCCAGTCTCCAACGCCGTCCTCTCCAAGCTGCCTCGTCAAACCCGCAGCTCTCACCTAATTAATGCAGCACTTGGACCCAGTGTCTCGCCACTATGCTTTTCCTTGGCTTGTCGTAGGTCTCTATTGCATAGCTCGTCTTCAGGGCCGGACGTCGAGCTGTAACTCATAATTGGGTATCGGCATGGTAGGCTTCTTCCTCAGCTGCTCATCAAGGGCTATGCCACGTACCCTCTTCTACTACGTGTGCTTTCCCTGGTTCCGGAAAGGACTCCGCACTGTAGTCTCAGCGTTGAGCTCCACGACTCAAAACTAAGGGAAAGTGAAAGAGCAGCGCACGCTGGAGGCACGCCGTGACCGTGCACATCGGCGTGGCCTGCAGCTCGTGCCCAGTGGCGAGGCGTAGAACTCGGTGAAGAAGGAGAGATCGGTTGTCGCTGTCCAAGATGACCAGTGGGTCTTTTTGTGAGTACATGCTGGCCCAGCCGAGGACCCAGAGGAGCCACAGCACACGCATCATTCTACCAGTAACAGCGCTGCAGGGACGGAAGAAGACCAGCCATAGAGAAGGAGGAGGGAGGGAAAGAAAAAGCACGCAATGTTTGTTGGTGAGGGAGAAGGGGGGTGGGTGGGGGTGGAGGGTGTGTGTGAGTGTGTGTGTATGTGTGTGTGTGCGTGTGTGTGTATGGACACGCACATTCTACCATCAATAAGGGTCATTTGGACTGGTGCTAGGTGCCCACTAGAATAGTGGACAGCATATGCCAGGCCAACGTATCACAGCAGCTACAGGAGTGCTGTGTGTTTTCTGCTTGGAGCAGCTGTAGCAGCACTGTGCTCTAACAATGGCTGTGAGGGCACTGTCCTTTACGTGATGGGGCAGCTGTGAGGGTGCCATTCCTCCCATTCCGTGAAGTAACAGTAGATGCTGTACCACCCAGGATAATGTGCTGCATGGCCAAATAATTATAAGGTCCCAAAGGCACGACATATTGGCTATGCCAATGCTTTTTCACAGAGTGTTGGCGTGACGGGCAACACACAAAGATAAGAACAGAAAGAAGCATTTGACAAAGCCAACACAAGTGGTTTGCCTGTGATACCTAAGGTAACAATACCATTATTTCATGCATTGCAAGTTATGAAGTAGAAGATGGCAGTCACTTCACATTTGATATAATGGTTTTCAACAGCAAAATGTAAAAAAATGAATATGCAGTGACCCTGATAGTGTGGAGCTCTTTTGTAGGCCTGAGCATGAAATTCCACTTCGCTCATTGATTTTGCTGAGTTTTTCCCACTCCACGCTCCGCGTAGCACGCGGAGTTATGAAAAACTCCGCAGAGCAGAGTTTTTACTTACTTGCGCTCACCAACAATAAGTTTTCAAGCGGGGAGAATTTTACCCCAGACCACCTCCTGGCGATATCTTTCAATGCCGGCAGTGTGGATGGTCGCTACCGCTTGCGTTGAGAAACCTTCCATTCGCACTGAGGAAGCTGCTGCCCTAGTAGAACATCAACTCGAGCAGCAGAAAGAAGCTGCACCCTCTTGCGCTGTGCGTGCACCTTTTGCACTGATTTTATAGCACGGGTCAAACACCAAGTTCTAAAAATCAGTGCGTATGGTGCAACGTAACGGACTCTGCAGCTTGCGGAAGTCCGCGCAGCACAGCATAGTTTTTCAGTCATGCGGAACTCCACGAACTCCGCCCAGTCAAGTCAAGTCAAGTCATGGAATTTGTATAGCGCACTACATACCCAGAGGGTTTCAAGGCGCTTAGGAAGGAGAGGAGGGTTACTTGTCAAATATCCATGTTTTAAGTTGCTTTCTGAATGCTAGGTGGTTCTGGGTAAGGCGAAGGTACGCGGGGAGTGAGTTCCATGTTTTGGCAGCCAGGTAAGAAAAGGATCTGCCTCCCATGGTGGTCTTGTTGATGCTAGGTACAGTGGCGAGGGCTTGGCTGGAAGAACGTAGTTGGCGGGGGGGGGTGTAGAAGGACAGTCGTGAGTTGAGGCAATCTGGTCCGATGTCGTAGAGTGATTTGTGTGCGTGGGTAAGCAGACGGAAAGTGATCCTCTTATTGACGGGTAGCCAGTGGAGGTCTTTAAGGTGACCGGAGATGTGTTCGTTGCGTGGGATGTCTAATATGAGCCTGGCTGAGGCGTTTTGGATTCGTTGGAGCTTCTTCTGGAGTTTTGCGGTAGTACCTGCGTAGAGGGTGTTTCCGTAGTCCAGTCGGCTAGTGACCAGAGCGTGGGTGACTGTTTTCCTCGTTTCGGAGGGGATCCAGCGAAATGTTTTCCTGAGCATGCGAAGAATGTTGAAGCAAGAAGAGGAAACGGCGCTAACTTGTCTGTTCATTGAGAGTGAAGAATCCAGGATGACGCCTAGGTTTCGTGCGTGGTCTGTCGGGTCTGCCCAGGCCTACTCATTAGCAGTTGCTAACAGACAGCTGCAGCTGTCTGTAGCCAAACACTATGAATAGTGCACTGCTTGACCTGCTGCTTTTGATCAGTTGGTGGCTCTGGGGACTCATACATTTAACTGCAGAGATCTGTGTTTGACTTCAGGGTCACGGGTTCAAAGGCTGGTAAGTTGACTCAGCCTTTCATCTTTCTGTGGTTAATAAAAGGAGCACTATTGAGTTAGAGAACAATGAACATCTGTTTTTCAGTACCAATGTACTTTTCAGGGTGAAAATGTGCTTTACAATTCCTACTGCTTCAACTGGGGAAAGTAGGGAATGTGACCTGAGCTCACCATGTAAATCACCAGTCCCCCCAGCAATACTGTTATAAGAGAGGAGTATTTTGAAAGATACATGGTTATTATGAAAGATGTGCTGGAGACTCACCCACAGTAACCTGAGTCCTACTTCATGTTAGCATTATATTTAAATGTACAGATTGTGTCCACCTTAGAAGAGTGAGAGGCTGCGTAGCTCCTATGTGAATTCAAAAGTGCAATCTGCAGTTTATTTACATTATTCTGCAGTAAATTGAGCCTTTGAGTAACCGTAACTGGAGTGGGATGTGTAACCTGGAGATCACAAGCAGACCTGTGCAGCTGGCTCAGTCACCTTTAACTATACTTTAGGGATTAGAGCCTGCAGCTTGTAGGTTGCAGTGTATTATGTAGTAGGCACAGTAACAAGTTCAACAACCTTAATGTAATGGGGACATGAACTCACAGGAAGAGTAAACTTGACTCTGTGCATCAAGCAAATCAAGCCCTTATGTGTCTGATTACGTGCCAGGCATGAATGTGGCATCTCCAGCAGGGGACTGGCCTAGTTAGTGAGATTCAGGGGGGGCTCAAATTTCCCAATTAAAAAAGCAGTCAGCTGCAGGGTGGACAGGTAAGATGATCAAGGCTTGTCGTGGGCTTTGCCCATGAGAAACAGCATCAGTACTGATTTGCTTTAACGCCTTAACCGCAGCGTTTTTTCGGCTGCGGTGCGGGCGTTCTAATTGCTGGACGGGGCTCCGTCGGCCGGTAGGCAGCACCAGCGAGGTAGTGGCCGACGGGAGCACAAAAGGGGTTAAGTGGGCCTCTGTCTGCAGTGTAACATTGGGCACAAAACGATGGGTTGGAATGCTTCCCCAAGCATTTGACACTCGTTATACTATTTGCAATTATTCATCCCATCACCTTTCGGTTGTTCGATTGTCAGTGATATACCTTAAAATCTCAGACTGGAGCATCATTCATAAGTCTACTACTGCCAAGCTATGTGAATTAAAAAAAGTAGTATATTTGCACCCATTCAATGTGTACTTCTATAGGGATAGATTTCATATTTTGGTAAAGCAGTCACTCTATGACAGGGGGGTCCTAATCTGGGTGGCACCTGGGGTTCCCTGTGTCGTTCAGTATGTTGAGGCAGATGTCGAAGGCAGGTACTTGCTGCTGCGAATCAAGCTGGATGGTAGGGATTTCCTGCTCTTAAATTGCTATACACCTAACGTTGATGATCCGTGTTTCTTTTCCCATGTCCAGGACCTTATTGTCTCGGACTTGGAAACCCCCTTCGTTTGGTTTGAGGATTTTAATTGTGTGTTGGACCCGGATCTAGATCGGCATCCTCCTCGCTCTGGCACGAAACCACGTATGACGGCACGCCTAGGGGAAGTGATGCATAATTTGGGAGCTGTGGATGTGTGGCGTACAGCCATCCCACTCAGAGGCTCTTTACTTGTTACACCCCGACGCACGACACACATAGTAGACTGGACCGCGTCCTTGCGGCCAATACGCCCGCGTCTCTCTCCTTAATGGCATATAAAGAGTGTTTGTACCAGCTAAAGTCCAAACACCATGGAAATACAGGAGGGACCAACATCATTTTTCCATGTATAATACTCCTGTGGCTGGAGGAAAATTCCAGCAGAATAGATGGCTCACTGTTAGTTCACAGGGGCTTTGAGTGAGTTTTGACCAGGGTTCAAACCCCAGCTGAGGAAAATCTTTTTTTTTTTTTTTTTTTTTATTTTATTTCTAAATTCCACAAATGAAAGCTGTGCCTTTGTAAATCACCCCCTAGCAGTATCTGGGAGAACTATGGCCTCCTTAGTCATAGTGCATGTGAGGCATTGATGGCATGCTGGGTGGCATGTGGATAGGGGGGACAGGTTTGCTATGAAAGAAATCACTTATTTAGTGGAATGAGAATGTGGGGATGATTGTGTAACAATAAAAAATGCATGGGGCTAGTGGCAGACTGTATGAAAGGAAGGGCTATTTGTATTTAAAGAATGTAAATCGAGAGAAGATTTCTGGTATCTAAAGTCCAAAGACAATAGAAACAGAGGAAGGACCGACATCATTATTCTATTACATAAATGCCTTTGGCTGGCAAATTTCAACAGAACAGATAGCTCACTGTTAGTTCACAGGGGCTTTGAGTGAGTTTTGACCAGGGTTCAAACCCCAGCTGGGGAAAATCTTATTATTTTTTTTATTTTTTTAATTTTATTTCTAAATTCCACAATTTATTTATTTTAGCAGAGTGAAACATAGTCCTTTGGAAATGCTCAACTGATAATAATGAAAGACAAAGTAGAAAATCTATGGCATATGTCACATCAGATGTGGCATATGCCACATGACAGAGTGACACGTGTCACATGCCAGACTTGGGCTCCAACCCCTTCTCCCAGTCCGGCCTCCTCCGGCCCCGGATGGCCTCAGAGGGCCTGCCCTTTGCCCGGGCTAAGCCCGGCGCCGCCCGCGCGCGTCCCGCGGGTTGGGAGGGGGCCTCTGAAATAATACCCCACCTGTATTAGGGGGAGGGGCTGCTGTGGTCTCCGGCTGCCTCGCCAGGATTGTGGGGCGTGTAGTCCCCGCTGTCCGCCGCCGCCGAAAAGTCCTCTGAAACGTCTCCGGCGGAGCGGGAGGCACGAAGAGCTGATGAAGCCCCCGGTGTCAGGGGGAGGGGCTGCTGTGGTCTCCGGCCGCCTCGCCGGGATTGTGGGGCGTGTAGTCCCCGCTGTCTGCCGCCGCCGAAAAGTGCTCTGAAGCGTCTCCCTTCAAGTTAAAAGGACTATGCCCTCTTTGTGCTTTTACTAATAGGGAATTGGATGTTTTTGGCCGTATTCCCAAAGGCATGTAAGAGTACATTAAACAACACTCTGTATTAATAGTATGCTCTTGCAAATTACAATAGTATAAAATAGCTTCTTTACAGCAGGTAAAGTTCGAAGAGATGCTTACACTTTTTTCACCCCTTCAGGAGCTGGCATCTTCTCTCTCCAGCCACAGTTTCCAACTGCCCTCAAGTAGGAGGCATAGAATTTTAACTCTAATCACAGCCTACTGAATTGCACTTGCATCACTCAAGCCAGATCCAAAGCCATAATAAAAAATGATGGGTCTCCCTGCAAAATATGATGAGGAACCTTTCAGACTCACATATCTTACAGATATTTATAGACCTGGGCGGGCTGAACGGGGCTCCTGATGGGTGCCCACCCTGCGCTGCAGGGACTGCAGGGGACTGCATTATGTCCCTGTTATGTTGCATTCAGTATGACACCATGCAGTCGCACACCATTGACATTTACCAACACCTTAAAGGAGGTGGTAAGTCATTTGTATAGGAGCGGATGCCCTCAAGGATCATCTTTCCCTTTGTGAACAGTACTGGGTGGCCCAAGGGAGAGCAGGCAATGGACCAGAGGATACACTGCCTGCAACCTGTCTCTTACAAGTGGATCACTGAATCAGAGGGGGCCATTCAGCAATAAAATAGCTAATGATTCTCAAAACCATGCCACCAGCTTATTCTCAGCTTACTTTTAAAACAAATCCCTAATAAACATTATATTTGTCCAACAGTGCTATTTTTCTATGCTGATGTCCATAAATAATTCTGGATGAAATAAAAGAATTTGTCGTCGGAGTGCTGTGCTGCTACATGGAGCATACATAATGTTTTGCTGCACCTGGTAGCTGCAGAGAAGCCTGCACATTTTCTTAATGGTTTCACTTTGTATCGTCAAAACATTTTGCTGACTCTATAACACAAACTCCATTTCGATGGTAATCTAAAGCACAGATGCAAACCCCAAATGAATGCAATGTGTTTTACACAGACCCAGTTTGAATGCTTGAGCAACTGCAAGCACTATTACAACAACATGCTGTGACCCATTAACGTTTTTTCTTTGAATGGCTAAGAGATGTTGCAAGATTTGCATGTTCCTAGATACCAACTCATTCACAGAAGGGTAAGCGGTAACAGTGATTGCTGCTTTCCACTGCTTCATGTACTGCAGGGATTTGGTCGACACTGCTTCAATGTGTATATTACTTTTCAGGGTGTCTTTAGTTACCATCTATTGACAGGAAATGAGCGCCAGTGGAGCAGCGTGTTTCTGCCTGGGCACCTGGGGTTGTTTCACAAATAGAGGGCACACTGCCACTCTGCGCTGCTGCGCACCGTTAACTGAGGGTGCAGACCGGGACATTGAGCCCTATTACACTGAATGCACCGCTCAAAGTGCAGGTGCGAACTGGAGTCTGCAATGTGGGCAGCGCATTGGTGCACAGTGGACCGCATGCTTGAAGCCTTTGGCCTCACCTTACAATACAGACTGAGATCCGAAGGCCCTTTCAAGGGGGGGCAGGAATACCGCCTCATGCTGGGGCAATGTGTTACTGCATCTGCCTGAGAGGGAAGCCTCAGGGTCCTCCTCACAAGGGATGCCCTTGGTGGGGCAAGCACCATCTCATAACGGGTACACAATCATAGCTGCCAAGGTTTCAGATTGCCATGTGTGACATTTTTATAATTTCAGTGAAATTATGAGTGACATTTCAACGACTATGAGTGACACTTTCTTGTGAGCAAAAATCATGCAATAAAGATGAGGGAAACTTCTAAATATCAGAAATTACAGCCATTTGAGCAAAAAGAAACTCCAAGAACTTCTTGAAACTGCTACAGAGCACCAGAAATGGAAGGACACTATTCCTAGTGCTCTCTCCTGGTACCCAAGAAGGATGACAAGACACAGCAGCCCTGCGGTCAGTGCTGAGATTATTAGTCTGTGACTGAATTTGAAATGAAATCTCTGATCTAAATGTAAACCTCAAGGATGATGAGACAGAGCAGCCCTGCGCCTGCCAATTTTACTGTGTGTCTCAATTATCAGATCTCATCTCATCTGCAATGTGTGGTGCGCTCTGCGCTGTGGCTGAAGTAAGATCAACTCAGATCATGAGAGCGGAGAGGGGGCCGCTGAGGAATGACACTACCCCCCTCGCTACCCCCTCCCGCCTGCCCCCCCTCCCCCGCCCGGCCCCAGTGCTGAGGGAGCAGAGAGAGCAGGGCCGGACTGGGACCCGAAATCGGCCCAGGCAAAGTGCTCAGCCGGCCCCCCTCTACCCTGGGGGTGTGACCGCACTCTTTGCCAGGGCCGGTTTTCGGCCGATTTTGTTACAGGGCCGATTTTGCAGCTATGCTGCAAAAAACGGCCCTGTAACAAAAACGGCCCCCTGGGGCCCTAAACCGGCCCCCACCCATGCGGCCGACCGGGGGATTGCCCGGTGCCTGCAACGGCCAGTCCGGGCCTGAGAGAGAGCCCTGCCTAGTAAAACTGTCACGCACTGACTCATAGTGACTGTGAAGATAAACCTTACCATTGTTGCCCAACGATAAGGAGACTCAGCAGAGCAGCCCTGGGGCCTGCAGATTTATTGTGAATTAAATCAGATGGTCAGACTGCAGATAAGCCAGGCTCACTCAGGAAGGATGATGCGACAGAGCAGCCCTGCCTGCTGCAGATGCTATTGTGTGTGAAATACATTTTTCAGATGATGATCTGATCATCAGACTCATGCCCCTCCGTTGCGGCGCTGACAGTCACACAAGTACAATAAACCTCTCCATCCACTGCACAGTTGTAGGTGTGGGGTTTGTCCCTGAATAGTGTTGTAACTCAAAATTATGAGGCCCTCGTGAAAAAGTGGTAATACTACATGTAAAGTACTGTGAACACTTTAATCTCCCTGCCAGGAATACAATAAAGTGGCTCTCTAAACAAAAGCACAGAAAAATACTACTTGGTAGCTCAATACACAAATTGAATATTAGTATGCTGTTATGCTACTTAAAAGAAAGTGGGCCTGATTCGCAAAAATTGAGTACATCTGTATTAGTAGAAGCACTACAACAGACAGTTTGCCATTTTCAAACATTGCCAGTAGTACAACTGGAAAACTGCTAGTCACATGCATACTGCTGTCACTGTCCTTACATGTTGCTAGTCCATGCACAGTATGTTTCTGCACTATGGCCCAGATGCATCAAGCTAAAACCCGCTCGCAAAGTTTGCAACCGGTATTTTTGCATTTGGGAGGCATCATCCCAAATGCAAAAATCGCAATTTAAGAAATCGCAAATTTGCGATTACTTAAATTGCTATTGCATTTAAGGAATCTCAAATTGAGATTCCTTAAATGCAAAGCATAAAAGTAAAAAAATTAGCGAATTCGCTAATAGGGGGAGCAAATTACCATGAAGTTCAACTTCATGGTAATTTGCAAAAACAACACTGCTTCAATGTCCATTTTACACACAAACATGCCCTTAGGGCATGTTTGTGCAAGATGTACCTATATGCAGATTTCAGGGGTGCAACAGGGTGTCCTTTTGACACCCTGGCACCCTTGAAATTGCAATCTTAATTTGTGATTCTCTAATTGAGAATCGTAAATTGAAATTGTCTTCCCAATCATTCCTATGGTGTGGCGCCGCGGCTAGGGCGACTGACTCTGGAATCTGGGGATCATGGTTTGATCCCTGGCACTGGCAGCAGATTAGCCCAGCACCATGTGACTCTGGGCAATAGCTTGCTTAATCTTCCCGACGGCCCCCAGCGCCTAGAGACCCTTACGGGTGATTGTGCGCTTTACAAATGTGGATTATTATTATTATTATTATGGGCCTCTATGCCCATAGGAATGAATGGGGAGGTATTCCTTAATTGCGACTCGCAATTTGCGAGTTGCAATTAAGGAATTTTTTAGAAATCGATATTTTTTAAGCGAGATCTTCATGCATAGCATTTTGCCATTCCTTATTAGCGAATCCTTATTTTTAGCTAATAAGGAATCGCAAAATGGGTGCTTGATGCATCTGGGGGTATGTTTCCACACTGGGAAAAGGTAACCCCACTGTTAAACTGTACAATTTTTTTCCCTTTACTGGAAAATCTGTTCCCCCATGGATACACCACCCCTTCTGATACAACCCCAAGACGTTTAGGAGTGTCTGCTGCATGCCCTTCACACTCTGGCACAGAGTGGTGGTGTTCAATTACACACTAGCAAATTCGTTTACACGTGCTGGATGTGTCTTTTTTGTGGATAGACGGTAAGCATAAAATATGTTTACAGACAGAAATGGCTGTACGAAGTGTATCCCGTAACTTTACACTATTTTCCTTGCTGTGAATAATGAGGTGTTGCCAGATCGTGTTTGCCATACACTACGACCAGCCAATTTACCTACAACACAGCATGCTATAATGAAGAAACTGGCAATTCTTTGTTTCCAAGAGTTGGCAACTGAGATAATCACCGTAAGGGGGGAAAGCAGGAAAAACAAGCTTGGGTGTTGCTTGTGGTGATACGATCTGCCAATTTAATTGTGTCGGAGCAAATTGTAATAAGAACACTGCTTTGGGAAGATTATATAAACACTAATAATCGACTGACATTGGGTGAATATAACGTGTGTCCCCTAATTTGATGACCTCTGCACCTTAACTGTCTAACATGACTGTACAGTAAGAAGTCAGTCGCGGCCAGTTGTCGAAGTGGGCGGGAACGGCAGGGCACGGCGTGCCCCTACTTCTTTAATTCTGTAGATTCCGTACCCCTACTTTTTTATTATGAACATGCGTCCCTGGATGTCAAAAATATTCTGTTCGTGGACGGGCGGGGAGCAGAGAAGGAAAAGGTCTCTGTCTCTTACTTCCTGCCCAGACAAGACAAGGAAGGTGTCCGCTTCTGCTCTGCCGCTGGCAGCTGCCCCCTCTTTCTTACTCCTATTCCCCCTCGTTCTGTCTAACTGCTTCTCATTTTTCCGAAAATCATGAATCAAGAAATGGTTCTCACCGTTTCTTCCTGTCGTCCATTTGTACCCCTGTGAAATGGATGCAAAAAAGAAAAACACTTTTGCTGGAAATGCCGTTTTTACATTTTTCTATTCCAAAGTGCAGCCTCGGAAATAAAATGTTCAAATTCTGAAAAATAATTAAATAAAGCAAGATGGAGTGTTCTTAAAGTGGCCAGAATTTTTTTTTCAAACCCCAACACATTAGCGCTACTTTACAGAGTTTGCCACTAAAGCGCTACTTGTTTTCTTGTCTTTCTTTGAACAGCATTGTTTTCCTCCAGGGCCTGGCACTCTGCCTGCCAGGATGGGGCCCCCCACAATGTCAATTAACACCCCACTAGTCCTCGTGTATGTCTCCCTATCAGAGTGAAAGAAATGCTTCACAAACGGGCTCATTGGAGGGCCCCCCCTCCTCCAGGGGCCTCTAAGGGATGGTGTGGGAAGGCCTAGGGGAGGGTACACCACTCAGGCAGCCAGTTCAGAGACTCAGCAGGGCGCCCATTGTCAGCACTTCAGCCCACACAGGTTTTACTCAGCCCCCAAGCAATTCTCACACCTTCAGTTCCAAATGGGCTGTACAAGAGTTGCTTGGGGTGGCTAAGAGGAGCTGGGGCCCAAGTGGAGTCTGCACAAAGCAGCTTCCCTGAGATCAGAAGGTGTCACTTATGTAGATTTCAGGGGCCTCCCACATTCCCTTTTGCCCAGGGCCCCGAAAATCCTAGGACCGGCCCTGCCTGGAGGTACTGCAATACCTGGTTGATGGGTGGATTGGAAAACGAGATGTGTACGGCGGCTTTGTGTTCACAAATGTGGTCTTTTGAAACCATACTGCTTACGTTTTGTAAGCATATAAGCAGTGGACATTGAAATGGATCCTTTCTGGGCCCTGTAGTTATGTCCTTAACTTTGCAGGCAAAAGTAATTGTTGATTTCTGAATAATGACTGTAAAAGCGTTAAGTTCACCATGTTCCTGCTTCCATTTAACATGCTTTATTAAATCTTTCATTCCTTATGAGTGTTTGCTTTTTCCAGGATGTTGTTACCTCTTCTTTTAGGCAGCATATTGCTCTTGCCTAGTGTGTAATTTGAATTGAGTTGCATCCAGTTATTTATAGCAGGTCAAATTGGATTGTAGCTGAAGGCAGTATGAGTTTCTCTCAGTGGGGCAGTATGGTGTTCAGTGAGGGAGCAGATGTAGCACTGGGGGCAGAGCTGCTAAATTTAGAACTGGGAACCAGGTTCAGCCTTCATGACTAGTCCCCCATACCACCCTCCTGAGGGAGCACATTCCCATGCCAGACCTTAAAAGGCACCAGAAAAGCCCTGGTATGTTAGCACCAGCAGGTGGACCCTAGCAGTGGCAAGTGTGGGTTCACCTTGAAGGCTTGCCCACCACGATCCATACTGAAGTTCACCTCCAGTCTTGCGGGCAGGCCTACGAAATAGCAGACCCTAGAGCAACAGTGACTCTGTCACGGAGGTCACAGAACCCCTGAGAAGAGCTGGATCTAGGGCGGTGCGACTGGTGTGACCGCAACGGGCACTGACTTTGAGTGGGGGCGTCGTATATTATGGTTTTAAAAGCACTTCCTGCCTCCTTCCTGGCCGCCAGCTATTTTCTGCAATAATAAAAATGTCATGATAACTCTGATGAATAAACTTCTTCCTAGAGTGTGATCGGAGATTTGTCTAGTGGAAGTTTTGACTCAAGGAAAGATAGCGCAGAGGGTTAATGTGCCTGCTGCAAAGAAAATTTACCAGGCCCATCACAAAATGCATATATTGTAAATAGGTCAGTGGGTTACTGCTTTTGTCAGTTAGATCCTTTTGCTACTTGCAGTTTATAAGTTAAAATCCTAACAAGGAACAGTGAGCTATTAACTTTCATCTAAGAGCTGCATACAAACTGCAAGGTATAAACTAGAGCGTTATGGTTTTTTTCTCTAAGCCTTTGATTATCCTAATGTTGCAAAAAGTGTTATTTTTGATACAAATCAATAATGATTTTTACAGAGAACCCCCAATCATGGTATTAAGTTTTAAATTCTGAGTTTGTGTTTCTCCAGGCCAATCACTATTAAACTATACTGTCTACTAGTATGGTTATCATGTGCCTCCTACACCTTGAAGTCCTTTGTCTTATGTAAAATTTCCTATACAGTCATTTACACACGTAAAATTGATTGTCTCTGTGTATATTGCTGACGACAGAAACTCCATGGCTCGGAAACAAATGGCTCGTGCTTCCGCTTTTAAGCATTTTTGGGAGATTCTGTGATTAAAATAAATTCACAAAGTGGAATATGTTTCTAATGTCAATAGCTCATATTAATCGTTAAATAATCATGTGTATCCATTGGTTGAATTACATAACATAATAAGCTGTAACTGGTCAGTGAAATGCCACACAAATACTAAAGACTGGGATGTTTTGTGCATCCTGGCCACACCTCTAACTCCGCCCACTGATCCAATCCTCAGGTTATTCCCGCCCTCTGATTCTCCGCCCACAGTTCCCTTACTTTTTTTTCCCCACTTCAACCACTGGTCACGGCTCCTCCTGGCGTGCAGAGCGCTGCCCGTTGGATGTAGTAACTTAAGTAACACTGACTCAGACTTACTTGAACTAGACGAGGAGTTTAGTCTGCTGTCTCTTCCCGGTCCGTGACCGGGCAGGTGACGGTCTCTGCTTGTCTCTGGAGCTGCGCTACCTCAAGAAGTGGCGTTCACTAGGCTGTTCACCCCGTCCTGGCCTGTAAGACGTGTTCTTGTTGTCTATAGTGGGTGTTTAGCCTAGTGCGGGGAGGTTAAGGGTCACAGATCTCGAGCGAGGACGTGCACATCAGATGGGGTGTGCCCGGCATGGGGAGCTGCGCTGCTCCTGCCTGTGGGAACAAGTTTTAGAGTGAGGTTTTTGTACCATCTAGTAACAGCCTTGCTCATAATTGCTAAATATAGATTTTTTGCTACCTAACCTTACACCTGTATCTGAGTCAGTCAGTGCTACCTAAACATAGAGTTACTTTCATTTCCACAGTTGCCACTTACTTTTATCTTGCTAGGCTGTACCAATTTTGCAAGCATGATGCACGTGCTTACTGCTGTACTAGTGACACCTGCGTGGACTTTAAAATCACTTACTTGGAGAGAGTGATGACCCAACTGGTCACTCACTGCACTGCTGCCCAGCCACGATGTGCACAGCACTCTGCCTGTCTAGTTCATCCAGGCTGCTGGCCACTGGAGTCGACTCGTCCAGGCCCCTCGCAGTCGCTGGCCAGCTGACAAAGGTGCCTGTAGTGCTTTGCGCAGCCCGGCCACCCGCCGCAATCGATCATTCATGCCTCCAGTTGCCCGGTGGGCGGCAATGAGAGTATCGAGTCGGCGCATGCTGCACTAGGAGTCCCCCGCCGCTTCTGCCTAGTTCCTCGACTTCCTCGTGACGGAACTCTACCGCACATCCGGATAATAAAACCCGGCTCCCATGGTGTGTCACAGTGATTGACAGCAGTATTGACTGCTGAGAGGGGCAGCCCCCCCTAATTGGAGCAGTATGAGTGTGTGTGATGAGTCTGACTGTGTTAAGCCGCGCGCTGCACCGGCGCCGCAGCCGATTGCCGCATTCATTGTTTCTAGGCAACACAACAGGCAGCTGCCGGGCAGAATGCAGCGATACATTGTAGTGCTCTCAGTCACTCCACAGAGCTGAGAGCAGATCAGTTTAACTCTTTAGGAACTCTGCCTAGCAAGCAGCACGTCTCTCGGAGCAGCAGGGAGCCCGTGCACAGGCGCCGCTGGTGGCACGCGCTGAGGGTGGCAAAATGCAAGACAATGCATTTCAGTGCGGTGATGCGGAACACCGCACTGAAATGTGTGAGCGTCACACCTGATGCGTGATACTTGGCAGAACTGCACAATCTTTTTACCCGTAATCAAAGTGGCTCGTAAATAAGCTCCTCGGAGTGTGCTTCTTGACAGCTTTTTTGCTTATGTGCACACATCTGTGATATGGTGAGGGATGCAAAGATGGCCCTTATTTACTTGGAGCCGCACTCTAAATGAGGGCACGCCCTTTGGGGCAGCATAGGCCCACTTGTTGCACCAGTACCAGAATGGGTCACACAGCTGTCTGCGGCTCTTTTTGTTATACAAAAGTGCGAGGAAAGGCACAAAAAGTGGGTGCAAATGACCTTCCCAGCTCTGAGGCACTATGTAAAATACAGTGCTCATTGTGCACGATTTTATGCTCTGAATATATGGGTTGCTCGATTGTTTATGTTTGTATGGGAATAAAAGGGTCTTATTTCGATCCTCCTAGTCTTTGAATAGGTAATACCGCATCCAGTAAATACAATACTACAGTGAATTATTTACTGAGTGTACTATTACTGCCTTGTTACAAGTTCTGATGGTTATATATGAGAGATAAACTGCAAAAATGGAGTTTGCATTCACATATCATCACCATAGACAGTTCATTGTTTTACTTTATTGAGGCCTTTTGTTATACCACCCATCTGTCCCTGCTCCCAATTTGCCATGATTTTCCAGGCACAGTCCATCATTCCGATGTCCACAGTGAAATGTTTCCAAAATAATGCATGGGGAACTCCTGATGCCATAAAAAAAATCCACATAGTTGCAATATTACCTCACCATTCAAAGTTCTGACACGGAATGGGCACAATAGGGTAATGTGGCTTGCTTTCTCCTTTTGAGAGCTACAAAATCTCTGAATATTGGGTTTTCTGACAGATTTTACACGGTGAACTTTTAGCGCAGAAATTCCCATGGTTAGTGCACTATTATAGTATTATATTATAGTTATAATTCTGATTTGGACTCATCGGGCAAGCATCTGTTTGAACCCAAATTGAGATTACCGGTGAAATCAGAATAAAGCCATACATGTATAAAACGTCTTTGTCTTCATTGTAGAGGCCACTTAAATGGTGTAATTGCATATGAATTAAAGGGAAAGTAACAAAATGTGCCTCAGAAAAAAATAATAAGAAATTTGAGCACCTGAATAATCTGTGCATTTTTCATCGTATCGCTCAAGGATTTCTATTCTATCAGAAGGATAGTTTGACACTAAATAAAGTTGTTAATGGGTATAATGCTGTTCCTTGGTTCTTATACACACAATAGAGCCAAAGTCCTGAACAGTTACTCTTTTTATATCGATATCATGTCTCGGGGAAAACCAACAGCACTTAAAAGTTTTGCAACTGCATGTAATTTGAAACACTCCAGGCTCAGAAGATGTGTGGTACACAATGTCTTCATATTCACCTGCCAAATCCAAACCCAAGATTAATCACCAATTATTTTCATTCACCATGGGAATAGGCCATAGATAATTGCATTGCTTGAAATGAATAATCTGTGTTTTTCCTTACTGGTTAATTTGTGTTTCACACCCTGAGTTATTTAGCTGTTGTTATTGATCGATTTTTATTTTAATCATTACTTTAACGAAATAGCTTATATCCAGTTATACTGTTATCGGGGGTCTGTTCCACCCAGGCTAACAAATACAGTAATATACATGACAACCCCTCACATCACAAACAATTCCATTGTAACTAGCGACGAGCATATTCACAAATTGCATTTAAGAATATGTTTAGTAGAACTACAGAAGTACTACTCAGGCACTATAAAATATTAGTCACAAACCTACATGCAGAGATCTCCATCACCACCTCTCCTATCTTTTATCTGTGGAGATCTCCACCCTGACTGCAGAGAGCTCTGCACATGAATACCTCTGTTTAAGTTGTAAATGAGGAAGGGACAGGGGAAGTGTCTGGAAATGGTGAATTCTTACTTCTAAATGTTAGGAATTTAGGGAAGGGTAATGAGGATTTAAGGGCATGACATACACTCACCCACAAAATAGTAAACCCATTGAAATTCACAAACTGCACTTCTATAGTTGTTAAACTGTATTTTAAAATGACCCACATGACTCCATTTTGTGTTGCCATGCTCTCTGCAACCTGGTGAAGAATTGCTTTCCACGTCCCTGTTGAAACTTGCACAACCCTCCCTGCTCCTTGTGGTCGAGCCGATTCCGAGAAGCTGCCTGTGTGCCTCACCCCCCCCCCCTGTTGTGCCAGAGACTCAGCCACATCCTGTCCATTGTTGGTAACTCAGCCTGTCACGAGCAACTCCTGTGCCCCGTGACCACACCAACTGATTGAGGTAGCACAAGGCTGTGCCCCGTGACCACACCAACTGATAGAGGAAGCACAAAGCTGTGCCCCATGACCACACCAATTGGGCAAGGAAGCACGAGGCTGTGTACATTGTGCAATCAGAGACAGACGTCCCATGGCCACGATTGCGCCACATAAGACTGACAAAGAACTTGTCTGATGAGGAACTTGCAAAATGAGGAACTTTGTAAATGGCCGTGGCTAGCGCTATATGGTGCGCAGTGGAGTAAAGCAGCAGTCTCCGTAGAATTGTCTTTGTACCATTCTGGGACCCTGTCCTTAGCTCGAGCTAATAAATAACTTACTTCCCTCCACGGCTGGTTGTCCTGGTCTCTTTGTTAATGTATGATTCAAGCAAGAAAAACCCGTAGATTCTAGGTGTCCCCTGTATCACTGGTTTTGACTCTCCTAGTGGGGAGGGGTCTCCAAAAAGCCGGTTCTACATAGTTACTACTGTAGTGTAGTTCCTATCTTCCCAATAGGCTCTGCGCATTGGAATAATACCTACAGCAGTAAAGGCCTAGGCCAGACGGTAACTAGGTCTACTACTGTCGATACTAGACTTAAAGTTTTGGATTTGCCAGCGTAGCTCAGAGTTCGCTAGAAACTTTCTCGAATGTTCAAGGAGGACTTAACTTCCCTGATTAGACAAGAAGGGATTTAGTTTCTGACAACCATAGAACATGACAACTTTGCTCTCCCCTAATCAAGAGTCAATCTCGAGAGTCGTGTGAACAAAAGGCAATTTATTTTACTCAGTCAGTACGTGCATTCTTAGTCTCATCAGAATGTAGAGAAAAGGAAGAGACGGACGTGTTCAATAAAAAGGTGTTATTTATTGATCAGTCTCTTTTCTCATACAAGAGAAATGGATCGATATTATTGCAATACTTATAGTTAAGTAAAGTGCATACATTAAAAGCAATAGTATAAAGTAATACTGTAAAAACATTGATATGGTTTCTAAGCCATATGATGTTTTAAAATGAATAAAATATATTACATACACATATACATTTGACTAAACGTACTCAACTGGTGTTTCTAGATACGCCTACCCCGTGTACCTGACCTAAGTCTAATACGTGGGCGGGAATAGAACGTTACAGTTTAAGTTAAGTTTGTTTTTGCCAAGTGAATAACTAAAGAATTCTCTGTGAGGGGTTATTCAGTTCTGTACCTGGAATTTAGGATGAATGAGGAATGGTATCTCTTTCTCTGCTCTCGATATTCCAGGCTGCCTGCGAGGGCTGCCCAGAAACGCCGGGGCTGGATTCTCGGCAGGAGAAAGCAGCGCGTCTCTCAGCGCGTCAGGAAGGCGGGGCTGCTGCCAGCGGGGTCTGCTCTGCTCTCGGCTTCGGCAAGGATGGCTGCTCCGTCTCGTCACCACGCGTGTGTTTTGCATATGGCAAGATCGGTAATATTTATACCTTTAAGGTGCCGAGATTGACGTAAGGATGGACATAGATACGTCAATAAAGATGTCATACGACTTGCTCGTTAGCACATTCTTTTACTAAAGTTCTCGGTGAAATCAAAACAATGGCCGCAGGGTTTTGCCCAGGTTGTCATAGGCTTGATTTGTTATGAGAACTCCGTATGCCTTATCAGGGGTTGGAGGAATATCGCTTGTCTAATTAGATCGCAAGCGTTATGACCTAATCAGATAACACGTTCCTGTGCCGTAGTGTGACTGCGTCAGATAACGGTATCTGCATCATGGGGGTTTTCTGCCTCATGGGCTGACTGCTAGTTAACTTGTTGGTTTGTTTAACTAGAATAGGGTCAGGAATAGGGGGATCGATTCAGAACCGATAGGAATACATGACACCCACTCCACGCTAACTATGGACATATTTACTAATCTAGGCATAGTATAACATAGTACAACATACTATAGAGTAGTGTGTATACCTTACCACCCCAAAATACATAAATGCATTTTGAAATTTTCAAATATACGGAAAAATTGCAGACATATATATTGTATGCACTCAAGCTGTAGAATAATGTCAAAGTAATTGCATTTGTATACATTATTGCTTATTTGGTATATGAGAATTACACATGAAATGGTTTCTGACAGAAAAAAGTTTCGAGACCATTCCATCACAGAATAAAATATCTTTATGAACATGCCAGCGGGCAGCTAATGTCTATAAGCTATGTAAAATTTAGAAACCTTAGTTCTCTAAGAATAGTTCTTACTTTAAGCAGAAGATAGTGTCCCGAAAAATATGCAAAAATATTTGGGGCTGCTGAAAAAACTGCTGTCCGTGAACTGGAACGAAAATGTTCATGTGACTTTATTTTTTAAAGTTGAAGGCCGAATTCAGGGAACGCCGTGTGCGAGCTTGCTCAAAAAGTCTATTTCTGTTCGGGTGAGAACATCATATCATTTAGGCTTTCGAAAAAACTGTCAACAGCTTCCTGGGAAAGTTCCACTAACTCGGAAATAGGTGTAATCATGCATTCTTGCGCATGATTGTCTCCATTGACATTCTGATTTGTATTACTGACAGAAGGTCGTACCTGTTCGATGCTGCTTTCATCTTGAACTTCACTACCCATCAATCGTAGTGGTGAAGCTTCCACGAATGCCGTCATCAGGATTGGTAGCCTTTGAGAGCAGCACAAAGCGTGAACCTTGGTAGGAACCAACAATGTATCTGCATCCACTGGCGCATCCGATTGTAGCGTCAGACAGGTGTCTAACACGCATTCTTCTCCGCATAGCAGACACCTCAATACAGGTAAAACACATCTTTGCCACATTGGTCGAAATGATAGAAACCAAGTCATGTTCAGGTCTCTAAGCCGGGAGAGTCCCAGGATTTTTGATATCCGGTCCCGGTATCCAATGGCTAGGATTGTTTCTTCCCTTGTCGCAAGAGTTTTGTCTGTGACATGGGTTGCCATAACGAAAAATAAGGACTAAGAATAGGATTCCTGCAATTAGTCCCAGAATCAGGGAAATCTGGAAAAATACCCAGTATGGCTTTGAATGGTGTTAATGCCATCGAAAATACTGTCTTAAATACCTTTGAGACCCCATTGGTATCAGAAATATTTAAGATTTCATTCAGGATTTCCGCGAAATGTACGGGGGAATTAGTTGATAATAATGTATGTATCTCTGCAGTCGTCCTTGCGACTTGTAGATCATACGTTTCTTTTGATGACGAGAGCCTGGTAGGCGTCTGAAGAAGGACTGTTTTCATTCTGCTTAAAGTATCTATTCGAATAGAAGTAATTTTCAAATCGGGCCATGCCCTTGCCTCCCTGTCTGGGAAGGAGCTGGGGAACAATGAGCGTCCATAGCACTTGACCTTCGCAGTCGTAGTTACTAGATAAGGAGTCCCGGGCATAAGACTACAACATCTGCGGTCTACAATAAGAATGTAACTCCCATATAGAGTCTTTGAAAGAATGGTTCTATTTCAGTTGCAGGTGCGCCTTGCTGGTGACATGAAAGGTTGTATGAATTCCCTTCACAGGCTCCATGCAAACTAATTCCGTTACACAGAAGCGTGCCGCTTAGTGACATCGCACAATTGTTGCCACTAAGAAACACTTTCTGTCCTTTATTACTGACACATGCATGTGAATAGGGCAGGTTCCATGTTGTTTTAAGGTACCCCTTTCCCAATTTCTCGTACATGCCAGCCTGTATATATTTTTGGCAGTATTGAAACCTGAAGGTTGAGATTGGAATATTTATGATTCCGTGTATTATCCATTCACTGACAGGTCGTTCTGACATTGTCATTGGTAATCTTTCTAGTTTTTCAATGCTCAAGATTGTATAATCAGCACCCTTTTGCTCCATACCGATTTGTCTATCAGTAAGGTTAAAGATTTGGAATAGTGACGTTGTGTTGATTAAACGCCAAGGCACATAGCCTGAACGCAGATTTTGTAACGTCCAGCCAAGCTGTACAATAGAACGCAATTGAGACTGACCGTGTTGTAATAACAGTAAGTCCTGCGATAATATGTCGATTGCTGAAGACACAATGCTGTCCAAAGAAAAAATTCTGGAGGACAGAGTCATTAACCCATTGTCCACTACAGAAAGTGATTTTTCCAAATTAATACGGTCAATTTCCCGTATTCTCTCCGCTGTTTCAATTTGATTAACCTTCCAGGCCTCATTGTATGCTGCATATACAGAGGCCGCTTTTGACGCTGTTTGCGTGGTCCCAAAGTGAAATCACGCAAGTCAGCACCATCAGTAAGTAAAGTTAGGTGTTGCTTAATTTCTGCCAGTGTGGAAGTTTGTAGCCATTGAAGGCATAATTTGCCCACACTGTAGGTGGTTATTATCCCTGGATGATGTCTTTGAGGATATCTAGGGTCTGGCCTGTTCATTTTGAAACCCTGTGTTTTGTTCAGGAATCTGTCTTGACAGTTATTAGTATCTGTGGGCCAGATCAACCACTGTTTCCAATCAGGATGTTTTCTGTTTTGGTTTAAAATATGGTTTACGTCTATCTCTTCATCTGTAGAAATGTTGCTAAACATTGTTGGCTTTGGAATAGACGGTTTATTTAAATCTTTGATTTTGGCTAAGCCAAGACAGGTGGTTTGTTGAACAGTGTCATTTAAAATTATCATTTGTTCTGGGATCATGCAGGCTCTAAACAAAGCTTCTATACCCTGTACTTGCCATTCTTTTGTACCCCAAACACTTTTCAATTCAACATTTTTGTCCCAATAATCAAATCCAAAAGTATTCATTTGTTCAAAAAATGAGTCTGAATATAACAATTTTGTGTTGGTTATCATGGTTTTGGTTCCTGTCTTGTTCGACAATTTAAAATAAAATGTTTCAGCATTACTTGTGTTAAAACCTGAAAAATATGAATATTTGTCGTAAACGGTTCTTGAGCTCCCTTTTGGAGGTGTTGCACAATGTTCCCATTGATTATAACTTAAAACATTTCTAGGTTGTGCAGATCTATGTAAAAAGTGGTTACCATAGTGGTTATAGCAATACATACTGTCATAATTCGTAGAACCCTGCAAATAATCATGTTTGGTAAATTTAGCAGACATTACTAAGTCAGACATCATATTATTAATGCTTTCGAAGTCCCAATCATCAGCAAATGAGTTTGGTTTTGCAAAGTCACTCAATGAGATCTTAATTTGGTGTGGATATTTCAGGATCTCGACCGGACCATAAATTTCATAGTCAGTGTTGTCCCAGGCTACCCCACCAGGTATCGGATTGGCTGTGAAGTTGGCTGAAGAAAGTTCTCTTTTCTCGACGTGTGAAGATGTGTGTGGTTTGAGGATCAAGTTGATTTTCTGACTTGCTGTGTCCATTTTAGCATATTTTCCCTCAATGAAACGTCCCAAAGTAAGTACCATGATGAGCCAAAGTATGAGGATAAATGCACCAAAACCCACCCAAAATTCAATCCATGGAGAAATCAGATATGTTTCCTTCAGTTGTTTCAAAAGTTCCTTAGCTTTGTCTTTAAAGGATTTTGATGATGGCTGTGTCTTTGATTCACTGAGGCTTTCAGAGGAATCATCGAAGTTTATGAAGTAGCCGGATGCAGTTCTGTCAATTGTTCCAATTGGGTCAGGATTTTTGTTTCTTGCATTTTCACTTGGTACTTCATTGTAGACTGGTGTGTCTCTGCTAAATGTTTTTATTTGGGTTTTCAGAGGTCTGACTTCTATTGCATTGTTGCATAGTCCTTGTTGTTCTTCTGTAGGCGTTTCGAATGTGATGAGCCTCTTCGTTTGGACCTCTGTACTGGTAGCAAACCTTGGTGTTCTGCTACTTATTGGGAGTCCACTTGGCCTACTGTTTGTTATCGGCCACATGTTGTGGTTTTACCAGGTCGATTGATACAACTCGGTTCTCCTTTTTACCAGCAAGTGGCGGTAGTACAACTGATCTTGTCCCGTTGACAGACAAGACAGGAACTGCTTTTCTGTAAGAAGGCCCAAATTCCTTCTTTACCGCGATCTTTTCCCTGACTAGATCCCCGACTTTTGGAATCCAGACAGGTCTTGCTGGGACAGGTGGTGGTTCTTCAGTGGTTGTTGGCTGTTGTTTCAACTTTATGTTGCTCAGGTCTTTTCTTGTTTTGTTTAAGTCCTGCAAAATAGCCAAACGGTCTTTGATATCAAAGCTTTTTTCTTTCACCACTGAAGTCTGACTATCAATGTCAGAGATCATCATCCTAGTTCCAAATAATAATTCGTACGCACTGAATCCCTTCAGAGAATTTCTTGGCAAGTTATTGAGACTACGTTGGACACTTATTAGATGTTTGACCCACCCAGCTCCCGAACCTAATACCTTTGCCGTTATAGATTGCTTTATGTCACGGTTTTTTCTTTCAACAATTCCGTTCCCCTCAGGGTGAAATGGACAAGAGTACCGCAATTGCACGCCCATGCTGACCATGGCCTCCTTATAAGCCCGAGAGCTAAAAGCAGGACCATTGTCCGAATGCAGCATGCCGATTGCGTATGTGCCGATAAAGACTCGCAAATCTTTTATAACAGTTCTGGCGTCAGCCGTTCGCTGGGGCCACATCCATATGAATCTCGTGCATGAATCCACTGCGACCAAGATATATTTATAGTTACCATCCCTTTGTAAGGGACCGCAGTGATCTAGATAAACACAGGCTAATGGTTTATCCGAGATTAGAAGGGGCGTCTGCGCTGGACGTCTCACCGTTGATACTTTCATTCTTTGACATATTTCACATTCTAGAACATAGTTCCTTGTTTGTCTTCTCATTTGTGGCCACCAGTATCTCTGTTTTAATAATAATACTGTGGCTGAGACGCCAGCATGGATAGAAGCAAGCCCTTCGTGTGCCGCTATTATTAGTCCTAACCTATGTTCCATGTTTGGAATTGCCCTATCCCCCACTCCAGGGATTCGAGCAAAAGGAACATTGTTTGCATCAGTTATGTATGAGTATTTTACTGGAAAGCCTTTAGGGAGTGGTTCTATCGAATCCTTTTCTGAAGCGCTGACAGCTTGTAATATTTCGCTGTCTATTTTTGTTTTTGACCGGGTGACGGCAGCTACGGAAGCCGTTTGCACAGCTGCCTTCGCGGCCTCATCAGCCAATGAATTCCCTGCAACGTGAACGCCATCACGTTGATGACTCAGTGTATGTATCACGTGAGTCTTTGGTAGTTCTTTTTGTAAAAGAACTACTTGTTCCCAGAGCATTTTATGCTTGATTGTGCCACCTTTCGCATCCTTGAAACCATTCTGAAGCCAGATCTGCAAGTATTCATTGTAAGATTGAACGCAATAATACGAATCGCACACTATGAGTGTGGGGAATTCTCGATCGGTATTTTCAAGCGCCATCTTGAACGCCAGTAGTTCAGCTCGCTGAGCTGTACAATCTCCTAAAGATTGTGTTTTAGTGATTGCTGGTTTAAATTTTCCTTCGTGCCAGCGGCCTTTTACGATCGCGCACGCAGCACTGTAAGCTTGCTTACCCCCCACTGCGGGTTGTGCTGATCCGTCTGTATATATTATACAGCCGTAGTGGTATAGAGGCAGAATTTCGGTTGGCGGAGGACATTCAAATTCATATTGGAGAAATTCTTGTGTTTTTAAGTAAGGATCAAATTCGTACACCACGTCTGTTGCAGCAAGAGAATTAGCCCATTGTATCCATCTCGGATGGAGTGCTTTAGCATTTGGAATGCTTGCCTTTGTTACCGCCTCTAGGGCTGGTATTGGTGTCACGATTATTATTCGTTTACCTTGTGCCAGGGCTCGTTCTTTTGCTATAGCTGTCTGTGTTGCTGTAAGAATTTTTTCCGTTGGGCTAAATTTCATTTCAGCCTTAGTGTACAAGTGTGATTTGAATGCAATTGGTACCTTTTCCCCCTCATTAGAGGTCAGGTATGTGAATCCGCATCTCCCTGGGATGACTCGAATCACAAGATTGCGTGTGTTATCACGTGTTTCTAATTTTGTTTTAATTAGCATGTCTGTTTGTAAGGATCTCAAAATTTCTGTGTGTATTTGAGTCCAACTGGATCTTTTAAAGTCTGGTTTAATTAGATCATAAAGGGGTTTGACCCTTTCTGCGTAATTTGCAATGTATGTTCTTCCGAAATTTAGGAAGCCTAGAATCGACTGTAAGTTTTTTAGTGTTCTAGGTGCTTGGAGTACGGCACATTTCTCTAGGAAATTGTCAGCCAGGCTTTTGCCTTCACTTGATAACTCATATCCTAAGAATAGGACCGTCAGATGGGCAATTCTGGATTTTTTAAAGTTGAATTTGTAACCCTCTGCTGCGAACCCAAGTATTATGGTGTTCACTCTTTTCAAGTGAGTCTCCAAGTCATCATCTGTTAAGTAAATGTCATCGACATAAGATAATGCTTCATCATCATATAGTTGTAGTAATTCTGTTACTCTCGCTGAGAATACCCCCGGGCTGTTCTTGTCCCCCTGGGCTAACCGACAGAATTGTTTTTGAGTGCCATTTACTGAGAATGCAGTTAAATATCTGCTCGCTGGTGCTATGTTTTGACAAAAGAATCCATTGGAGATGTCCAAGGTTGTTTTGTATTTTTTGCGCACTATGTTATTCATTAGTGCAGCACTGTGTGAGTTTTGCACTGCAAAAGTTTTGCAACATGTGTTAAGGTGTCGGTAATCCAAAACTAGACGATATGAATTGTCTGGTTTGGAGACCGGAAACAAAGGATTGTTCATTTGTGAGGTGCAAGTTTCAATCACCCCCTGGTATTCTAGCTGATCTAGAATTTCATTTACCTGTTTTTTAGCTTCTTGCTTAATTGGGTACTGCCTTTGTGCAGTAGGTTGTGATTTTAACTGGATTTTGTGAGGAGGAGAATCCTCATCCCATCCTACATGATTTTTATATAAAGCAGGTGCTAGAGCCACTGCCCACTTTCTAGCAAGTGTGTATTTTTTATGAATTGGAATTTGATTTGAGAAGGCAGGCATAATTATTTCTTCGCCATGAGGGCACTCCCTGACAAACTCTGGTGGCCAGTCTTTTTCAGCTAGAAGGATGTCATAGCCCTTGGAGAGATTATCCCAAAATAGTCCCCTTATTTTCCTAGTCTTATCTCCCTCTATACGTAATGTTATCTCGTATATCTTGTGAGGTTTGCTAACCCTGGTGTCTGCAGTTTCCACTTGAAGATATTCATTCGTGTCCACTGTCTCCAGATGATTCATAAGGACTTTGCGAGCTATGCTCACTTCTGCTGCGCTGTCTAGCATTGTCTGAGCCCACTCTCCGTTTTTCAGTTGTGTCCTCAGTATTCTCGGCATTGTTAACTACCTTGATACTGGCTACCTTCTTTTTTGGAAATTGTAATTTCTTTTTTAGCTGAGCAGGTTCCTTGTCTTTGGACTTGGTGTGCTCTTCTCTTTGTTCTGATCGTCCTCTTCTTTCCGATTTCTGCGAGGAATTCTGAAAAGATTGAGAGGGACGTGTATCAATGTCTTGATATCTATCAGGTTTTTTAATATTATCCCTATTTCTAAGGTTATATCTATTCCCAGAGGGGTCACTCTGCGGTGACCTCTGTCGTCGGTTTGGAGATTTTTCTCTTCGCCTAGGAGACCTTCCTCTGGACTGGAATTTCTTTTCTTTAGGATTGGATTGTTTATTTCCATCCCAGTTCTTTTTTGGTGAATTGTTATTAAAAAATATTTTTTCTGGACTTTCAGTCAGTTGCGGTTTTACTGGTATTCCACCTAAACTATCTCTACCTAGTTCCTCATAGGATTTTTCTATGATTCTGGCAATTTCAGCTGGTTGGTCTGCTATATCTGTCTCTTTTAACCTCTGGCGGATCGCCACGTTTGCTGCTTCACCTTTTATATTGGCTAATAATATAGCCGAGACCTGCTTGAAGTCTTTCAGTAATTTCATACCAAGAGTTAAAGCAGGTTCTGGACCGTATTCGTCTTGAATTTGTTTTAGCACATCTGGTATCACCGAAATGGATGGAACACCGTGCGTTTTTGTGTAGATGGAAGCAAAGACTGTACCCCAAGTGTCACAGTCCTCTATGTGTGGTGCGATTCCCATTGGAAGACAGATAGTCAGAATCCTGTGTTTTTCTAGCGGGGTGGTGTCAGGAAACACCGCCTCTATTTGGGTAATTTTCTGTGCCAACCAGAATGGTATTTGTTCCCGTTTAGCCGGTACTTTACCTAGGCAGGATTGGATGTTCTGTGGTGTTATTTTATTTGTGTTCCCCTGATGAGGGGTCAGCTGTGGAAGTTCAATCGCTGGCTGAATTGTTGAAGTCCGCATTACATATTGGACTAATTGTCTATGAATTTTTAGTAATTGTTTTAGCTGTATTAACAGCTCTCCTGTAGACATCCCTTCGATGTCTGGGTGTGGTGTGTATCCGGCTAAGACCGGCCACGTTGCTCCTGGTCTACCTAAAGGACCGAGCCTGGTGATGTGATTATTATGTTTTAGGGCGCCATCAAATAAGAGCAAATGCTCTTGAAATTTGAGTGGTACTTCCACCTCCTCGAAAGGAGTGTACTCATTAGGAGGTTCCTCTATTTTGTAATAGTGGAAGTACTTTGTTACAGCATTTGCTGCTGGAAAATGTATCCATGAATAGTATACCTCTGTCTGCCGATATTCGTGTGCCTCAATTACGAATATGACTGTGCCACCTCTAGGTGTCAGTCCATTTTCTATAAGTTTTAAGGTTATAGATCTCCTTTTGATGACCGGAATGAGTATTATATCCGCGTCTGCTGCTTGCATGGTAGCATCAGCATCTGCGAGTTCAGTTGCTAATCTAACTGCCTCTCTTTCATCATCACTCTCTGCCATTTTACCGACAGGAAGCTTATGTCTTTTGTTTGCAGATCAGGTTTCTTATGGAACAAAGATTAGATGCACAATATTTTGGAACTGTTTATCCTTCAACGTTGACTATACCAAGAACCATACATAGGAGTTCCCTCCTGCGAGGTCTGGCGGATATAACCTTTCACCCACTCCAGACGTCTTTGGAGTATTGTGGGAAAAGGGGTCTGAGTGAGAAAGCACGACTGAGTTACTCTAAATGTCTTACGTTAGTTTTATCGCCCTTTCCAAACGCGTTGGGCGCCATGTAGTGTAGTTCCTATCTTCCCAATAGGCTCTGCGCATTGGAATAATACCTACAGCAGTAAAGGCCTAGGCCAGACGTTAACTAGGTCTACTACTGTCGATACTAGACTTAAAGTTTTGGGTTTGCCAGCGTAGCTCAGAGTTCGCTAGAAACTTTCTCGAATGTTCAAGGAGGACTTAACTTCCCTGATTAGACAAGAAGGGATTTAGTTTCTGACAACCATAGAACATGACAACTTTGCTCTCCCCTAATCAAGAGTCAATCTCGAGAGTCGTGTGAACAAAAGGCAATTTATTTTACTCAGTCAGTACGTGCATTCTTAGTCTCATCAGAATGTAGAGAAAAGGAAGAGACGGGCGTGTTCAATAAAAAGGTGTTATTTATTGATCAGTCTCTTTTCTCATACAAGAGAAATGGATCGATATTATTGCAATACTTATAGTTAAGTAAAGTGCATACATTAAAAGCAATAGTATAAAGTAATACTGTAAAAACATTGATATGGTTTCTAAGCCATATGATGTTTTAAAATGAATAAAATATATTACATACACATATACATTTGACTAAACGTACTCAACTGGTGTTTCTAGATACGCCTACCCCGTGTACCTGACCTAAGTCTAATACGTGGGCGGGAATAGAACGTTACAGTTTAAGTTAAGTTTGTTTTTGCCAAGTGAATAACTAAAGAATTCTCTGTGAGGGGTTATTCAGTTCTGTACCTGGAATTTAGGATGAATGAGGAATGGTATCTCTTTCTCTGCTCTCGATATTCCAGGCTGCCTGCGAGGGCTACACAGAAACGCCGGGGCTGGATTCTCGGCAGGAGAAAGCAGCGCGTCTCTCAGCGCGTCAGGAAGGCGGGGCTGCTGCCAGCGGGGTCTGCTCTGCTCTCGGCTTCGGCAAGGATGGCTGCTCCGTCTCGTCACCACGCGTGTGTTTTGCATATGGCAAGATCGGAAATATTTATACCTTTAAGGTGCCGAGATTGACGTAAGGATGGACATAGATACGTCAATAAAGATGTCATACGACTTGCTCGTTAGAACATTCTTTTACTAAAGTTCTCGGTGAAATCAAAACAATGGCCGCAGGGTTTTGCCCAGGTTGTCATAGGTTTGATTTGTTATGAGAACTCCGTATGCCTTATCAGGGGCTGGAGGAATATCGCTTGTCTAATTAGATCGCAAGCGTTATGACCTAATCAGATAACACGTTCCTGTGCCGTAGTGTGACTGCGTCAGATAACGGTATCTGCATCATGGGGGTTTTCTGCCTCATGGGCTGACTGCTAGTTAACTTGTTGGTTTGTTTAACTAGAATAGGGTCAGGAATAGGGGGATCGATTCAGAACCGATAGGAATACATGACACTACAGCCAACAATGACCAAAATATTTGGAATAAGTCCAGCTTGTCCAGCTTCACCCTTGGGCAAACAATCTTATTGCAACTAGGGGTAGGCGTAGCTCGTGGAGTTTGGAATTCTGCGGAGTTACATTAAAACTCCACGAGATTCCAGGGAGTTCCATGAGCGGGCGGAATAAGGCATGTTGTGCTTCTTGTGCTGATGTTTAGTGCTGGGAGATTGTACCACGCTGAAAAATCAGCGTGAACAGCACTATGCTGTGCACAAGTGGATGCTGCTTCTCAAATTGATTTTGCTGTGGCTCGAGTAGATTTTCTACTCGAGCAGCAGCTTTCTGACTGTGAATGGTCGTTACTGACCGGATTGTTGAAATCTTACCAGGTGCCTCATGGCGGCTGATTTGCATATGGCCATGTCTGAACTGGGGTGGTGTGGAGTGCAAAAAAACGATGGATTTAGGCCCAGATCTCTGTACTGGGGTGAATGTATGACATTGTTCTACATTCTGTCCATCAACTGTTATTTTTGCATTTGTCACCCCGAGTGGGATGGGTATGTTCAGATGTGAGTCCCATGCTCTCCACTCCAGTGGAGTCAAGCTATCCTGGCTGAAGACGGCTGATAGCCAGAAACCGGACCTAGGATGCTTGATTCCGGTCCAGGAAAGACATGGCTTGGCAGTTCGGGCTGGACTGTTCCCATGAGGCACAGGGTCAAGGCTGATTTGCATATGGCCATGTCTGAACTGGGGTGGAGTGGAGTGCAAAAAAACGATGGATTTAGGCCCAGATCTCTGTACTGGGGTGATTGTATGACATTGTTCTACATTCTGTCCATCAACTGTTATTTTTGCCCTTACGGTGATTTTAGTGGTCTTAGACAACCTTAGAAAGCTGTCTAAGTGGTAGCTGTGGAGAGCAGCCTTCAGGCTTAGTCCAAAAGGAGTGTTAAGCAGCTTGTTTTACCAGTACTTAATCTTATGGTATATAATAAGTGAACAGGAATCACACAGTGTAGTTATAAAAATATGTATTTCATTACAAACGTTCACTAACACATTGTATTATCTCCTACCCAGAGTTATAACACAATACTTAGGAAATAGAACACGTAAGTAGCACAAATACACAGTGGTGTCCAGGGGAAAACCAAACCCAGACCCCAGAAGAAGTAGAAGAGCCGGGGACCCAATGAACCTCTCAAGGTGAGTATCTAGGAACCCCATGGAGGTCATGTGCAGAGTTGAAACACGACTGTGTGCTCAACGTTAGTCAATGGGTAAGTTGCGGTTGCAATTTTAAAGAACCCTGTGGCCCCTCAAGTAACCCCTTGGACAATGGAAGGTTGGACAGTTCCCCACCCGTGGATACCCCAGGAACCAGTATAACCTACATCAGGGAAGCCGGGTGCATAGATGTCAAGTGACGTCGGAAGAAAACGCAGACCACAATGGAGGACTTCAGGAAAGATGCAGCTGGTGAAGAAGAAGAAGGAGTCCAGTAGATCCCAAAGGTGGACTCAGAATGAGAGGTACCCGCAAGCAGAGGAGACAGAGTCTATGCCACCCTGGAGTGACCAGGAGGCATGGAAAACGAATGCCCACCGATGTTGGAGATTCAGGAGAGGTTGATGGTGCCCTTGAAATTGCAGCTGTGCAGACCAGGTGATGCTGTAGGAGACCAGGAACTATTTACAAGCTGTCCCATGTTGGATGTCAAGAGCCAAGGGATCAGTGTCCGACAGGGACACCAACAAGCCTTGGCAGCAGCAAACAACGGGGTATGTTCCAGCGGTTCGTACGAGGGATACTGGCCTCAAACTCAGTATGAAGAACCACCAACTGTGTTGCTGAGCCTTTTGGAGTCAGTGGAGCCCAAGATCAGCAGAGCAGGCAGCTGCTTTGCGGTGCCTGCAGACGCAGGAGAGTGACTCCTTCATTCCAAGGGAGATTCCTTCAGGTCCCTCCAGGAGGAGCAGCTGGACAGTTGGGAGGATACTCTCATGTCTTTTGTCCAGTTTCGCACCAGAGCAGGTGCCAATGGATGCCTGAAGTGGTTTGAATTGGAGTATGCAAGGAGGGCTCCAAATGTGGCGCAGTCTTAGTGGTGCTGGCAAGCGCTCCATCCTGTCCCAATACACTTAACCCTATCTGGTAGGTGGTCACACCTCCCTTGACAGGATACCTATTGTTTGACCTGCCCCTTCTCGAGCTTGGCACAGCAGCAGAAGGGCAGAATCATATCTTTGGCCGGCAGCAGCCCTAGCTTCTAGTTCTGGAAGATTGGTACCTGGAGCATTGAGGGCCTCACGGATGAGCATTACAGTGCATTGGTATGATTCCAACTTGTTTGATACCAAACATGACAGGGTTCGTTACAGCCAGTTTCAAGATAGTCATCATGTAATGACGCATGGCCACTCTATATGTCATAATGTCTGATACACTTACCACCTGGGAGAATGAACTCCGAAGGTTGTAGGGGTGTTGCGCTCATGCAGGGGCACCCTCACACCTAGGACCCAGCACCCTGCCTTCAGATTGAAAGATTGAAAGGCCTGCATTAGGGGTGACTTATAGGTTTGAAGTGTAGTGACCTTGGGAAACCTATATCTGTCGTAAGTGGTGCTAGCACCAGCTTACACAGGCTGAAATGGCAGGCTTGGAGTCACAGTTTGAGTGGTCTCTCATGTGTGGCATAAAACATGCTTCAGCCCATGGGAGACATCTGGGGCACCTATGCCCTGGGTACCTTTAGTACCATATACTAGGGACTTACAAAGGTACCCTGTAGCCAGTACGGAGGGTACTCACTATGTCCAATTTAGGGAAGAATCACAGAGACTGGGTTCCTGATTAGCAGGATCTCAGTCAGACTAGTCAGGAAAACATAAGGACACCAGCAAAAAGTGGGGGACCATCAAAGCAGATCTTACTTTCCTACAGTACATAACATAACAAATGTATTTATATTTGTGGCATACTTATACTGTGCCCTTGGTTTCATATTCCAGTCCATATTGTGCTGGATAAAACAACAATTCGGTAGATAAAATATGCCTGAGAGTGTTGCACATCGCCTTTGATAAACCTCATTGAGTCTGTCTCTAAACACATTTACTCCATAAGTGATTGTGAGGATATCCTTTGCTTTGAAAGAAGCGGCTTTTTGGAAGATGTGGGTGGACAGGGGTTTGAGGGTGCTCCAGAGTGGGTGCTTTTCATGGTCTTCAAGGTCTTTTGTCGAGAGAGGGGTCCAGTTGATCAGGGTCTGTCAGGTTGCGTTGTATGGAAGGAGAGCAGGAGCGGTGCGTCGGTCTTGGTTTTCGAAGTTGCAGTGTATCCTCCTTATCTTGAGGTGGAAGAAGGTGTTGATTTTGTTGTAGTGGTCTTTGGAGGGTGGGACGTCTGATGTTTGGTGAGGATTATGTCTTGTGAGGTAGTGGCTGCTCTGTAAGTGGCGCGTGGCTCCAGGGTTTTGTTGTTACTGCATGTCTTTTGAAGTTGAAGGCAGGAGCATTTAGATTCCTGGAGTGCAGGGGTGAACTAGCTAGCTTTCTTGATGTGTTTTCCTTTGGCTTTCTTGAGGGGGTCGAGTGTGTCAGAGCAGTTTGTGATCCAACGGTGTCAGTTGCGTGTTGCAGTGTTGGCGTTGTCATAGTCAGTGGTGGGGTGTTGCCGAGGGCGGAGGTGAGCTGGTCTTCGGTGACTTTGTTCCAGCATATGCGGGGGAGGTGGTGGGCGTGCTTGAGCACAGTGGGTCTTTTGAAGGGGAAGTGGTTGCATTGGTGATCTTTACAGTGGAGTTCCATGGTATGGTCATAGGAGACGCTGTTTTCTTCTGCATAGATGGGGTCGACTGTGTGTCCAATTGCTGGCGAGGTTCCCTAGGAGGGAAGCGGTGTTTGGGTCATCGTGATTGTCCAGGTGGAAGTTTAGGTCTCTGAGTAGGATGTAGTCCATGGAGGTGAAGGTGTGGGGTGCGATGAGTTCGATGATTGCATTGGTGAAAGGTGCACGGGCCGTGTGGCATGTAGATGAGGATTCCATGGAGTGTTGTTTGAGGGTTGGTCTTGATCTGGAAGTGGAGGCACTCCATGAGGGTCGTTGTGCCATCCGGGGTGGCCATCATGCGGAGGATGGTTTTGTGTACGATGGCTATGCCTCCTCCTGGGCGGGTGGGGCGGTTGTTGTGCAGGATTTTGTACCCGTCTGGAATAGTGGTGGCGATGTCGGGTGCAGAGTTGCCATTGGTCCAGGGTTCCGTGAGGAAGGCGACGTCGGGCGAGTAGGTATTGACGATGATAGAGCGCGCAGGTCACCCGACTAGTCTTGTACCCCAAATAGTCGCCTGGGCCCATAATTTACAAAAACTCATAAATAAAAAACACAGGGTAACCTTCGCTCTACTATCAGTGAATTTTTAAAACATTTAGGACTCTTGACCTGTCTATACCTTGACTTATCAATCCACGTCACCGGTACCTAAAGTCCTAAGGGATCAAGGGTGTTAGCATAATAGGAATAATAACATTTGCACTCATATAATAACCACAAACTCTGGAATTTTTTAAAACTCTATATCCAAGTTTCTTAAATGGTCATGATCCAAAGATTAAACACCAAAAGACTTTCAATTATGAAGATCAGAATCAAAATATAAATATGCAAAAGATGTATTAAACTGATTTTGATCATTTAGCAATAGGGAGGGTAAAGAGAAGGAACATAAAATACAATCAAATGTTTGAGCATTTAACAAAAGGGATGGCAAACTGTGTCAATAGGAAGGGTAAAGAGAAGGAACATGATATGCAAGCACTATTATTAAATATGTAACATTTAGGGAGGGTGAGAGAAGGACACAAGTCAATGACGAACCCACACAAATTTATATTTACCTAGGATTGGTGTGAAGAACTAACCCTGGCCACAGGTCAGTTTAAAGGACAGAACCCCTAAAGTTGCAGTCGCCAGTAGGCTAGCAGGTGCAGATCAGAATCAGGACAGATAAAGCCAAATTGGATCAGGACAGGACCACCAAAGGTTAAGACTGGCACCCGCAGTTAAGTTGCAACGCCTGCGCTACTCCCTCTCTGCAGCTAACAGCCGGAACCCCGATTGGGTTATTGATTTCCCCGACAAAGTGCTTCGCCAGCACTTCAGCTTCCCAGAACCCCGATTGCGTTATCGAATCTTCTGACAGAGTGCTCCGCAGCCCTCTGCTCTTGGTCACCTATTGAGTGCGTTCAGTCAGTGACAGGTCAGCTATTCGGACAAGTCGGACAAATTAACTAGCTAAGCCTACGCTAGTTATACTATTTTTCAAGTCAGTGTACCACCCCCCAATGTTGCAAATGTAAGGATCCCCAATTTTGATTGGACAGAAAGAGGAGGAGAGGTCATCACACCATACTAAAATCAAACCTTCTGCATGTCATATTTAAGTTATTGTTCCCGCCCATCAATTTATTTTCACATGACATCTTTATTCCACCAAACAATGAATGTTCTCTTAGTAAATACATTGTATTAACATTGTATGAATGAACTTCCTTCGACAGGGGTAAAAGGTTAGCTTCCCAGGCACATCTTGGATGAGACTGTTCTTTGGCAATCATTCAATGCCATGACTTGATGGATTTCAGACTCTAGTGCGCAGACTCAAAGATTTCAATATGGAGTTCAGCGACAGGCATCAGGCCCAAATTAATACATGTGCAAAAAAATAGAAAAGAAACAGTTTGAGAACACAGAATAAAAAGATGCACTGTATACCACTTATTTCTATTCTATTCCCATTACTTTATTATTAACTATTATGTTAGGATTAGGCAGAACAAACAGCTTAGCAAAAGCAGCAGTGCAAGCTTCATGCATGCTGTAACACAGAGCAGCCATCTTAGTTCTGGCGCGCAGATGCAAAAGATTCCCTCCAAAGCAAAGAGTACGTCATGTCACGTGAGTATGACAGACGCATGCGCAGTAGAAAATCCCACGTAGCAGCAGCCATTTTAGTTGCAAGCGGATTACAGTTAGTAAAAGCACATATGCAAGTTTCCCTCGTATGGAATGTAATGCAGTGCTCTAGCCCAAGCCCAAGGATATATTATTTCAATGCGCAGAGCCTATTGGGAATATAGGAACTACATTGCATGGCGTCCAACATTTGGTAAGGCACTAATTTAACGCTATATACTAGAGTAACTCAGTCGTGCTTTTCACAGAGACCCCTTTTTCCCATAAAATACTCCAATAGACATCTGGAGTGGGTAAAAGGATAAAATATCCGCCATAACTGAGTAGGACAAAAATCCTAAGTGTAAGTTTTTGGTTTGTTCAACGTTGAAGGATACAGTGTTCCAAAATATTGTGCACCTTATCTTTGTTTCCTTGAAACTTTCTCGGTAAAACTTTCAGCCAACAAAATGACTGAAAACGAGACCAGTGGAGCTGCAGGAACTGCAGCCCTAATGGGCTTAGACGTTACAGGCTTCCAACAAAATCACCCGGATGCTATAATCATCCCGGAAAACTTAAGGAAAACCGTCACTATAAAGAGTATAACAAATGGCCTATCACCAAGAGAGGGTAGGGTAATTTTTGTCATAAAGGCACATGAATATCGGCAGACAGAGGTATTCTTTATTATTATTATTATTAAAGGGGCTTTTAAAGCGCCTGGTGACGCCTCCCGGCGTGTCCCCGCGCTGTGGAGAGAGAAACTTAACCAACCCAGGGAAAGGTGGCGGTTAGAGGGTAAACAGATGTGTCTTAAGCAGTTTCCTGAAAGAGGCCTCATTATTTTCTAGCCTAATGGGAGTAGGGAGGGTGTTCCATTTCCTGGCCGCAATAGTGCGGAAGGACTTTCCACCCATCCTTGCTTTTTTCACGAACGATGTTTTGAGCAGCCCCATTCCCTTAGAACGAAGGGACCTATTCGGCTCATAAGGTAGGGCTAAGTCGGACAGATAGGAGGGGGCTTTTAGATGGATAATCCTATGGCACCACAGGAGAGCTTTAAGCAGTATCCTCTGCCCAATAGGCAGCCAATGAAGGGAGGCCAGGGAGGGTTTAGAGGGAGCCCTACGAGGAAGTCTTAGCACTAGACGTGCAGCTGAATTTTGCAGAACTTGTAACTTCCTGATGTTTTTGTCCGATGTTCCCAACAACAGCACATTGCCATAATCTATACGGGAGGTAATAAGTGCCTGAGTCATGGTACGCCTGGAATTCAGCGGGAGCAGGTCCAGGGTGCGGTTGAGAGTTTTCATGACTCCAAAGCACTTACCTACCGTTTTTTTGACATGGCTGTCATAGGAGAGCTTGTTGTCTATCCAGACACCCAAGTTCTTAGCTTCCTGACTAGGAGTAGGTAAAGGTCCTAAGCAGGAAGGCCACCAGTCTTTTGTCCACATTGTATCTTTTCCTCCAATTACGAGTACCTCCGTTTTTGTACCGTTTAATTTGAGGCAGTTTTCGTTCATCCATCTTGCAAGTTCACTCATGCAGGATTTGAAATTATCGGCCTCAGAGGAGGGAGCTTGAGATAGAGAGATCAACAGTTGAGTATCGTCGGCGTAAGAGACTAGCTCTACGCCGAACGATTGAACAACTTCTGCCAGAGGGGCCATGTACAGGTTGAACAGGGTAGGGCTCAGGGCAGAGCCCTGAGGCACCCCCTGTCCCAATGTCATATTGTCTGAGAGGAAGGTCCCTCTTTGGACCTGAAAGCTTCTGTTGGTGAGAAAAGCTTTCGGCCATCCCAGAGCCTCTTTGGTGACACCCGCCCGGTTTAGACACTGTAGCAAGGTGAAATGAGCTACAGTGTCAAACGCGGCGCTGAGGTCCAACATGATAAGGGCCATAGTCTTGCCCTCATCGGCTCCTTCTCGCAGGGTTTCGGTAGCTCTCAGGAGAGCTGTTTCAGTGGAGAATCTAGATCTGAAGCCGGACTGTGATGTATGAAATGCATTTTGGGCTTCAAGATGGGCCATAAGTTGGACATTGGCAATTTTCTCTGCTAGTTTAGCCACATAAGGGAGCAGGGAGATGGGGCGTAGATTCTCCAGAAGATCATGACTCATGTTGGGTTTCTTTTTGATGGGGAGCACTATAGCTTTCTTCCATTCTGCAGGTAGGCAGGCATTGGAAAAGGATAGTTGCAGTATGTGTCTGAGGTGGGGTTCTAAAACCGACAGACTGGCTGCTAGGATTTTAGGAGGCGCAGGATCACTTGGGGAGCCGGATTTAATACTCTTACAGGTAGACACTAGTATATTAGCAGAGGGAACAGAAAAAGCGTCTAGATGGAGTTGGGTGTTTATGTGATCATTGCTCTCTACAAAATCAATACCAGGTATTTTGTTTCCCGGAAAACCTGCATATATGTTCGCGATTTTGCCAGAAAAATAGTTCGCGATTTTATTGCAGGTATCCACAGAATCGTTATGGGAGGTAGGGCTTGAGTCAATTATTGATATTTCCTTAAATATCTGAAAAAGCTCTTTCGAGGAGTTTTCAGCTTCCTGAATCCGGTCATTGTAGTGAGAAGCTTTGGACACACGTATCTTTTTATTATATTCTTTTTGTGCAGCTTTGTACCGGGCTTTAATTTCAGGACAGAAATTTTGACGCCATTCTCTTTCAAGCTTTTTACAAGCCGTTTTGGCGCCTTGGAGCTCTTGACTAAACCAAGGGGCCGATTTATTTTTCCTCGTGGCATTAGTCACAGTGCGTTTGGGGGCAGTGATGTCCAGGGCTTTTATGATACATACTTGAAGGTGGTCATATGCTGTCTCACAATCCAGTCCTTTCGGAGGCCCAGCCTCTTGGAGGATTTTTATGAAGGAGTCTATGGAAAAAAAAATCCATTTCCTACGAGTATATTGCTGTGAACTTAGTTTGTGATACACATTGCCATCCATTTGGAGTAGTATAGGGATGACAAAGTGATCAGACCAGGGTATTGGCTGGTGAGGCAGGATTTGGACTCCCTTCCAGTTCCCAAATACTGGGTCTAATAAATGTCCTTGTTGGTGAGAGGGTTCGGAGTTTTTTAGCTCTAGTTGTATAGAGAGTAGCTCAGCTATGATATCTGCCGCCTCTTTATCTGATGAGTCCTCAAAATGAACATTAAGATCCCCTAGTACTAATAAGTGATTTTTTCTAAGAGCAAGGTGGGTTAGGGACTCCATAGGAGTGGGAATGAAATCATAGAGCCTCCCAGGAGGACGGTATATAAGAATACCAGAAAAAGAGTGGCAAGGTCCCGTGGTTATGGTGAAGGAGCCAGCTTCACTATGGTCGACAGAAATGGGAGAGAGGGTGCATTCTATAGGCGATTTAGTAGCGATAGCAATGCCACCTCCTCTACCAGCCTTTCTGTCCAGTCGGGAGAGGGAGTAGCCAGGTGGTAGGGCCTGAATAATGTCGGGATCAGAATATTCATCCAGCCACGTTTCCGTGAGAAACAGAATTTTAATATCATCATCTTCAAGTAAATGAGATATTTCTATACGGTGTTTCCGCATAGATCTACAGTTGAGTAGAGCTGCTTTTACTGTACTTGTCGCATTGTTACATATCACATTATTAAATGGCGTAAATGTACATGCGCTACAGTCCTTCATAGATAGTGCGCTCATGGCGTGGTTGCAGCATGAGGGAGTGTAGGGCTGTAGGTCTAACAGTTCCTGTCTGCCATACCTTATGGTAGCGGGTGTCGGAGAGCCAGGGATTATGGCCCCGCGCCCCGTCCTGCCGCGGACGGGCGCAGACGGGCTGGACTTTGGCTCGACTTCGGCGCGCTTCCGGCGCGCCCGCTTTCCCATACACATTTATAGAGAGGCGAGTGTCTGCTATAGCGCTGACCTGTCTCAGCAGAACCCGGAAGTGAAGTGCTCCTCCTCGCCCTCCGCAACAAACGCCTAGAATGGGCGCGGCGGACCGAGGTGAGGATTAGCGAGGGTGAGTGACCCCTGAGCTATGACTCAGCCCAAAGGTTAGGTGCACAAATTTAAATTTAAATTTTTACACTGTGACAACATACAATTTTTAAAAGTGGCACTAGATCGCCAGTAATTTAAAAAACGCTCGTTTTCAGCGCTTACAGCGTCGCCCAGCGCCAAGTAGATCGAGTTAGACTCTGCCACCGGCTTCCTCTTCTCCACCTCGCCTCTGTGCTCCTCCCCGCCTTTTGTAGACTAGACTACAGCGCTGCTAGAGCGCTGACCTGTCTCAGCAGAACCCGGAAGTGAAGTGCTCCTCCTCGCCCTCCGCAACAAACGCCTAGAATGGGCGCGGCGGACCGAGGTGAGGATTAGCGAGGGTGAGTGACCCCTGAGCTATGACTCAGCCCAAAGGTTAGGTGCACAAATTTAAATTTCAATTTTTACACTGTGGCAACATACAATTTTTAAAAATGGCACTAGATCGCCAGTAATTAAAAAAACGCTCGTTTTCAGCGCTTACAGCGTCGCCCAGCGCCAAGTAGATCGAGTTAGCCTCTGCCACCGGCTTCCTCTTCTCCACCTCGCCTCTGTGCTCCTCCCCGCCTTTTGTAGACTAGACTACAGCGCTGCTAGAGCGCTGACCTGTCTCAGCAGAACCCGGAAGTGAAGTGCTCCTCCTCGCCCTCCGCAACAAACGCCTAGAATGGGCGCGGCGGACCGAGGTGAGGATTAGCGAGGGTGAGTGACCCCTGAGCTATGACTCAGCCCAAAGGTTAGGTGCACAAATTTAAAATTCAATTTTTACACTGTGGCAACATACAATTTTTAAAAGTGGCACTAGATCGCCAGATTAAAAAAACGCTCGTTTTCAGCGCTTACAGCGTCGCCCAGCGCCAAGTAGATCGAGTTAGCCTCTGCCACCGGCTTCCTCTTCTCCACCATCCATTCTATTCATGGATTTTGACTTACCGGGCGGAATCGCGACCTGGAATGATCTGGCAGCAAGAAAAGATCGAAACCAGCACAGGGCGGAGCCTGTGACCCCCACCTCCTCAAGTCGTTGAAGCAAAATCCCGTGCGAGACCGTGTCGAACGCGGCACTAAGATCTAATAGCAACAGTGCCGCCGTTCGACCCGCATCAAGCACGGAACGCAGGTGTTCGACCATGGAGAGTAGGGCCGTCTCCGTGCTGTGGCCCGCACGGAACCCATTCTGGGTAGGGTCAAGAATGTTAGCCCTAGCTAGGTGGTCTACCAGAATGGTATTCACATGGGCCTCCGCGACTTTCGTGGCCCAAGGAAGCAACGAAATAGGCCGGTAGTTCTCAGGCTTAAGTGGGTCTAGAGTTGGGTTTTTCAGAATGGGCGTGACTACAGCCTGCTTCCACCTGGCGGGAACTCTCCCAGAAGAGAGTGATAGATTGATCAAGGAGAGCACCGGAATGCGGCATGCCGATGATAGCTTCATCAGCTGGGCCGGTTTCAGCGGATCTGCCGGGGATCCCGATTTGATTTTAAGGCTAAGAGAATCAAAGGCCTCCATAGACAGGGGAGATAGAGTCATGAGACAGTCACTGTCTCTCAAAGAACAGCTAACCCGCTCTAGTGTAGGCACTCTCGTCGGGAAAGAGCGATAGATGGCCTGTACTTTCTCCCGGAAAAAGAGGCTAAGCCCTCCCAATGGGAATCCGAGCAGATTTCCGCACCCGCTGTCCTCTTCGTCATCAGCTCTTTTAACACCTTAAAAATCAATTTAGAGGGGTTCGGGTTATTCTGGAACTCGTGAGCGTAAAAGGCTGCTCGAGCTCTACACACAGCCCTATTGTAAGCTTTAATTTTAACAAGGTAACAAACCCTCAGATCGGGATCATACGCTTTCCTCCATAATCTCTCAGCCTGTCTGCAAGCTCTCTTGAGTGACGCTAAAGTGTTGTCATACCATGGACTAGGCTCATTTCGACGACACTTAGTCCACCTCATGGGGATCAGAGAATTGAGGGCACCCGAGATCCACTTGCAGAAGGAGTCATACCCATGATCCACCTCAGTGATAAGGCCTAATGGTGCCGCCTCAAGCAGGCGGTAGAAATCCTCCAGACTGAGTTTGTTCCAGTGTCGTTTGAGGACGAGTCTGTCACGGACTATAAAAGGAGAATCTGATATTGGGCAAGTCAGTTTCACCAGCATATGATCTGTCCAAGCCAATTGGGTGGGACAGTGAGCCCTAACTCCCTCCAGATTCGTAAAGAAAGGGTCAAGTATGTGACCATCTCTATGTGTGGGAGTATCGATCAGCTGAGAGAGCTGCAGGGCCTCTAGATCGGCCAAAAAGCTCTTAACAGCGGGCAAAGACGGGCAATCCAAATGAAGATTAAGGTCTCCTATCACATTAAAATTAGCACATCCCAGTGCCTCTATGCTAATAAGATCCGGGAGGGCAGCCCGAAAGGCCGAATCACAGCCCGGTGGGCGATAGATTAACAAGCCTGAAAAAGTAAAATGGCAGCTAAACGAAATTTTAAAACGAGCATTTTCACACCCTGGTAGTTTGACAGCCTTCCATTAGCACGGGTAGCAGCTCTTAGTAACCATTGCTATTCCCCCTCCCCTAGTAACCCGATTGAGGGTAAAGATAGAATAGTCCGGAGGGATAACCAGATTAAGTATAGAAACATCCGAATCCTGCAACCAGGTTTCGGTCAGGAAAAGCGCATCAGGAGAGTCATCTTTAAGAAGATCGTATATCTCCTGGTAGTGCTTTGTCAGTGATCTGACATTAAGACTGCCAATATTAAGTTCCCGTAGATCTATCTTACGATTATGTAGGGAAGGACGCTCTAACAAGCAAATTGGAGAAGGGGCATCCAGCGACCAAACACCGCAAGAACAGTGATACTGACCGCACAAAGGATCCACGGGCGGAAGATTACACTTGAAAATCCGATCACGGATAGCCAGCAGAGCAGCCCGTTGATAGGTAATAATAGGCAGAGTCATGATGTCCTAGTCTGGAGTCCTGCCGCGACCCGCGCTTCCTTAGCGCTGATGGGTGCAGACGGGCGCAGACGGGCGCAGACGGGCGCAGACGGGCAGGACTCTGGCACGACTCAGGCACAACGAAGGCATGCCCGCTGCGCGAGACCGCTGCGCAGGAGAGGGAGCTTTAAATAGGTATCCCTCTGGTTGTCAGGAGCGCTAGACCGCTCACTGCTGGTGTTCCTCAGAGTCCACACCACTCCAAAATGGCGCCCGTAATTACCCCACCACCCGGAACCGGACCCGCGAAAAATGCGGTGATTTCCAATTAGAATGCAGGTAAGGGGGCCGTTAATACTACCCAGCTAAAAGCAAGGGAAAAACAACACAATAGAAATAAATTATGCAAAAGGAGCGTTAAAGAACAGCGCAATAGAAAAGGCGCCAAGCGTTGTGCAGCGTTCAGTTTCTCATCAAGGGCTTTCCCCCAATTGCTCGCCTTAAATAGGTATCCCTCTGGTCGTCAGGAGCGCTAGACCGCTCACTGCTGGTGTTCCTCAGAGTCCACACCACTCCAAAATGGCGCCCGTAATTACCCCACCACCCGGAACCGGACCCGCGAAAAATGCGGTGATTTCCGATTAGAATGCAGGTAAGGGGGCCGTAAATACTACCCAGCTAAAAGCAAGGGAAACACAACTCAATAGAAATAAAATATGCAAAAGGAGCATTAAAAGAACAGCGCGATAGAAAAAGCGCCAAGCGTTGTGCAGTGTTCAGTGTCTCATCCAACTGAATACACTCCTTTAGAGGATGTTGAAATTCAACTAACTTACCAAGAGCATGCGTTCTGGTTTAAAGGCGCCCTACAACAACAAAATCACATTACCAGGCTCGGTCCACTAGGTTGACCAGGAGCAACATGGCCGGTATTAGCCAGCTATACACCACATCCTGACATTGAAGAAATGTCAGATGCGGAACTATTAGTTCAACTAAAACAACTAATTAAAATACATAGACAATTGGGTAAATATGACATGCGGACTTGAACAGTCCAACCTCCTATAAGTATTCCACAACAAACCCCTCACCAGGGCAACACAAATAAAATGACACCACAGACTATACAATCAGTCATTGTTAAATTACCCGCAAAAAGGGAACAAATTCCATTCTGGATAGCTCAAAAAAGTACTCAAATCGAGGCAGTATTTCCCGATACTACCCCTCATGAGAAACACAGAATTTTAACAATCTGTTTACCAATGGGGATCGCTCCACACCTGGAGGACTGCGAGACCTGGGGTACAGTCTTTGCTGCAATCTACACAAAAACACATGGGGGCCCATTAGGATGACGGGCGGATCGCCTCCGCCAGGCAGGCGGTAGCCACTGCCGGCATGGCGGGGGTGATCTGCCCACCATCCTTGCTGCAAAGACCCCCCATATTAACATGGCTAGGGGGCCCGCGATGGACGGAAAGACCGTCCGCTGCTTTTTCCCCCCAGTCGCCTTGCGACCGGGGCGGAAAAGGGTTGTATATGGTGGCGGTGTCTATCAGACACCGCCAGCCATATTACAATGGGCATTCAACAATGCCTTTTTGTGGAGGCCATGCCGCCATGGAAAGGCATGCAGAGTCTCCCTGCGGGGGCCTGTTGCGGACCCCCAGGGACTCCGGGGAGGTGTGGGATGCACATGGGGGTACCTATGGTCCCCCCTGCATTTCAAGGAACAACTTGGCAGGCACCACGGGGTGCCTGTCACGTTGTGCTTTGAAATGCACAAGATGTATTTTTAGCATTGTGGAGGGCGCTGCTTTCAGCACCGCCCACCACAATGCTAAGAATACAGGATGCGCCCACCACTGTGGCGGGCGCATCCTAATACCCGCCACGGGACCCTCGCCCTTATGGTGGGCGGTCCCTTCACACGATGGGATGTAATGGACCCCATGGTGTTCCGTCTATGGCGGTTATACCAGATGTCCTGAAACAGATTCAAAATGAATACGGGGCAGAGCCTGCTTTAAATCTGGGTATGAAATTACTGAGAGATTTCAAACAGGTATCAGCTATAATGTTAGCTAATATTAAAGGTGAGGCAGCATCTGTGGCGATTCCCCAAAAATTAAGAGAATTTGATGTAACTGAGCAACCATATGAACTGGCCAGAATAATTGAAAAATACTATGAAGAACTAGGTAGAGATAGTTTGGGTGGGAAACCAGTTAAACCCCAACTAACAGAAAGTCCTGAAAAGGTCTTCATTAAAAACACTCTCACTACTCCTAAAAAGAAGTGGGAGAACACTAAACAAACTTCTAAAGAGAAGCGTTCTCAGTCCCGAGGAAGGTCTCCTCAAAAGGAACCCTCTGAAAAGAGGTATAACCCCAGAAACAGGGATAATTTGAAAAAAACTGATAGATATCAAGATACTGACACACGTTCCTCTCGTACCTTAGGACGGTCAGAACACAAGGAAGAACGCGTGAAGTCCAAAGTTGATCAACACGTTCCAAAAAATAAGAAAACCCAATTCATCAAAAAGAAGGTAGCAGGTCTAACAATCAGACATGCCGAGGATCTTGAGAACACAACTCAAGAACAGGGAGTGGGCCCAGACAATGCTGGACAGCGCAGCAGAAGTCACCATAGTTCGCAAGATCTTGAAGGATCTTCTGGAGACAGTGGACTGGAATGAGTACATTCAAGTTGAAACAGCTGACACCAGGGTTAGTGTACCCCAAAAGTTATATGAAGTAACGCTCCGGATGGAGTGGGACATAACTAGGAAAATAAGAGCACTGTTTTAGGAGAAGCTCTCTAAGGGTTATGACATTCTTCTAGCTGAAAAAGACTGGCCACCAAAATGTGTCAGGGAATGCCCACATGGCCAAGACATCATCATGCCAGCCTTCTCCAATCACCTACCGATTCACTTAAAATACACCTATGCCAGAAAATGGGCAGTAGCCCAGGCTCCAGCTTATATAAAAATCATGTAAGATGGGATGAGGATTCTCCTCACCATAAAATCCAGTTAAAAACACAGCCAACTGCACAGAGGCAGCATCCAGTTAAGCAATAAGCTAAAAAACAGGTCAGGGAGATATTAGATCAACTTGAATACCAAGGGGTGATTGAAACATGCACCTCCTCAATGAACAATCCTTTGTTTCCTGTCTCCAAACCAAACAATACATATCGTCTAGTTTTGGACTACAGACATTTAAACTCTTGTTGCAAAACCTTTGCAGTACAAAATGCACACAGTGCAGCACTAATGAATAACATTGTGCGTAAAAAATATAAAACGACATTAGATATTTCTAACGGTTTCTTCTGTCAAAACATTGCACCTGAGAGTAGGTACTGGACAGCTTTCTCAAATATGGGGACACGGCGTCACTTCTCTTGTCTCCTCCGGGGATTCAAGAATAGTCCGGGTTATTTTCAGCCAGAGTAACAGAGTTACTGGAAACGTGTGATGATGAGGCATTATCTTATGTCGATGACATCTATCTAACAGACGATGATTTGTACAGGCACTTGAAGAGAGTGAATACCATTATACTTGGATTCGCCTCTGAAGGGAACAAATTCAACTTTAAAAAATCAAGAATAGCCCATCTCAACGTCCTTTTTCTAGGATACGAGCTATCAAGGGAAGGCAAAAGCTTGGGAGACAACTTTTTAGAAAAGTGTGCGCTGCTCCAACCTTCTAAAACGCTGAAAAACGTACAGTCAATTCTAGATTTCCTGAATTTCGGAAGAACTTACATTCTAAACTACGCAGAAAGGGTTAAACCTCTCTACGAATTAATCAAACCTGATTTCAAAACTACTAATTGGACTAAAAAACACACAGAAATTTTGCATTCAGTACAGACATGTTAGCAACAACACATGTACAGACACACGTAAACATACGCAACCTCGTAATCAGAATCATCCCAGGAAGATGTGGATTTACGTACATAACCTTTAATGAAGGAGAAAAAGTAACAATTGCTTATAAATCACACTTGTACACACAAGCTGAAATGAAATTCACTTCTACTGAAAAAATCCCGACTCCGGTTCAAACTGGAGTAGCAAAAGAGAGAGCCCTCGAACAGGGAAAACGCATAATGGTCGCTACTCCTATACCTGCTTTAGAGGCAGTGACAAAAGCAAGCATTCCGAATGCAAAGGCTTTACATCCAAGAAGGATACAATGGGTTAACTCTTTTGCTGCAACAGACGTTGAATATGTTTTTGACCCCTGTGTGAAAACACAAGAATTTCTACAATACGAACAAGAATGTCCTCTACCCACTGAGATTCTGCCTCTAGAACAGTACGAATGTATAATTTATACAGACGGATCAGCACAGCCCGCAATTGGGGGTAAACAAGCTTATAGTGCTGCGTGCACGATTGTTAAAGGTCGCTGGTGCGATGGTAAATTCCGACCTATGGTAACAAAAACACAATCTCTCAGAGGTTGTACAGCTCAGCGAGCTGAACTACAGGCATTCAAGATGGCACTTGAAAATAAATACCGATCGCAAATTCCCCACATTTAGAGTGTGCGATTCATATTACTGCGTTCAATCTTACAATGAATACTTGCAGAATTGGATTCAAAATGGTTTCAAAGATGCAAAAGGTGGCACAATCAAGCATGCGTTGCTTTGGGAACAAGTAGTTCAATTACAGAAAGAACTACAAAAGACTCACGTGATCCATACACTGAGTCATCAGCGTGATGGCGTTCACGTTGAAGGGAATTCATTGGCTGATGAAGCCGCGAAGGCAGCTGTGCAAACGGCTTCCGTAGCAGAAATCACTCGTTTTAAATCAAAAATAGATAGCGAGATACTGCTAGCTGTCAAAGCCACAAGCAAAGGCAGCGGTGCAGCATTACCTCAAAATTATCCACTTGAATATTCATACATAATTGATGCCAACTCCGTTCCTTTTCCTCTAATCCCTGGAGTGGGGGATGGAGTAATCCCAAACAGGAGACATAGAGTAGCTTTGATACACGAGGCACATTTGGGAGAGGGTCTGATACATCAAGGGATCTCTAAATCTATACTAGAATTAAAGGAGACATACTGGTGGCCAGGGATGAATGCCCTTATTCATGAATTTGCAATTAATTGCCATGACTGCAACAGAGATTGCAGCAAAGAATGCCGTCAGATACCAGTGTAGCCAGCCCAGTACAGACACCATTGTTAGACAGCATTAGACTATCTACACGCAGATGTCCCTATGAACAAATGCGGTCCCACAACTATTAGGACAAGATTCATTTGGATGTGGCCTCAGCGCCCGAAGTGTTATAAAAGATTTGCGAGTCTTTATCGGCACATACGCAGTCGGCACGCTACATTCTGAACAGGGTCCTGCGTTTAGCTCAAAAGCTTACAAGGTGGCCATGGCCAATCTGGGCGTTGCATTGCGGTATTCTAGTCCATTCCATCCTGAGGGAAATTCTGTAGTGGAGAGAAAAAAACGGGACATAAAGCAATCTATAACAGCTAGGGTATTAGGCTCGGGTGACGTGTGGGTCAAACATCTAATAATTGTCCAACGTAGTCTAAATAATCTGCCAAGAAATTCTCTGGGTGGAATCACTCCATACGAAATCCTTTTTGGTACTAGAATGCTTGTCTAGGACCTTGATCGTTACACTTCAGTGGTGGAAGAAAAACCTTTTGATATCAAAGACCGTTTGACTGTTTTGCAGGACTTAAATGAAACAAGAAGAAGTCAAAGCAACACATTACAGAAGCCAACGACCACTGAAGGGAAACCACCCGTCCCAGCAAGGCCTGTCTGGATTCCAAGCCACACAATACATCTCATCGTAAACAAAGAGACTTGACATCAGTGAACATCACAGTCGTTCCTGTACCGGGTGGTATAGCATGGGACAGAATTGAATATGACATATTTGGCCCTGCCGAGCTGTTGAAGATTCCACATCAATTCAAGGTTTCTTTGGGTGACTTTGTTTCACCCAGCACATTTTTTGATGATTGGGACTTTGAGACCGTTAATAATATGATGTCAGACTTAGAGATGTCTGCAAAATTTACAAAACATGAATACTTAGAAGGTTCATCAGATTATGAACAAATGTACTGTTATAATCTCTATGCTCATCATTATTTACACAAATCTGCAAACCCTAAAAATGTTTATACTTTTAATCAATGGGAACATTGTCAACGCCACTGAAGGGTAGCTCAAAAACATCAATGAAAAGTTTCCATACTTCTCAGGTTTTAATGTCTCAAATCCGGAAACATTTTACTTTAAAAATGTTAATAAGACAGGAATGAAAAGTATGTTGACTAATTCTAAGGAAATTTATTCTGCAGCCTTATATGCCCAGTTGTCCTCATTAGTTTTTGACTTTTGGAGTGACAACATTGAAACAAAAACTGTCTTGGGCACAAAAGACTGGCAGGTGAAGGAAATAGAAGCTTTATTTCGAGCCTGCATTATCCCTGAACAAATAATGTTTTTGAACGACACTGTGCAACAGACATCCTGTCTTGGTCTTGCCAAGATAAAAGATTTGAACAAACCATCCATACCTACACCGACACCTGATAGTAAAAAGACTACAGAAGAACGGGTCGACGTAAAAATAATTTTACTAAAAAAAGAACTGATCCTGATTGGAAGAAATGGTTAATCTGGCCCACAGACACATACAACTGTCAAGATAGATTCCTGAATAAGACACAAGGGTTTACACTCACTAGGCCATATCCAGAGACAACATCCAGGAATAGTAACAACATACAGTGTTGGAAAACTGTGCCTTGACTGGCTACAAAAATCCACACTAACAGAGGAAAAACAACACTTATCTGCACTTAAAGATGGCGTTGATTTAAGGGACTTCTTACAAGGTCCTGCGAAACGGTGTCATAAACGTTTTATATACGCTGGTATATACATGCCATTTATAAGCTTGGAAGCTTGGAAAGTGACACAAGCAGAGACTGTAGAACGAATACGAGAAATTGATCGTATTAATTTAGAGAAAGCTCTCTCTGTAGTTGAAAATGGGTTAACGACTCTGTCATCCAGAATTTATTCTTTGGACAGCATAGTATCCACTGTCATAGACATAATGGAACAGGACTTGCTCATGCTACAGCATGGACAGTCACAATTGCATACTATAATGCTTTTAGGCTGGACGTTACAAAATCTACGTTCTGGATATGTGCCATGGCGACTAATCAACTCCACGTCATTTTGGTTCTGAAAATCTGGACCCTGTTGTTATCCCGATATCGAGGTCCAATACCCGTGTCACAAAATATCAACGTACCATGACGAATTTGGTGTCAGCGAACCGATAATGATTAGGACACCATTCCTATGCATTTTCGTCATAATCGAGGGTCGCCAACACCCCCAAATCCTAGTTTCCTTCCCGACCCCTTAGACTCCATTTTGTGAACGGCATCCATCTTACGTCTTGCCCTCATGATAAGTCAATTAAAGGTCGAGCTTGATCCAAAAAGGACACGTCCTCCTTCCCTGACTTCCCCCTGACCTGTCCCAACTGACTCCATTGCCTTTAGCCAAACCTGTTTGGGCAGCCCCTCGCCCAGTGGCCAAATGCGATAGCATCAATGCATAAACATTCCACAAACCATTCACTACATACAGACCATGCTTTCTGCAAACATGCACCTGTCCACGTTTCTTGTTTATGGCCAGTTTTATGACTAGGAGGTGCCCTCCTTTATTGAGGTTTCATCGATATCTGATGGGAGTTCCGGGCCTAACTGGGTAATCTATCAACGAACTGGACATCTAAAATGTGGACTTGCTTACATGACTTTGCTCTTTGTATTATTGTAGAAATATGTGTATAGCCATATCATAAACTCAGGAATTCTTGCTCGAAGCTATTATTTTTGTATATAAGGAGAAGGCTGGTTCTGTAAAAACGAACAGTCTACTGAGAACACATGACCCGTGTTTGTCGTGCTTCTAGGACACCTGTTACGCGGTATCAAGCGGCGACGGTCCAAGCCAGATGTTCGTGAGGAGCTTCGTGTGAAAATTCCGGAGGACGGCCAGCCACTTCAGCGACCCCTGTATGTCGACGTGGTTCCGAAGGTCTTTGCTGCGAGGTTCCCCGCGTCCCGGCGGCTACGAAGGACTGCTGCCCTGACTATCGCCTTGTTTTGGACCCAGTCATCCTTGGTAGAGCGAAACGATAAACGAGTCTTCTAGCGACGTCACCGATCTTCTAATACTTCAGTTAAGTATAAGTGGAGCGTCTCCCAGTCCTTAGTTTGTCCTTAGTTTTTGGTATCCTTGAGATACGCCTTGATTTGGTACTTGCAAGCCCCAAAGCCGAAGGACTTGTGTATTCACGAGAAATATCGTAACAGATAATCCTTTGAAGTTTGAAGCTAGACTAGTGAGCAAAGATGCCTGGTTTTAGCAGACTTGGAAACTTGTTTTGTCTTGGTTATAGTAAGGACTCCCGATTAGAGGATTCCTGTCCGGTTCCTCCCATTGGAACTCCAACATATGAGCTCTACGTAAAGCACGGCGTAGGCCCTATCACATATAATGAAGTGTGGATAAAATACACCCGCAAGGATGGTGTTTTAAAATGGCCCCAATATGGTAGTTTTGACTCAGAAATATTAGACAACTTAGAGGTCAAATTATTTAAGAGAAAAGCCCGGCCGGCGATGTTTGACTCTTTTTGCTTATGGCGCAAAGAAGCCAAACAGAAAGAAATAAAGTTAGCAAAAAGGAATAAAAGAGGTATGTCAATGGTGCAAGCTGCCGTTGCATACAGGGATAACGAGGAAGAGCAAGAAAGCGAACAAATACTTAGGAGCAAGAAACTAGCAGTAGATAAATGCTACCCGATGTTACCAAATAAGGGACAAGGCCAAGAGGAAAAATCCATTAATGTCCCACTTATTAGGCTCACCTCCACCGTATGCGTTAGACGCTACTACAACGCCAAAGCGTTTTTCTATACCACGCCCCGGCGCACGAAACACAGCTTTTGCACACACGCCAGCTACTGTTCAGCTGGTTCCTACTTCTCCGGCGCAGCCTTCTCAAGGTTCGCCATCTATGCTACCTACTCCATCTACTTCCACGACTTTGCCTACAGCTCCAGCTATTGTCTATGATACCGCGTCTGCTACTACTTCAATCTCCTCTACTATTGCCTCTACTTCTTCTTTGCCTCGTCCTGTTTTTTCCAATGCACTTGCTCCTCTGCAAGCTTCTCCTTCTATTAGACAAAGAGTGACAGGTACTGTCACTGGTCTGCTTTCACCTTTCTTCGGGTCGCCTAAGACGACCCCTAAAACAGAAGATAGACAGTTACATAGTCAACTGCCTGATTACGAGGAAAGAAAAGTGCTAAATGAACTAGCCCGTAAATGGATTACGGATACTGTTAGATATGATGTTCAGTCTGTTATGGAAGTTTTCCGTCAATGGAATGCACCCACTCAGAGATACGTATTCGAAGAAATGTGTGTATATCTGGGTGAAGATTTGGAGACAAATGATCCCACATACACAAGGAACGAACTATGGCGTACACGCTTTAAGTTCCACGAAGGCATGATTACAGGCAGGGATGTTGAGAAAGCGATAGAGTTATTGCTCTCTTATAGGAGTAAGGGAAACGTCTCTAGATCATTGTACGAAGACGACGTATCAGATAGGAAAAGAGCGAGACAGTACCCCATGAGAGAGGTTCCTCCGGTTTGGAGGGAAGGCGATGCAAATGTAGTACCGCCAATTCGGCCTCATTTCCAGCGTGTATGGGTACATGTCCCCTGGAAACGATCCGAAGTTTTAGCGCTCAAGCAGACATTGCCTGATCCTCGTAAAAACCCGACTGGGTATTATAAGGAGTTATCACAAACTGCAAGCTCATGTATAATGAATTTAGCGGATATAGACATGCTGTTTGGGAACGTTGTTCCACATCCTCTATGGAGCAAAATACGTCATACGAACCATGCCCAAGAACTAGGTGACTCATGGGCGAACATTGCCGCTATAGATGCTAGACAAATTGGTGGTTCTAAACCTGAGCCGTTAATAGCTGAACTTCCCGGTAGAATTATTGCATACATGAAAACAATAATGCCTGAAGTACGTGTGAACTGGGACAAGCTATCTGCATGCAAGCAGAAGAAAGACGAGAATGTGTCTGACTTTTTCACAAGATTCGAGGAGACTTTCACTGATCATAGTGGTCAAGATATGGCTACCGAGGGTGGCCAAAGATTGTTTGTAGACAAGTTCGTACATAATTTAATGCCTGAACTATGTAATAAATTGAAAGACTCAGAGAGTGCTTGGGCTGTCTCTACGTCAGCTAAAATTTTAGCTACAGCCCAGTACTATGAAAATAGGCGCAAAGACGAGCTAGATAAAGTAGACAGAAAGACAAAAGATTTAAAAACTAAAGTTCTTCTCCAGCAAGCTTATCCGCCTCGTACGGCTAGTCAGCCCAGTTATCAACCGCAACATCAGTATTCGAGAAACGCGCAAGGAAACGAGTTTTCCCACCAGCGTATTGCTTATGGCCCGAATCAATGTGCATATTGCAAGGAAGAGGGTCACTTTAAAAGTAATTGTCCGGCTCTTGCGCGACGTTTGAGCGGAGCTTCGGGTGTAAGGGGAAGAGGTGTTCAACATGCCCCTAGAGGTAGGGGCCGTGGAAATTCCACGCAGAATACAGCTTCTTTTCCGCCTCAGAATTTGATGAACAGCTTTGACCAACAGAATAATGCGTCGACCAGGTCAGCTCAGTACTATGTTGACGACTATTACACCGAACATGAATATGAGGGTAACGATTGCTAGGACAGCCATGGACAAAGAGAGGGAGTTGTTTCAGTTCCAGTAGATCAGAATGGACCTTATGTCGAGGTGATCGCCTCAGGAGTGTCAGAGCCATTTCTGCTGGATACTGGTGCTACAAAAAGTTCTATCATGCACTCGAAAGTTCCTGGCGCACCTTTGTCTGAAATGAATGTCTCAGTAGGTTTCTCTGGCGCCCCTGTTAGAAACCCGATCTCCAGTCCTGTATCTCTTTCTATTGGCCCATGCGAATTAGAGGCACCCCTCATTCTTACAACAGGTTGTGGTGAAAATTTGTTAGGATTGGATTTGCTAAAAAGGTTATATGCGACTTTGTACTGTTCACCATTAGGAGTACAACTCACTTTAGGGAAGAAAGTCATTTCTCCAATGTATGTGTCAAAAGAAAATATTGCAACTGAATTATCGAGTCTTCCTGATGTACTCTGGGCTAAGGGTTCTAATGATGTAGGGCGTTTGGAGATAGCACCGTATGTCATAACATTGAAAGCCAACATTAGGTTACCACGTATTCCCCAATACAAAATATCTAGCGAATGTGAAAAGGCGTTATTGACGATTGTTTATGACCTGATTGATAAAGACGTCATCGAAGAAACAACAGGAAATGTTTGTAACAGTCCAGTTTTGCCCGTCCCAAAACGTACTGATCCTTCACAACCGCCTGTGTATAGGTTTGTGATCGACCTCAGAGAAGTGAACAAGATAGTTATTCCACAGTTTCCAGTTGTCCCCGACATTACTGCTTTATTGACGATGGTTCCAGCTTCAGCAAATTGGTTCTCAGTGATTGACCTGAAGAACGCTTTCTTCAGTATCCCGATTGCTGAGGAGAGTAGAGATATTTTCGGATTTAATTTAGGAGGACGAAGTTTCCGCTTCAAGTGCGCTCCTCAAGGCTACTGCGAAAGCCCATCAATATTCAGTCAGGCCCTGAAAACACAACTAGACACGATTGTTCTACCAAATGGTTCAACTCTGATTCAGTATGTAGACGATCTACTGATCGCTGCAGACACTGAAGAGATTTGCAAGAAAGCTACGTTATCATTATTGCATCACTTATGTGACATGAAGCACAAAGTGTCTCTTTCCAAACTACAATTTTGCCGACAAGAAGTAACCTACTTAGGTCACATCTTGTCGAAGGAGGGAAGGAGACTGACACCAGAAAGAATACAGGCAATCGCAGACCTAAGTGCCCCAAGGACACAGAGAGAGGTTCGAGCTTTCTTGGGCATTACATCGTACTGTAGACAATGGATACCGAATTTCTCACTACTAGCTAAACCCTTGCTGGCACTACTCTGTAAAGACACGCCAAATCCTATGCCTTGGTCTGAAGATTGCCAGACGAGTTTTCACAAGTTGCGTGATGCATTATGTTCGGCTCCTGTGTTGGGAAACCCCAACTACAGTAAGCCTTTTACATTATATGTCCACGAGAAGGAAGGTTGTGCATTATCAGTTTTAACACAACATTTTGGGGACAGACAGCGCCCATGCGCGTATTTTTCGGCAACTCTAGACCCTGTGGCTAAAGCCCTACCAAGTTGTCTGAGGGCTACCGCCGCAGCAGCTGTCTGCATCCGACAGTCCGCTGGATTAGTCATGAATAATACTCTGATCGTTATGGTTCCGCATGCAGTGGACATTTTACTAAACAGAACGAAGACACAACACCTTACTAGCGCTCGACTATCCAGTTACGAACTTACGTTGCTAGCAAGTCACATCCACATAAAGAGGTGCGATACACTGAATCCCGCAACGTTATTACCCATTCCGACAGGAACAGACGAAATTGATAAACATGACTGCTGCTTTAGGACAGAAGAAGAGACAAAAAGGAGAGTAGACCTACAGGACACTCCCCTTCCTGAATGCAATGATACTTTATGGGTCGATGGTTCATGTTTCAAGCTGCCGAATGGTGATACGACTGCAGCATATGCAGTAATGACATTACACACCATTATAGAGACTGCGCGCATTTCCCATAATTCTGCACAAGCTGCAGAGCTAATTGCGCTTACCAGAGCATGTGTGTTAGCGAAAGGAAAACGAGTGAATGTGTACACTGACAGCCAATACGCCTTTGGTGTGGCTTACAGTTTTGGGAGATTGTGGCGTGAACGTGGGTTTCTTACGTCACATGGTGCAAAGATACAACATGGTCAGCTAGTTAATGAGCTCCTCCAGTCACTAACCTTGCCACTACAAGTTGCCATTATAAAATGTAGTGCACACAAAAAGATTCAGGAGGATGTTGGCCGCGGGAATGCATTTGCAGACGAGGTTGCGAAAGAGACTGCAAGGAACACAATATGTTGTAGGTCCCGCTAGATGGATTACTGATGTAGGAATGTGTGAGGACACCATTGAAAGCGTGAAATCAATACAAGCCGAGGCAACTGAGAAAGAGGTGAATGAATGGAGAGAAAGTAAGGGTAGATTAGATACGAATGGTTGTTGGGTCGAATTGTCAGAACACCAGCGATGGTTATTGCCTAACGCCTATGTACTTGCAGTAGTAACAATGGCTCACGGATTTGCACACATCAGTTCGAGAGGAATCTGTAAAGTATTGGCCCCAGTATGGCAAAATAGCAACATCCCGAAATATGCAGAGAATGTGGTCAGAAACTGTATGGTGTGTTTGAAGTACAATCCCGGTAGGGGAACCCCAACTCCAGCTGGTCATTTTGCGCCTCCAACGTATCCGTTCGAGGTTTTGCAGCTCGATTTCATTCACATGGAGAGATGCAACAATCTGAAGTATGTGCTCGTGGTTGTTTGTGCTTTCTCCAGGTGGGTGGAAGCGTACCCCCTTAAAGACAATACTGCCTTGTCAACCGCCAAAGCCCTTGTCAAAGAGTTCTTCCCGAGGTTTGGCATGCCTAGAATTGTCTGGAGTGATAATGGAAGTGAATTCGTAGGACGCGTGATGAAGAGAGTGTGTGAATGTTTAGGCATACAGCAAAAATTCCACTCTGCGAATCACCCCCAATCAGCTGGATTGGTAGAGTGCTACAACGGCACTTTAAAGCTCAAATTAGCCAAGATCCAAGCCAGTACAGGTCTCCAATGGCCCGACGCCTTGCCCCTAGCACTCTTGTCAACTAGGATGACTGCCCATTCCAGATTAGGACTTAGCCCGCACGAGATAGTGTTCGGCCGCCCAGCCAACGTCTGGGGCGTGCCAAGACCAAAGAAACTTAGCGAAATAGAGCACCCCGTACTGCTTGACTATTTGTGCGAATTGACAACTAAATTGCGTGTTTTACACCAACAGGTTCACAGTTCCTCTCCACCAGCCTCTGACGATCCAGGTCACTCCATCACACCCGGCGCGTGGGTCTTGGTGCGGAACTTCCAGCGCACCAACAACGGACAGCCGAGGTGGGCCGGACCTTACCTGGTACTTCTTTCCACGAGGTCAGCGGTTCGGGTGGACGGCAAAAAGAACTGGGTGCACGGGACCCATTGTAAACGGGTCCCTCTGCCCCTTCCATACAACCGGTGGGTCAACGAAGGAATTGCCGACTCCGAGACAGAATCCATACCTCGCTTCATCCCTTTCAGCGATGCACGTTTAAAAGAAACTGGTACCGAAAAGGAGAGTGATCGTATTTTACAAGGACTTGTGCCACCGTCTATGCAGTTGGACACTACCGAACCTGAGACATTGTTTGAAGACCACACCATACCTGGGAAACGACGATACAACCTTAGGTCTAGACAAAGAGACTAATAAAACTAATGTGAATTTCTTTCCCCCTAAGAACTATTTTTGATTTTTCAGCTCTCTCGTCCCAGGAAACTTGGTCATTTTTGATTTTCGAACCGCCATCCGGTTCTGCTGCTAGGGTCGCGGTTGAAGTCTGGGGAGTGCAACTGGGAAGTTTTAGGTCCACGGTTCTGGTTGGTCCACGGGAGTTACCCCGGACTGAGCAGAGCGCGCTCCCTGGCAGAATCAATCTACCGCCGCGGGCAGCAACTAGAGGATGGAGTTTCCTAGTGTAGAGAGACCTATCAGACTCACGAACTTTGAAAAACGGTTATGCACGATACTGTCCAAAAGAAGATTCCTGATAATATGTGTTTTAATGTTATGTAGCATAATTGTGTTTTTTACTGGTTATACTCTATTCGTGTTTAAAGTTACCTTTCCGAATGACACCCAGCCACAGCCTCCTCCTACTATCTCTCCACACTACTTTCACCCTCTACCTGAACACGAATCTGCCAGAAGACTCGAATTTGTAAATAACTCATTTATTCAACTCCTACACCAGCACCAGTCCATCATGAACACATCGAACTGTTGGATATGTGGACTCATGCCACACACGACGGATAAGGGTAACCCATACTTCATCCTGCCTTTCAGTTATTATGGTTCTCTGTGGGCTTTCCAGACTATGTTCCTATTCGCCCTAGAACCGTACCCGACATGTTCTACTGAAAGTGATTCCAGTAATAAAGGTCTAATTGCAGGGATAAGAAATATGAGTAGAGAGTTCGACACCTATCTTACGATTCCCAAAGATGAACTCACTCCGTACACTCGTTGGAACGTAACCAAATATGGGGTTTACCTGAGTAAGAGCCAGACAGCAAAGAAATCCCGCCCAGTTTGGATAGTACCCAACCGAGGTGACTTATGTTTACAGGGTATCGGCAGGGATCCCACAGCTCAATTAGGAAAGAGTATTTGCACAGAAACATATGTCTTCGCTTCCCGAACTTCCCCTATATTATTAGCAGCCAAAGGCACGTACTTCGTCTGCCATGACCAAGCTTACACGTGGTTGCCCCCTGACTTCTCAGGTACCTGCTTTATCGCATTTCTGCTGCCTCCCACTTACATGGCCCGAGCAGATTACCATCGGACAAGGACAGCTAGAGGTGTCGTGAGTAAAGACGACACCGCGGGTCAGGAATTCACTGACTTCGCAAAGGGTTTTCTGCCATTTTGGGGGCCTATGGTAAACAGCAGGAATATTCGCCAGTTATCGAGGATAGTTGAATCCGCCGTGACTACAACGGCCGGAGCCTTTGGAAATTTGACGTCCGAACTTCAGTCGGATCGACTTATGACCCTTCAGAACCGAGTTGCCCTAGATATCATACTCGCCGATCGTGGTGGTGTGTGTAGAGTCATCCAATCCAGTTGTTGCATTTTCATCCCTGAAAACGCACCGACAGTGTACCAAGCCATCTCTAAACTACACGAAATATCTGATTCCCTCCACGTGGAAAAAGGAGATTGGTCCTTACTAGGGTGGTTCTGGGAACTGATCACTGCATGGGGATGGAAAACACTGATCTTCATTGGGATGATCTTAGCGCTTCTGTTTATCTTCTGCCTGTGTATACAGTGCGCTCCTGCACTATGTGGCCTCTGTGCTACGTCATGTGTACGGAAGCCTGTGTCACGAGACGAACTGAGCAACAGAATGATGTTACAGCAGCATCTCCACGAATTCCTTCATACGGATTTGGACTCCGATTAATATGAATTATTGCCTTACATAAGGGCAAAAGGAGGGTCTGTGGTTCTGAAAATCTGGACCCTGTTGTTATCCCGATATCGAGGTCCAATACCCGTGTCACAAAATATCAACGTACCATGACGAATTTGGTGTCAGCGAACCGATAATGATTAGGACACCATTCCTATGCATTTTTGTCATAATCGAGGGTCGCCAACACCCCCAAATCCTAGTTTCCTTCCCGACCCCTTAGACTCCATTTTGTGAACGGCATCCATCTTACGTCTTGCCCTCATGATAAGTCAATTAAAGGTCGAGCTTGATCCAAAAAGGACACGTCCTCCTTCCCTGACTTCCCCCTGACCTGTCCCAACTGACTCCATTGCCTTTAGCCAAACCTGTTTGGGCAGCCCCTCGCCCAGTGGCCAAATGCGATAGCATCAATGCATAAACATTCCACAAACCATTCACTACATACAGACCATGCTTTCTGCAAACATGCACCTGTCCACGTTCCTTGTTTATGGCCAGTTTTATGACTAGGAGGTGCCCTCCTTTATTGAGGTTTCATCGATATCTGATGGGAGTTCCGGGCCTAACTGGGTAATCTATCAACGAACTGGACATCTAAAATGTGGGCTTGCTTACATGACTTTGCTCTTTGTATTATTGTAGAAATATGTGTATAGCCATATCATAAACTCAGGAATTCTTGCTCGAAGCTATTATTTTTGTATATAAGGAGAAGGCTGGTTCTGTAAAAACGAACAGTCTCCTGAGAACACATGACCCGTGTTTGTCGTGCTTCTAGGACACCTGTTACTTGGTAGCTATCAATAAAACTCGATCTCTGACTCGACTAGAAGACTCCGTGTTTCTGTGGTCCGGAACAGGGAGAACTCAGAGGTCTTCGGGTGTTATCCCCTGGCACCAAACGGGTTCCTAAAAACCCGTTACCTCATCATTGTTTTCTGTATTTACCCTTACAGATAAACAAATCCCTCTGGCACAAAGAGGAGCAGACTATACAGTGCTGAGCATTGAAAAGCTGGAAAGATTACCATTAACTGTTTCAGAAAAATCTGAAACAGAATGGCTAATACACGGGACAATCACTCTGCCTGTCACAATTTTCCATTTTCAATATTGTTCGAAACATATACCAGCTGGCGTGTATGAAAGGTTGGGTAAAGAATACATCAAGTCAACCTGGGAATTACCATATACACACAGATGTTGGAGTGGGGGAAAATAAGTATTTCTTAGTGGTACGAACTGCAAAAGCGCACTAACTGGTACACTGTTATGTCAGGGTATTAATTTACACGGAGCCTGTGACGGTTCTTGACCAACTTATCCTGCCACCTGCAAGGTTCTCCAGCTGCATTGATAGATCCAATTTTTAGGCAGCTTTCTAACGGAAGCTATATTATGTTGAATGATCACAGCTGCTGTGGCATGCTGTCAGGAATAGCCTATCTTGTAACTGTGTCAGCCAGGGTCATTTGTTGAATGCAAGTATTGTTTCCTAAAACTAAGAAAGACGGGGAGTTGCCGCTAAGGCCTTCTATACGAATTGATACTTGAAGCAGAATGAAAGCCATTCTTCTACAAAAAACTGTGCCACTGACCTCGTCCAAAGAGACGTATGAACTACAAGTTGCAAGGTCCTCTGCAGAGATACATACCCTTTTATCGACAAACTGCCCTGTACATTTCGTAGAAATGTTAGGTCGTATCGTAAACATGTCTGGTACCATTGGTATAATACATGTATTTAAGACAGTTTTTTCTGGACTTTTAGCATCTTTTGAAGCAGTCCTTGGCATATTTCCAAACTTTGTGCACTCTGTGTTCGGCGGCCTGCCTCTCATTTTGGGACTCTTGGCAGGAATACTATTCGTGTTCCTTCTGCTCCGATATGGCAAGTCCGGTCACCAGCGACACCCAGATTACCATAGAGAACACTCTCCTGGCAAAGAAGTGTTATGAGCACATGATACAGATTCTGGGCTTGGTTCGTTTGAGCGATCTGAATACCACGTGGTTTCTATCATTCCGACCAATCTGGCAAGAATGCATCTTACCTGTTCTACGATGCCTGCTATGTGGAGAAGAATGCGTGTAGGACATCTGTCTGACATTCCCATCAGTCCTGCCAACAGGTGTTGATACTTTGCTTGGTTCGATAACGGCCCACGCATTTTGTTGTCCCCAGCGGCTACCAATCCTGATGACGGCATTCTTTGAAGTCTCACAGAGCCAATCTGCTGACGGTGAGATACGTGGATCGACATGCACTCAGGTACCATCTCCATCTCCATTGAACATTACTAATGCGGCTAACGCTGACGGCGATGCGTCACATTTTTGTGCAATCGGTTTACTTAACGAAGTGGTCCAACTTTCACCTACTGTGGTAGACGAATTCTTTACCAGCTTAGAAGATTTGATGTTTTCTCCAAGCAACGAGAATGACTTTTGTAATTAGCACACAGCGTTCTATGGGACTCTGTATTTGACCTTCACTTCTCACAACAAAACTTCTAACTTTAGTACTCTATTTTTTCTACAATTTGACTTTTTCCAAAAATGAAAAATAATTGGGGGCACAAAGTAATCTGCTTAAAGTAGAACTATTCAGAGAGAACAAGAATTCATTGAATACTTCCAAGAGACAATATTTGACCTTGTCCACAACCAAAACATTTTTATATTCTGTCATGGAATGGTCTCGACTTTTCTTCTGTATTCAAGAGCCATTTCATAAATGTACTTTCATGATTCATTCGGATAGCATTTCCAATATCATACTGTATGCTTTGAATGAAAAACATTGCTTTTAAAATGCGTACAGGAAAAAATGATCATTTTCATGTACAACCATTTCGAATGCATTTTTTTGTATTTTGGGTGGGGTTTTACACATCATGCTTTAGATATGTTTTCAATGCTTAGAATTTAGTAATGTTGAACATAATAAAGTGGAGTGGGTGTTGTATGGCGTTTTAGGATCCGAGCAAAATTTCCCGATTCATGCCATTATATGGGTACAATTCACATCGCCCTATATAGGCATAGAAATCAGACATAGCCCATGCAGTCCAAATACGGGCATGGCTACTTCCACCCATTCCAAACAGCCTTAACGATTTCTTGAAAAAATCAGCTTCAGCAGTCAGGGACATCCCCTTGCTTGAATATTGATTTGTCCAAGAACTCATGGAGTTTTCAAAGAACTACCATTCCCTTGGGGCTCTTTGATGACGTTATTATGCCAGACTTTTTGTCAAACTAGGCACCTTCGAGGTATAAATATGCCTACACTTGCCCTAGCAAAGACCCAGCGGTTTGGATTAGCTCGACCATCTACTTGCCCGACACAGCTCGCTACAGCAAGTGCCAAAGGAGGCCGACCCTCCAGCTGATGCACTGATCGAGAAGCTGTCCTTTCTCTTGCTGAGAATCCAGCTCCAGTGTTTCCAAGTTCCCCTCGCGGGGTGTTGGGAAATCGAGTCCAGAGACAGAGATACCAGACCTCCTTCATTCTAAAACCAAGGTATGGAGCTGATTAGACCCCAAGAGAAATCTTGGATAGATTGTTGGCAAAGAAACTAAACCTATGCTATACCACACTTACTTCTTCCCTCGTATTAGACTTAGGTTAGGTACCAGTCCCAGTTGTCCATCTCTGGAAAGGCTCCTCTTAGTAACTTCACCACAAAAGCTCTTACATCACCGCCCTCTTTCCCTTCCTCCACCCCTAAGAGTCTTATGTTGTTTCGCCTCTGTCTGTTTTCAAAGTCTTCCAGTTTCCACAATATATCAGATTCAGTTTTCTCATGCTCCTGTTTAAATTCCTGGATTTTTGCCACCTCGTCTTCTATTTTACCAGTTCTCTGCTCAACCTCCATCAATCTACCAGAAACTTCAGCGTATACTTCATTTACTTTGTATAGAGATTCTTGTATTTTCTTATTCGCTCAAAGAAGTCCAACGAGCGCATCGATTTCCTCTGTCGCAGAAAAAGGGTAATGTGAGTTCAAGAGCAAGAGCTATTCTTGTCTATGTTGGTAATTACTTGATTAGAGAGGAAGTAATTTTGAAGGCAAAACCATTTTAGAAACGCACATATAAGGACATAACTTTTTTTGCTCTCCCAGATTTTTGCCACACAACAGTAGAGAGAAGATGGCGTATGAGGCAACTTATAGTACCATTTCAAAATCTAGGGCGTGAGGTATATCTGCTGTTTCCCTCTCGCCTCAAAGTAGGAAATAATGGTCAGTTCAGAGTATTCTTCTCTGAAATAGTGGCGCAGGAGTATCTGTCCTTTCTCCGAGAAGAGAGAAGAGAGAACACATAGGGAACGGAACATTCATGCCAATCGGATTGAGGATACAAGACAGGTAGCTCCCATAACAAAAAAGTAAAATCCTAAAAAGTCTGATGATCTGCTTACAATTCGAATAAAGGTTACAAGAAAAGGGAACACGGGAGAGCGGATGAGGGAGAGTCCCCAGCGGGCTCGGCTGTCACATATAGGTCAGGATTGACCTATTTGCCAGTAAGGGAGGGAGGGAGAAGGGGTGGGAGGGACCAGGGGGGGAGCTAGGTGGGGCACAGGACATGGCACGAAACATAAAAGAGAGAAGTATCTTAGCAACAGAAATAAATGAATGGAGAGCACGGGCTGACAAGCGAAAACCTGAAGAAAGAAAGACAAGGAAATCAGCGGGCCCTGACCAAATACCTATAGAGTTCTATAAAGTATTCTGGGATATTTTGGAGAAAGACTTAATGATGACTATGCAGGGCGCTCAGTTGGGGGTTTCAGTACCCAAATCATGGGCGAGTGCTGAGGTGGTAGTAATATTAAAGAAAGAGAAAAACCCGGAGGAACCAGGTTCTTATAGGCCCATCACCTTAATGAATGCAGATGTGAAAGTATTCTCCAAGGCACTAGCGTCAAGACTTGCTAGAGTAATACATAAAATAGTAAGCTGTGCTCAACATGGATTTATACCTGGAAGAGGCACTACCCATCACATACGCAAAGTAATAACTCTACTTGATGTTACAACAGTCACAGGAGACCCGATGGCAGTAATGTTATTAGATGCTGAAAAAGCATTCGATCGGGTCTCCTGGGAGTACCTTTGGTGTGTATTAGAGAGGATAGGTATAAAACAGGGTTATCTTAAAGCAATAAAGTCCTTATATTTAAACCCTGTAGCAACTGTACGTGTGAATGCTGGTAATACGCGACAATTCCAAATAAAAAGGGGTACAAGACAGGGTTGTCCCTGCTCACCGCTTTTGTTTGCGATATATATGGATCCATTAATCCGTAGAATAGAGGCGTCTGTGAGGATTACACCTTGAACCACTCTTATTGGGCACTGTAAAATCTTAGCCTATGCAGACGACCTTGCTGTAATCACTCCTAATCCTACTGAATCTATAGTGCACGTTGAAAGCGAGGCGGAAAAATTTGGAAAGATATCGGGTTATAAGTTAAACACATCAAAAACACAGATAATTAAAAACCCCTATACTATTTGCACAGATATTCGAGTGGTGCAGTCAGGAACATATTTAGGGGTAACTATCCTGGCAGATATGGAATCTTTAGTAGTTAAGAATACTTCCTCATTAATTAAGAAAGTAGAAAGAGATTTAGATAGATGGGATAATTTACACATGTCAATCGTAGGGAGGACGAACATAATAAAAATGTTGATCCTTCCAAAATTTTTATATTTATTTAGAGCCATACCTTTGTTATTTGATCTCAAATTTTTTAGAAAACTAGAGCACATTATAAACAGATTTATTTGGGCTAAGGGGAAAACCAGAAGAGCCCTTAGATTTATGACACTCCCAAGAGAGAGGGGAGGGTGGGCAGTACCAGAACTTAAGCTCTACTACTGGGCGGCAGCTATTCAAAACATGATAGGTTTGATGGGAGGGGCAGAACTAGATGGCTGATGTGAATTTGGAACACTGGCAATATATGGACTAACCCTTGGAATAGAAGTGGAGAATGTATTCTTGAAATTTACAGAGGCAAGCTATTACAAAAAGACAAAATTCAAGACGCTTATAACAGCAAATACAATTTGGAAAAACTTCAGTAAAAGAGCTGGCTTGGGGAAATATAATCTATATACTAGACTTACAGATAATCCAAATTTCCCACAAGAGATCTTTTCGGGTTTGATATTTGGTGAGTGGGCAAGAAAGGGAATCACAAGAATAGGGGACATAATGGGACCCCAGGGGCTACTTCAATTTTCGGAACTGCAGAGCAGATTTAATCTACACACCAGGCAATTTTTTAAATATTTACAAATTAGGAGCTTCTTACAGACCAAAAAGGGAGGCCCAATAGGATTTATGCAAGATCCGATTATGGAATTGATTCAATTGGGGGAAGATTGCACTATTAAGAGGCTGTACGCTGAATTGATAAAATCAAAACAGGACGATTACGATAAATGGAATGGAAAATGGAAAGCAAACCTTAATATTATTGGGGAAAGCTTTGGCACCTCTTTGCAATATGGATACTCCCTTTTATGCTTGGCGCCATTGCAGGCGCAACATTATAAAACGCTATATAATTTATATTATGCTCCTGCTAAAATAGCACAATGGGGGGGCACTGTGGGTATCACTTGTTACAGGTGTGGAAGCTGGGATGCAGATTTAAAACACGTATTTGCAACTTGTCCTAATCTAGATACACTGAAAAAAGAAATAGAACGTTTTATAAATACCATATTAGGAACTGAAATTGTGCTAACTCCCGGAATCATATTACTAGGAGTGAACATGGAGGAAGGTCAACAACTATCAACCGGAAGGGAATTCTTATTTGTAGCACTATCAGTCATGAGACTATGCATAGCCTCTGCATGGATCGATCCTATTCCCCCTACTTTCCATAACTGGCTGGCTAAATTATTAACAACATACAATGTGGAGAAAGAGATATATGCTCGGAGAGGGAAAAGGGGCAGGAAGCTGGGTAAGTTAATCTGGGGCCCTATTACAAGATGGAAAGAGGGTGAAATAGATTAAAAACCCCATCTGAATGAAATGAGAGTTAGCAATGACATCATATATGGATATTGAAGAAAAGTATTGTATTATAATGTCGGATATAAAAGATTGAGATTAAACAGATGAGTCTGAATAAATGATATACAAGTAAGAGTATGGAATACTGTAGAAAAACAGTTCTTTAATTTTCTATGATTAGTCCTTAATTAGGAGTTTGCTGTACTTGTACTTTTTGTTTTCTCTCTTAATGTGCTGCATTTTGTTTTTTGTAATAATGCAGTGTCCTTTATGTAACAAAAACTCTTAATAAAAAGATTTAAAAAAAAAAAAAGACTTAGGTTAGGTACATTGGGGTAGGCGTATTTAAGAAGAACCAGTTGAGTACTTTTAGCCTTTGTTATTATGTATGCATTTATTAAGTATGGGTGGAAAATTCGTTCCGCTTTTGGCAATTTCACAATCCGCGAATTGTGCGAAATTGCCCAAAAATCCGCAATTCGTGAGTTGGCGGATTTTTTTTTGTTGTTCCCGCTTCAAAAATACAATCTCGCGTGCGCGGCATTGACTTACCATGATTCTGCGTTCGCTGATGAGTTTTCTTCCATGTTTGCGTGCACTGCGAGATTTTGGTAGCTGGCCGAGCGATGCCACGATCTCGAACACGTCATTGCGAACCGAAACAGGAAATTGCGAACACGAACACATCATTGCAACCCAAAACAGGAAAAAGGCATCGCGAGCAGGCTGGTTAAGTGTAAAGAACATGTTCGCGACCGTTGCGCAAGTTCTCGTTTCCCAAACTGGTAAAACAATCTCGGGAACTTGCAAAAAAAAACCAATTTGCAAGCTCTCGGAATTTGGCGGATTTTTGCAAATCGCGATTACGAATTCGCATATCGCAAATTCACAAATTCCGCCCATGCTTAGTATTCATCTATGGTTTCGAAATCATACAATGCTTCAATAGTATTATTTTACAATACTCTTCTCGCTGTATGCATTATACTTTACAGCCTGTCTTACGATTGTAGCAGTTCACTTTACTTGCATGAGAAAGAAGACTGTTCAATAAATCCTTTTAGTGAAAACGCCCGTCTCTCTATTTGTCTGCACCTCTGATGAAATGAAGCATGCACGATTGACTGAGTTAAATATCTATCTATTGTTTCCACGACTCTGAAGATACGTTTATTCTAGGGGAAACAAAGTTGTCATGTTTATGCGGTTTTAAGAAACTAATCCCTTCTTGTGTATTCGAGAAAGTTTCCAGTGACCTCTGAGCTAGCTGCCACTCACAATTAAGTCTAATATAATCGATAGAGACCTAGCAGACATAAGTCCTACGTCCAATCTATAGGATATATTATTCCAATGCGCAGAGCCTATTAGGAATATGGGAACTACACTACACACCCTTGCACAGCAGTCTCTACAGGTCTGGTGCATGCAGTGTCCAGGTGGGGATGTGGGGGTCACAGTGTCAAAGTGGTTTCCGCACTGTCGATCAAGGGGTCACAATACAGCATCAGGTACCAACCCCTGCAGCCTCCGCGCGTGTAGTGCAAAGTTAAAACACGGGGGATGCGGTACAAAAATATTTACTGCAGTGTCTAAGCTGGGTGGGGGAAGAGGAGGTCACAGTGCAGTGCCAAGGCAGAGGGTACAATGGTGAACCAGTACCTGCAGCTCTGGAACATGCTGTATCAAAAGCAGGCGGTGTGGGGCTGTCACTCTGCCCTTCTCTACCACACTCTGGTGACTTGTTTTTAAAGCTCTACACGAGGAACTCAACCCGAGAGTCATTGCCTTCCCCTCCGAAAAGGGCTGTTGCCGCCACCTGCGTTTTTCTCCCTTCATAACACGGCAGTGGCTGATAACAGGAGAGATCAAAATATCGTCCTCCTTACACCTAGACAGACCATCTGCCCGGGAAATACAAAGGAACCCTACACACAAAGTGGCGCCCCTTTTGTGTTCCTGCATTTTATGACAGGGCAGCATTGCTTCAGCAGTGCCAATCAGTGGCTCCCCTACATGGGTGTTAGGGCTCCGCCCCCCCTCATTTTTACACACAATGGAAAATCATATTTAAAAAATAATAATAAAAAAACACACAAGTTGACTAAGGGCTGCCCTCACCCTTAGCCACACTTACTTCGTGTGAACATTGGGCTCTGTTATGCACAGAAGTGTACTCACCCAGCTGCAATACATTTACCGGGCTGAGGACTCACACAACCCTTAGGCCTGTGATGGCATCAGCCCAGCAAAGGCTGAACTCCACCCCCTGAGGCGTTTCAAATGAAGTTAGCCCTGGGCGCTTCAGCCAGAAGCCCTGCAGAGCTAGGACTTCGTGTCAATCAGGAAATCCAGCCACACCACCCTTTCACAGCATATTACAGGCTGGGATCGGGTTAACTAGCCTCTCTGCACTGGCCCCACTCTGCCCTGTGGTGAATTGTGAAGGGGTGGGGTTTGAAGGTGAAGGCAGTAAGCTGAGCACTGAAGGCGTAGTGTGCCTGCACAGGTTTTGATGGCACACTCAGCACACCCCAGTGCCGAGCTTCCCGCTGTGTGCTACAAGTACGCCGCAATTTCCAGGGACGACCAATTTCCACATGTGGTCAATTCGATGCTATAACGAGTGTGCTGTTTTTTTTGCTCTGTCCTGAGAATGCCCCGCTTTTGGACAGGCACCGCTTAAATAAAAGAAAATAAACTTAAAAGAGGACAAATGTGGGTAACAGAAAGAAACACTCCTATCTAACAACATGCATGTTCTAAAAGATATTGATTAAAAATACTGGCTTGAATAACAGTCCAGTTCCTACAATTAAAAACCAATTCACATTGATTGCACATGTTTACTACTTTTGTCAACAGCAAGTGGTGTTTCATGAAAGGAAAATCAATGTCTATTTTGTCTTTAGATGAAATTAGGAACGTTGATTTTCTTTTTCTTGCTGAAAAATGAAAGCAGCACACATTCCTTGAAGAAAGTAGCTGAGCAAAATAGCAGAGAGATGTGATTTAACAGCGTTTTCTTTTTGTGACTTTGTTGTTTTTCAGGACCAAAAAATAATGTTTGAAATGGCAGAATGCAAGGAATAATTGTGAGTGCCATAAAACAGCACAGATCACTGCAACCTGTTGAGAGCCCCTCACATTGTTTACTGACTTATCATTCAAAGGTCAGCCTGTACACGTCTTCCAATAGAATTGAGTTTTTAGGTGTTCAATGCCAAGAACAAAAAGCAACAATCCTTCCACATCTCTATTTATTTTCTGCTTTGCGCATGTTATGTGTTTCCTGCTCTGGTGGCACACTTTAAATGATGGGTCAATTTGCTTTACTGAAAGTAATTGTTTTCTATTAACCTGTAACCATGGTCCTAATGCTTTTGTTGTCCTGGATCTCGGCAGTAAGGCTAGTAGCACTACAGGCATACAGTTCCTTTCAATATGCCCATGATAAACACAGTACACCTGGTCAAAATACATTTTAAAGGGAAAAACGCATATTATATCCACAGAGTTTACGACATGTCACAGCAGTTTTTTCGGCTAAGAACCTTAAATAATAAAGCTATCTATTTTGTCATGTTTCCCTACATTGGACTTCCTTCAAATTGTGATGGCTCTTTAATAGAAAGACAAAATATTTTTATATTTTTATGTGTACCACAAGCAATTCAGACAAAAAAGAGCATATGCTTGTGTCCTTTGCTTATACTCAAGACTGTACTATATTGATGCTTGCACTTAATGGAAAGGGCTAACTGTCCATTACCAATGTATTCGACTGTTTCGTAAGATGTAATATGGGAGTGCCCGTTTCGTCTTTTAAATATACTCATTATCTTTAACAGCTGGGAAATCTTCTTGAGATCCAACTTCATGTTATGAATGCATTATAAAACACATCAAAATGTCCTAATGCCGTGCATCATCATAGCTTTGTAGTCTTACAGAACACTAAAAGCTTAAACATTATATCACACATTTATAACTCACTATCTTCACTCTGGCAATATTCTTGGTCTTAAAATAAATTCCCTTAAATGATCACAGCATTATAGTCTTCTCCCAAGTTTACAGCCCGTCTACATAAGTTATGTGCCCAGCCCACAAGTTTGTGGTCATTTTTGTTAAAGAAATTATACTGGAAAATGCACCAGTTCAGTTAAAAAGAAAATTCCTAGGGGGAGAACATCGGGGCATATTATCAACAACTAGCGATATTTATCACTAAAGAAGCTTGGCGACATTTTTTATCGCCAAGCATCACCGGATTTTATCGCAGAGATAACGAGCTATTAGCAACTTTTATCTCCAATGCGATAAAATAACCAGCGATAGCGGCGAAATGGGTGAATATCGCTGGAAAACCAGCGATATTCACGCATCATGGCCAATAGGGTCTTTGCCAGAATATCCACCTCCCATTGGATATAATGGCTAAGAACTGGTCTGAGCAGGCGTTAGTCTTTAGCGATATTCGTGCTTAGCGCTAATTTATTTATCGCTACGCCTGCCTTGCTAATAGGCGATAGCGACGTTAGCGACTGCTTTCAGTCGCTAACAGGTTGGGTACGCCCACTTTGCATGTCATTAGCGATAAATATCACTGACATGCAAAGCGAGCCCCAAACCGCTCGCTATCACCTAAAAGCTGTCGCTAACTGATGTTAGCGACAGCTTGCTAATAGAGCAATGAAATTATCGCCGCTTTGCGGATGAAAACGGCCGCAAAAGCGGCGATAATTTCATTTCGCCTGCCTTGATAATATGCCCCATCGTTCCTTAACCTTCTGGCACATTCTTAGCACAGTCATGTTTGTTCCCCGTTCTCGAGCAGACACACACATGGTTTCACATGACGCCTCACCACTTTCAAAGTCTACCCGCCGCCACGGGGCTTCTGGAAAATCAACGAAGAGCTTTCAAGGAGGGCACTGCAGGCCTTCCTGAACCTTAATACGCATGTTGCTTCCGGATAGAACCTAGAGCCCCTTCGCTATTCATACGGCTGTTAATTAGATGCGTTCTACAATGATGAATTCCTTTAGGCAACCCGTGGCTTTGCTGAAAACAAAATCAACCCCCTGTCCACCCAGCCCCAGTGGCCAGAGGACCTGCGCTTCTCCCAGGTTTGCATTCAGCACCATCGACAATTGCGCAATTTGCACTACAAATGTTCGCAGATGTGAGTTGGCACAGCTGAGGGTGGCTTGGGCATTGGCACGTCCCTTGGCAGCACATGCACAGCTTGGGCATGGCGCCCCCTTGACCCCTCCAGCTGCCAGCCATATTCAGTGATACACTCGAGGCAGAGCTCACAGGGAGCTGAGCCTCGCCTGGCACAGAAACTTATGGGTGGCATTCACCCACCCCCATCTAACGACAAACCAACTGAGCTTTTGTCATACCATTTCCAGCTAAAAGGCAGTATTTCTCTCAATTTGTTCCCATACCTGCCATGTCACGCAGTTTGATGCTTACTTTCCCTCCATGGTAAAGAACAGTAGATGTTTCAGTACCCAGGCTAATGTGCTGCAAAACTAAATACATATAAGGTCCCAAAAGCGAGAACAATTGCATTGCAAATGCTTGTTTACTATTCCGATCCCCAAAAATTAGTCTTTTTTAAACCCTCCCTCTGACTCCTCCTCCTCCACCTCCCTCTTACTAATTCCCGTCCACCTCCCTTTTACTCATCCAAAGCCTCCTCCTACTGCTATGAGCTCCAAAACAAACAAACACAAAATGTGAAATACTTCCTTTCTATCCCTTCACTAGCCTTTTCAATCCAAAAAACAGACTAACATGTCCACCACACAAATTCATTTCATATTTCACTATACTAATTCACCAGAAATACTTTATAGGTTCCGGAGTAGCATGCTACTCATCAAAAAATCGCTTCAACGCCACATCAGGGGTAGCAAGCACTATATCAATACAAACCTTTTTATCTCTTCTACCCCTTCCCTATCCTTCTCAATCCAAAGAACTGACTAATATATCCACCACCCAAATTACTTTCATATTTCACTATACTAATTCACCGTTAACACTGTGAGGGTTCCAGAGTAGGGTGCTGCTTCAACGCCTCGCCTGGGGTAGTAAGCGCTATATAAATGCAATTACAATACAATTCAATACAATTTAGAATTGCCTGGAAACATATTCCTTGTCGACAAAATATTTGCATGTTGTGCTGAGTAGTACACAATGCCACTCATTAACAAAAAAAAAACTATGGGGATATGCTATGACATTCTCCCGAATCCTTCTAACTAGCATCGTACTTGCCTTCTTTGCTTGCATCCCTCAGTGCCACTTAGAATATGCCTCAATGTGGGGGTTATTTTATATTTATGGCTGCTTCCTTGCTTTTGGTTCAGTACTGAAGTGTTTAAAGGATTTTTAGGGGAGTGAAACTCTATACAAATGTTAATTATATCCATAAATCTGAACATCGAAAACACTTAAAGCAGTCGTAGTGTATGAAATTAATAAAGTACAGTTAAGGACTGAGGATACAATAAATCAGCATTTTTTCTTTATTCCGATCAGTGCAGAAAAGAGTGGGATGCATCTCGATCCTGGCTCTAGCAGTTATCGAGCTGTGTCCAGGATGTGGCTAAGAACACATTCAGCCAGGGCCAGCTTTAGGGCAGTGCGACTGGTGTGACCTCACTGGCCACGGACCTGTGAAGGGGGGTGCTGTGACCTTAGGGGGGGGGAGGTGCATTGTTTATCAATATCTTATGATAGGAAAGATGAGGGACACTTTTTCAGGTTGTAGGGAGAGAATCTGAGGAGGCGGTCATGGGACGGGCGCCAAATGTGATTGTCGCACCAGCCGCCACCAGCACTAAAGCAAACCCTGCATTCAGCAAAATGTGGTGGTTTGTGTTTAGAGCAGCAACTTACTGGGGAGTGAGTTAGGTCTCTTACTTTTAGTTCCAGCTGGGCTCCACATAAATGTCTCACTTACAAGTCGATTATCACACCTTTTCTTTGGGTTCATCCTGCCTGGGAGCTAATTGAATCTTAACACCTTATGCCAATGCCATTACGGAAACAAAGACACTCTGCTTGTAATTTTACAAGGGTAGATTTTTTGACTTTTTAAATCTCTACATGCAAGAGAAATGCATGCACTGTAAGAATGGCACAGGTACCCTTCTATATGGCCAGTAGCACTGTTATCCTCTAGAGTTATCTGGCTGCTTTTTATCCTGGAACTTGCTGGATTCACAAGTTCTATGTAGTTATGTAGTGTGTAGTCTGGTTGTGACCAACTAAGACTTTCAGACAGATTGTCTATTGTCTTTGTTGCCAATTTCTTTGAGACAGGGTTTAAAAAAAATTATGTATGGTGTCTGACCCCGCTCCTCCTTTTCTGCTGCCTCGCAGTATGTGTGCCCTGAGTAAATTTATTACAAGATCGTATAACTCATAATATGCAGTCTCCATGCTCCCTGTTCATTTGTTTTACAGCATTTTAAGCACCCCTGCTCCCACAGGCAAGAAGTTCCAATAACAAACACAGTCCTTACAGTATAAATAAGGCAGTCTATAAGTAATTTGCTATTTTCTTTCAGATGGAAAAAGAAATTAAATGTGTGGCAGGGACATAATGATTGAATTTAAGCTTGTTTTCTGTTTGGATTGAACAGGAGGGAGCATAGTAGTTACGTTACAATTAGCCTTAACAAAGCCGCCGAAGGTGGCAGATTACTTTGTAACCCTGGTTTGTTTGCTTTCAATCAGGTGTTAACTATGCAAATGACTTGACACTTGCTGCTGGAGGCTACAACTGCTGTCAGTTTCAGTTGTCAGTATCCAGTCTCCATCAGGCAGAAAACTCTAGTTTGTTATATAATTGTTAGAAAGAAAGCATGTGGCCTAGCTAAGCTGGGTGCCTTCATGCTGATGTTCAGGGTTGGAGACCAGGCCTCAGGAGGAAATTCACAAACATAGTTTTGGTTTTCATTATTTTTCCTATTGCAAAATAAGTGCATTGCAATATATGTTTGACTCTACGTATTTGTAGCAACGTTTCCCATGTTTGCATTATATTTGAATCAGTACAAGTTAGATTGATAAAATCAGCACTGTCAGAGTTCAAGTCCCTAAAGGCGAACTAAATAGTGATTATGAATGATAATAGTAATAGTGTGAAGCACATGGAGAAAGCTAATGATGCAGAGAATTAAGCTAGTAAGAAAAACATCTGTGAATTTCTCTATTTTGAAGATGGTGTCTCCATCATTTAAGAATGTAGCTATAGACATTGTCAATTCAGTGTCAACCAGAATATCAAGTTCTTTGGAGGCGGCGGGGGTGATGAAAAGTAAGCACATGGTAATGCTTATCATTATTTATTGGGATATTAGCATAATGAAATTGGTGGAGGTTAAATTCTACAATATGGACTCAGACATGTACATGGTTGGTGACCACAATAAGAGATCATTTGGGGATTTAAATACTGTAAATTATGTATACTTGGCTGATGTGTGTGACGATGAAACTTATTCTGATGACAAACACCCTCTAGTGGCTAAGAAGTAAAAGGCTGATAAACCACAGCCATTGTTTTTGGATTCAGAGGGAATTCCATGGTTTGGCCCAGGGTTGCAACAACACCCAAATTATGTGTGAAGCGGCTTTCTCCACACTTTGTGGGTAACTATGTGAAAGGAAGGATTAAAAATCGAATTGACTATGCCACCAGGGCTAATATAATATGAGGGCAGAGTGCCATAGGCCAACCATTTCAGATAGGGAAGCCTAAGCCCAATCAATTAATGCAATAATCATAAACTTTTTAACCGGAGGGGGTGAAGAAAGAGCCTGAACTTCCTGGCAGGATACGTTGTTGGACACCCTTGGACCCTTGATAAAAATTTGCCAGGCAGAGCAAGAAAAAACTATGGGAAGCACCTTGATCTGGAGGTAATTTCCAAATAGGCCCAGAGGGCAGTATGTTTTTATGGCAATGTGAATGCAGGACTATCATGTGAGTGATGGAAAGTGCTTCTGTTGAGAATATACCGAAATTGAGGCACTTGGCAGGATGGGAGGTCAGTTTGACCTCTCAAGGTTTACTCCTTGGCGATGGTTTCATAAGAGAAATTGTCCATTATGTATAAGCTTTTATATATCTGAGCAAAGGCCATTCGTCCCTGAGAAGGGTGCTTGCTCAGGTTTTCCGCAGGGCCGGTGGAGACAGAGGCCCCTTCGCTCGCCACTCAAACTACCACAGACCCTGCTTCAGCCACCAATACAGACACTCACAATCAATGTTCTTCTAGCAACAGAGAAGGGGTTGACAATTTGGCATCAATTGAGGACAATCACAGGGAGATGGAGTAAGAGTTCTTTCCTTCCCCATGATTAAAGTAGGTGCCAGATTATCCCTTTCTGCGCAGGAGTGGGGATAATTTTCAGGGGACTCTTGAATCCTTTAAACAGTCCAATGATTCCATAAAGATTTCGATCTCCATCTGGTCCAGTTCAGACTTACTTCTCCGAAGCAGTTCTCACAGTAGGGCACAGATGAAACCTCTTTGGAGGTTCCAGCACTGGCTTTTAAAGAGTGTGATATAACTGTGCTGCACAGTGGATTTGTCATCAAAATCTTTCTAGTGTGGAAAAAAACAAAACGTTCAGTCCAACCTAAAGGATCTTAATCAGTTTGTACATTCTTGTCACTTCGAAATGGAGGCAGAAGTCAATTTCCATGTCACCCGTCTGCCTGGACATTGGATGATGTGTCTAGAGCTAAAAGACAGTTACTTAATAGTACCAATGAGCCGCAGTCACAGAAATGTACAGATTACAATCCCTACCTTTTGGTCTATCTGCCTCTCCTTGGTGTGTCACCAGGCTATTAAAACTGGTGTCAGCGGTCCTCAGGTCCTACTGGTTGAGGGTGGTGGTTTATCTGGGTGTATTACTGTTAGAAATGGGGGTCTCTAGTTGGCAGTGATATACACCCTGTCCAAGTAGGGGTCCTCCCTTCTAGTCAGGAAAAGGGGATTACTCACCCAAGATAACCCCTGCTCACTGCCTTGGTAGCTTGGCACGAGCAGTCAGGCCTATCTCAGAGACAATGTGTAACGTATTTGTACATAACAGACACAGTAGCACAGTGAAAACACTATAAATGGACATCATACCACTTTAGGTAAATAAAGTATCTTTAGCTAAACTAAACAAGACCAAAATTACAAAAATCCAACATATACAACTCAAAATATGACTTTTGCAAGGTTTCAAGCAATTTTGACAGTAGAACTCTACGGATGCGGAGATTTTACACAAAGTACTCCAATGCATCAAAATCCACAAGACAAAACAGCCAGAGAGGAGGAAAGCTTCAGAAAACACAGCAATGCTTCAGTTCCTGAGTACACGGGGAGGCGATGCATCAGTTCTGCTGCACTCAGGAGAAGTGTTGCCTCTAATCCGGACTGTTTCTACAAATCTCTATCACACCAATATGGGTATAAGATGTAGTATGTCCAAGCGTCCTCGCGCCATATCCGCGTTTATCTCCATTGCCGCGTTTATCTCCATTGAGATAAACGCGGATATGGCGAGAGGACCTCTTACGGTGCGAAATTCATAAGCATCCTTCGTTCAGACATAATTGTCCCTCTGAGATGGCATTTACTGATACTTCCAGCCTATAACTTATTGTCAACAAATAGCAACATATACAGATAAGGAGGCTTCAGTCTGATATTGAGTACTGACGCTTGGACATACTACATCTTATACCCAGCCACTGTAAGGCTGGGACGGAATTATAACCAGTCAGAAGGCTTATTGACAATCATCGATACTCGTAAGCCCTGAAGAAGTCGTGGGTATTCCCAGTACGACGAAACACGTGTTGGCATGAAGTATTCCAAGAAACTACATATTAAAAGACCTTGGAACCATCTATTTTGTTATTATTGCGAAATAACTGTACATGTAAACTGCATATTAATATTTCATATTGGTGTGATAGAGATTTGTAGAAATTGTTATTGATCCACGATCATAGTTGGGGTAATTTGGATGATTAACCCTACTCTAGGCACCCAATACTAAAATACTACGGCAGAACTACTACCTGAATAACGTGAAGCGCCATAGCTATCCATCATATAATCATCCCATTTTGCATCGAATCTGGACTGTAGGGGGAGGCGATGTGTCGAAATCCAAGACTGTTCTAGTGTGCTTGTGATGCATCAGAAATACTTGATGCACAGGTCTGATGTGATGAAATCCAAATGCGCGAGAGGTTGATGTGGAGGCGGCATACAGGCACTGCGTCGATTTCTTCAGCCGTTGTCCCACAATGCGTAGATTCTTTCAGCCACACAGCAGGGCCTGCATTGAAGTCAGTTCAGGGGTCTTGGATTTCGGAGACATGGTGCGCTGAACTTGGGATGCTGCGGTTTCTTCGGCCGCTGAAAGGCACTGCATCGATTTCCTCGGCCGCACAAGCGTGGTGCTTAGAAATTTCTCCCTGTGTCAGAAAAACAGGCGCTGGAAGGACGATGTGTCAATTTTGATGGTTTCAAGAAGGTCCTTGCAGCAGGAACAACCTCCGAGGGCTGAGAACTGAATTTGGCACCACAAGGCAGGTCAGAACTCCCAGCAGTGGAGTTCATGAATGGTGCAGGTGACGTTTTTGCTGTCCCTGAGACTTCTTAATGGGAGGGAAGTACACGCATGCCCTTGCAGAAACGTCACAAGCAGGATACACAGCAAAGATCCAGTAATTTTCCTCTCCAAACCAGAAGCAGAAACTGCAGGCCAACCCAGAAAAGGAACACAAAGCAAATGGGCAGTACTCCTCCTCACTGCTCTTTGGCTCTTCTACTTAGCTGAAGTTCCTCTTGATCCAGAAATGTTCTAAACGTCTGGGGTTTTAGGTCCAATACTTATACCCCTTTTGGCCTTTGAAGTAAGCATTTTTCAAAGAATTGTCTTTGTAGTACACAAGTTCTTGTACTGCATGACCTTGGTTCCAGACACACTTGAGGGTGGTGGAGACATGATTGTGAGAGGCCAGATACAGGCCTATTCAGGTGTAGGTAACAGCTCATCCCACCACTCTAGCTTAGGAAGGCCCCTCAGCCTGGTGATGGGCCATCAGGATATGCAGGGCATACCTCAACTCCCTTTGTGTGACTGTCTAGAGTGAATGCACAAACAGGCAGCTTCCAGTCTAAACCAGACATTGACTCCACAAGCAAGCAGAGGCACAGGATGGTTAAACGAGAAAATGGGCACTTTCTATAAGTGCCATTTTCAAACACACAATTTAAAAAACACCTTCACTTAAAGATGTATTATTAAATCCCGAGCTCAGAGAGCTGTTCTCAGTTAAAAGTTACACGTATATAATGTTATAAGGCAGCTCCAATGATAGCCTATGTGAGAGCTAGTCCTTGCAATAGTGAAAAATGAGATTGGCAGTATTTCACTATGTTAAACACACCATCACAGGTCCTACATTTCACATACACTGCACCCTGCCCATGAGGGTACCTTGGGCCTCACTTAGGGGTGCCTTACATGTAGTAAAAGCGAAGATGTGGGCCTGGCAAGTGGGTGCACTTGCCAGGTCAATATGGCAGTTCGAAACTGCATACACAGACACTTTAATTCCAGGCCTGAGACACGTTTACAGTTCTACTCATGTGGGTGGCACAACCAGTGCTGCAGGCCCACTAGTAGCATTTTATTTACAAGTGCTGGGCACATACAGTGCACTTTACTAGGGACTTATTAGTAATTATAATATAACAATCATGGAGAACCAATCAGAATGACACTTAAAACAGGGAGTACTTGCACTTTAGCACTAATCAGCAGTAGTACAGTGCCCAGCGTACCTAAACCAGCAAAAACGAAGTCCAGCGTAATCCAGCCAGGTGACGAGTGGAAGACGGCGTTCCACACCCGGTATTGGTTATTCAAATACTGTGTAATGCCCTTTGGGTGGTGCATTGCCCCTACCACTTTCCAATTTTTTGTCAACTATGTTCTGCAGGAGTTCTTAGACAGGTTTGTTATAGTGCATATTGATGACATCCTGATTTATTCACTGTCAGTGGAAGAAAACATGTGCGATGTACAAACTATTGTTGCCACCTTAAGACAACAAAGGCCATTTTGCAAGCTCTTGAGAGAGGGAGGCTTGAGAACACCACTCTAAGTCAAACATTAGGCTTCTCTTGGAGCCTTCGATATCTGGATTGTGGGTGGTGAGCCATGGCGTACCTACTATGATTCCAAATTGCGAGGCTGCAAAGACCACAAACTGTGCTCTTGGTGCACTGAGCTTCCTTGAATGCACTTCATTTCTGGGAATTCAGTTTGCTGTGTAATATGGCCTGAAGTGAGAAGGGTCCCATCTACTGCTCGGATGCTTTCGGGTCTTACTTTTTTTATGGTGGGATGTTCAACTTCGAGCAGTAGGCTGTATCGATGAAGTTGCCGGTGGCTCCTGAATCCACCATCAAGGTTACATGTTCCATCTTATGGCCAATCATTAGTTGTGCATTTAGTGTCAGATGGGGGGCTGAGGACTGCAGTTTGTTAGCCACAGATTGGTGAGGACACATTGTGCATCGGATCAGAGAACCCTCCTGCTTATTCCTCAAGCTCCTTAGTTTCCTGATTCCTTTGTGGGAGGTGGCACTAATGGGCCTTTATTTCCTGGCAACATGGGTTGAACTGGAGACTCCTTGATGAAGTGTGCTTTCTTACTGCAATGAGGCACAGGCATCCCTTAAGGTGAGTCTCCTTTTCCTCCTGGGTAAGGGGCTTTCAAACCCCTCCCATGTCCATCGGTTCACTAGTTTCTTGGACAGATGTGGTAGCTTTGTCTCTAGACCGCACATAAGTACAGAATTCTGTTTTTTTGTCTCCTTTCCTCTCAGAGGGGCTGTGGTCTAACCTCAGGTTAAGAGCTATCACCTCTTCATAAATACTTGGATGGGGATCCACTTGGCCCACTAGATCTTTTAGTTCATCAAAGTGGTCCTGGTAATTTAAGGCTGCCCATTTTCCTCTGGTCAATTTGTCTACAAAATCAACCGGTTGAAATGAGTTTAGCAGGAGACCATATCTTGTTGCCTTGTTTAATCTCCAGCAGCTCTCCATCAGCTGAACCAGTGAGGGTTTGTCGATTTAAAATCTTCTCAAACTCCAGCTTAAATGTTCTCTAGTTGCTCTCTGAATTGACCAGGGGAACAGCCTAGAGGGCAGCATCCTCTCTTAGGTAGGAAATGAAAAAGGCTATTCTAAACTGGGCATCAGGGAAAGCTATGGGCATTGCATGAAGTGCAGTTGGACCTGGGTCAAGTAGGTCTGAAGTTGAACTCAGTCACGGTCACCCAGGATGGGGCCAAGGGAACCGGGGTAGAGACTGTGTCTGCCACTATGGATTGGCCAGGGGCCGGAGTACTAGGATGCAAGGGAGCATTGGCATGCAGACCTACTTGGCCCTGCAACTGTGGTACCTGATTAGCCAATGCAGTGGTTTCCAACTGGGCAGCTGCTAACTCCTTTTGCACATTGGCCAACATTCTACCAATGTCTTCTAAGGAGGACATTGTAATAAACGAAGAAGGGCGCGTTCTTCAACTTCTTTAAGTAGGCTTATTCCAAAGACAAGAATCATCCAACCGACCTGGCCAGGCACAGTTACAGCCCAACCGCCCAAGCAAGGTACTTTAAACATGTCACATGGAATTATAAATATGAATTAGCATGATTTGTTCAATGATTCTTTGAAAGGCAATGGCTGCCGAACACAACCCAAATGGAAGTTGATTGAACTGAAATGTCCCTTTCAGTGTTATGAAGGATGTATACTTCTTTGAATTAGGATGCAGTTTAACCTGGTAGTATGCACTGCGCAAATCCAGTTTTTAAAACACTCTTCCCCCAGACAGCATCAAAATAATCTCATTTATGTTCGGTAGTAGAAGGTTGTCCATGACTACATTTCTATTGAAGCTCCTCAAATCCACACAAAAACGTAATGATCCACCCTGTTTCTTGGTGAAAACAACCAGAGCCAACCATTCAGCTGCTTCCACCGCCTCTATGATGTTATTATCAAGCATTTGCCTAATAATGTCTTTAACGTACGTTCTGGTTAAGGGGCAGAGCTTGCCTGGCTCCAAGGTGGCTGCGCTTTAGAGTAGCTCTAAGCCTGACGTTCTATCCTACAAAATCCTGCGTCCCAGTAAATAATTTGAAACTGATACTTCCCTCGGAAGCAAGAGTTGCAGGAGTTGCTGCTACTTCCCCTGCGATCTGGAGGCCATAGAGCGACAATACAGAGATCGCACCTGGCCCCTCGAAATAAGTGGTCCAAAGATTTTTCCCGCGAAGATTCCCGCCTCCTGACGGCTGCAACGGATCGATGCTCTGACTGTCGACCTGTTTTGGTGCCTGGCGTAGTCCTTTGTATGGCGAGACGATAGACGGGCCTTCCTGGTGACGCCATCGAGCTCTCAGTTAAGTATTTGTGGGTCGCTCCCAGTCCATAGTTGTTGGTGCTTAGTTGTTTGCATGGTTCCATTGCATTTGTGGTGCTTAGTTGTTGGTCCTTAGTTGTTATTTGACAGTTGCAATTGCCAAAAACCGAGGGTTTTGTCTTTCACGAAGATTTAGTACTTTGGTAACCCTTGAAGTTTGATACTTGGTTAGTGTGCATGATGCCTAGCCGTAGTGGTTTCATTGGTTTCTTCAAATGTTGCAACAAGGATTCCCGGTTGGAGGACTCGTGTCCGATACCTCCAGTTGGAACTCCGATATATGAGCTCTATAGTCGACATGGTGTGGGCCCTATTATATATAATGACTGTTGGGTCCGTTATACGAGAAAGGATGGTGTCCTTAGTTGGCCACCACACGGAAGTTTTGAAATGGAGATTTTAGATAATCTAGAAACTAAATTATTTAAGAAGAAAGCTAGGCCAGCTATGTTTGATTCCCTTCGGTTGTGGCGTAAAGAGGCCAAACAGAAAGAAATCAAACAGCTTAAAAAGAATCGTAAAGAAGGTATCGTCCCGATAATGCAAGTTGTACAACAATGTCAGCGAGATAAAGAAGAAAAAGAAATAGAAGTTTCTACTAGACTACATCACATGAGGATAGACAAATGTTATCCGGTATTATCAACTAGTCTTGATAAGACAGAAGAGGACTCGAAGGAGGATCCTCTGTTAGCGTATTTGATTAAATCGCCACCTCCTTATGCACAGGGTGCTACAGCCCCTGTAGTTCCTCCTGTAGTTCCTCCTGTAGTTCCAGCGGCTGCTGGTCAGCCTGTTGTTGGTCCTGCGTTTGTCCTACCACCTGGTCCTATTCCTACTGCTCCTTTGCCTGTACCTCCTCAGTCAATTGTTCCTGTTATCTCAGCCGTCCCGGCTACCTCTGCTGTCCCTACGTTCACTTCTAATGTTGTTGCTCCTGTTCTTTTTTTCTCCTTCTGTTCGTAATCGTATCCCTAATACTGTCGCTACTCTTTACTCCCCACTTTCTGGATCGTTATTTCGATCCGAAGTCTCTGAAACTCCTCAGAGGCGCAGTCAAATCCCTGGTGGAAGGGAGAGTGCCACGTTGGTAACTATGGCGCGTAGATGGATAAGACACCCTGCTAACTACCCGCCGCGCGTGGTCTTTGATACGTTTTCTCAGTTTAATGAGCCCACTCAGAGATTTGTGTTTGAAGAAATGTGTAACTTTTTGAGAGAAGAATGGTATAATGATGATTTAGATAATGTACCGCCCGATATGACTGAGCTTCAGAGTCAATTTTCGAACGGCATGATTGTAGGTGGAGATGTACGACGTGCATTAGAGCGATTATTAGCCTTACGGTGCACAGTGTTTTCTCGAGTGTCGTTTGATGACGATTCTGATACTCAGAAAACGAACTCTGGTCAGTATCCTATGAGAGAGGTTCCGCCAGTATACATGCCAGGTGATCCGCAAGCTAATCCTGTGATTCTGCCATACTTTCAGAGAGTTTGGATACACCTCCCATGGAAGCGATCAGAAGTTTTGCAGGTGAAACAATCTTTACCTGATCCACGCAAGAATCCGGCAGGTTATTATAAGGAGTTGTCTCAACTGGTAGACGCTACTATTATGAATCTTGCGGACATCGACATGCTGTTTGGCAATGTCGTACCACAACCGATTTGGGCGAAAATTCGCCAAGAGAATCATTTAGTTGAGTTGGGTGGTGACTGGGCTACACTAGTAGCGGCAGATGGACGACAAGTTGGTGGGGCTAAGCCTGAGCAGTTAATTACGGATCTGCCTCAGAAAATTATCACACTTATGAAAACGCTCATGCCAGCGATGAAGGTAAATTGGGATAAATTATCGGCTTGTAAGCAAAAGAAAGACGAGAGTGTCTCCGATTTCTTTACTAGATTTGAGGAGGCATTTGTCGATCATAGTGGTCAGGACATGAGCACCGAAGGTGGTCAACGGTTATTTGTTGATAAGTTTGTGTTAAATTTGTTGCCTGAGCTATGCAACAAATTGAAGAATTCAGAAAGTGCATGGGCTGTTTCAACCACTGCACAGATATTAGCTACGGCTCAATATTATGAGAATAGGGAAAAGGAAGAAAGTGATCGTTCAGATAAGAAAACGAAGGAGCTCAAAACAAAGGTTTTGTTGCAGCAGGCATATGCTCCACGTTCGAATCAAAATGATTCGCAACAGCAGTATCGACCACGAGACCAGTCCACTAGAATGCAGTCACGATCTGACTTCTCCGACTTCAGATCTACGCTTGGGTATAATCAGTGTGCATATTGTAGAAGAGAGGGCCATATAAAATATGATTGTCCAGCTTTGCGTGACCGGCTTAACGGTGTGTCGGCACGAGGGGGTCGTGGTGGTCCTCAACAAGCACCCCGAGGTAGAGGCCGCGGTGCCCCTCAAAATCAAAATCATGAGCGCCCTCATACCCCATCAGACGCGAATAATTATTTTGACCAACGAAATGTGAGGTCCGATAAATCAGCACAGTATCATGTGGACGATTATTACGTCGAACATGAGATTGATGCAGGTAACCACTACTAGGACAGCCACCGACAGAGAGAGGGAGTAGTATCAGTTCCGGTTGATCAGAGTGGGCCTTACGTCGCAGTTGCTACATCTGGCGTAGTTGAGCCTTTTCTGTTAGACACTGGTGCGACGAAAAGTTCCATCATGCATTCGAAACTCCCTGTCGCACCTTTGTCTGGCTTAACAAATGTTTCCATTGGATTCTCTGGCGCCCCTGTTAGCAATCCTGTCTCTAGCCCATTGTCCCTTACGATTGGTCCTCATGAGCTAGAGGCCCCATTGATTTTATCTACTGGTTGTGGTGAGAATCTTTTGGGCTTGGATTTGTTAAAACGGTTATATGCGACTTTGTACTGCTCTCCTGCGGGAGTGGAGCTTACATTAGGTCAGAGAGCGATCTCTCCTATGTACTTATGAATTGATAAGTTCCCACCGGAATTGAGTTCCCTTCCTGCGTCGTTATGGGCTACGGGTCCCAATGATGTAGGCTTATTGAACATCCCACCTTATGTGGTTCAGTTGAAATCGAATGTGCGTTTCCCACGTATACCACAGTATCGTATCTCTTTTGATGGTGAGCGAGCACTATTAGCGATCATTTATGACCTGATCGAAAAGGATGTCATTAAGGAAACTCGAGGCAATGTGTGTAATAGTCCTGTGTTACCGATTTTGAAACGCACAGATCCAACTAAACCTCCTGTGTACCGCTTTGTAATTGATTTGCGAGAAGTAAATAAAATCGTGATTCCCCAGTTTCCTGTGGTGCCTGACATCACGGCTTTGTTGACCCTGATTCTGGCTTCTGCCTCCTGGTTCACGGTAATTGATCTAAAGAATGCTTTCTTTAGTATTCCGATCGCTGAGGAAAGCAGAGACCTATTCGGATTTTCATTGGGTGGTCGCAGTTTTAGATTTAAACGCGCACCACAGGGCTACTGTGAGAGTCCATCGATCTATAGCCAAGCACTTAAAAGTCAGCTTGATGCATTTGTGTTGCCGACAGGCGCAGCCTTAGTTCAATACGTTGACGACCTATTAGTGGCAGCTGATACAGAGGCTATTTGCAAAACCGCTACAGTATCATTGTTGCAGCACCTATGTGACTTACATCACAAGGTGTCACCTTCTAAGCTACAATATTGTTGTCAAGAAGTAACCTACTTAGGTCACTTACTGTCAAAGGATGGGAGAAGGTTGACCCCAGAGAGAATTGCAGCGATTGCTCGAATGACTGTGCCAAAGACTCAGAGAGATGTACGTGCCTTTCTAGGTATTACGTCATACTGCAGACAATGGATTCCAAATTTGTCATTGTCGGCGAAACCATTGATAGCCCTTACGTGCAAGGATGTTTCATCTCCTTTGCCATGGACTGAAGAGTGTCAGAAAAGTTTTTCTGAATTGCGTGATGCGTTGTGTTCGGCTCCTGTGTTGGGTACTCCTGATTACAATAAGCCGTTCACACTTTATGTTCACGAGAGGGACGGTTGTGCGTTGAGTGTTCTGACACAACAATTTGGCGACAAACAGCGTCCATGCGCATATTTTTCTTCGACCTTAGACCCAGTAGCTAGAGCCTTGCCGAGTTGTTTGAGAGCAACAGCGGCAGCTGCGGCGTCCATTCGACAGTCCGCAGGTCTGGTCATGGATAATATGCTCACGGTGATGGTCCCGCATGCAGTCGACACTCTCTTGAACCGAACGAAAACTCAACATTTGACGAGCGCAAGGTTGTCTGGATATGAGTTGACGTTATTGGCAAGTCACATACGGATAAAACGGTGTAATGTGTTGAATCCAGCAACGTTGTTGCCGATCGACATGGAATTAAGTGATGTAACACCACATGATTGCTATTTGAGAACTGAAGAGGAGACGAAGGGTCGTATTGACCTGAAAAACACTCCATTGGTAGATCCCGATGGTACTTTGTATGTGGATGGTTCATGTTTTAAGTTACCAAATGGTGATGTGACGACTGCGTATGCTGTAGTAACATTGAGTACGGTTGTGGAATCTGCGAGATTGAGTCAGAATTCGGCCCAAGCGGCTGAGTTGATCGCCTTGACGAGAGCGTGTGTGTTGTCCAGAGGGAAGCGGGTGAATGTGTTTACAGACAGCCAGTATGCTTTTGGAGTGGCGCATAGTTTTGGTCGATTGTGGAGAGAAAGAGGATTTTTGACGTCGCATGGTACGAAGATTCAGCACGGACAGCTTGTGAATGACCTTTGGACGCACTTACATTGCCTAAAGAGGTGGCAATAATCAAATGTAGTGCGCATCGGAAGGTGACGGATGATGTTGGTCGCGGTAATGCGTTTGCGGATGAGATTGCGAAGGAGACGGCTAGAGATCTGACAAATCGAATATACGTTGCGAGTTCAGTAAGATGGCCAGCGGAGACTAGTATGTGTGAGGACACAGTTGAGAGTGTGAAGAAGATACAGAATGAAGCTACTGAGATGGAAAAGACTCAGTGGAAAGAAAGTACGGGAATGTTAGACGAGAATGGATGTCGGGTTGATTTGTCGGAAAAGCAGAGATGGATGTTACCAGATGCATACGTGCTTGCTGTTGTTACTATGGCTCATGGTACATCACACATTAATACGAAAGGCATATGTAAGTTGCTGTCGCCCGTATGGAAGAATGATGGAATTACTAAATGTGCGGAGAGAGCGGTTAAAAATTGCATGGTATGTTTGATGTATAATCCTGGCAAGGGCACCCCCACTCCACGTGGTCATTTTGCTCCTCCCACATGTCCCTTTGAAATTATTCAGTTAGACTTTATCCACATGGAGAGATGCAATAATTTGAAGTTCGTCTTGGTTGTAGTTTGTGCATTCTCCAGATGGATTGAGGCTTACCCCCTAAAGGATAATACTGCCCTGTCCACAGCAAAGGTTCTACTCAAAGAATATTTCCCCAGGTATGGAATGCCGCGGATTGTATGGTCAGATAACGGAAGTGAGTTTGTGGGAAGTGTGATGAAGAGTGTATGTCGTGGCCTTGGCATAAATCAGAAGTTTCATAGTGCTAATCATCCTCAGTCTGCGGGTTTAGTGGAAAGATATAATGGCACTCTGAAACTGAAACTTGCCAAAATCCAGGCAACGACTGGTCTATCATGGCCCGACGCTTTGCCTTTAGCTCTCTTATCGACCAGGGCGACTGTGCACTCTCGAGTAGGGCTCAGCCCATATGAGATTGTGTTCGGCCGTCCTGCGAACATTTGGGGAGTTCTGAGGCCTAAAGAATTTGACAGACTTGAATATCCAATGTTAATTGACTATCTCTATGATCTGACTGCTAAATTGAGTTTGATTCATCAACAGGTCTTTGAGGCTCTACCGGCACAAACAGAGGGTCCTGGTCATCGGCTCCAACCAGGTGATTGGGTTCTTACCCGCAACTTTGGACGAAAACGAAATCTTGAGCCAAGGTTCGTGGGACCTTACCAGGTGTTGCTGGCAACGAGGACTGCGGTTCGGCAGGAAGGGAGAAAACATTGGGTGCATGCCACCCACACCAAGAAAGTTCCGCTCCCATTGCCAGCAGATAGTTGGATCAGAAAAGGATTCGGCTCGTCTGAAACTTACGTCCCTCTAAGTTACGTGCCGTTTAGTGACGCGCAGCTTGTAGGAGATAACACAGTAAGACCCGACACCCCTGTTGAACCATCCGGAGTTAACCCTCTTTCAGCAGCATTGGAGAATTCAAGTTCTGAACAATTGCGTGGACAATCGAACACTCTTTTGCTGTCTGATCCACTGTTTGAAGAGCAGACTCGCCCCGGAAGAAGTCGATACTTTCTTCGACCGCTCTAACAGACTAATAAATTCTGTTTTTTTATTGTTTTGAATCTACATCACCTCTATTGTTGCCATAAAAATTGTGGACATTACATATATATATATATATATATATATATATTGTGTACCTTTTTCCTTACAGCTAGGAGGCGTATATTGAATTCAATGAACTCTTGATTAAAAACCTTTTCATCTGGGTTAACCGTAAGGCCGTGCGGGTACTTCCTCCTGTTTAGCAGGTATCTGACACTAGGTCGATTACTTTTGTCGATTTCTGGGAACTCCTGGGGATTGATAATCGCTACTCAGAACGAAGTGCGTCAAGAACGTCACGGACGTTTTTTAGAAGATGGAGTCTTCTAAGCTGTTGGAAATTGAGAAAATGGTGGCGCAAAGATCCAAATTGCACAAGACATTTCGAAAAAAATGTTTTTTGTTACAGGTTTTTATGTTGTTCCTAACTGTTTCTATGCTGCTGGTGGGTGGAGTATATTTTGGTTTTCAATCATTGCTGCCTTCTACTTTACCTACTCCTCCTTCTCATGATTTAAATTCTGTTTCCACTATGTCTCCACATTCCTTTCATCTTCTGCCCCAACATGAACAGGTCAGACGTGCGGAATTTATGAACAATTCTTTTGTTCAACTTCTACATCAGCACCAGTTGGTGATGAACACTACCAATTGTTGGGTATGTGGGTTAATGCCACATACCATGGATAAGGGTATTCCGTATTTTGTCCTTCCTTATAGCCCCCAGGGGTCAGCTCGAGCATTCCAGACCATGTTCCGTAGTGCACTAGATTCCTACCCCCATCGAGAGCCTCGCTCTGCAGACCTTGGTCCTGGCCCGTACCACAAGTCTTTGGCGATAGCAATTGCAGATTTAAATAGAGATATTTTTGACGCAACACTTATCCCAGAGGAAGAGGTGCGAGCTTATAAGGATCTGAGTGAGGTCGAGTATAGTACATCAGTGAATGATAGGCAGTTTAAAAGCTCATCTCCAATCTGGATCGTACCTCATCTCGGTCATTTCTGTCTGCAAGGTCTTGGTCGCAATCCGAGAGCTCAGCTTGGGAAGAGTGCTTGTGTTGATACTTACGTTTTACCAATGCTCTCTTCCCCTGTCTTTCTGACTGCCAAGGGTACCTATTTTTAAGCATGAGCGCTAAATCCGCTCCGATCGCGGATTTTGCGAATTTTCGGTAAATTCGCGATCCGCGAACTCTCGCGAATTTGCCGAAAATTCGCAATCCGCGAGCGGCGGATTCCGGGGGCAAAAGTTCAACCATTCCTGGTCTGTTGTAACTAATTTACGATGGCGCCGGCAAGCTGCCAGCGCCATCCTAAGATAGTTACTAAATTAGCTTCAACAGGAAGCTCTAATAGATAAGATAAAGCAGGTCATCGAGCGCCTGCTTTATTTAATCTATTAGAGCTTCCTGTTGAAGCTAATTTTGTAACTATTTTATGATGGCGCTGGCAGCTTGCCGGCGCCATCGTAAATTAGTTACAACAGACCAGGAATGGAATAATACCGTTTTGGAGGCTTGGCAGGTGTGCCTTCTTCCCAAATATACCGTCGAAAATCAGCTGTGACGCTGGACAAAGGCCTTTGCATCTTTGACCTTCACGAGCGCAATCCCCGTGCTGTTATGTGACCAGGAGCTTCTGTCTCTACATCTGCTGCTCTGATCAGTCTCTGACCTTTTATACACACAAGAGCCATGTGCACTCGCTTGGAAGCGCCGTCCGTTTGGCCCCGCCCACACACTCGCGGTGTGCACCGTCTTCCCGCCATTTACCCACTATGATGGGCAGATCACTCAAGGGACCCCTGCGCCCTTCGGCGCGATTGCATAGTAACACACACCTGGTCGCTGTAGACAACTCTCTGGCACTTTAAGCAGCTGTACTGTAGTAAAAGCACTATACATTTACCCAACGAGGTAGCACTTACTGATTATCCAGTAGAAAGTACTCCAGTTGAGTAGAGGTATGGCACAAAACGGTGGCTTCTTCTTGAATAAATATGAAGGGCAGGGTTTATTCTGGCACGATGGTCCTGGCACAAAAATTAAACCTCAACAGGAAGCACTTACAGATATCAATACAGCACGTGCCCTAGTTGAAGCTTACATTCAGTGACTCATTCATCAGCCCAAAAACAATCGTGAGCGTTGTGGAGGCTGGGCAGGTGTGCCTTCTTCCCAAATATACCGTCGAAAATCAGCTGTGACGCTGGACAAAGGCCTTTGCATCTTTGACCTTCACGAGCGCAATCCCCGTGCTGTTATGTGACCCCTTGTTGTATATAAGTTATGTGACCAGGAGCTTCTGTCTCTACATCTACTGCTCTGATCAGTCTCTGACCTTTTATACACACAAGAGGCATGTGCACTCGCATGGAAGCCCCGTCCGTTTGGCCCCGCCCACACACTCGAGGTGTGCACCGTCTTCCCGCCATTTACCACTATGATAGGTCACTCAAGGGACCCCTGCGCCCTTCGGCGCGATTGCATAGTAACACACACCTGGTCGCTGTTGACAACTCTCTGGCACTTTAGGTAGCTGTAGTGTAGTAAAAGCACTATACATTTACCCAACGAGGTAGCACTTACTGATTATCCAGTAGAAAGTACTCCAGTTGAGTAGAGGTATGGCACAAAACGGTGGCGTCTTCTTGAATAAATACGAAGGGCAGGGTTCAATCTGGCACGATGGTCCTGGCATGGAAGCCCCGCCCACGATCCGTGAATACGCAAATTCGTGAATCGTGGATCCGCAAAATCCGCCCATGCTTACCTATTTTGTATGTTATGATCGCGCATATACGTGGTTACCTCATGACTTCTCGGGTACCTGCTATATCGCGAATCTTCTGCCTCCGACTTTCACTGTTGCCTCAGATTATCACAAAACTAGAGTTGTGAGAGGTGTCATTAGTAAAGAAGATACTGCCGGTCAAGAAGCAGGAGATTTCTTTAAGGGTTTCCTACCGTTTTGGGGCCCTATGGTCAATAGAAGGAATCTGAGACAGTTAACTCGTGTAGTGGAAGCAACTGCTAACATAACTGCAAGCGCCCTTGGTAATCTGACAGCAGAGCTTCAAGCGGATAGGCTTATGACGCTACAGAACCGTATGGTTCTAGACGTAGTACTAGCAGACAGAGGTGGTGTGTGTAAGGTCATCCATTCGAGCTGCTGCATTTTCATACCTGATAACGCTCCAATGGTTTATCAAGCCATCTCGAAGTTGCATAAAATCTCAGAGTCCATACACGTGGACGAGGGAGATTGGACGTTTCTAGGATGGTGGTGGGGTCTGATGTCAACTTGGGGTTGGAAAATTCTGATGATTATAGGGGTTGTTGTGACGTTTCTGTTCACGTGTTGTCTTTGTGTGCAGTGTGGTCCTGCCTTATGTGGCCTTTGTGCTACAACGTGTATAAGAAGGCCATCTGTTACCGGCGAGACATTGATGAATAAGATGATGTTCCAGCAACACTTGAATGATCTGATGAATATCGACATTGATTATGATTCCGACTAGTGCTTGCCTACATGAGGGCAAAAGGAGCATCTGAGGACCAATGAGAACCGTTACGATGCTAGCGAGTGTGGTATCTATGAACCGTAAATGACGAGATTAATAGGTGTACGCATTTTCGCTACGCTACTTAGAAGGGTTCGTCATTTGAACCCTCGGGTTCCATTTTAGATACGGAATCCATTTTGTTTCTTGCCCTCACGTAGTCAGCGAACAGGCAAATGTCCGCCTCATGACCCTGTGATTCCCAAGACTGGGGGATGACACGGCAGAGACAGATGGCTCCGCAGCTGGGTAATCTTCCCACGTTGGCCTATTGTTTCAGCTTCGCATGCGCTCGGCTCGAATCCTTTGATCCTGGGATCGCGCTTCCGATATTTCCTCCACACTCCTTCTTCTTCTGTTGTCTGACTTCCTTGCACCTGTTCCTGTCTCTTACTCTCGTCCTTTTACAACTAGAGTGGAATGTGCATAGCAGCAGGATAATGTGCTTTTACAGTTGGGAACCGACAAATGTTACTGTGATTATGTTCCGGGTTTCCGACACCATGAATGAAGCCCTTTTAAGTTTATTGTGGGAACTGAGTTGTAACCTTTTTTCGTTACGTTATTGAATGCTGAAAATGTGTATAAAAGGAGCGATCCACATTGGCACTTTGAAGCAGACTCTTGGAACCTACACTCTGTTGTACTTCCCATGACTTTTGCATCCCTGCAGTAATAAACGCTGATCTTTGACGCCGAAGGAAGTGTCCCGTGTCTCTGTCACTTGTGCGCCGAACAGGTATCCTACGAAGGTTTCAGGTGTTGTTCCCTGGCACCGCTGGTTCTTAAAAGTCCAGTCCTTCACAGGAGGCTCGATGCCAGTTTGTGCCGGTAAAGAGGAAATTCGGAGATCTCAATTTAGACTACAATAAGATGTATCTTGCTAAACTACGCATACAAGCTGAATGCAAATTGCATATCTTTACTGATCCGAAGCAGGCACTGCAGTTCCTGAAAAAAAGGGAAGGGGAAAGACTCTGAAAGGTATCTCCAAATTCTCTTGCTTCATTGGGAGGGGCCGCTCCCAAATCAGACGAGCAGTAACCTTGTTTAGACACTCTGCCAACTGTACTGAACGTATGGTCCCTATGGCAATGCTATTACAGACAATTTGACTGCATTATTGATTGATCGAATCTAAAACCCTGGGAACACAGGCTGGTAAGGGAGTATATTATTAATGTACAAGGGGGAGAAGATTATGTTTCTTGATGTTACTTAGAGGGCCTCTGTTAGTCTGCTTGAGTCAATGTCCTTATATGCCTCTTTTTGCTTAAATTTGTCTGACAGATATTACCAATGTAAGAGGTTAATGTGATTTTTGCTGTCCACTCTGGCAATATGACTGTGAGAAGTTTGTCTGGATATTAGCATTGATGATGACATTGGGACCAGCCCTAGACGATGCATATAATTATGTCGTACTGTTCAGAATGGGAAGTGTATTATGTGAGAAAGTGCCCTCTTTCTGTATGGTTGCCCCCACTTTCTGGTGAACTGCTGAATTACTTTGAGTGAGTGTGCCCTGGTCTCCTGCCAATCAGGTACCTAGGGCCTATGTTCTTTCCCTAAAACTGCACTGAAGACCAAACCCAATTGGCACTCTCTGGCCACAGATCAGCCCCTGGTAAATGGGATCACAGGTACCCAGGGCACTGTGACCAGGGAAGGCCTCTAACGGCTGCAGTACTTATTGTGCTACCCTTAGCGACCCTGTACCTTTACACTCACACACTGCCTTGGCAGGCTGTGTGTTTTGTGCAGAACGAAGTGAAGAGTCGACATGGCACACATCCATGTGTGCCATGCCTACAACCCACTGCCCTGGCAGGATCAGCCACCCCTCTAGCTGAGTGCACTATACCAGTGGTGAGGGTACCGGTGCATGAGCCCTGTACCCCTACAGTGTCTAAGCCAATTCTTAGACATTGTAGGTGCAGTACTGCCATTAAGAGTATATGGTGCTGGGAGTTTGTCATTACGAACTCCACAGTACCATAATGGCTTTACTGAAAACTGAGAAGTTTAGTGTGAAACGTCTCAACACATTAAACCCACACTGATGCCAGTATGGGATTTAATGAAAATGCACACAGAGGACACCTTAGAGATGCTCCTAAAAAATGACCTAACACTAGTGTCCAGGCTCAGTGGCTGCTCTTCAGCTGCCACCACCAGACATGTTTCTGGGCCCCTGGGTCGAGAGCCTGCTGCTCTCGGGGGCCTGAAATAATGCACATCTTGGGACGAGGCGATTAGCCTCCTCCCCCAGGATGGGCAGGGTCCATGAAGGGGAAGCTTCACAGGCTTCCTGCCTTTGTGAGCTTCCATAGGCCTTTTGCTGCTTCCAGCAACTGGGCCCCACAGGTTCTGACTCCCACTTTGGGCAGGAGAAGCAGCGTGAAAACCAAGTGAGGAAGGTAGGTGTGCCCTCCTTTGCCAACCACACCCCTTAGATGGTAGAGGCGAGGTGAAGCACAGCACTTAGTCTCCGCCATCTTGCAGATGGGGGGACCCAGCCAACCAGAGTGCGGCATATGCTCCCCTCCCACTGGAGGGTGGCATAGTAGGGGGCGTACCCACCCCAGGGAAGGGACCCATTGGTCCCAACCTTTTAATTACCTGTAACACCCCTAAATCTAGTATTTAGGGGCAATCCTGAACCTTACCGCCTCAGACAAGCAACGACCAAGAAGAAGGACTGAACAGCCATGTCAAAGCTAAGAAGAGGAGGACGCCCACTGACCTACCGAACGGTCCCCTCCTCAAACCTGCAGAAGCGAAACACCAGTGTGTCCTGCAGCCAGCAACCTCAAGATGCCAGAGTAACTGCCCTCCTTCCAAGGAAAAGACTGTGCCTCCTGTGAACACCAGATTTGTTCACCCACAGACTCCAGCTCTGACAAAATTCGCTAGTCTGCACCACTCTGCACCAGTCGACCACGGCCCGTGTTCGAGTGGCCCAGCGCCATGAGGAGGTCTCCCCGGTGATCCTGGCTCGAGATCCAGTGATCCCTGATCTGCCTCAAACCTCCAGCTGACGCCTGCAGCCTCAATCCGGAGGATCCCCCCAACTTCGACCAGGAGCTGGTAAGAAGATCTGACCCTAAAAGACACCCCTGCACCCCGCAGCCTTGGGTGGCCCAACTGACGGTGTCTAGCCAACTCCCAGCATCTCAATTTAAAACTCCAAGTGGTGGTCGCTCATAGAAGACATTCGTCCCCGAGCCTGCAGTGTGTTTGAAAACTAGGGGTGGACGGAAGTCGCGGAAGGGACTATCGCGGAGAGGCTCCGGGAGGCGGGTGGGCGGCCAACTTCCGTTCCGCCCCCGAATGTGCAGAGATTTGACGAAAATTTCTGCCTTCTTTGCGCAAGGGCGGAAGAGCAAATCTCCGCACATTCCATGGGCAGAACGGATATGTCCGCCCACCCCTATTGAAAACCAGAGAATCCCTATTGAAAGTAACAGGGCACCCTACGACAAACCAGCACCCAGCAGCTGGCTGCCCTAGTGCCGCGGAGGGTGTACCTTTAGTGCTAACTTGAACCACCATTTGCCCTGAGCTGAAGTCCAGGAGCTTTCCTCCCACAACCTTGTTGACTACTCTTGAACAGCCACCAACCGGGGGCCCCTATCCCCCACTGGATAACATTGGGCCTCAGCACGCTGCACCCGGCCGCCCTAGTATCGCTGAGGGTGCTTTGAGAGTGCATCCTCGACCCTGGAAGACCCCTGAGTCTAACCCAAGAAAACAAACTCCCACAACAAAGTACTTTCCTGTTAACAGATAACTCTATTTCCTCCCATAGGATAACATTGACTGTTTTCTATAAAAAAAGTTTCTAAGTGTGAAATTGGAAAACCTATCAAAGTCTATATCACTGTGTACAAATAACCAAACGCATTTACTTACCTGTTTACAGGAAATGTCCCAGTGCAGTATCCGGGTATACTACACTGTGTAAGAAAAGTAATCTGCAAAGTAATTTACATATCATCCTATTGAAAAGTCATTATAAAGTATATGTACAATATGTTAATGTATTGCATTTCCAGTAATTCTACTGTAACCACACCAAAGTATATATATATATATACAACTGCAATCCAAACTGTATTGTTACTGCAAAGTATAAATCATTTACCTGTGCCAGGCTTGCTTGGTACTAAGAAATAAATATAACTTAATAATATTTTTCAACAAAGCAAAATTGGTCTGAGTTCAGTTTTTGAGTGTGTGACATCATTTGCTGATTGAGTGTTTACAACAATATTTAACACTACTCTCTGATAATGCCTTACTGCTAGCCCACACTGCCACAAATAGAGAGTATGGTGCTATCTACTTTTACCACTGCCTACCTTTGGGGTTCCACTGGACTCTTTGCACACTATACCTCATTTTGGTATAGTATATACACAGAGCCAGCTTCCTACATATTATATTTAAAGCTACGTTGATAGTCGAATCGTAGAGGATGTTCATTGATGGTAACATCCGCCCATGTGTGTTACTCTCAGTTCACTAATGAAGCAGTTATTTGTTGTTTTCTTAAAATGGGAAATGCTTTGTTACAGGGGGTGGGTAAATTCTAGACTATGCTAAGTTGGGTGCTGCACAGCATGAGTAAGAGGTTTTTTTTTTAGGAAGCTTATAGACAATAGGAGATGATACAAACTGCTCAGGGTTGGCTGGCGGTGCGGATGGAGCGGTGGTCTAGTGTTGCCCTATGACAGACAGAATGGCTTTCTAACGAAGCAACACATCATACACACAACAGAGTCAGATTCCTGTCATGGAATGTATGGGGTTTAAATGATTTTAGGCAATTACGCAAAGTAGTATCATATCTTAAATGGCACCAAGTGGACGTTGCATTGATTCAGGGAACACATTTAATCCCCAATAGTAGCATGCTTACACACACAGACAGCTACAAGGCCAGTGCTGCAAGGTTCACTTCTCATGCCAGAGGGGGTCTTTACGTGGGTGAATTCAAAATCTGGCATTACATTGCTAGAATCAGAAACATATCTGAATGGCAGATTTGCTATCTCCAGGTGCTATTGAGAAGGGCTGAATGTCAATCTAGTCAACATTTATGGCCCTAACCACGATGACCCACATTTTTATCAGACACTAGCCTCTCATCTGCTCAAAGGGACTGAGCTTCAAAAAATCTGGGGAAGTGATTTCAATTGTGTCCTTGACCCATCCCGGGACCACTCCGAAGGCCCTCCTGGACGACCTTCTGCTGCTGGTAGGGCATCAGAGGACATCACTGAGCAACTAGGTTTACTAGATGTATGTCGCAAGCGTTCCCCTAACACTTCAGGGTTCACTCATTACTCCGCTCCTCATGACATACACACCAGAATAGACTTCAGGTTGATCACCAGGTTGCTTTTTTCCTGAGTTGACGCTTGTGAACAGCTCCCCTAAATGTACTCAGATCATTCTCCTGTTCTCTTAAACACTGAACTACCCCCTAAGAAGAGTGAGCCCTTTAAGTGGAGGTTACCCCATTCTCCCTTCTCAACCCAGTTTTTAAGGCAGAGCTAGCCTCCTCAATTGAAGAGTTTTTCAGGGATAATATTGGTTCAGTTGCCCACTATTCCACGGTCTGTGAGAAGTTAAAGGTGTTTATTAGAGGGGTCGCCATTTCAAAGCATTCAGGAGTAATTCCCTCACCGAGAGACAAACTGCCGACACTGTAGAAAAGGCTGGGTTGGTCGGAACGGGCTCATCAGCAAGGGGGAGATGCACAATTGCTTGTGGATATTAAAGATGCTCCAGAGGAATACAAGGAGGTCGCAGATAGTGATGTAAAACATTTAGGCAGCACGGTTCTGGCCGCTCTGCAACATCAAAAAAGGAAGTCTTGTAGAATAGTGGAGGTACTGGGTGAAGATAACAGCCCGGTGCACGAGACATCACATATTGCTGATAGATTTAGCAGATAACACATAGAGTTGTATAGCTCTCAGGGTAGTTCCAAATGAAGATGCCACGAAGGACTACTTGGAGTATATCCAAATGTCATGGCTCACCAACTTTCCTAGGGAGCACCTTTTGGCACCACTCGATCCCAGAGGGATTAATAGTGCTCTCAAAACAATGCGTGATGTTGGCGCCCCTGGCTCAGATGGTCTTATAGTGACCTTCCACAAAACATTTAAGGACATGCTCATACCCCTTCTAGTCACCCTCTACGAAGAGATGGTTGAAGCCCATGTGATGCCCCCAACATGAGAGAAGCTCTGATAGTTACTCTACTGAAACCAGGGAAGCCACCAAATTAATGCTCCTCCTACAGACCCATTTCACTACTAAATGTGGACACAAAACTTTTCGCAAAATTTTACCTAACCGTCTAGCCTCATTGGTCCCATTACTGGTTGGACCAGAGCAGGCCGCTTCGTCCCGGGGCGTAGTTTAACGTACAATCTTAGAACAGTGTTAGTGGAAGAGGTGTGGCGCAGCGGCCAGTGTGACTGACGCTGGACGCTGGGGATCACGGTTCGATCCCCGGCTCCGGCGGCAAGGGTCTGCCCAGGACCATGTGACTCTGGGCAATAGCTCGCTTAATCTTCCCGACGGCCCCCAGCGCCTTGACACCTTTGGGTAATTGTTTGCGCTTTACAAATACTGGATATTTACATTTACATTTACCAATCAGAACATTAACCCTGAGGTCAAAGCCGCTGCTGTATTTCTAGATGCACAAAAGGAATTTGACTCTGTGGAGTAGATATTTATGAAAGCTGTGCTTCGGCACTACAGAGTAGGCAAAGTCTTTCTTTGACTCGTAGCAGTTCTATATAATACCCCAGTCACCAGAATCAGGGTAGGCAACATTGTCACACCCCCCTATTACAATCTCAAGAGGAACTTGGCAGGGCTGTTTACTGTCGCCCCTGCTATATGCCCTGGTGGTGGAGCCACTGATATGTGCATTGAGAGAATACCATGGGAACAGAGGACTGTGTTTTCCTGGATATCATCTAATTATTTCCACATATGCTGATGATATGCTCCTATATATTCGAGATCTGGGAGAGCATCTTGCCCCCAGTGCTTATGGAGGTTACGCGCTTTGGGCAATATCAAGCCTTAAGGTCAACTGGGCCGAATCTATTATTTTTCCTCTGACTCAAACAATGACAGCAGTGGAGTTGGACTTCACTTTGCAATGGTCCAAAGATCCTGTAAGCTATTTAGGTATACAAGTGCACACTGACCCTGAATTAGTTCTCTCTGACAACTATGGGAAGGCAATCTCCAAATTGGAAGAGGATGTCGCTCGTTGGATTCACCTGCCACTATCGCTGATAGGACGTATTTCTCTTTTGAAAATGATAGTGCTTCCTAGATTTTTGTTCCTGTTTCAAAACATTCAGATGCTTCTCCCAAGGCCTATAGTTGACGCTCTACGCACAATATTAATGAAAACTGGCTTTGACCGGGAAGCAGCCAATGGTTATGTGGGACACTTTTACTCTGCCCTACTCTATGGGTGGTCTTAAAGCCCCCACATAGAACTATATTATAAAACGGCATTAAGCTCCCATGCACACTACTTGATTCACAGGCCAAAGAATTTACCACACTTACCCATTGAAAGGGTAGCTGCCGAACCCAACACTCTCCCTCAGATGCTGTTTAAAAGCCCTACCAGGAGACACGGCACACTAGACTCTATCAATTCTAGAGTGCACGCATGGTGCAATTTACTAAATAGACAGACAGGCTCCCTCATGTACTCCCCTTTGATTCCTTTAGAATGGTGTTCCTGGTGCCCGACTTGTCCGGATAGAGAAGTGGTCCTAGCGTTAAGAAAATTAGAATTAGACATCACAAAAATGGGGGACAACTTTCAAAATTGGGTGGCATGCAAGTGAGCAGACATAGTTGTATAAGGTTCCATGGTGGGTGTCAGGGCGAGTCCAGGTAGTAGTATTATCTCTGAAAAATACTATCCAATAAACCAGATTCATTGTGCTAGTTATTTTTATATAGGTATAGTCACTCATAGAAGGACACTTGAGTGGGTGTGCAAAGAAGTGACAGACAGACAACACCTGTTTCGCCCCATTATGTGGCCATCCGGCCTGGGGCTTCCTCAGGGCATTTTAATATAACGAAAAGACTTGGGTCGTCTTGGTAATGTACGGTCCTGAGTTCGTCTGGATTAATCTCAGCGTAATGCTGGATGGCCACCTAATGAGGGGAAACACGTGTTGGCTGTCTATCACTTCTTTGCACACCCCCTGTGTTAATAACTATATAAAAATAACTATCACAATGAATCCAGTTTATTGGAAATTTATTTGAGATAATACTACTACCTGGACTTGCCCTGACACCCACCTTGGAACTCGCTCGTATTTAGGGGTTTAGGGGTATCCCCCTGTCAAGGGCAAGTATCACAGCAAGATTTGCTCTAATATCTAACGGCTAGTAAGGGATCGGGACCAATCACCCCTTTTCTCACAGAATATTTGTAAAAGGATATGAATCCTCCTCCCTAACACAATACCAATACCACAGAGTCAGGCATGCACTAAGCGACCTCCTAGGTGACGATATGCAGGAGCCAATTGAGATGGCAGTGCTTTTCTACATCTTACGCTCCACCACCCCCGCTAAATTGGTGACCACTATTTATAATCTGATGCAAGAAGCCAGGAGACCGAACTTAATCAAGGCTCGACAGGACTGGCAAGGGATCTGGACACAGTAATAGATGGCGTTACTGCTGTAAGATGATCAAACACATTTTACTTAATGGGAGGCACCGCCTAATCCACTTTAAATATCTCAATAGGATTTATAATACACCCGAGAGACTCTGTCAGTATGGCCTGCGGGAATCAGCTGCATGTACCCACTGCAAGAAAAGCGATGCTGGGTTCTTTACATGTTGCCTGGTACTGCACCAAGATCACAGAATTCTGGGATAAGATTTTTCATACATTAAACAAGATCACAGGCCTCTCCCTAACTCCAGATCCATTACTTGCTCTGCTGGGATATAATAAAAGAATAAGCAAAGAGTGAAAACGATTAGTAGCAATGGGCTTGCTCCTTGCCAATCATAGAATGGCTATGTGCTGGGCTAGAGGCCCTGTTCTGACCTCATACGGCTGGACAAAAGATATGCTATATTGTTGATGGGGCATGGCTAAGCGCCCGAGGAGCATGGCGGCGCTGGGGTGAGGCGCTCCGTGGCGGTCGGCGGACAATGCGTTTTCCGCATGCTGTCTCGATAACTGGAGGCGGTTTCGGCTATCTGATGACTGCGGGCGTGTTCTGAGAGCTTTTCCACCCCCCGGGACTGCATTTGTTGGTGACTTTTAAATGGATGTAAGTTCGGTTGCGGCTCTGATTTTGCCGCGGCCGCCATTTTGTTTTCATCGCGCGTCGCGCACCCTCCTCATAGAAGGTCGCCTGCATGCTTTCTACATGCTTCTAGCCATGACATCGCCATATAACATGCCCAGGACTGTGTTCTAAGACGTTTCTGCTGCAGTACCTCTTTTCTCTCTGAGGTACTTCCTCGTCTTCATTTACAGCAGCCATTTTGGGATGTGAATTGCTCATTGTCTACACGATGTTTTTCTATATTACGGTTCTTCGTGACAGACTGTTTTGACACCTGCTCATTACTGTCCCGTTCTCTCAGGCTTCAAGGCTCATGATTTCTACGCTGGTTTTATCCCGTCATTTGCTGTTTTTGTTCTCACATGTAGCCTGACTTTTCTGATTTTACAGCTCAATCCGTATATTGCGCAGCCTTGGTTTTTACTGCTTACTCTCTGCGCCAACACCTTACATATCTCCCAACACTTGCAACACTTGGCATTTTATTCCTGCATAGTGTTGACTCAGGGTGAACAATTTACTTTCTTTAATTGTTCTTCTTCTCAAGGAACTGTTCCCCCCTGGGCTTCATTGCTTGGTTTTGATGTGAGTGTGTTTTATGGGCAGAGTTAAAAAGGCGCATTCTTTTACTACTAAACCAAACCACATCTTTATTAAAAATTCGAGGATTTTCTCTGCTTTTTCCAAATTTGAAGACTCTCAGGCATCCTCCCTTTTAAATACACAGTCCATCATGGAGTCCTCTTCTAATGCATCAGGGAAAACAAACACCAAAAGACTAAAGAAGGATCCTCCTTCTCCACCCAAGTCCATGTCGCCAGTTTCTTTGGAGCTTCTGCTTGAGGAAATTGGGGCATTACGTCCCTTCATGGAGGAAACTAATGCTAAATTGCAAACGTTGACTGATAATTGGTCCCAATTGGAGGTGAGAGTCTCGTCAGTGGAACAAAGTGTTTCCTCCTTTAGGGAAACAGATGTCAAGGTTTCTCATCTACACTCTCAGATTTCTACTCTTCAGCGACAGGTGGAGGATCTTGAGAATCGTAATAGACGCAATAATCTCCACATCTACGGCCTGGGAGAGGGCATTGAGGGGCATGACCCCATCACTTTTTTAAAATCCTTCCTCCCCAAACTACTGCATTTACCAGATGACACGAGGCTTAATATCCAACGTGCACATCGACTGGGTCGAGCTCCTTCTTCATCTTCAACTTTGCAGAGGCTAAGAGGTATCATTTTGTACTTTTTAGAATACACAGATCTCCTGAAGGTTTTATCGGCTGCTAAATCTTCTTCACGGATCACATGGTCTGGCTCATGCTTGTCCTTTGCGCAGGACTATGCCAAAGCTACAGCCAACTGACGCAAAGCCTTCTTGGATATGAGAGCTGATCTGAGGTCATTAGGGGCCCGTTATGGCCTCTCTCATCTGTGTCTTTTCAAAGTCACGTATAATAACAAAACAACGACATACTAAGATCCTGTCCATCTCCAAAGCTTCATAAACCCTTGCAAACCGTCCAATATGGACTCTTCTGGTCCTTCATCTTCATCATATTCTGAGATCATGTCCTTCATAGATCTCTCACGCTTTGGTTCTTCTGTTTGTGGTTATTACTTCTTGTTCTATTGTTTCCTGTTTTCACCTAATTGTTGGTTCTAACATTGTCATTTGAGTTATAGATTCGTACAGTTGTATTTGCTTCGCGCCATTGTTGTCAACATGTCATTGTTTCCTTGGCAGTTGTTCTAACCTCATCGTTTTTTGTCTCCATAGATTATGTATTCCCTTTTTCGTGGTGTCTCCCCGATCGCACGTCCGACTGGCCCCAGATGTCCTGCTTGCTCCAAGTGGCTTCTTACCCCCCTCCTGTTCTCCTGTTTGTGCTTCATTGACTTCCCTTTTTTGTAGGTATGTTTTTCCTTTTCTTGCTTTTCATATTCCTGTTCCTTATTGTTCTCTTACCTTCTTTTTTCTTTTCTCTTTCTACTATTTCCTGGTTCCTTACAGCATTTCTTGACGTCTTACCTTTCTCTGCTTTCATTCTCATATGTGTTACTTCACGTGTTTTCCTATCACCTTTTATTCGCTCCCTTTTTTCTATCTGTCATTGGATCCTACATGATATGGGATTTCCTCTCTATCTCTTTTTCTTTTTCCTTTTCTCATCCCTTTTTTTTTCTTTTTTGAATTGTTGTGTTTATAACGCTTAATGTCCTTAAAAATTATTCCTTGGAATGTTAAGGGTTTGGATTCTCCCATTAAGAGACAACAAATTTTATCTCACTTTGCCAAATTAAATGCTGATTTCGCATTCCTTCAAGAAACTCATCTGTCCGATACTGAGTCATTAAAATTAAAGAGATGTTGGGTAGGCAATGTTTTTTTTTTTTTTTTTTTTTTTTTTTTTTTTTTATTTATTTATCAGAAAACAGCACATTACAATGCATACAGAGCCGTTCGCCTACATCCCATCACAGGCCGGCGGTAGGCCCGATCGTCACATCAATGAGGTAGGAGAATGTCAGTTGAGAATCACAAAAAAATGAGTACTAACAGAGGAACAGTCCTGTGTACTAGCCAATCGGCCTCGGCTCCAGAACGGTGATAACATCAATAACGTAACGTGCACTGTACAAAGGTTAACATATCTAAAAATTTTACTTTTTCTCCCCCCCAACTCGTCCCCCCAACCCCAACTTCCAACCCCCCACAACCGGTCCCCAGTCTGCGTGTTCCCTGAAAGTTACGTGTGGTCTAATGGAGCGACATGGCGTGTGGTGTGTAGCACGGCCTGCCGAGTGCGCGGGCGCTCGCGCGGGGCTGCTATGTTGGGAGAGGTAGTAAGCCTACAGTGGTTGGTGATGCTGGCTATGGAAGGGCGCCGCTGCTGGAGTCAAGGCGGGTCATAGGTCGCTGCGCCCCCCTATTCCTCACCCTCCCCCGATGCTGTGTCATCCTCAACCACCCTGGAGGTGAGATAGGTCCGATAGAGTTCCCAGAAGTTCTTGGGGCGACTTCGGGGAGGGAGGAGTTCGCTATACGCCTCCGCCTGCGTGTTGCAATACAGCATATCGCTGGCCCACCGCTTCAGAGTCGGGAGCGGGCCTCGCATCCAGCAAGACGCGACTACCCGTTTGGCTAGCAGCATGCCCATGCTGACCAATTTGCGCACCGGCGCCGGGACGTTCCTCGCGTAGCCCAGGAGGGCGAGGGCGGGATCTACGTCCAAATCCAGGTCTGCTATTCTGCTCAGTTCTGCAAATATTTCGGTCCAGAATCTCTGAACACCCGGGCACAGCCAGGCAACGTGTATAAAGTCCGCCACCGGGGCACGACACCTCTCGCAGCAGGGCGAGTCTCGGAGGCGATATCGATGTAGCCTTTCTGGCGTGTAGTACACTCGTTGTAGAAATTTAAAGTGAACCAGGCGGTGTCTCCCATTTAGCGAAATTCGCCTGGAGGCCGCGCAGCAATACGTCCACATTCCGTCGTCTATGTGCATATCTAAATCGGTCTGCCAGGCCAGTCGCGCCCTTGCGTATCGCTGTGCCGTGTGTGCGTGTCCCATGCTATAGAGTTTAGAAAGAAGCTTCCTCGGAGATTCAGCGTGTATGACGTATTCTAGTTCTGGGATTTCAGGGGGTTCCTCCATGTCAGGGCCTAAGTGGTCCAGGAGAGCGCTGCGTACCCTGTGATATTGAAAGCGGTGTAGCATGGAGGGGGGATCGCGTCCCCGCACAAGCTGTTCCCACGTCTTCACCGTACCGTTTTCAAATAGATCGCCCAGTGTGCGTACACCCAGCTCACCGAGAGCTCTGTGGACACCCGGTTCTGTCAATGTAGGAAGCCAGAGCGCCCATTGTGTCGGCATGCTAGGGGCGTACAGCAATACCTTATCTTGCCTCTGCACTATGGTATGCCAAGCGTGGTTAGTAGAGCGGATGGAGTCCAGTACTCCTACTCTACGGTCGCCAGGGCTACAGATAGTCGCCGGGAGCGGAGTAGGGGCAGCGAAGAGGCGTTCCAGGATCACATGCGGTATGTCCGGGTTGCCATGTATCCAGGTATGGAGATGGGAGGCCTGCGCGATCCTATAGTAGCGTTCAAAGTCCGGGGCTGCCAGCCCCCCCTGCTCATATGGGAGTTGAAGCACCGTCCAGCGAATTCTGGGCTGTTTGCCAGCCCAGGCTAGTCTGATAAGCAGTTTGTTCAAGGTCGTAAAGAAAGCTTTAGAGAGGACGATCGGGAGATTATTGAAGAGGAACAAAAATCTCGGGAGGGCTACCATCTTCATCAAGGCTATGCGGCCCATCAATGAAAGTGGGAGCTTGATCCAGAGCTCGACATCATCCGCTAGTTTGCTATAGGCTATCCCGTAGTTCTCCCTCAGTACGACTTCAGGGTCCGTGTGTATCCGTATGCCCAGATATCTGATCGGGTCAACGGACCACTGTAGTGGATATTCCATCTCGAAAGGTTCAGTCACAGGGGTCAGGGGGAATGCCACGGACTTTGGCCAGTTGACTGTCAGCCCCGAGAGGGCCCCAAATCGTACCACCTCCCTTAAGACCGATGAGAGGTTATTCACTGGGTCCCTGACGTACAACAGCGTGTCGTCCGCGTATGTGGAAATGCCGATTTTGTAGGTCGGATAGCTGATTGCCTCATAGGAGTGGTATTCCCGCATCGCGCAGGCCAGCGGTTCCGCTACCAGTGCGTACAGTAGCGGCGAGAGGGGGCAGCCCTGTCTCGTGCCCCTACTCACAGTAAAGGCCTCAGAGACCACATCGCCCAGTCGGACTCTCGCGGTCGGTCGGTGGTAGAGGGCGCCCAGCAGCTGGAGGAACAGGTCTCCCAGCCCCAGTTTTCCGAGGACTTTACGCATGAAAGGCCATTCCACGGAGTCAAACGCCTTCTCCATATCCAAGAAGACCGCAATGGCCTTGGTATCATGTTTGGTGTGTTGCATAGCTCCCAGGACCGTCCTGATGTTGTAGGTAAGGTTCCGGGCAGGGATAAAGCCAGCCTGCTCTGGGGCCACCAGTTCCGGGGCGACAAGCGCCAGTCTGGTTGCCAGAACCTTAGCGTAGATCTTCGCGTCTACGTTGATAAGAGACAAGGGGCGGTACGATCCCGGAAGATCGTGTGGCTTTCCTGGTTTCAAGATCGTCACAATTAGTGCTTCCCTCATAGACGGGGGCATGGCGCCATTTTCGCAGATTTCATCGAAGAGGGTGGAAAGATAGGGCAGCAGTTTGTCTTTGTACGCCTTATAAAAGGTCACAGTCAGGCCGTCGATTCCAGGCGCGCTTTCCGACCTCATGCTGTCTAGGGCATCCGCTATCTCTTCCTGAAGAATGGAAGTCGCCAGGAACTCCCTCTGCCAGTTCTCTAAGAACGGCATTTTGATGTAATCTAGGTAACTGTCAATTTGCCCCTCTACTCCCGAGGTTTTGCTAGAGTACAGCTCCTGATAGAATCCCCTGAATTCCGCCAGGATGTCCTCCTCGGCCGTTAACGTCGCCCCGGCCGCTGATTTTAATTCTGAGATTGCCTGCCGCCGCCTGACTCCCTGCATAATTCTGGCTAGCAGTGCACCCGGCCGGTCGCCTTCACCGTACGTACGGGCCGTCGCATATTTTCCCAGATGCCTAACCTCCCTGTCGGCCTCCTCGTGGAACTCCGTCAGGAGCTCCCTTAGTGTCTCGTCCCCATCCGGAGACGGGTCAGCCAGCTGTAGGCGTTCGCATTCCGCAATCCGACCCTCAAGATGCGAGAGTCTGTTCCTGATGGCTTTCAGGACACTGGAGTGCTTGGCCATGACCACTCCTCTAACGTAGACCTTGAATGTTTCCCACACCGTCCCGAAGCTATCCACTGTGCCTATATTATTAGAGAAAAACGTGTCAATGTCCTCTCCTAGCTCTGCCCGAAATGACTCATCCAGTAAGGAGTATGGTGGAAAGCGCCAGGTGAAAGGGGGTATCCTCGGTTGTGAAGTGTTCAGGACTAACAGTATGGGGGAGTGGTCTGATAGTGTCCGCGGGAGCACCCTGCAGTCTCTCACCTTGTGCAGCAGGGGAAGCGCCGTCAGCCAGTAATCGATCCTGGTGTGGATGTTGTGATACGCAGAGTAGTGTGTGAAACCCCCCCGCTCGCTGTGCCTCTCCCTCCAGACGTCCACTAGTCCCAGTCTCACCATTTCCGCTTGCATTCTCTGCGCAGCCGCTGCCGGACGCCTGAGGGGTCCCCCCGACCTATCCAGTTCTGGGTTAAAAGTGAAGTTGAAGTCCCCCCCCCAGATCATGCTACCTGCGGGCCAGTCGACACAGTGTCCCGCTACTGCTGTATAAAAGTCAGGGGTGTCATAGTTTGGGCCGTACACATTCATGACCAGGAGATTATGTCCCTTACCCGTACATTTGCTCAGCACGAATCGGCCCTCCGGGTCCGCCTTCAGCAGTGTGAGGGATAGCTTGGATTTAGGGTTTACCCACGTAAGGACACCCCTGGCGTGTGATGTGAAGCCAGCATATGTGGCGTGACCCTGGAGGCCTCTATGTGTGTGCATTCTACTGGTATTGGGTAGGTGTGTCTCCTGTAGCAGGGCCAGGTCTACGTGATGTCTTTGGAGATAGTGCAGTACCTTACGGAGTTTCCGATAATCATTCAACCCCCGAACGTTCCAAGTCAGTGCCGTAAGGGTTCCAGTTTCATTCAGTGACCCGCCGGGTAGTGTGTCAGCCATAGAGAGAGTAACAACATCTGATGATTACCAACAGTACCTGTCGCGCCCTCCGGCGTGTGCCACCACCTCCAGGCCCCTCCAAGATACATAACCGTGTGGAACACATTGTGGACCCCCCCCCAAACATTCCCAAACTCAGAAAAAATACCCCAACCCTCCTCCCACAGCTCACCAACCCCAACCTGGTGTGACCGAAATCCTCACGTCCCTCCCCCCCACCCTTCAGCAACCCCATTCAAGAACTCCCCGAACAAGCTCTGTCCGAGCCGTAACAGCCAGAAGCGCCGGGGCAGAGGTAGCCTACTCTCTACTTCTGTCGTGTACCGTCCCTTCCGGACCACCACACTATGAATGTAAGCTGCTTCCGCGGCAGCGCCCCGTTAAAGTAGTCCAGCAAGAAAAAGAATCAAACATTAGGGTCCGGCCCATTGCCCGGGCCCCCGCCCCCCGCCCCCCGCCCTCCAAACCGCATCTGACCTGTCTCGTGTCCAGCCACAAGGTGGGAGATCCCGCCCAGGGCAGCATCGTACCGCAGCGTTGTGGGCCCAGGAGCACTATTCCAGAACATTCGGATCACACCCACTCGATGGCGTCCAGTGGATCAAACAGACCCGTAATAAGGGCCAAGCGGGAGTCTGCCTCGTGTCTGGGCAGAGGGGCGTCCTGGATGCCCCCCGTGAGAGCAGTTCACCGTTGTGCCCCCGTGCACGCTCTCCTTCTCAGTCCTGTTCCTCCAGGTCCGCGGCGCCAGATTGGTCCGGTGCGAGCGTCTCCGAATTTCCTCTGTTCTCCCTTATCCACACCTTCAGGGATTTTTGCAGTTCCTTGGGGTCCGTGAAAAGGTGCGAGTGGCCCTGTCTGTTGATGCGCAGCCGCGCCGGGTACAGCATGGCATAGTCCAACCCGAGGTCCCGCAACTGTTGTTTGTACGGGAGAAAGCGCCGCCGTTCCTCCTGCACTTTAGTGGTGAAATCAGGGTATAAGGATATGTTCATTCCCTCGTACTGGAGTGAGCCCTTCTCACGGGCTGCTCGGAGCGCTGCGTCCCTGTCCCTATAGGTCAACAATTTCGCTATCAGCGGTCTAGGGTTCGCGCCTGGTGGAGGTCTTGGTCCGAGGGTACGATGGGCGCGCTCCACGATGAACATCGGGGAAAACGTGTCGTCTCCCAGAAGTGTCTTCAGCAGTTTTTCAACAAAGAGCTCCATCTTACCCGTTTGGGTCGATTCGGCCACTCCCGTTATGCGTATGTTGGAGCGCCTGGAGCGCGCCTCCAAGTCCTCCGACTTCTCCTGGATCACTTGGAGCAGGCGGCCAAATTGCTTTCGATCAGTGTCCCACTCCGTCTGCGCCTCTTCAGCCTCCGTCAGTCTGCGCTCGGCCATATCAAGTCTCTCTGCGTGCTTATCCACTCTCTCCGTCATGCGGTCCATTCGATACGCCAGCGCATCTATCTTGTTGCCTATGGCCGACATGCCATCCTGTAGGCCCTTCTCCATAGTCGTGAGCATACCTTTGATTTCCGCGCAGAGTGAGGAGCCCGGATCACTGGTAGCCCCCGAAGTCTGGGGGGACAGGGGGTCCGGTCCCTTCCGTCTGCGTTGGTCGAACGACAATTTCGACTGGGTCCTGTCCCCTTTCACCATCTTTGCTGCCCTGCGAGGATCTGGGGGCCACGTGGGCGCAACGAGTGCCTGTCACGATCAGGCCGTGGCCCGTCCCCGCCGTGTGCCAGCCGCTGGGGTGGGTGCAAGGGTCTGCTACCGTGGCCAGGCGGACGTGTCAGGCTTCGCCAGTGGCGCCGGTAGGGCCAGGCTTCCGCTGGGGGTTCGCTCTCTTGACTCAGTGGCACAGCTCGAGTCCCCCGAACAGTTCAGGACAAGCGGAGGGGGGGCTCTCGTCTCGCTCCAGGCCGCCCTGCAGGCCCCTATGCTGGGGGGGGGCTCGATCGTTGGAGGGCCTTGGGTGTCCGTGTGTCGCCGGGATTAGACTGTCGCCATGAGGCGCGCCACCTCCCCCTCAGCTGTGCCGGCGTACCTTCAATCCTCGTGCCTCCAGGAGCCCCCACTAGGTGTCCGACTGGTCACCTCCACGTGACCGTGCAACTGCGGTGAATCAAAGGGGCCAGCTACGTTGGGACCCGGAAGGGGCCGCGTCGTCAGGTCCGCGTTGCCGCACGTCGGGGCACGCAGCCCGGTCTCGGTGCTCAGGAGAGGTCGGGGATCCAGGCCTGGTCCCGCGTCACCTCGCAGGCGAGGAAAAGAGGTGTTTCCGCGTGCGGATCGCTCCCAAACTCCGGGCGGAGGCGCAGCAGGGGCTGGGTCGGCAATTGCTGCCGTTTTCGGCTGAGTTTCACTGCCGGGTGAGGATAGTTGGCGAATATTCAATGGCGCCGCCGCGGAGCTCTGCTCTTACGCGTCCACCATTGACGCCGGCTAGCTCCGCCCCCGGTAGGCAATGTTTTTTACTCTCCATGTGATGGTAAGCTTAATGGAGTAATGATTCTTTGTCATAAATCTCTACCATATTCTCTATTATCCCAAGAATCCGATACAGATGGTAGATGGCTTAATGTTAAAATGTCTCTTAAGGGTGTTTCAATCTCTCTTCTGAATGTATAAGCACCTACTTGTGGTGACCCTTCTTTCTGGTCCACTTTCTCCAAAGTCATCACTCAATCTATGGATGATAATTTTGTTCTAGCAGGCGACTGTAATCAAATTCTTGATCCTTTCATCGACAGAGTATCTAAAGTCGCTTTTGTTCCAAACAAATCCCAGAAGTTCTTTGCTCAAGAGATTTCACAACATAAACTTATAGATGCTTGGCGCCTATGCAACCCAACTACCAAAGAATTCACTTTCTATTCCCCCTCCCATCATTCCCAATCAAGAATTGACTATATTTGTGTCTCCAATTCTATTGCACAGACACTCACTAATGCTGAGATTGGCCCCATCCTTTTATCAGACCACACCCCTGTTTCAATAAACATTGATATCCTCCCTAAAGTCAATGGCCCTAAAAGATGGCGTTTTAATAATTCTCTTCTTTTGGATTAAAAATTTACAGACTCTTTCACTAATTTCTTTGCTGAGTTTTTTTAGATTAATCAAACTCCATCCATGCCTTTGTCTACTTTGTGGGATGCCTTTAAGGCTGCAGCAAGAGACTTTGTTAAGCATGGGCTGAAAATTCATCCCGCTCGCGGAATTTGCGGATTTTCCGCGATTGCGCGATCCGCGAATCTCGCGAAATGGCGGTAAAATCCGCGAATCAGTGGGGACGAATTTTCAGCCAAGCACTTACAGGGTTACAGCAGCAGGTGCAAAAGTTAAAGCTAATTTTTTTTAACCATTTACAAAAGGGTTACAAAGAAATTAACTTCAACTTGGGCACCTGCTGCTGTAAGCCTGTAAGTGCTTCCTGGCGCCTCTTTGCCTACTTGCAACTATTCTCTGACCCTGCTCTGACCCTTGAAGCAGGGTCAGAGAATAGTTACAAGTAGGCCCGGAGGCGTCTGTCACGAAAATTAAACCTCAACAGGAAGCACTGACAGATATAAAAACAAGCATTTGCGATGCAATAGGTCTCGCATTAGGAAAGTTTGAGCTATTGGTCTTGTAAATGACAATTTTTTTTATTTATGTGTTGGTTTTGAAAATACCTAAATTAATAGCTCTGTCATTTACAATACCAATAGTTATAACTTTCGCAAATGTGACACCTATAGCATTTGTAATGCAACATGTTTTGTATTTATGTGACTTAGCTGTATTGATATTACAAATTACAATGGCTTTTTATTTTTTCAAATAATTAATACTTAAATAATAGTGATTTTAATTTATAATGGCAATAGCTTAAACTTTTGTAATAACTTTTATGAAGATTATGTTCAGTGTATTTTATTGTGACGAAAATCCAAGAACAGAAGTGAAATATTAACATCTTTTTGTGACATTTGTAATAAAGTTTGAAACATTGAGAGAACATATTTGAACCAGTTGTTGTTGAATGATTGCGCAGATTGATGCTGGAGTGGCGCTGAGTGGTGCTGTTGTGGTGATGCTGAGTGGCGCTGTGGTGGTGCTGAGTGATACTGGGATGGTGCTGAGTGATGCTGGGGTGGTGCTGAGTCATAATGTGGTGGCGCTGAGTGATGCTGTGGTGGCGCTGAGTGATGCTGTGGTGGCACTGAGTGGTGCTGTGGTGGTGCCGAGTGGTGCTGTGGTGGTGCTGAGTGATGCTGTGGTGGTGCTGAGTGGTGCTGTGGTGGTGCTGAGTGATGCTGTGGTGGTGCTGAGTGATGCTGTGGTGGTGCTGAGTGGTGCTGTGGTGGTGCTGAGTGATAATGTGGTGGTGCTGAGTGATGCTGTGCTGGTGCTGAGTGATGCTGTGGTGACACTGAGTGGTGCTGTGGTGGTGCTGAGTGGTGCTGTGGTGGTGCTAAGTGATGCTGTGGTGGTGCTGAGTGATGCTGTGGTGGTGCTGAGTGGTGCTGTGGTGGTGCTGAGTGATAATGTGGTGGTGCTGAGTGATAATGTGGTGGTGCTGAGTGATGCTGGGGTAGCGCTGAGTGATGATGTGGTGATGCAGAGGGCAGAAAGGCACAAAAAGCAGTCTAACAAAGGGCAGAAGGGCAGAATAACAAGGGAAAAACAAGTCTAACAGAGGGCAGAAGGGCACAAAAAACCAGTCTAACAAAGGACAGAAGGGCAGAAAAACAAGGGAAAAACGAGTCTAACAGAGGGCAGAAGGGCACAAAAAATGAGTCTAACGGGGCAGAAAGGCACAAAAACGAGTCTAACAGAGGGCAGAAGGGCACAAAAAACGAGTCTAACAGAGGGCAGAAGGGCACAAAAACAAGGGAATAACAGAGGGCAGAAGGGCACAAAAAACGAGTCTAACAGAGGGCAGAAGGGCAGAAAAACAAGGGAAAAATGAGTCTAACAGAGGGCAGAAGGGCAGAAAAACAAGGGAAAAATGAGTCTAACAGAGGGCAGAAGGGCACAAAAAACGAGTCTAACAGGGGGCAGAATGAATCCCGCCCTGCGTGTTTGTCCACGAAGATGCCACCTTTTTGTGCAATACCTCTACTCAACTGGAGTACTTTCTACTGTCTAATCAGGGGCAGATTTACAATAACTGGTGCATCCACAGGGATGCGCCAGTTATTGTGCGCCACAGCTCCACCACCCATGGTGCGCCGCATTTACAATGCGGCGCACCATGTGGCAAAAACAGCACAGATGCGTCACGCATCTGTGCCGTTAAAGCAGCGCATTGCTGGAGCTGCGCCGCGCTTGCGACGCAGCTCCAGCAATGCTCTGGGGGGCCCTATCTCCCCAATGCTGCATCAAGCCTTGAAATTTTGTAGATTTCACTCAGCCACTTTTAGGAGGTGTTCCTGCACAGGAACACCCTCCCCTGCGCCGGAACGCCTCCTGATGGTGCAGGGCTTTACAACGTGACGCATCTCTCAGATGCATCACGTTGTTAATACCCAGCACCATGGCGCTCCTTTTTTGCTGGCGCTGCGTCACAAAAGGTCTCGGTAGAGGGTGGCACTGGTGAACCAGAGGGTGGCAGTGATGAACCAGAGGGTGGCAGGGGTGAACCAGAGGGTGACAGTGCTGAACCAGAGGGTGGCAGCGCTGAACCAGAGGGTGGCAGGGGTGAACCAGAGGGTGGCAGTGATGAACCAGATGGTGGCAGGGGTGAACCAGAGGGTGACAGTGGTGAACTAGAGGGTGGCATGGGTGAACCAGAGGGTGGCAGTGGTGAACCAGAGAGTGGCAGTGGTGAACCAGAGGGTGGCAGTGCTGAACCAGAGGGTGACAGTGGTTAACCAGAGGGTGGCAGTGGTGAACCAGAGGTGCTGTAATGAACCAGAGGGTGGCAGTCATGAACCAGAGGGTGGCAGTGGTGAACCAGAGGGTGACAGTGCTGAACCAGAGGGCGGCAGGGGTGAACCAGAGGGTGCTGTGATGAACCAGAGGGTGGCAGTGGTGAACCAGAGGGTGGCAGGGGTGAACCAGAGGATGGCAATGGTGAACCAGAGGGTGGCAGTGCTGAACCAGAGGGTGACAGTGGTTAACCAGAGGGTGGCAGTGGTGAACCAGAGGTGCTGTGATGAACCAGAGGGTGGCACTGGTGAACCAGAGGGTGACAGTGCTGAACCAGAGGGTGGCAGGGGTGAACCAGAGAGTGGCAGTGCTGAACCAGAGGGTGGCAGTGGTGAACCAGAGGGTGGCAGGGGTAAACCAGAGGGTGGCAGGGGTGAACCAGAGGGTGGCAGTGGTGAACCAGAGGGTGGCAGTGATGAACCAGAGGGTGCTGTGCCCATACACGACCGCATGGGTAACTTCACTCAGCCACTTTTAGGAGGTGTTCCTGCACAGGAACACCCTCCCCTGCGCCGGAACGCCTCCTGATGGTGCAGGGCTTTACAACGTGACGCATCTCTCAGATGCATCACGTTGTTAATACCCAGCACCATGGCGCATCTTTTTTGCTGGCGCTGCGTCACAAAAGGTCTCGGTAGAGGGTGGCACTGGTGAACCAGAGGGTGGTAGTGATGAACCAGAGGGTGGCAGGGGTGAACCAGAGGGTGACAGTGCTGAACCAGAGGGTGGCAGTGCTGAACCAGAGGGTGGCAGGGGTGAACCAGAGGGTGGCAGTGATGAACCAGATGGTGGCAGGGGTGAACCAGAGGGTGACAGTGGTGAACTAGAGGGTGGCATGGGTGAACCAGAGGGTGGCAGTGGTGAACCAGAGAGTGGCAGTGGTGAACCAGAGGGTGGCAGTGCTGAACCAGAGGGTGACAGTGGTTAACCAGAGGGTGGCAGTGGTGAACCAGAGGTGCTGTAATGAACCAGAGGGTGGCAGTCATGAACCAGAGGGTGACAGTGGTGAACCAGAGGGTGACAGTGCTGAACCAGAGGGCGGCAGGGGTGAACCAGAGGGTGCTGTGATGAACCAGAGGGTGGCAGTGGTGAACCAGAGGGTGGCAGGGGTGAACCAGAGGATGGCAATGGTGAACCAGAGGGTGGCAGTGCTGAACCAGAGGGTGACAGTGGTTAACCAGAGGGTGGCAGTGGTGAACCAGAGGTGCTGTGATGAACCAGAGGGTGGCACTGGTGAACCAGAGGGTGACAGTGCTGAACCAGAGGGTGGCAGGGGTGAACCAGAGAGTGGCAGTGCTGAACCAGAGGGTGGCAGTGGTGAACCAGAGGGTGGCAGGGGTGAACCAGAGGGTGGCAGGGGTGAACCAGAGGGTGGCAGTGGTGAACCAGAGGGTGGCAGTGATGAACCAGAGGGTGCTGTGCCCATACACGACCGCATGGGTAACTTCGCCCTGCAAGCGGCCCGCGAACACGCAAAAAGCCCCGCGAACACGCAAAAAACCCCGCGAACACGCAAAAAACAAAAATCCGCAAATTCGCACGAATTCGCAGATTTTGCGGATTGCGAATTCGATTTCGCGCGAATTCGCTAATTTCACCCATACTTAGACTTTGTCATCAACTTTGTTTCAAAAAACCCAAAAAATTGCCCCACTATCACTAAAGACCTCCTCCTGAAAATTAAGAGATTGGAACATTCTTATTATACGTCTCATTCTAAAGAATGTCTAACTGCTCTCATCGATGCCAAAATGCAATTCAACAAAAAATCCATAGAAGATGCTTCCTTATTTCTGCTAAAATCCAGTGCGAAATTTTATGGGGGTAAAAATAAAGCGGGGAAAATCTTGGCTAATTACTTAAAGGTTAAGCATAACAAGTTGAATATTGAGTCTGTTTATGATGCGAATTCTGATTTACAATGTAAAGATGTGGATATTTTGAATGAATTTTCTCTTTTCTACAAAACCTTGTATACTTCTGAAACTCAACACAATGCTCACTCCCTAACCCATTTTTCCTCCAATATTCATAAACCCCAACTTTTACCTCCTGACCTCTCTCCATTGGAATTAGACGTAACAATGCAGGAACTGCTTAGAGCCCTCCAACACCTTAAAAAAGATAAAGCACCTAGACCGTATGGTTTCACAGTTGAATTTTACCTTCATTTCTCTGCACTTATCCTGCCCAAATTACATTCCCGACTAGACTCCTTCACTGTCTTGGGTACCTCCTCTGGTTCTTTTTCCGAAGCGCACATATGTCTTATACCCAAAGAAGGAAAAGACCCTTTGCAAAAATTATAGACCTATCTCCTTAGTAAATATTGATTACAACATTTTTGCCAAGCCTTTAGCAATTCGATTGGATTCCTTTTTACCAAACTTGCTGGGTAAGGAACAGTCTGGGTTGGTCAAAGGGAGATTTATAACGGATAACACAAGACTCCTTTTTAACATTTTATCTAAAACCCCACGTTTAAACCATTCTCTGGCAACGATAGTTCAAGACGCCGAAAAGGCGTTTGATAGAGTTGAATGGCCATACTTGTTTCATGCTCTCAAGTGGTTTGGTTTTGGTCCTAAATTTATTTCCTTAATTTCCCTTCTTTATTCTAATCCTCGTGCGGCAGTTTGCGCTTTATAGACTACAATTGAACGTCTCTTTCTATCGTCTTTTTCCTTCACTGAATATCTTTCTTTCTCGCACAAACCACAAGCATTATCCACACCCATGATCAAATTCACCTCTAAATTACTTTTATCTTCTTCTTCCCCTACTTGCCATACTGTTGAAGACTTTCTTAATTCCACCATTTGGCATAATAAAAATTTACTTATCAAAATCAAGCCTTTTTATTGGAAAACCTGGCATCAGAGGGGGGTACTTTGGATACGTCAGTTATTCACACATTCACAATTTTTATCTTTTTCATCACTTCGTCAAATATTCAATTTACCCAATTCCTTTCTTCACAAATTCCTTCTCCTTAAAGAAGCGACTATAGCTACATATACCCAGCTGTCTACTACATCCTCATCTCCTGCTATGTCTAATTCTGTGACACAATTACACGCTTTTCTGAAAACTACCTCCAAGGCTTCCATCATATATAAATATCTCCATAATACCACTGATGACATAGTTCGTCCAAAAACCAAAATAGAGGAGTTATGGGAACACGACCAGACCACTTCCTGGTCAATATCCTTCTGGAATAAAATATGTCTTAAAATTCGAAATCCTCAAGAGCAGCTAATATAACACAGACTCTGTTTTTTCTTTATAACAGACTCCTCACACCACGCGATTTAAGCAAAAGATTTACTGCGATACCAGATGTTTTTTGGACATGTTGTTCTCCGAATGCAGACTTGTTTCACATGCTATTTATATGTCCTCATGTACATAGTTTTTGGACAAAAGTATGGTCCCAAATTAACATGATTTTTCAAACTCAAATTCCCTTCCCTTTTACCCACGTTTTCTTAGGAAGTCTCTCTTCTTGTTGGGAAACTACTATGATTAATGTTAAAATCGTTGACTTGTTGGTAGCAGTTGCTTTCCAACAACTTACAGCCAATTGGAAAGACTTTTCTAAGATCTCTTTCAGAGCTTGGTGTTATAATGTTTTTTCACAACCACAGACTGGACACTTCTTTTGTATACCTCTTGCACATGGCAACTAAACGACTAGATTTATGGTTACCTGTTACGGCATACCTTGATATTTGTGCCAGCCGCTCTTTCCAACTGCAGCCCAGTCAACAAGAAGTCTTAAAACCCCCTTGAGTTCCCTAAACATTGTTTACTTCTTTAATATCTTATTGCTTTTTCTTATAACCGAGATATGTTATTTTCCTTATCATATTTTGTGCCCATTTCATCGAAATATTAATTTAATATATTATTATAATAATTTTTTTAGGATGCTTTTTATGTATGACTTGTATTTGAATTTTGTATTTTGTATTGACACCCTTACTCTTCTCAATAAATTTTTCTTTTGAACTTAAAAAAAGATATGCTATATTGCAATACTCAATGAGACATTCATAGTGAGTTATTACCCCTGCAGAATCGACCCAAAGGTTTTTGGGGATTATATCAATAGTACTTGGTGGGAAAGGAAACTGGAGAGCCAGAAGGATGCATGGGTAATTAAGGGTTGAACGGTCACATGTTCCACTACACTCAGGCAGATATCACATACAACGGGATGAGGTTGAATATACTCACCTGCATGTACAGGTATAATAAAGAGCACATGCTCCTGCTAACTACTAGTAAACACTGATGAAGTACAACTACTCTGTTATAGATGTATGCATTGTATGTTACCACTGTGGGACTGTACTGTATCCAGCCAATGTAATTAAGTAATGTGTTGAGCTGGCTTTACATTGTAAAAGCTTTAAATAAAAAAATAAAAACTCACTTTCTAGCTGCCATGTGTATTCTCCTGGCAACATGTTTGACTCACACTGAAATCTCCTTCAACCTTATTTCGTGTTGGAACTATTATCAATGAACATGACCTGTTGGAACTGTTGTTCCACTCTTGGGTACACTCTAATGTTCATATCATATTGATGAGTCCACCCTAGTATAGCTGGTCCCTCTGGAGCAATGTCACCTTACTGGAAGTCTGTCTGCCTCAAACTTTATTGATGCCTCAATATAGCCACGTTGGAGTTGCATGTAAAACGTATGTCTACGCATAACAATATTTTCCTATTGAGCAAGCCTAGTACGCAACTTCAAAACGGCGTCTTTGTAAACATCTTCCACTGCCTCACCTGTCACTGGAAGATACTTAAATATGTGTTGTCCCTCTTTTCCAAGTAGCTCTTACAATAAAGCCTTCTTCCTAAGTGCTGGAAAACGTGTGCCATCCAACACCACCAAATAATTCTCAAAACAGTCAATCCAAACCTCCCATGCTATAGTAGGTTCTCCTACTGACACGAGAAAGGGAAGTGGGGCTGTATTGTGTTAGCGATATGCATAATGAAGCTGTGACCCCAGAAGAATGATGACCACAGTATAGTGTTGTCCTCCCAGAGCTGATTAATCTGAAAACAGTGAAAAACAGAAAAAATAATGAAGAGATGGCCCTGCAAAGTTTATGGTTCACGGAATATGGTAACAACCTGCACTGGGAAATATGTGGAAAAGACGATTTAGAGTGTGCAAATCACTGCAGAAGAGAAGTGCACATACCACAAAACATATTGTCACTTCAGAGCTCCAAGAAAGTGTGCCTCACTGAGAATAGAATGAACAGTCTTGGCAACATGAATAACTACGGAGAGAAAAATGTGCCAATCACTGCCAATTTACAATTTCACACTATGTTGTAACTGCTCTCAGAAGCTATGCTCACTAGGTTATAATGATTATACTCTTCAGAAGTGTCGCTGTCAATGTTATTACTTACTTCAGAATTCCAAGAAAGTGTGCCAATCATTGAAAGTAATATCAACAGCCTTGGCAACTTAAATCACAATAAGGATGAAAAGTGTGCCAATCACTGCTGAAGAACCAATACACATGTTGGTGAAGTGCTCTCCACAAGCTACTCCTAAAAGGTCATGTCACTTGCAAGACCTCAGCGGTGTGCCTGTCACGGTTATCAGACAGACTGCTCCTTTAAGGAACCAGCAGTATGTCTCTTTTCACACACGCACTGTGCCTTAAGGCAGGGAAAACTTGGTCAGCCTGATGTAGGCTTCACAGAAACGCCTCAGACTCCACCGGCCTCAGAGCTCTTATAGACGCGCATAGTAGTAAGTAAGCACAACACAGACTTCTACTGCTGCACTAGGTAAATGTGCACACACAACTTCACAGGGCACCCTCTTTGACTTGCTGTGAATAGCGGTAGCTAGATGTGGGTGTCCCGTAAGACAACCTCTGTCTGCAATGATGCCTCATTTGAAAAGATAGGCTTGGTGCAGCATGCATGTTTCTGCCGCCTGCCTTACTTGAATTGAAACCCTTGGTGCTCCTGCCGCAAGAAGAAATATTAAAGTCACATACCTTTGACCGTACGTTGGACGTAGTGTTTAAATTAATGGTACCTTACAGGAAAGTTGCCCGAGAATAAGTGCTACGTCATTAGCCTCCCCACACTATCAAGCACTGCTCTGTTGTCAGCCTCCCCACGCTGTTGTGCATTGCACAGTAGATCCTTCAAGGTGATCCCAGCCTCACTCTGTGTAGTGAAGACACACGGGAAAACGCTATTCGAAGTTTCTTTTATTGTAATACTGGACCATCAGAGCAGAGTAGCGGCAGCGCAGTGGTCAAACAAGACACTCCAACTGCCAGCCCTGGAACTCCATAAAAGACCCTTGACATAGTGAAGTTCCACACACCACACTTGTAGCTCTAAAAACAAGCATAGATTATAATAACATGGGTCTTTCCTTTAATAAAATAAAAATGCAAAAAAAACAAAAGAAAACAAATATAAAATTTAAGTTAAACATAGTACAGCAATAAACAATGCAAATATAGAGAACAATAAAGCTCCCCAAAATAGATGGAAAGTCACTGTGACAGGTTTACACTAAAGTATAAAACTTATAACATTTTAAACTCTGTAACGAACAGGAAGATTCGTAACTCTAACACTGCACCTTAAAACAGGAAGGTTATCGACTTCTGAACTATTTTGATCATGAATAATTATTTCTGAGCTATTTTGATTTCTTCCAATCATAACCTTATTTTTCATTAACAAACACATATTCCACCAATGTCCATTCTCAAGTTTCACAGACCTACCTTTCACCTTATCACCCTAAAAGAAGGACCACACTTTGGCAAACCCTTCTTCACATGGAAAGGCTTCTTCACGTGAACATAGTCACCCACAACAATCTCTACTTCCTTCACTTTTTTTGTAGAATCAAAATAGTCTTTCTGCTTGCACTTCTTACACAATCATCAGACATTGTCCTCCTTTCACCCACTTGCTCATCCAACTGGGGCTAATAGTGATTGAATCTCTCCTGCCACATAACAATTCAAACAGTGAAAATCCTGTTGTGGAATGGGGAGGTGTACAATAGAACCACAACATGCTCTTCACAGAATTCAACACAACACACTTATTGGCACTAGCCCACTATATGCACTCGCCAAACACTCTGTTCATACGCTCGACTAAAGCATTGGTCTGATGATGGTACAAAGAGCTTTTAGGATGTTTGATTCCACTGGTTTGAAGAAAATGTTCACCATCAGAAGCAACAAATTGGGTACCATTATCCGTCACTAAAAATTCAGGAAAACCTTCTTTCATGAAAATTTCATTGAGGAATTCAATAACTGCTTTAGAGTTCACTTCTCTCACAAACCTGACCTATGGCCACTTGGAGTAATAATCCAGCATGACCAACGCAAATTTAGAAGAAGGGTCAAGTGCATTAAAAGGACCTACGATATCGAGTCCCATCTTAACCCATGGTGCAGATGGTAAATCAACTGGTGAAAGAGGAGGAGTACGTAATTTGGCTGTTTAATCGCAACTTGAACAAATAAAACAAGACTTCATCCACCTCTCTGTCCATAGACGGCCACCAAAAAGAAAGACAAACTTTTCTCTTTGTTAAGGTAGCTCCTAAATGCCCCTCATGAGCACGTTTGATCAATTTAAGCCTTAAACTAAGAGGAGGAACTAGCTTGTCCCTACGCATCAACAAACCATCCTCAATAGTCAACTCATTGGCAATCTGAAGAGAGGTCTTGTACTCAAAATTTAAATTCCTCTCCTTAGGCCAACCATTTCCAATATATGTCATCACCAAACCCAAAGATACATCACTGCTGAGGGCATGGCGCCTTCGACTTTCCAAAACTACACACACATCTACTGCAGCAACTATGAATTCCCCTTTATCATCCTCACAGGTGGCAATTTCACTTTCTACAGTGCTAGAAGAACATGAGAGGAAATCAGCACAACCATTTTCCCCCATGAATATATTCAGCACAAAAATCAAATTGGAGAAGCTTAGAAGACAATCGTGCAATTCTGGGAGTAAAACTTCTAACATTGTTGCCACTCAGAATAAAAACTAAAGGTTTGTGATCAGTATGGAGACGTAATTTTCGCCCCCAAATGAAATTGCGAACTTACATTACCACCCACCAACACGCCAGTAATTCCATCCTGAAAACTAGATAGGCCATCAATCCCCTTCAACATATTATTCATCAACTGCTGAAAACCTGACACTGCTGATGACAAACCAAACGGCATACGAACATACTGATAAGTTCCAAACAGGGACACAAACGCCGTGAGGTGTAATGATTCGGGTGCCAACTCCACCTGATGGTAGGCTGAAGCCAAATCCGATTTTGTAAAAATGTTTGCATCTTTCAGACTCGCTAACAGCTCATTGATGTTGGGCAACGGGTGAGAATCCACCCAGATTTCTTTGTTAAGACAACGAAGGTCCACACAAACTCTTAAATCACCATTCTGCTTATGAGCAACCACTAGGGGAGATAACCACAGTGAGAATTCAATTGGTTCGATTATGCCCTTTTTACAAAGTGAATTAAGTTCACACTCTAAATCATGTCATACACTAAAAAGAACATTTCTCAACTTATGTTTTATGGGAATGGAACCATTCTTTACTATAATCTTGTGCTGGAAGTCTCTGATTTTACCAAGTTCACCAGAGAACACACTGGGAAATGTATTTGTCAAACCTTCTAGTTCAGGATTATCCCTCACAACTAAAACTTGTTCAGATGATACAGGTTTAAGTACCATTCCAAATAGACCCTGATGGAACCATCCCAAAATGTTCAACCCTCGTTGTGCCACATATACTTTGCCATGGATCTTTCTACCCTTGAATTCCAAAATGTCTTCAATATACCCAGAGAGATTGATCTCAAGCCCTTCATACGAAACTGCTTTATGATCTGGAGGAACAAGGGGTCTTGTAGGCCAAGTTTGATCATAAAGAACTTGAGTTATCATGGACATACGTGTACCAGAATCAACAAAAAGTTTCAAAATCTTATCTCCAACCATGATCTCAACATATGGATCAACACACATTTCAGGATTTCCTACTACCACCCCACTGTCTTGAACAGCTGTGACCATTTCACTAAGTTCTTTAGTGATAAATTCCTCATCATCATTATATCTACTCCTGTCAACAATACATTTAACTGTCGAAGGATGCGAAAATGACTTGTTCTTATTGGTTTGACACACTTTCGCAAAATGTCCTACTCTATTACAGACCCTGCATGTGACAAACTTTGCTGGACATTTCCCATTCCCAAAATGTGATTTATAACCACATCTGAAACAAATATTACTTTGTGAAAAAAATTAATTCGGTCTTTCTCCAAATCCAGAATTCTGTTTGTCTCCTATGTTTGAGCGAGGTTTTTCTGTCATCTTTTTGTCTTTTTCATTGTTATCCTTTACTTTACCTACAGACATATGTTCACTACTTTTTCCATATAGTTCCTTAGCTGAAATTTGTGATGTTTCAATACTCTTTGCAACTCTTATCGTTTCTTCAAGACTGGGATTGCCCATCGAAAGAAGTTTTTGCTTTATGGATTTATCAATACAGTGACAAATAATTTGGTCACGAACCAATTGATCTGCAAAATTTTCAATACAAGTCTCCTCAAAGCTGTAATGTAACTGTCCCCATCCTCACCAGTATTTTGTACAGATAAAAAAAAATTATGGTGAAGAACAACAATACTTGGTTGAACATCAAACCTTCGTTGTAACCTTTTTACAGTACAGTTGATACTCATCTAAAACTTCTTCACCAACAATAACAGGTGGAGGAAGATGTTTCAATATTTTCCTTCTTTCTAAACCTAATGAATGGAGTAATAAATATTTTCTACGGTCTGCTCTAAATCTACTTGCCCTATAGCCCCCAAGTAAGTTTCAAAACCATCAATCCACTGCTTCCATTTGATGGATGGTTCCCCTGGTGTTTCCCTAAATGGTGGCGGTGGAGCGACAGCTTGCATGGTAAACAATTAAAATGTAGAAAATAACATTAGCAATTCTGTATAAACAAAATATAATATGAGCACAGTACCAAAATAGTTGTAATATGATGTTCAGAGTAAAATTGTTCAGGTTAGAAAAATATAAAAGTTGTACACTTAATTATACATTAAATGTGGCTAACCAACCTTGAATAGGAAAGAAATAGCTTTAATGCTTCCTCAAAACTATAACATTCAAGATTCTTAAAGGAACCAAGATGTATGAATGAATAAATTGTAACATTTTACATTTTTTATACTAAATTGACTTAATATGCATCTAACTAGTTTTTGAATAGGGTCGCCTGCGCTTAATGTAGTACCAAACTTCGTCTTGTTTTTTTCCGTTTAGATTGCAATGTATGCCTTTAAAGTTATTTCAGTAATTAACCATCCACATGTACTGTAATAATTTCCTTTTAAAGAAAGCCAAAAGTCGCTAAAACTTGGAAGATTCTGGCATTCAACGTCTCTTCGGAAGGCAATATGCTCCACGGCTTCCCGTAACTAAACATCACACGGGTTGCTTGGATCCACAACCGTGCATTGACGTACACGTTGGTGGAATGCAGACTTTTATGCGTTCCACGCCTTCCTTTGCTAATGTATTCCACTTGTTTTACGCACTCACTACGTGCGTTCCACAACTTCCAGATTGCGCATTCACGTACTTGTTGTTGGAATGTAAAGCTTCTGTGCGTTCCACGTCTCACTTTAAACTCTCTGATGCGTTTCACCAACTCTTCGATGCATTTCACAGATTCACGCAATCACTTTTCCTTGAATCTCACGATAAACTGACAGACTGACCTTGAATTTTGCGCTCTGCTCACAGTTTCACATTAAATGACTGATTTGTTTCATCTCTCAACCGCCAACGCTTACTGTGAACTTCGTCGTCTTGAAGCAATGTACAGCGTTTTGACTCGGGATTCGAGGATGGCTGCATACACAACACAGGTTTGTGATGATGTCCCAGCGCTCACCTCGTCGCCATCAAAAGTGTAGTGAAGACACATGGGAAACCGGTAAGTAGAAGTTTCTTTTATTGTAATACTGGACCATCAGAGCAGAGCGGCGGCAGCGCAGTGGTCAAACAAGCAACTCCAACTGCCAGCCCTGGAGCTCCATAAAAGAACCTTGACATAGTAAAGTTCCAAACACACTTGTAGTTCTAAAAACAAGCATAGATTACTACACTCAGGCATCGCCAAAATGTGATAAAAGAAGAATGGCACATTCTTCAACTTCTTAAAGTAGATTTATTTCAAAGACAAGATTCACCCAACCATCCCGGCCAGGTGCACAGACCAACAGCCCAAGCTTGGAACGTTAAATATGTCACATGGAATTGTAACTATGTAATATCAGTCTCAGCCTCGCTGAGACTGCCAGATAATTTATAACAGACATGTTGATGGCACTGCTCAGGAAGAGCTAGAATTATATTGGGCTTGTGATTCTGTCAGGTTCAAATTCCTCGGGAGCAGTACCCTCAAATGCCCAACTTCTGGTAGCACCAACTCTGTATGTATAAATACCAGAGTATGGGAGTGGCCGTATGAGGGCAAGGTTGTTATGGAAGGTACTGCAGGGAGGAAGACCTGAAACAGTGGTAAACGATGATTAGTGCAGGGTCCAATTGGTAAGCAACTCTCTGACAAATATCTGTCTCAATATATATATATATATATATATATATATATATATGAAGAAAGGATCCCAACCTGTCAATGGACGACAGGCTACGGCAGGGTGCAGACCTCAAGACGCCACATCAAACGGTCAGATAAGCTCAAAAACGTACCAACTCCAGTGAGTATGCAGGAAAAACATTTTATTACAAAATGACGCGTTTCGCTCCACGAGGGAGCTTGTTCACATAAGGACACTCAGAAAAAAATGTAAATATATATACACAACATACGGAGGGGCTTAATTCGGGGAACACGCCCAAAAGTAAAAATAGAAATAGTGCACAAAAGAGTATTATATTAAAGTAATACACGCATGACAGTAAGGTATAGACATGAAAAATGAGGCAGTTGCAAAATGAACACTTGGTAACAGTAAAACATGTGGAAAGAATACAATAATTTGACACATGGTAGTAAATATAACATTGAAATGACTGGCAAAATTCGCTCAGAGACAGACTAAAAGAGTCGGAGCCTCTAATAAAGGTACCACATTAGGCAACAAGCAAGTATAATGGCATAGTGCCAAATATTAATTGGGTGCCAAAAAAAGAGGAACCAGAAGGAGCAAAGGATTAGCCAATAATATAGAATTAACCAATAGTGTCAGAATATATATATATATATACATACATATATATATATATTCACTGAAAAAACCATAGGTTTTACACACGTTATAGTTAGGAAGTAGCATTTAAAAAACCTATGAAATCACATGAGTGATGTCACTGACCACGTCATGAGTGATGTAATATGTGACGTCATCAGCAGTGCATTGCACGCGCAAGTTATAGTGAGTCCAACTAACTATAACGTGGGAATTTCAATGGTTTTATGCGAGTAAAATTTCCTGGTAACTATAACTGGTGTAAAACCTATGGTTTTTTCGATGAATTTCATAGGTTTTTTAAATGCTACTTCCTAACTATAACGTATGTAAAACCTATGGTTTTTTCAGTGAATTTCATAGGTTTTTTAAATGCTACTTCCTAACTATAACGTGTGTAAAACCTATGGTTTTTTCAGTGAATTTCATAGGTTTTTTAAAGGCTACTCGTTAACTATAAACTGTTTATAAGTTATATTTTTTCATTATATTTCTTAGCTTTTATTAATTGCGAAATATAAAATATTTTTTTAATGTATTCTATAGTTTTATTATAGATTTTCAAGAAATGCTTTCATAGTATTATAAAGTTTTTTTCACTGTCAGAATTGCTTAGGAACTCCTTGCAAGTCTCAAAAGCTTTACAAAGTCTTTACCTTACGTTCATTTCACAGTTTACAGACTTGTCAGATGTTAAAAAACGTTCCGAGGTGCGCGACAGAGTGCGCGCACCCCGGTGTTTTGAAACAATTAAAAAAGTTTGATACTTTATCGGCATTGTTCTTGTGACCCCATATGAAGGTATTTAATATTTGAGAATGTATACCTTTCCTCATTTTCACATTTTAAAACTTCATTAAATTAAACCGATACTTCTAATTCACGTACGTGTCCGGATTCCGTCACCGCGTATACGTCCTAATACGCGCATGTCAAATCATGTGACTTGAAAAGAACACTTCCTATTGGTTCATAGTAGTTTCTGTTCCACAATTTTCCAGAAACCACCAACTTCCCTCACTATCTATTTCGCGCTGAAGAGAGAACAACCATTTTCATATTTCCAGACACTTTGCTGAAATGGCGGCCGCAGCCAATTCTTCTTCGGAATCTGAAGGAAATGGTTATCTTCCTTTAAAAAAAAAAAGGAATCTTTTATTTGGCAATTTTTTACCTTTCCTGAGGGGCAAAAAAAAGTAAATGCTCCGAAAGTAACGTGCACAATTTGTGGCTCCGTACTTTCCAGAGGAAATGCAACCAAAAAATATTCTTTTTCAATTCACACTATGAAGAGGCATATGAGCCAAGTCCACCCTGTTCAATATGCAAAAGCAGCGACAAGAGATCTAGCCACACAACTGCCACCATCTCAGGCCAGTACTTCATCAAGCAGACGATCTACATCTGCATCGCTTGAACAGATGGAGTTGAAACCATTTTTAAACGAAGTGCATATAAAATGCAACAAGTGCGAAGGATTAATTGTGTACGGAGAGCAAAGCGTCATTCTTATTGAAAGAAGATTTAATCAGCATAAAATGTTCAAATGCATCTAATTTTTTTACAACTTCAAATGTTCCTGTTTTACAGTTTAAAAATTTGGTTCCTGTTTCACAAATTTTAAAGAAGGAAAAACTTTAAATTAAATGAAATTCGCATATATAGTTAGTTGCACTAACTATATATTTCGCGCACCCGCAATCCACTGCTGATGATGTCACATATTACATCATTCATGACATGGTCAGTGACATCACTGATGACATCACTGATGACATCACTGATGACATCTCAAATGACATCACTGATGACATCACTGATAACATCATCCAGTGACTGTGTGTTTCTGTAAAGTTTAAATATGTTTTACATATTGAAGAATGACTAGATGTAGAAGTGTCTGGATGAAGGATTTAGTAGGTGCGTGACTGACTGTATGAGTGAGTGATTAAATGTGTCTCACTGAATGCATGGGTTAGTGACTAAACTGTCTTAACTTGTGCATCATTATGTCTGTTGTTCTGTAAACTGCTGCATGTGTTGATCAGTAGCTATATGAGTAACTATATGGGTTATTGATTGATTGTCCAAGTATTTGTATGGGAGACTGAGTGTGTGTGTGGCTGGCTGGGAGATGTGTGACTCTGTGCAGATCAATGTGTTCTTGTATCAATGATTGTATAAGAGAGTAAGTATGTGTTAGTATATGTTTGAAAATGTAAGGTACTCTATGTTTAACTGTATAGATTAGAAAATGGAAGTGTGATTGATTCTTTACAGGACTGACTAGGTGTGTGAGTAACTCCATGGATGAGTGGCAGAGTGTGAGTGTCTGTATAGGTGTATGAGTGCATATGATAGTGTTGTAAAGATGAGTGATTGTATGTATGAATGATTGTTTGGGTGAATGAGTGAATGTGTGTATAGACGTAGGAATCAGTGAGTGCGTATGTAGTAACTAGTATTGGTGTGTCAATGGTTTCAAAAATTATACTCTGTATTTAACACTGGGTGTAACAGAGGTTATATTAAAGTGTGAGGAGATGCATTGTATTGTCACATGAATGATATCATCAGTGATGTGACCATTGATGTCAAATGAGATGTCATCAGTGATGTCATTTGAGATGTCATCAGTGATGTCATCAGTGATGTCATTTGAGATGTCATCAGTGATGTCACTGACCATGTCATGAATGATGTAATATGTGACATCATCAGCAGTGGATTGCGGGTGCGCGATATATAGTTAGTGCAACTAACTATATATGGAATTTCAATGGTTTTGTGTGAGTAAAATAAGGTTTTGTAAATGCTAATTCCTAACTATATATGGTGTATAACCCATGGTTTTTTCAGTGAATTTTCAAGGTTTTGTAAATGCTAATTCCTAACTATATATGGTCTATAACCTATGGTTTTTTCAGTGAATTTCAATGTTTTTTTATTAGCAAATATCAAAAGCTTTAAAATGTCAAGTATGTGGTACGTAAAAACATTTTCGTGTTTATGCACGCTGATGTGCTTTGAACGCTGCCCCCCCCTCTTTTCTTTTAGGAGTATTCTCTCTTTGCAGATAGTGAAGGGTAGGTAACGCAGGCCTTTGCCCCCGTTGTAATCCGTCGTGCCTGCTTCCCTCTCCATTTGATTGATTGTTATCCAAGCATTTACTGTTTTGGAATTGCTTCTCTTTGGTCCATTCTCTATTTACAAACAAGCACAGAGTCGCAATACTCTGTTTAATCTTTGCAGATAGTGAAAAATCGTTAGAAAAAACAAAAGGAATCAAGCAAAATCAGTAGGCCACTAATGGGATCTCTTTTTGACCTCGCTAAAATAGAAACATTAGGAACAACCCCTCATGAGAAATATGAAACAAGTGAGAGGAACCGAGCTCAACGCCATGATGGCTGCAAGACAGCTCGGCTCCGCCGCCCACCCCGCCCAAAATAACGACAAACCCTATACAAATATTATAAATATATACAACACACCAGCAAAGTAACAGGGTAAAACGTTTTATTAAATAACTATTTACATGGCAGCCTGCTGCAACATCGATCCAAATACATGCCGCCGTTCCCGGGTTTTCTCCCCGACTACTCTGCGGCCTACGAGATGGAGAGGCCGGGGCGTTGACTATGCGGGGCCTCCGGCCGCAACCACAGCGCCAACGATCGCTGCTGACGGAGGGGAGCCTTGCCGGTGAGACCACTGATCTGAAGAACTGCTGCTTGCGGTGCCTCCCTGAGCCCCTTGACGGAGGCCCCCGAGGGGCGGTGTGGTGGCGCGGACTAGGAGGGGGCGCTTGGCTCCTGCCCCCTCCCCAAGTCTTGTTGCCCTGGTGTGGCTTGAGATCGCCCCCGACATAGACGGCCGGCTCCCGGGGTCTGGCGGAACTTTTTGCCTTTTGGTTACTCTTCCATTCTGGACCTTGTCCCACAATCCGTTTGACCTGAAGACACGTCCTGCGGTGCCCTGGTCCGACCATCACATATACCTGCGCCAGGAGACGGCGTGGGGTGCACTGGAAGGGAGAGGCGGCGTGAATGAGCCTCCCCCACCTCCCCAGGTGGAGGTTTCACAGCTGCACCCCAGTGCTTCACTCGACGTAGGCGGCCGGCTCCCGGGGTCCGGCGGAACTTTTTGCCTTTTGGTGACTCTTCCATTCTGGACCTTGTCCCACAATCCGTTTGACCTGAAGACACGTCCTGCGGTGCCCTGGTCCGACCATCACATATACCTGCACCAGGAGACGGCGTGGGGTGCACTGGAAAGGAGAGGCGGCACGAACGAGCCTCCCCCACCTCCCCAGGTGGAGGTTTCTCAGCTACACCCCAGCGCTTCACTCGGCAGCTGAGTTACGCCCACTCTTGCGGCACAGTGCCTCTCTCGGCCAGCTGAGTTGCGCCTGCTCTTGCTATTACAGCGTCTCACCCGCCATCCGGCTGAATTGCACCCACTCTTGCGGTACAGCGACAGGCGGCTGCCACGGAGCTCACGAAATGGCGGTCGGCTCCACAGACTTGGGCCTGGCCTGCAAGGATGGCTCTGGGCAACCCTGGAACTCGGACGCTTGACTGCTAGGGCATGGGCCCCATTCCCAAAAGCGTCCCCTCAGCCTTGAAGATTCTACAAGAGTCACCGGGGCCCCCGACTCCCGCAGACTTCCGGTGGGGAGCGACTGCCATGATTGCTCGCGGAATGGCCACGAGGTAGCCACGGGGTGCTCTCATGCTGACGCCAGCTTCAGTCTGAAACATCCAGAAACACTGTAGTATCGCGTTGGCGCGTAATGCGTCATATGACGCGCCGCGTTAGCGCACCCGATGCGCGAAGCGAGGCGCGAAGCACAGCTTCCCGGAAGCGATCCGGGGCGCGGCACGGAGCGCGTAACGTAAGCATAACAGGTCATGTGACTTGTTAATAAAAATTTTCATTGGTTCATTTCACTTTTGGTTTCCTAATGATGTAAGGCTAGGTCATGTGACCTAAAAATGACACTTTTCATTGGTTTAGAACAATTTTTTTGTCCCAAATGATGAAAACCCCTCCTTCTTTCCTCACTCTGACTTTCATCTTTGTGAGAGGAAGACCTACAGTGCCTCGCTCGGCCACCTGAGTTACGCCCGCTCTTGCGGCACAGTGCCTCGCTCGGCCAGCTGAGTTGCGCCCACTGTTGCGGCACAGTGCCTCGCTCGGCCAGCTGAGTTCCGCCCACTCTTGCGGCACAGTGCCTCGCTCGGCCAGCTCAGTTCCGCCCGCTCTTGCGGCACAGTGCCTCACTCGGCCGGTTGAGTTTCGCCTACTCTTGCGGCTACAGCGTCTCACCCGCCATCCAGCTGAGTTGCACCCACTCTTGCGGCCTACGACATGGAGAGGCCGGGGCGTTGACTAGGCGGGGCCTCCGGCCGCAACCACAGCGCCAACGATCGCTACTGACGGAGGGGAGCCTTGCCGGTGAGAGCCACTGATCTGAAGAACCGCTGCCTGCGGTGCCTCCCTGAACCGCTTGACGGAGGCCCCCGACGGGCGGTGTGGTGGCGCGGACTGGGAGGGGGCGCTTGGCTCCTGCCCCTTCCCCAAGTCTTGTTGCCCTGGTGTGGCCTGAGATCGCCCCCGACATAGGCGGCCGGCTCCCGGGGTCCGGCAGAACTTTTTGCCTTTTGGTGACTCTTCATTCTGGACCTTGTCCCACAATCCGTTTGACCTGAAGACACGTCTTGCGGTGCCCTCGCAATGGGGCCTGGTCCCTGAATGTGTGCAGGTGGACAGTATTGATTGGATCAAGATGGCGGCTTCACACAAAGCTGACTCAATTGTTGCTGCTGATGCTATGCAGACAAAAACTGGTTTTCAGTTTGTACATTCTTCAGGATTTTTCCATCCAAGGCTGGTTGAGAGTTTGTAGAACGATGGCTTCAGATTTTCAACATACTACTCTTCAACATTCTTCATAAATGTAACAATGTGAGACTCACTAGGAGAACGGCCGTTTATCTTTCCTTTCAAAATGCTGCCAACAATATTTTCTGAATGGAAGACACCATCTTGTAGCATAAAGGGCTGCGTCAAGGGTTTTATTGCCCAGAATGTCTTGTTTTCTAGTGCTCGTAATGACGAAGCCAGAACTGCCGAAAGGGATTCTGCTCCTGCCGCTACTTCTTGGAGACATTGAACTATACTCTGGACCTGCCTGGCCTCGACCAAAATGGCGCCAGTATGGGAGCGACTTGCAACTCCTTATGACGTTCTAGTTACTTAGCCTTGACGTTATGGGGGATGTAGGCGGTCTTTGTGCACATGGCGGGCGGGGAAGGGTACTGACTGGGACTACGGACAACCCTATTGATGTCGATTTTTCATTATTGATTATTGTATTAATAAAGCTTCGAAGTAATGTTACCCATGATACTCGCCCATGGTTTGCGTATGGACGATTTTATTGTAACTGATCCTGTTATACTTTCAATTAAAAAATCAACCTTCACTGATTCTGCAACCGTTTGTCACGTTTAGTTTTTTCAATTAAATGGCTCGCTTGTTACATACTCCTATACCCCTGGCTTTTGAAAGACACCATCTTGTAGAATAAAGGGCTGCGTCAAGGGTGGTATTGCCCAGAATGTCTTGTTTTCTAGTGCTCGTAATGACGAAGCCAGAACTGCCGAAAGGGATTCTGCTCCTGCCGCTACTTATTGGAGACATTGAACTATACTCTGGACCTGCCTGGCCTCGACCAAAATGGCGCCAGTATGGGAGCGACTTGCAACTCCTTATTACGTTCTAGTTACTTAGCCTTGACGTTATGGGGGATGTATGCGGTCTTTGTGCACATGGCGGGTGGGGAAGGGTGCTGACTAGGAATACGGACAACCCTATTGATGTCGATTTTTCATTATTGATTATTGTATTAATAAAGCTTCGAAATAATGTTACCCATGATACTCGCCCATGGTGTGCGTATGAACGATTTTATTGTAACTGATCCTGTTATACTTTCAATTATAAAATCAACCTTCACTGATCCTGCAACCGTTTGTCACGTTTAGTTTTTTCAATTAAATGGACCGCTTGTTACATACTCCTATACCCCTGGCTTTTGAAAGACACCATCTTGTAGAATAAAGGGCTGCGTCAAGGGTGGTATTGCCCAGAATGTCTTGTTTTCTAGTGCTCGTAATGACAAAGCCAGAACTGCCGAAAGGGATTCTGCTCCTGCCGCTACCTATTGGAGACATTGAACTATACTCTGGACCTGCCTGGCCTCGACCAAAATGGCGCCAGTATGGGAGCGACTTGCAACTCCTTATGACGTTCTAGTTACTTAGCCTTGACGTTATGGGGGATGTATGCGGTCTTTGTGCACATGGCGGGCGGGGAAGGGTACTGACTGGGAATACGGACAACCCTATTGATGTCGATTTTTCATTATTGATTATTGTATTAATAAAGCTAGAGATAAGTCAAGTACGTGGTAGATAAAAACATTTTCGTGTTTATGCACGCTGATGTGCTTTGAACGCTGCCCCCCCCCCCCCTCATCATTTAGATTACCACCGCCCATTGCACAAAAGCGTACCGGGCGCTCCCCACGCAAAAAAAACGATATATATATATATATTTTTTTTGCCCCGCGGGGCCCTTTTAAAGCCTCCACATCAAACCTAGAGGGTGAGGGAGGATCTACTATGCCCCCTTATGGTCATTTCCCCCTTTGTTTTGGCCTCCTCTTGTCTCTCGATCCTACCGAGAGACAAGATGGCGGCCGCTCCGGACTGTTTAGAATGTTGACAGACACCGGAGAGCCAATCAGCTTCGCTTCGCGAAGTTCCGTTACGCGTCAAGTACGCGAACCGGAGCGCTACCCGGAGCGCTGTTACAGATATATATCTTTTTTTTAACGTTAATTTATCAAAATCCACTGGAGCACATATATTGAGACCTAGCAAAGGCACATCGGGCTAACAGTCCCTACAATTTTGCCAAGTTTCATGCAAATCCATTCAGCCGTTCGGGCTAAAAGTGAGGCCAACCGCCCTATGGAAATTAACATGGGAAAAACGTGTTTTGGGACCCCCTTTTTTCTCGGCCCCCCCTTGACAAACCTCCCCCAAATTTTCAGGGGCTGCTCAGAAACAAAATTTTCCATTTTCCTGAAAATTTCAGCCAATTCCGTCCACAAACGCCAAAGTTATTAGACATAGAATTTTCAAAAATCCCATAGAGAAAAAATCCTAACTATATATACCTACTGGCGACCGCCAGTAGGTAATATATATATATATATATATGTTTTTTGATCGCTGTGCGCGACCGAGTGCGCGCACCTCGTAACTTATTTCGTCATCCTTAATAAACCCCTCAAGAAACCTACGAAATCAAACACTCTCCACCCTGCTCCCTTTCCATTCTCACCACTATAGTTTTTCACACTCTTGTAAATAGGGGTGTGCGACCGAATGCATGCACCCCGCAAATCTTTTCTCCCAAAAAAAATTGGTATTTTCACGTTCAGGGTCCATACTGTACCCCCTTAGAAAACCTACCCAGCCAGACAATCTCTACCTTCTCCCCTTTCCATGTACTAACCCTTTGTTCTGTACTATATATTCACTTGCACTAACAAAATGGCGGACAACACTTCCTGATTTCCTCCGAATCGAATGTTGACAGACGTTAAACAGCAAATCACAATGCCGCTCGCGCACACCGGCATAGGTGCGCGCACCCGTGCTCGCTTATAGATATATAACTGATTTCAACTTTAATTTTCTCAGCAACTACTGAACGGATTTACACCATTTAAACAAAAGCGTGATCTGCGACCCACACTCTACCTTTCTACCAAATTTCTTATAAATCCATTCAGCCGTTCGAGCTGTAGCCGTGTCTAAACGTCCTATGGAAAATAACATGGGAAAAACACGTTTTGGGACCCCCCTTTTATCTCAGCCCCCACTTCACCAATCCCCCCAAAACTTTCACAGAATGAGCGCAGCTGACCTAGCCATCTTCTTTGAGAAATTCGCAAACATTCGTCTACCAGGGCCAAAGTTATTCCCAATAGAATATTGTGGATTTCCTATGGAAACTAGGTCCTAACTATAACTACCTACTGGCGACCGCCAGTAGGTAATATATATATATATATATATATATATATATATATATATAAGTTCGAAGAAAAGATCCTGCACCTCCAACTTGTGGCGAACAAAGACCAGCGAAACCCAAAGTAAGGCAGAATGATTTTATTGCACCAAAGTTCAAAAAGCACGCAGCAGACTGACGCGTTTCGGGCGGATGCCCTTGATCACAGTGAAATGCAATTAGAAAAGCCTTATTCTTATATGCTACAGTGCACACCATGTGACATATAAACATAAACGACATACTATAAAGTGAACATGGCTCCATTAATGGAAAAACGTAAAGTTCCCAGTCATTCCAATTGATATGATATTATACCACGAAAGCAATTTTTAAATTATATGCAAAGAACATATTCATGAATATATTCATTGATGGCAATTTATACCTGCATAAATGCGGATGTATAAGTACCTATTCTAACAAGCTGAATAAATACAGTACAAAGGATATGAGAGCTATTTAGCAGCATTATATAAATGTGCAAAATATCGCAAATGTAAACCATGGAGATAGTGCAAATAATTCATCGTAAGTTATACATATATATATATGTACCCCCTGAGAATGGACCTTACCTGTAGGGATTGTCAGGTTAGTAGCAAACCAGCATGTCTCTTGTAGTCAGATCTGTTCTTATTCACGTGCCTTAAAGAGACATTCACCTGCTTCAATTCCACACTCTTGGCAAAAACCATTACTCAGTGCACAGGTTTGGTGAATTAAGTTTCAGATAAGTTGGAATTGTCATTGGCACTCAATGTGTTACATGCCTGTAACTTAATAATGTATATTTCTCACAAATTTTGCAGCTCAATGATATACATTTAAATGTGCAATATCAGTGTACTCATGGAGCTTTTATTTTAGATGAGCGTCCTTTCGATTACTGTGCTATTATGAGTGCTCTCGCTTCTACTGAAACAATCAAGAAGGTCTTTTTGATTGCACAGCTAAGAAGCGATCTTTGTTTTAATGTCAACATAGTCATCGGCGAAGCGCCCTTTCCTGTCCTTACACTATGGTAATTAGTTCGTATCACCGTCTCTGAAATTAAAATGAGCACCAAAGCGCAGGTCTGCCATATGGCCAGGTAAGGTTGAGACCCCCTCTTCTTCTGACTTACAACCCCTAGTAATGGCCCCTTTCCCGGTGTCAAGGCTGCCTGCCTCCCAATTACACCTAAGGCGTCAAGTCAATTATCACAAGGGATTTTTGGATTAGGGGTCGTTAAACCCCGGCCGTATTTATCACAAATAAATAATCAAAACATTTTTATATACTTTATTTACACAATACGCAGCAAGTCCAGTGCATTACATTGATTACATTGATAGGTACATATGTCTTGTTTGCTATCTTGCATTATGGAAGGAGCGGAACTGCACTCCGAACCAGATGCACAGCGAATGTGGTGGTCTCAAAACTTTTTAAATCACTTTTTCATTTTTATCACAATTACTCCATGTAGTCCAAACTTTTTGTCTTCAAACCGTTTTATTTTCATAAATCTTATTGCATGTGATGTGCATATCACTTGCAATAAGATTTATGAAAATAAAACGGTTTGGACTACATGGAGTAATTGTGATAAAAATGAAAAAGTGATTTAAAAGGTTTTGAGACCACCACATTCGCTGTGCATCTGGTTCGGAGTGCAGTTCCGCTCCTTCCATAATGCTGAATTAATGACGTGACAGAGGGCAGTTCACATAATCCAGGTGGCACGCAAACAGCCTACAATTTGGAAACATTTGGTCTAAATTGAGACAACAGGAGTGCTCTGCAACTTCTAACAGTGACATTGTTTGCTATCTTAACATATTTCTAATACATAGACATTCCTATCCAAATCTAAGCATTTAATAATCAAATAACATTATCTTTCTGCGTATCCCTATTTGAGCCTACGGCAAGATCAATGACTGGCCCCAGATCCTCGTGAAACTATGCCCGCACTCCAACCGGAGTGCCCATGTGCAAGGGGGGCCCTTTCACCAGGATAGTACTTCCCCCCCGAGAACCCCCTACACCCGCAGATTATCTCCATAAGGGGCCCTTGCAGTTATGCACAGTTTACTTGCGCCCTTGTGCGTGTGCGGGGTGGCCAACCAGTCTACTGGAAAGCGTAGCTCTCCTCCCCCCCGCACCCTTCCAGTCAACCGGCTGTAACTGCCCCTGGGGTTCCATGAGAGACCACTTGTCCATCCCCCTTGGGCGACCCCATTAAAGAAAGGTGCCGTCCGCTAAGGACCTTAAATTTAAGCTCACCAATCATGACCTTACCGCCACAGGCCTGCATAGTTGCCCGACTATCAGACCCCCGCTCACTCAACCAAAAGGTCTTGCCCTGTCCCTTGACCCAGCTAACCAAGCCAGAAGGTTCTCCATGACGAGTTCATTACCCAATTTGGACAAGTGGATGCCGTCTTTTAAGAAACACAGTTCCCCCCTGATCCACCAATGTACGATCGTCCGTAAATGTGGCGCTCGGAATAACCTATCCATTTTGTTATTCAGCCTCTTCACCGAGTGGTTCAATGCCCTCACAGATTCTCCTTCCTGCCAATGGAATCTAGGGATCTTATGTAACCACGCCAGAAGGGACCCTGGACATAGCCGTGCCAACCAACCCACTTTCATGATCAGCGTTTCAACCAGACCTCGTCTACCCAGATGTTCCAAATCGTTCCCTCCCAAGTGTAGGATAAAAACCCTAGGGCAAGTCCCTTCCCTATCCAGCAGATCAAACAGAAGGCCCCTGAAATGGTCAAAGTGCAGTCCACCCTGCCCATGGAAGGATACCCTAAAACCAGCCTGCGTTGCTCTCTTCTTGTAATTGCCTGAAAGAAAAAATGTGTGTAAACTTTTCACATACGAATTACCAATGACCCACACACTGTATGCTCCCTGGTCCCAGGCGTGCACCTGTTCCTGCGTAGATCTAGACTGTTGCTGTGCCACCGCCAGTTTGCCTCCTGAGTGACAGGCTTTACAAACTGTAAAATAAACAGAAAGAACATAGCATCAGCAAAACCTGTTTGTGCAATCTTGTAGCATATGTAGCTGCACATAGCACTTATAGCATTTAGAGGACCACCTGCCAATCCTCTGCACTTCGCTCTTTGTGAAACCCCTTGCCGCTGCTTCGGTGGCAGCCCCTATCCTGAATGAGTGTGTTCCAAAACTGCTGGGGTTCAGACCTGCCTTCAGCACTGCCATATCCATGACCCTTTTAAATTGAAATCTTGTGAGTGGGGTACCATCAGCATGAATTAAAAGTGGCCCACCTGCACCCCTGGGCCTGCATGCCAAGAAGGCCTCTAGGTTGGTGATAGGGCAGCAAAGGTTCCCCTGTGCCCGACGCAGCACCACCCCTTCCCCGCGGGCCTCCCGATCGGTCTTAGATCTCTGGATTGATATGAACAAGGAGCCGCCTTGGATCCTGACATGGCTAAACTGTAGTCCACCCTGCCCATCCTGTTTGTTCTTTGACACGAGTTCCCCAATCCTAAAGTGCCGTAAAATGCCAGTGAAAAGGCGGCGCTGAACAAAAAAACTTCTGCCTCGTTGTTGCAAACCTGGCCCAGAATCCCATGTATCGTTGCCAAGGTATTGACACCTATTGGCCACGTCTGTCTGTGAACCTTGGCGGCGCTGCCACCCCTTCAAAGTTTTCTTGACTGTGAAAGTATTAGTGGGGTCCCTCCTGCCCCTTACATGCACGAAGAAAGAGATAGCTCCTACATGCTGCCTTGCTGCTGCCCATGAGCGCCCCTCATCTTTCAACGCCCCAGGTAAGAGAGAACTGCCTCTGTGTCAGGCCATCTCTCCCCCCATTCTTTCCACAAGAAGTTACAGTAAGCCCAAAACGCCCCTTCGTATGCCCTCCTGGTTCTGGGTGCTAGGCTAGCTGCCACGAGGTCCGGTAGTTGGGGGAACCAAGTTGCCTACGCCATTCTGGGAAAGGCATTGGGTTCTCTGCCGCTGCTGGGAGATGTGTCCTGAATACCTGCATCTTAAAGCGAGAGAGTGCATCAGCAGCATGATTTAACACCTTGGGACATGCTTAGCCCTAAATTGCATATTCAGTGTTAAGCACAACAGAATTATTTTCTTTAACAAACGTAGGATCATCTTACACCTTGCTGCTTGATGCATTCTACTACTGTCATGTTGTCTGACCAAAAAAAACACTGATTGATTCCTTAGTTGCTTTGGCCACACCATAAATGCCACAAAGATGGGTAACAGCTCTAAAAACCCAATGTTGCATGTTAACCCGTTTTGAACCCACCCTGCCAGCCAGCACCATGCCACCCACTCAGTACCTAATATGGCTCAAAAATCCTCACTACCTGCAGAGTCAGTCATTAAACCTAACTCTGCGGAAGGTGTGAGTAAACCGGACCATAGTACCGTGCCGTTGAAGTCACGTAGGAATGTCATCCAAATCCATATATCCCGCTTAACCTCGCTGGACAGCCTTGTGTGATGGTGTTTTTCTTTGAGACCTGACACGGCTTTGAGATAGATCGTGAGAATGGTCACGCCATAGGGATGACCCGCAAAGCACAGTTTAAGTAACCCACGGTCTGCTGCAGCTGATGCAGCGTACCTTCTCTAATGCCAAGCATTGCAGCAAAGCTGACCTGAACTTTTTGATCTTCTCTTTGGGCAGCCGTGAGCAACCCTGGGCCGAGTCCAACTCTATACCGAGGATTCAATCATTGTGGATGGTCCAACCGTCTTCCCTTGTGCCAGTGGTACCCCAAAAACCTACATGAGCGTGCAGACTTCCCGCAGTGCCCACCCACACTCCTGGGAGCCTGGTGCTCCCAGGAAAAGGAAGTCATCAAGGTAATGCAAAACATTCTGGTGCCCCGTAACCTGTCTAAAAACCCATTCCAAAAAGGAACAGAATTTCTCAAAGTAAGCACAGGAGACCGAGCAACCCATAGGCATGCATTTATCCATGAAGTACTTCCCCTGGAATTGGAAACGCAGAAGATGAAAATCTAAAGGATGCCTGACTTCACCAGCAGCGTGCCACGGCCCAAACCCCTGAGTATCTCAACAGCCTGATCAAATGATGAGTAGCTGACTGTAAACAGCACATCATCAATGGTGTCATTTAGGAATTGACCTCTAGGTGCAGAAAGGTTATGAAACAACCTAAATTCCCCAGGTTATTTTTTAATAACCACCCTGGGAGGAGAACAGACAAAAACATTTACTGGGACACTGTCAAATGGGCCTGTAATTCTGCCCAGGCGCAGCTCCTCTATTTTTTCTGCTGCCACCCCTGGATTGGCCCTCACCGAGAGCTGGTTCCTGCATTCGGGTGCCCCTACATAATCTGGAGCGGGAATCCTAAACCCATCTCTGAAACCTTCTTGTAACAACCTGGCAGATGAAGGACAATTATATCTATTTAACCATGGAATCAAGACACTTGTTATTATGGGAGAAGGGGCTTTAGTAAGTGAAATACCATCAATACTGCTTCCCCCCCCCCCCTATCCTTTGATTTCTTTTTTTTTTTAATTTGTTTATTGCATTTCCATTGAAAAATCAACATTCCGTTACAACAGTGTCCCCAAACCCCTCCCTCCCCCCATCTGACTCCGTCGGCAAACATCCTTAATACAGAATTCAAGCGAAGTTGCATTGATTGATGTACATGGCCAATTAGCCAACAACCCAAAACAGGGCAGGCGGCCATTCTTCGCAGTCATCATTTACACCACACACGATGGGATTCATGTCTAGGTCAGTGCCATAGCAGAAAAACAGCAATTACAAAGAGATCAACCCGGTGCCCTCGAGCCACTCATCCCTCTGCTACCTGCGGCTGTGTGGACCCTGTGTCGTCGCTCTTGCTCGACAGGTATGTGTGGTATAAGCTCCAGAAGATTTTTGGTCTGCTGGTGGGGGGTTGTAACTCACTATAGATTTCAGATTGTGTACAGCAGTAAAGTAGATCGTGCGCCCAGCGTTTGGGAGTTGGCAACGGGCCTCTCATCCAGCAACAAGCAAGGACTCTGCGAGCCATCAGGAGACCCATGTCTACTAGGCGCCTAACCGCCCTAGGCAGCTTCTTAGTGTATCCCAGCAAGGCCAACAGTGGGTCAGGGGCAATCTCTACCTCCGCTAGTTGGCTCAGTTCTGCAAAAATCTTTTCCCAGAAGCCCCAAACACCCGGGCACACCCAGGCTAGATGTAGGAAGTCAGCGTCTGGAGCGTGGTATCTCTCGCAGTGTGTGGTGTCTCGTAAGCCGTATCTGCATAAACGCGCCGGGGTGTAGTACACGCGGTTTAGGAACTTAAAATGAATAAGTCTATGCTTGCCATTAAGCGAAACCTTCTTAGTGACAGTGCAGCAGTATCGCCATGTATCATCGTCCAATACCAAATTTAAGTCGGCCTGCCACGCCAGTCATGCTTTGGTGTAGGGGTACATAGCAGTCGTTTGTGTAAGCTTGTATATACTGGACAGTAGTCCCTTCGGGGACGTAGTTTTAATTACGTGCGTAAGCTCAGGGACCTCCAGGGGTTCCGCCATGTCCCCCCCTAGCAGAGCTCCCAAGGCGCCACGGACCCTATGAAACTGAAAGCGCGTCAGCAGCGGCGGCGTGTCATGTGCACCCAGTGCCTGTTCCCACGTCTTGACGGCTCCGTCAGTGAACAACTACCCTGCCCTATGCATATTCAGTGTGTGTAAGGTGTCTACTATGCCTTTTTCCAGAAGCGGCGGCAGCCACCTGGCCCAGTCTATTGGCATGTCCGGGGAATATAACAGTGCTCCGCCTTGCATGTGCAAGAGGCAGTTCCATGCATGATTCGTGGCCGTGATGGAGTCCAGTACTCCCGTCCGGCGGTCCAATGGTCGGAAAATGGTGTGTGGAAGTGTGTCTGGTCGCGCAAAAATTGTTTCCATGCGGACATGAGGTATATTTCTGGCGCCATGGAGCCAAGTGTGCAAATGCGACGCCTGCGCCGCTCTGTAGTATACCTCCATGTCCGGGACTCCAAGGCCGCCCATCGAATAGGGCATGATAAGCGTCGCCCAGCGGACGCGAGGCTGGCCCCCGGCCCACGCCAGTTTGATCAGCTCCTGCTGCAGTCGTGCGAAAAATGATTTAGGGAGGACAATTGGTAATGCATTGAACAGGAACAAGAATCTAGGGAGCACTACCATTTTCATTATGGAGATGCGTCCCATTAGAGACAGAGGAAGCTTGCTCCAGATTAGCACATCGTCCTCTAGCTTACTGACCGCAGTGCCATAGTTAGCTCTGAGGAGGGTCTCCGCCTCTGTATGCAAATGTATCCCCAAGTATCGGACCGTATCTGTGGTCCACTGAAGGGGGTATTCCATCTGAACGCGCCGAGTGCACGGTGTCAGCGGGAAGGCCAGTGACTTGGCCCAGTTGACCTTAAGGCCTGAGAGTGCTCCAAATCAGACCACCTCTCTGAGTACTGACGTTAGATTATTATCAGGTTCGCGGACATAAAGTAAGGTTTCATCTGCGTACATAGACACTATTATCCTGTACCCCGGGAAGCCGAGACCTTCGTTTCCGTGGTATTCCCGCAGCGCGCAAGCCAGCGGCTCTGCCACTAGAGCATAGAGGAGGGGCGAGAGGGGGCAACCTTGCCTAGTTCCTCTCGTTATCGGGAAGGGGCTCGTGACCAAGTCGCCAACGCGGAGTTGCACACTCGTTGCATGATATAGCGCTCCCAACATTTGTAGGAACGGTTGTCCCAGTCCCATGCGCTGCAATACTGTTCGCATAAACGGCCATTCAACGGAGTCAAAGGCCTTTTCCATGTCTAGGAAGACCGCCAAAGCTTTGTTCTCCGGATTGGTATGTTGGAATACTCCCAGGACCGTTCGTATATTGTAGACTAGGTTCCTACCCGGGATGAATCCCGCCTGTTCAGGGGCCACCAGTCCGTCTACAAGGAGGGCTAATCATGTAGCTAGCACCTTGGCGAATAACTTAGCGTCAACATTGAGTAACGATAATGGTCTGTACGAGCTGCACTCATCGCTCGGTTTTCCCGGTTTCACTATAGTTACCAAGAGGGCTTCTCTCATGGAGTGAGGCATGCTGCCTTCTACACAAATTTCGTCAAATAGGGTGGAAAGGTGTGGGAGTAGTTGGTCCTTGAAGGCCTTGTAAGAGCCTGCCGTGAGGCCATCCACGCCCGGCGCACTACCAGATTTCATACTTGTGAGCGCATCAAGGATTTTCTCCCTGTCTATTGGTTGCATGAGAAATTCCCTATCAGAATCGGACAATGAGGGGAGATCTATATGGCTCAAGTAGTCTGTAATCTCCTCTTCCATATCGCCCATCTTAGAGGTGTACAAATCCGAATAGTAGGTTTTGAAGGTCTCGGCTATGTCCCGATCGTCCGTAATTAGCGTTCCCGCTGCGGTGTTCAGAGCAGTAATGTACTGACGCAGTCGGGCACCCTTCATTAGGTTAGCCAGGAAAGCGCTCGGTCGCTCCCCCTCCCCATATACCCGGGCAGTAGCATACTTGCCCATATGCTTCACCTCCTTGTCTGCTTCTTCATGATACTCCGCAAGCAGAGTCTTAATTTCGGTGCTAACCGTGTCATCCGCCAGGTCGCTCCGTCTGCGCTCTAGCTCCCCTATGGGTAGCTAATCGTCGTCTTATGGCTTTGAGGACTCCCGAGTGTTTAGACATCGCGACTCCTCTTATATAGACCTTAAAGGTCTCCCAGACTACTTGAAAGCTGTCCACTGTGCCTATATTCTGGTCAAAAAACTTGTCAATGGCCTCAGCTAGCTCACCTCTTAACACCGGTTCCAGTAAAGAATTAGGCGGGAATCGCCACGTAAATGGTGGGATAGTCCTGCCTGGGGTGCGAAGTTCAAGCAGTACAGGTGAGTGGTCAGAGAGGGTCCTGGGCAAAACCTTGCAGTCTTTTACTCGGTCTAAGAGGGGGGAGGAGGCAAACAAGTAATCTATTCTTGTGTGGATGTTGTGGTATGCAGAATAGTGGGTGTACCCCCCTTGTTGCGGGTTCCTAGACCTCCAGACATCCCTCAAGTCCAGGCATGTGAGGGCGCACTGCAGCTCCAATGCCGCAATGACGCGAGATTGCGATGTGGACCAGTCGATTTGTCCAAAGTTGGGTCCATGGTGAGATTAAAGTCGCCCCCCCATAATATCTCTCCTCTACAGTCCAGCTTTTTAATCCGCACAGCAAGAGCTCTGTAAAACTCTGGCGAGTCAAAGTTAGGGCCATAGGTATTTATGATCGTAATGTCTGTAGCGGGGCCGTGACATCTAGTTATTACAAATCGGCCGTCAGGGTCTATGTCAAGTGTTTGGATTTGTAGTTTGCTCTTTGGGTTAACCCATGTCAAGACTCCTCTGGCACTAGTCGTGTAGCCAGAGGTCGAAACGTTGCCCTCCAATCCCCTGCTTCTAAACATGGGGCTGTGTGTGGGTAGGTGCGTTTCCTGCAATAGTGCTATGTCTACGCGGTGACGCTGCAGGTAACTGACCACCTTCCTGACCTTACGATGGTCATTCAGGCCCCGGACATTCCAAGTAACCGTTGTTAGTGTAGGTGTGTGGGCTGTCCCTTTGTCAGAGACATTGTCAATCATTGGTGTGTTCTAGTGGGTGGTGTTGAGTCAGATATCTGTCTGTGTACATCATGGCCGTATAGCGCAGAGTCAGTGAAAAGGGATTTTGCCAAAGCAACAAAACAAACTTCAATCATCCACAGCAACACTGTGTGTGAGTCCCCCAAAAACCCTCCAACCCCCTCCCACAGCAGACCAACCCCAACATGGCCCGGCTTGCAAATACCCCCCTCCCAGACCTCCCCTAGAAAACATAAACAATCCCTTAAGTGGGCTAACAAGGCATACTGCACAGGGGCCGAGGTCGCCAGAAGAGCTAGCCGTAAAAACAGGCAGCTCCTACGGGTGCCCTGCTACCGCTGCCGGCGCCCTCTGAGGTTACGCCATCCTGTGTCGCCAAGTTGCATACTGGTTATTACAGTGCAATTAAAGTCTGGATCGCTCCGCTCCCAACCAAACCCGGAAGGGGCATGGTGCACCCCGCATTCCAGGCCCCCCCATGCATAGGGCAGATTAGACAGAGAGCGTGGTCTAAGCACATCAACAGCTGGCATATATAGAACAATCTCACCATGTGGTCGAGTTCTCAGGGTCCCAGTCACATCTCTCTCGGAGGATAAAGTGTTATGCAGTAGGATACTGGAATGGTCCCAAACAGTGGCGTCATCTCCTCCGAGTGCATACTGAAGCACCCCAATCAGTCAAGCCACTCTCCTGTCACCGCGCTCGTACTTGATGTGTCCATTCTACTCCTGCTCATCCAGCGGACTAATGGATTCCACCTCCCCGGTCTGGTTCCTGGGGCTACCCTTGTGTTCCTTTGTCCAAACCTTCAGAGCCTTGTGTAGGTCCTTTGGATCCGCAAAGTTGTTGGAGTGGCCTTGTCTATTAATCCTCAATTTTGCCGGGTATAGCATGGCATAGTCCAGCCCAAGCTCCCGTAGCTGTCTTTTATACAGAGCAAAGCCTCTGCGTTCCTCTTGCACTTTCGCCGTGAAGTCCGGGTATATGGAGATATCCGAGCCCTCGAATTGTAGAGACTTTTTCTCGCGGGCTAATCGCAATGCCGTGTCCCTGTCTCTGTAATTTAGGAGCTTCGCAACGATGGCCCTGGGGGGCTCCCGGTTTCGGGCGTGGGCCCAGGGTGCGATGTGCCCTCTCCACGATGAACAGTGGGAAGAAGGTGTCAGCTCCCAGCAGAGTCTTAAGCAGCTTCTCAACGAAGAGCTCCATTTTCCCGGTTTGTGTAATCTCCGGCACTCCCGTGATTCGTACGTTCGATCTTCGAGAGCGGGTCTCCAAGTCCTCTGATTTCTCCTGGATGACTTGCAGGATTCTGTCATGCTGCTTGCGGGTTTTCTCCTGCTCTGTTTGCGCATCTTCCACTTCCGTTATGCGCCTCTCCGCCATGTCGAGGCGTTCAGCATGTTTATCTACTCTCTCCGACATTCTGTCCATTCGGTAGGAGAGTGCATCAATCTTGGAGCCTAGTGACGTTATGCTATCCTGTATGCCTTTCTCCATCGATTCCAGCAGTGATTTAATATCAGTGTAGAAAGTGCCGTCAGTGCCACTAGCCGTTGCGGTAGGTTCCATTGACTGTGGTTCCAGTGTTTTGTGACGGCGTTGCTCGAACTGGAGCTTGGTTTGGGACTTGTCTCCTTTGCCCATCATGGACGTATGTCGCAGGGCAACCACTGATCCGCAATTCCTCTGTGTCACAGTTATTTGGCTCCGTCCACCCAAGCAGGCCGTCCACTGCCCAGGAAGGCACCGGGGTGTATATTAGTTTGCCGCGGCAGGGCGCGGGATCAGAGTCAATTGCACCCCGTGGGTAGTGTTCTCTCCCGACTCTCTGCAGGGTATCCCCTCTCTGGTCCTACACTACCAGGCCACAGGCAGGGCTCCCCACCGTCCAGCCGTCGTCCGTGGCTGCACCACCGCTCACCCTCACGAGTGGGCCTCTCCGGGTAGCCTGTGTGACCGTCGTGCAAAGGCACCCCGGGTTGGTCTCAATCTCTTTTTCGTCGGGTGGGAGTCCCCTATTTCAGCACCTCCCTACTCACGGGCGGCTAGCAGAAGATGAGCACAGCAGGGGCAGCTTATGTCCAGATGCCCCTCAAGAACCACAAATGCGGTGCTGCGTGACAAGGGGAGCGCCGGGACCCCAGTCAGCTGGTTATCAGGGGCTCGAGCGGTAACTTCTCTGGTGGGGTCTCCCCCATTGCGTGAGCACCCCCACCAGCACTCGTGGGGTCGCTCCGGGCTTCAGGACCCAACGCCCCTCACCTCAAGGCAGCGCCGGCCTCCAGGAGTGTGTCGCGGCTCTTCGCGCCCCCACCGAGGCAGCCTCGGGCGCCGCTCCAACTCCAGTCCGGGGATGCACGGCCTAGGTCCCCCGTGTCCAGCGGGCCCCTCGCCAGCGTCTCTGCCGCTTCAGAAGCCCTCGCTTCACTCGTTTTCGGTAGCGGAGGTCTCCAGGCGGGTTCACAGTTGTCTGCAACCCTTCAGGCTTCGTGGAGGCAGGATAAATTACGAATTTTAGTGGCATCAGCGCGGAGCTTTGCACTCAAGCGTCCGCCATCGGCTTAGGCAAGTTCCGCCCGCCATACTTTGATTTCTTAAAGCACTTGGATTCGGGGTGGGATGTATTGCCACAGAAAGAGCATGAGTACTTACATTTACACGTGCCTGCAGCCCTAGTGCATGTACGCCTGTTAAAATCCCAACATGCCCCTTTTTTCCCTCACCCACTGCTGGAGCTAACGAGGGAAATGACTGAAAGGACTGGCTCTTGGCACTGTCCTGTGCCCCATGCCCCAAGTGGTCTAACCACGAAATCATGTCAATTTGGTCCCCTGTGAGGGCAGGATCAGAAGCCTTTTTTCTTCTAAAATCTTTATCATATTCCTTCCATCCTACCCCACCATATTTGTCATGTGCCCCAGTGATCCTGCTATAGTAGCATGCCATTTCTGCCGCTAAGCTTGGGAACTGTTGTGCCATACCTGCCATATAAACTGAGAATCCCTCACCCAATTAATCAAAGACTCATCAATCCTATATTTCTGCAATTCCCTTGCCCATTCGCTCAGGAGCAACCAATCCTTCTTTTTCTTGGCCTCCTCCCTTTCAGTTTCATCCAGCAGTAAAGAAAACATATTGACATAACTCCCCTTCCAAATGTTTTCTTTCATTTCCTCGTCACATGTCTTGCCAGCATTTTCCTGGGCGTGAGCACTTCACCCACATCTAACACTGACAATGTCTTCCATTTACCTGGTGCGGCTGCCCCTTCAGGCTCTGCTGGCTTCTCCTTTGCTGCACCCACGCCTGTGCTGACTGCCAGCAATTCTTTGCTGGCCCCAGGGGGAGCTGCCCCACACACTGGAGCGACAGGAGATGGAACTCCCTGTCCTTCCCTTGGCTTACCGCCTGATTCCATGTCTAACTGAGCCACTATCTGCCTGGCCTTATCAAGTAAGTTCTCCCCGCTGCCAGACATCCCTGCTGCCGGGGACCAGTTCCCAACCTTCTCCAACCAGGGGAGGCCCGCTGCCAACTGGCTACCAAATCCTGCTGAACTGGGGAAACCCCCACCGTAGGGACACCAGGCGTCTGTGGGCCAATACCTGCTGGTCTCGGTTGCCCCCCTGTATCTAAAGGAGTATCACCCCCACTACTGCCTGGTGTAGTACTTCCCTCAACTGCCACTGCCTCCCAGACCGCCTGCAAGACAGGCATAGGGGCCACTGTCTCAATGGATCCATTTGATCCCTCTCCTAATCTCGGTGCCCTTCCCATCTTGGTTCTACTCTTTTTGGGCACGGGAGGGAATGCTGCCTTGGAAGCTACCCAGGTTCTTCTGGGTCTGTCCTCTACCTCTTCATGCCCATCAACTTTATCCCTCAGGTTCGCAATAGCTTGACCCATTTCATCAACTTTTTTCAATCTGTCCCCCATATCCAACATTTTAAGCATCATTGCTTCCATGAAATTCTCCATGCAAGAGTGCTGCTCGCTACGCTTTGCCTTAGGGGCCATCGCATCTATAAACTACAGAAAATGCCTGACACACACATGCACAGATGTGCCAACAACTACAGCAACTTGATAGTGCCCCCCACCAAGCTAAGGCACCCGTGGTGCAGACTACACAGACCAATACTAGTCGCTAAAACACTCCCACAGCACAACTCGGCCTGGGACACTGCCCCGACCCTTACCTCACAATTTTAGGGGATACACGACTGGCCACAAGCACCCATGCAACCAGAGCCACGCCCACCAGCTAATCCAATGGGTCAGGTGAGTATTCTCAAACCTGCGTGGCTCCCGGAAGTGCTAGAATGCTGGCCTGTCTCTGTCCCCTTGACATCCACTCTAGAGCTGGAGACTCAAGAAAAGGCTTCAAAAACAGCAACCACACTGCTGCTCTCTGCAGATCAAGACCAGAAAACAGAACACACCGCTCCTAGTTGCTTGGTGGTGTCTGTAGAATAACGAAGAATGCCCCAATCAGGACCGAAGCTCCGTGTTTGTCGAGTGCGCCAACCTGAAAAACAAAAGAGAAAATGAATGAAGCCTCCTAGCAAGGCTGACGGAGCTCCCTTGCGTAAGCTGTGGAGGCAGCGTGCAAAGAGGCCGTTCTAGCCGCTCCCCAGCTTTTCATCCTCAGTTCAAACCGGGGGCCGGTTCTAACCAGCTCCCGGCGTTTGGTCGACGCGTGCACCCGAGGCGATCTCTATTACTTTCGGGTCACACGCCAGCAAACCAATCCCAAGGGTGGCGCACGTGCCGAGTCACAATTGTGGACGGCCTGACCCGCCTCCCCATGGCATTAACGGGGGCCGGCACGACCGCCATACATGCGGCGTGTCTGATGCCGACCCCTGCCTTACTCAGAGACTTGGTGCTGCTCGAGTGTTGGAAACGCACTAAACACAAGCGTGTGACTCAGGGCATGGAAGGCACCGGGGTGTATATTAGTTTGCCGGGGCAGGGCGCGGGATCAGAGTCAATTGCACCCCGTGGGTAGTGTTCTCTCCTGACTCTCTGCAGGGTATCCCCTCTCTGGTCCTACACTACCAGGCCACAGGCAGGGCTCCCCACTGTCCAGCCATCGTCCGTGGCTGCACCACCGCTCACCCTCACGAGTGGGCCTCTCCGGGTAGCCTGTGTGACCGTCGTGCAAAGGCCCCCCGGGTTGGTCTCAATCTCTTTGTCGTCGGGTGGGAGTCCCCTGTCTCAGCACCTCCCTACTCACGGGCGGCTAGCAGAAGATGAGCACAGCAGGGGCAGCTTATGTCCAGATGCCCCTCAAGAACCACAAATGCAGTGCTGCGCGACAAGGGGAGCGCCGGGGCCCCAGACAGCTGGTTATCGGGCTCGAGCGGTAATTTCTCTGGTGGGGTCTCCCCGTTGCGTGAGCACCCCCTCCAGCACTCGTGGGGTCGCTCCGGGCTTCAGGACCCAACGCCCCTCACCTCAAGGCAGCGCCGGCCTCCAGGAGTGTGTCGCGGCTCTTCGCGCCCCCACCGAGGCAGCCTCGGGCGCCGCTCCAACTCCAGTCCGGGGATGCACGGCCTAGGTCCCCAGTGTCCAGCGGGCCCCTCGCCAGTGTCTCTGCCGCTTCGGAAGCCCTCGCTTCACTCGTTTTCGGTAGCGGAGGTCTCCAGGCGGGTTCACAGTTGTCTGCAACCCTTCAGGCTTCGTGGAGGCAGGATAAATTACGAATTTTAGTGGCGTCAGCGCTGAGCTTTGCACTCAAGCGTCCGCCATCGGCTTAGGCAAGTTCCGCCCCCCCATCCTTTGATTTCTTAAAGCACTTGGATTCGGGGTGGGATGTATTGCCACAGAAAGAGCATGAGTACTTACATTTACACGTGCCTGCAGCCCTACTGCATGTACGCCTGTTAAAATCCCAACATGGCCCTTTTTTCCCTCACCCACTGCTGGAGCTAACGAGGGAAATGACTGAAAGGACTGGCTCTTGGCACTGTCCTGCGCCCCATGCCCCAAGTGGTCTAACCACGAAATCATGTCAATTTGGTCCCCTGTGAGGGCAGGATCAGAAGCCTTTTTTCTTCTAAAATATTTATCATATTCCTTCCATTCTACCCCACCATATTTGTCATGTGCCCCAGTGATCCTGCTATAGTAGCATGCCATTTCTGCCGCTAAGCTTGGGAACTGTTGTGCCATACCTGCCATATAAACTGAGAATACCTCACCCAATTAATCAAAGACTCATCAATCCTATATTTCTGCAATTCACTTGCCCATTCGCTCAGGAGCAACCAATCCTTCTTTTTCTTGGCCTCCTCCCTTTCAGTTTCATCCAGCAGTAAAGAAAACATATTGACATAACTCCCCTTCCAAATGTTTTCTTTCATTTCCTCGTCACATGTCTTGCCAGCATTTTCCTGGGCGTGCGCACTTTACCCACATCTAACACTGACAATGTCTTCCATTTACCTGGTGCGGCTGCCCCTTCAGGCTCTGCTGGCTTCTCCTTTGCTGCACCCACGCCTGTGCTGACTGCCAGCAATTCTTTGCTGGCCCCAGGGGGAGCTGCCCCACACACTGGAGCGACAGGAGATGGAACTCCCTGTCCTTCCCCTGGCTTACCGCCTGATTCCATGTCTAACTGAGCCACTATCTGCCTGGCCTTATCAAGTAAGTTCTCCCCGCTGCCAGACATCCCTGCTGCCGGGGACCAGTTCCCAACCTTCTCCAACCAGGGGAGGCCCGCTGCCAACTGGCTACCAAATCCTGCTGAACTGGGGAAACCCCCACCGTAGGGACACCTGGCGTCTGTGGGCCAATACCTGCTGGTCTCGGTTGCCCCCCTGTATCTAAAGGAGTATCACCCCCACTACTGCCTGGTGTAGTACTTCCCTCAACTGCCACTGCCTCCCAGACCGCCTGCGAGACAGGCATAGGGGCCACTGGCTCAATGGATCCATTTGATCCCTCTCCTAATCTCGGTGCCCTTCCCATCTTGGTTCTACTCTTTTTGGGCACGGGAGGGAATGCTGCTTTGGAAGCTACCCAGGTTCTTCTGGGCCTGTCCTCTACCTCTTCATGCCCATCAACTTTATCCCTCAGGTTCGCAATAGCTTGACCCATTTCATCAACTTTTTTCAATCTGTCCCCCATATCCAACATTTTAAGCATCATTGCTTCCATGAAATTCTCCATGCGAGAGTGCTGCTCGCTACGCTTTGCCTTAGGGGCCATCGCATCTATAAACTGCAGAAAATGCCTGACACACACATGCACAGATGTGCCAACAACTACAGCAACTTGATAGTGCCCCCCACCAAGCTAAGGCACCCTTGGTGCAGACTACACAGACCAATACTAGTCGCTAAAACACTCCCACAGCACAACTCGGCCTGGGACACTGCCCCGACCCTTACCTCACAATTTTAGGGGATACACGACTGGCCACAAGCACCCATGCAACCAGAGCCACGCCCACCAGCTAATCCAATGGGTCAGGTGAGTATTCTCAAACCTGCGTGGCTCCCGGAAGTGCTAGAATGCTGGCCTGTCTCTGTCCCCTTGACATCCACTCTAGAGCTGGAGACTCAAGAAAAGGCTTCAAAAACAGCAACCACACTGCTGCTCTTTGCAGATCAAGACCAGAAAACAGAACACACCGCTCCTAGTTGCTTGGTGGTGTCTGTAGAATAACGAAGAATGCCCCAATCAGGACCGAAGCTCCGTGTTTGTCGAGCGTGCCAACCTGAAAAACAAAAGAGAAATTGAATGAAGCCTCCTAGCGAGGCTGACGGCGCTCCCTTGCGTAAGCTGTGGAGGCAGCGTGCAAAGAGGCCGTTCTAGCCGCTCCCCAGCTTTTCATCCTCAGTTCAAACCGGGGGCCGGTTCTAACCAGCTCCCGGCGTTTGGTCGACGCGTGCACCCGAGGCGATCTCTATTACTTTCGGGTCACACGCCAGCAAACCAATCCCAAGGGTGGCGCACGTGCCGCGTCACAATTGTGAACGGCCTGACCCGCCTCCCCGTGGCATTAACGGGGGCCGGCACGACCGCCATACATGCGTCGTGTCTGATGCCGACCCCTGCCTTACTCAGAGACTTGGTGCTGCTCGAGTGTTGGAAACGCACTAAACACAAGCGTGTGACTCAGGGCATTGAAGGCACCGGGGTGTATATTAGTTTGCCGGGGCAGGGCGCGGGATCAGAGTCAATTGCACCCCGTGGGTAGTGTTCTCTCCCGACTCTCTGCAGGGTATCCCCTCTCTGGTCCTACACTACCAGGCCACAGGAAGGGCTCCCCACCGTCCAGCCGTCGTCCGTGGCTGCACCACCGCTCACCCTCACGAGTGGGCCTCTCCGGGTAGCCTGTGTGACCGTCGTGCAAAGGCCCCCCGGGTTGGTCTCAATCTCTTTGTCGTCGGGTGGGAGTCCCCTGTCTCAGCACCTCCCTACTCACGGGCGGCTAGCAGAAGATGAGCACAGCAGGGGCAGCTTATGTCCAGATGCCCCTCAAGAACCACAAATGCAGTACTTCGCAACAAGGGGAGCGCTGGGGCCCCAGACAGCTTGTTATCAGGGGCTCGAGCGGTAGCTTCTCTGGTGGGGTTTCCCCTGTTGCGTGAGCACCCCCACCAGCACTTGTGGGGTCGCTCCGGGCTTCAGGACCCAACGCCCCTCACCTCAAGGCAGCGCCGGCCTCCAGGAGTGTGTCGCGGCTCTCCGCGCCCCCACCGAGGCAGCCTCGGGCGCCGCTCCAACTCCAGTCCGGGGATGCACGGCCTCGGTCCCCCATGTAAAGCGGGCCCCTCGCCAGCGTCTCTGCCGCTTCGGAAGCCCTCGCTTCACTCGTTTTCGGTAGCGGAGGTCTCCAGGCGGGTTCACAGTTGTCTGCAACCCTTCAGGCTTCGTGGAGGCAGGATAAATTACGAATTTTAGTGGCGTCAGCGCGGAGCTTTGCACTCAAGGGTCCGCCATCGGCTTAGGCAAGTTCCGCCCCCCCATCCTTTGATTTCTTAAAGCACTTGGATTCGGGGTGGGATGTATTGCCACAGAAAGAGCATGAGTACTTACATTTACACGTGCCTGCAGCCCTACTGCATGTACGCCTGTTGAAATACCAACATGCCCCTTTTTTCCCTCACCCACTGCTGGAGCTAACGAGGGAAATGACTGAAAGGACTGGCTCTTGGCACTGTCCTGCGCCCCATGCCCCAAGTGGTCTAACCACGAAATCATGTCAATTTGGTCCCCTGTGAGGGCAGGATCAGAAGCCTTTTTTCTTCTAAAATCTTCATCATATTCCTTCCATCCTACCCCACCATATTTGTCATGTGCCCCAGTGATCCTGCTATAGTAGCATGCCATTTCTGCAGCTAAGCTTGGGAACTGTTGTGCCATACCTGCCATATAAACTGAGAATCCCTCACCCAATTAATCAAAGACTCATCAATCCTATATTTCTGCAATTCACTTGCCCATTTGCTCAGGAGCAACCAATCCTTCTTTTTCTTGGCCTCCTCCCTTTCAGTTTCATCCAGCAGTAAAGAAAACATATTGACATAACTCCCCTTCCAAATGTTTTCTTTCATTTCCTCGTCACATGTCTTGCCAGCATTTTCCTGGGCGTGCGCACTTCACCCACATCTAACACTGACAATGTCTTCCATTTACCTGGTGCGGCTGCCCCTTCAGGCTCTGCTGGCTTCTCCTTTGCTGCGCCCACGCCTGTGCTGACTGCCAGCAATTCTTTGCTGGCCCCAGGGGGAGCTGCCCCACACACTGGAGCGACAGGAGATGGAGCTCCCTGTCCTTCCCCTGGCTTACCGCCTGATTCCATGTCTAACTGAGCCACTATCTGCCTGGCCTTATCAAGTAAGTTCTCCCCGCTGCCAGACATCCCTGCTGCCGGGGACCAGTTCCCAACCTTCTCCAACCAGGGGAGGCCCGCTGCCAACTGGCTACCAAATCCTGCTGAACTGGGGAAACCCCCACCGTAGGGACACCTGGCATCTGTGGGCCAATACCTGCTGGTCTCGGTTGCCCCCCTGTATCTAAAGGAGTATCACCCCCACTACTGCCTGGTGTAGTACTTCCCTCAACTGCCACTGCCTCCCAGACCGCCTGCGAGACAGGCATAGGGGCCACTGGCTCAATGGATCCATTTGATCCCTCTCCTAATCTCGGTGCCCTTCCCATCTTGGTTCTACTCTTTTTGGGCACGGGAGGGAATACTGCCTTGGAAGCTACCCCGGTTCTTCTGGGCCTGTCCTCTACCTCTTCATGCCCATCAACTTTATCCCTCAGGTTCGCAATAGCTTGACCCATTTCATCAACTTTTTTCAATCTGTCCCCCATATCCAACATTTTAAGCATCATTGCTTCCATGAAATTCTCCATGCGAGAGTGCTGCTCGCTACGCTTTGCCTTAGGGGCCATCGCATCTATAAACTGCAGAAAATGCCTGACACACACATGTACAGATGTGCCAACAACTACAGCAACTTGATAGTGCCCCCCACCAAGCTAAGGCACCCTTGGTGCAGACTACACAGACCAATACTAGTCGCTAAAACACTCCCACAGCACAACTCGGCCTGGGACACTGCCCCGACCCTTACCTCACAATTTTAGGGGATACACTACTGGCCACAAGCACCCATGCAACCAGAGCCATGCCCACCAGCTAATCCAATGGGTCAGGTGAGTATTCTCAAACCTGCGTGGCTCCCGGAAGTGCTAGAAGGCTGGCCTGTCTCTGTCCCCTTGAAATCCACTCTAGAGCTGGAGACTCAAGAAAAGGCTTCAAAAACAGCAACCACACTGCTGCTCTCTGCAGATCAAAACCAGAAAACAGAACACACCGCTCCTAGTTGCTTGGTGGTGTCTGTAGAATAACGAAGAATGCCCCATTCAGGACCGAAGCTCCGTGTTTGTCGAGCGCGCCAACCTGAAAAACAAAAGAGAAATTGAATGAAGCCTCCTAGCGAGGCTGACGGAGCTCCCTTGCGTAAGCTGTGGAGGCAGCGTGCAAAGAGGCCGTTCTAGCCGCTCCCCAGCTTTTCATCCTCAGTTCAAACCGGGGGCCGGTTCTAACCAGCTCCCGGCGTTTGGTCGACGCGTGCACCCGAGGCGATCTCTATTACTTTCGGGTCACACGCCAGCAAACCAATCCCAAGCGTGGCGCACGTGCCGCGTCACAATTGTGGACGGCCTGACCCGCCTCCCCGTGGCATCCACGGGGGCCGGCACGACCGCCATACATGCGGCGTGTCTGATGCCGACCCCTGCCTTACTCAGAGACTTGGTGCTGCTCGAGTGTTGGAAACGCACTAAACACAAGCGTGTGACTCAGGGCATGGTCCGTATTTATACAGCGGCTGCAGGCCAGATGGGGCTGTACAAAAACCTCTCATGTATATACCTTAATATACCATAACTTTGCTCCATCTATAACAACAACGAGTGCCTTAAATTGCAGGCACAAGACTACTGACTTTCCTTTTCAAGTCACTAATATAACTGTCATCAGTGCTGAAGGGAGAAATATTGAGTTATGCATCCAGGATCTGAGCTGCACAATGTTGAATCAGGAAACCTGTTTTCAATCCCAGCTTGCAAGCTTGAGCAAACAGTGTGACCCTAGGAAATTACTTTTCATTACTGGGCCTCCTTTTCAATAATCTAAACATTTGAGAGACCTTGAAATAGTTCAGAATGTCCTCTGTACAACAAACTCTTTTTTGTGTTGTGTAATAGGTCATAATGGTGTCCGTTTATGAAAAATGTTTTATATAGATGACACAAGAAAACTTGAATCATTAATAAAATTGTCACCGCAGAACGGGTGTTGTTTACTGATTTTTACAAGGGCATCCAGGGCAGTGATATAATCTAAGGTGCAAAAGTAAAACAATCCAAAATACTTTTTTTTTTATGTAAAAGTTATAAGGAAAGTGGCAGTGTTGGGGTGGAAAGTCCTCTACATGGTAAAGGACATGCACCCATATCCTGAATATCCAACTGTACTACTGTCCGGCTCCCTATTGCTGATTTTTGTTGTCAAAGGCAAACACGGATCATGCATGTGTGCCATGACATCGTCCTGGCCTCACGGATAGTGGTCTTGTTGGACCGGGAGGGGCACCAAAAGTGCTACCCTCATAGAGAGACTACTGTCTTTACCAAGAGTTATAAGGGTATCAGTTAGTGGTCAAATTTAACAATAGCACAATTAATTGCTGGGAGCAGGGGAGAGGCCAGGGAGACAAAAGATAATTCAACAAATTAAAGTTTTCGTTAATCGTATATATTTGTTACAAATAACTTCATATATTTAGACATGTGTGAGAACAGCACTGCGTTACATTAAATGGCATGTAACCCGTGGGTTACTGTGCACAAGTGCTCGTGAAATGGTGACGGCGCAAGTGACACGTGATGAAGTATGTACAGCAACACGAAGGGGCGTGAGAGACGACAGTTGGTGGTGAATTTTACATAGTAGAGATACCCAAACAATGAAAGTTAATATATACAAGTGGAGTCAAGATGGGTATCCTCGAAGAGCTAAGTGCCAAAATTTCGCTGTAAGTGTCGACGGCGTTTCGGCCTGCTGGAGTGTTTAGGCCATCATCAGGACCAAGTTGTTCTTATTTTAATTACAGTGCAGTGGGTAAGAATAAACACACTCAATGGAGGACTGAGTCGAGTGAGAAATTAAAGAGAAAAAGGGGGGTTGGAGGTGGTTTTGATGAGCCCAAGATGGAAGGTGAAGACAGGTTGCGACGCGGTGAATATGTCAGAGAACATAAAAAGATTACCCGTGTCTAGGCTCAGGGAGAAGACAACGGGCAGGTAAGTTGTCCCTCTCTGTGATTGAGAAGCTCGGAGTCGCGAAATACGCCAAGTATGGTTGTAGAGACTTACGCATGGTACACGTCAGGAATCCTACTCGTAGTCATGTGGAGTCCCTGTATGAATCAGGTAAGTACACATCTGTCCAGAGTGAGAGAAGAGGGGGTAAGTATGCCGATCAGGGATGATGGTGGGAAAGGGACTGGACAGGATGGAGATTCACTGGTCTGGTGGGGTCAGAGGTAGACAAGTTGGGATGTCTCTGTGGGGGATATGGGCTACCTCTTTGTAGTCTGATATTGTTTACCAGGAATTAATTTTAAAAGACTAATCTAACAGGATGAATTTTTGTGTTTAAAAGGAATCGAGAAACTGTGATTGTGTTTTACTGGTTTTATCAAGTATGTTGATTTAAAAAATCTTCTTTTACTTCGTTTTGTATTGCAATGGTTTTAATTAACTATGCTAAATAAAATTACTTACTTACTTACTTACCAGGAATTATTCAGCAGGAGTGATGAGGTGGCCCAGTTGCTCAGGATCAATAATAGGTCAGTCCTCGGGACATCAGGAGTAAAAGGCCTCAACCCCTCCAAACCTTTTTTGGCCTAGTAGCTCCTGCTTGCCCTGTGGCCCTCTGAACTTGGTTCCACCTTTGATAAAATGCAAGATGTTAGTGACCAAGTGAACTGTTAAAAAATATGTGAGGAGGGTTTATATTTGGTTTTACACATCAGACAAGCATTGTTTTAATGGAATAGACGACTATGCAAAATGTTAAAACCTAGCTGACAGTGGCTCCACATCATGTGTAAGACATGAAGCCGATTTTGGCATTTTAGACAACTGCGCTTTGCATGCTGGGGTTTTGAGCCCAGTGTGAAACTGTTGAAAGCAAAATCATGTGCCACAAAATACAACATGCTGTTGGCTGAACAAAGTAGATGTTGGTACTCTGTGCCATAGTGCCTAAGCGCAGGGTTGTAAAATACAAAATACAATTCAGTATCTGGCTTGCTGCCTTTTTTTGTAGGCAATCACAGGTTAAACAGCCCAGTGGGTGAGAGGGCAGAGAAAGTCTTTCAGATGCAAATTAGATCATCTCTTGCTAATCGGCTAACATTAACACTCCTTTGAAAATTTGCAGTCCATTAACAGATGTGTCTAGAGTCAGAGAAAAAGGAAAATGAATTACCTGCAAACCCATTCTTCTCCTGTTCATCCTTGGGGTCTGTGTGATTTAGGTGGTTTTGCATTTATACCACTGTGATGTACCTTGTAGTGAACAAGTGCATTGCACGCTGCAGGTGCTACCCCGTGAGGAAATCCAGAAGGGAGCAGGGTTATGAGAGCTGTATTCATCCAATCAATCATTTTTTATAAAGTGCAGCAAATCACCTGTGAGTGTCTCAAGGTGCTAGGGCTGCTAGCTTCTGCAAGATGATCTGTTCATTTGAACAGCCAGGTCTTGAGTTCTCTCCTGAATTGCTGAAGCAGTGAGGCAGTCCTGAGGTGTAGGGGAAGGTTCTTCAAAACTTTGGCCACCAGATGTGAGAAAGAGCATCCTCCGCTGTTGGCTCAATTGGCTTGGAGGGCATCTGCGAGGAAGAAGTGAGTGGATCATAGGTGTCTGGTAGGTTGGTGGAAGCTCGTCCATTTGGTGATGTAAGCTGGTCCTTCGTTGTGCAGGGCTTTTTGTGTGGGTCAACATTGTGAACAGGCATCTCTTCTGGATCGGGAGCCAGTGTCGCTTCTTAGGGTGGGATGTGATGTGGGTCCATCTGGAGACCTCGAGGATACGTCTTGCTGCAGAGTTTTGTATTGTCTGTAGTCTCTTCAGGAGGAATCCAGTGATTCCTATGTAGAATGTGTTCCTGCAGTCCAGGCTGCTGGTGATGAGGGCCTACGTGATGGTCTTGGTGTCGACTGGGAGCATGATCTTGCAGAGCTTGTGTAGAGTGTGGAAGCAGACAGATTAGACAGTGTTTACTTCTTGCTTCATGGATAGCTTGCTCTCCAAATGATTACAGGGTTGAGGGCGCGGTCTATGAGGTCGGGGTGGGCCAAGTTCCGCAGGCCACAATGCGATGTTCCATGGCACAAGGTGTAGTTCCAAAAGATGAGGACTTCTGTCTTGTCTGTGTTCAGCTTGAGGCAAGTTGTCCTTCATCCAGTCGAAGACGTTCATCATGCATCTGTGGAAGTTGACTCTGGTGGCAGAGGGGTCTTCTGACAGTGAAAGGATGAGCTGGGTGTAGTTGGCGTAAGAAATTATGTTGACCAGGGGTAACATGTACGCATTGAAGAGCGTAGCACTGAGGGATGATCCTTAGAGGATGCTGCAGCTGATCTTTTTGGTTTCCAAAGTGAACAGTGGGAGACGTATTCTCTGGGTTCTTCTGGTGAGATATGAGCTGATCCATTTTAGGGCATTTCCCTGGATTTCGATGTGGTGGAGTTTGTTGATCATGAGACAGTGTTGAAGGCAACTCATAGGTCCTTGAGGTTGAGGGCTGCCGTTTCGCTGTGGTCCAAGAGGGCCCTGATGTCGTTGGTGGTTGTCATCATGGGTGTCTTTGTACTGTGTGTCGTGACCTGGGCACAAGAGCACTAGGACCCTGTACCCGACTGGTTTGGAGGGGATGAGAACCGGACACCACTTCTGGTCAGGGGAGTGGGGAGGAAGGCAGACTACGAGGGCAAGGGGATGAGAGCACAGGTGGGGCAAGAAGCAGCGCTAACGAATAGAATAATCAAGTAGGTATAAACATTCCTACCTGACTTCTGTGTCTTCCTGCCAAGCACAACACAACAACTGGCGACGAGTGCGGCATCTAGAGGACGGCGCGTGTGCCCTGGTCCCTCGTGATCAAGAAATGGAGCCAGGAGCCCACCCTGGTCCGCCAGCGAAAGAAAAAGAATCATCGCTGCAAGACACTCGGCATCCGCTGAAAAGAAGAAGCGGAGCCAGGAGCCCGCCCTGGTCTGATTGCGGAGGAAGGAAGAAACGACAAGGGAGCCCACCCCGGACACAGCAGAAGAGCGGTAAGAGGCCCCGACCTACCCTGAGCGGTGCACCCATCCATGCATGTAGGCGTCGCATGCAAAAACTGAAGAGGTGCACCCTGTTTTGAAATTCCAGCTGCCCGCAAATCAAACAAAGTCTCGCGCGAGGACAGCGGCCATCTTGGGGCCAGGCGGGAGCAGCCAATCAGTGTTCCGAAAGGCCCGGCGGCCATCTTAAGGTCAGGCGAAATCACCAAAAGACCCGCGATATCGCAAGACTTGGGCGGCCATCTTAAGATCAGGCAAATTAAGCCAATAAGCAACGCGGGAGGCCCGGTGGCCATTTTAAAGTCTGGCAAAACCAAGTAAACGAGGAAAAAGCTTCAAATAAAGGGAATTAGAAGTAATAAACAATAGAAAAGTAAAAATATACAACAAAGAAGGGAAAAAAAAGCAGAAATAAAAGTAAATAAAACACAAGAACAATATAAAGGAACAAATAGATAAGGAGTATACACCATCACGGTGGTACAAAGGAAAAGAAGTACACAATAACGAGAGTTGCGCCCGTGCTGCACGCCAGACAATGGTTCATCAAGCAAATGACAAGAACGGCATGCAGTATTCCGCAGGCCCTTTCCGTTCAATTTATCTGAACCACAGATAGGTATTTATTTATTAATAGCATTTGTTGAGCGCTACTGCTACCCGTGGGTGTCCTGGCACTACGAGAAATCTTGCCTGAGGATAAAACCAGAGACATACTAATTAGTAAATAGCCAGGTATCAGATAGGAAAGATGGATTTGCAAGTTCGAAAGATACATGCCCGCCACAGACGTCGCAGAAGCCATGCAAATAGATCCATTTTTAAACCTCGTAGGGGATGAAGTGGAAGACTTGCTAGTTACATTCCCTCAAGAGCAAACAGCATCATACAAGGGACTGATCAAGTGCCACACAGACAAGTTTCACCCACAAAGAAACTTTGATTTCGAAAGATACACCTTCACCATCGCGTACCAACAAGCAGAGGAGTCCCTCGACGACTTTGCAACGCGACTGCGCAAATTGGTTACACACTGCGAATTCGATATGTTTGACAACGAACAAGTAATTTGACTGCGCATCATTAAAGGATGTCAGTCCGTGGAGATCCTCACACGAATTCCGAAAGAACCAACCTCGCTGGAGAAAATTCTGACTATGACCCGGGCAGACGCGAGAGCAACCACGCAAGCTAAACAGATGGAACTGGGAAAAGAAACACGAATAGCACAAGCTCACCGCATGGCTGAAAGCAGCCGCATGACCGTAAGCAACCAGAAAAAAAGAAAACACGAGCAACTGCCAAGAAAACTGCATGAAAGAACATGTTACAGGTGCCTACTCAAATTTCCACGCATTGGCGTCTGCCTGGCAATGGGTTAGAGATGCAGAAAATGCAACAGGGACAATCATTTTGCAAGCCCCTGCATGGCCGCACAATTCAAAAGTGAGAGAGGATGACTTGGAAGACCTCGGACAGCAACAAACATATATGCCAGACACATGGAAAGGGCAAATCGCAGTTCTTCCGCTGAATCAGACGGAGAGGCAGTACAAGAGAACGTGGAAAGACTATACCTGATGTCCGATGCCCCTGTGGAAGACAGAGAGAGCATTCATCTAATGGAGAAACATCAGGTAAAGAAAATGGCGACCGTAGACATAGAGGTGGGAAGACACAGCACATGATTTGTGCTGGATAGCGGTGCCACATGCAACATAATGTGCGTATCACAATACGAGAAGATGAAAATAAAACCAACACTCTCACCATCAACTGTATTTACTAGGCCTGGGCGTAGTGTGCGTAGTCGCGCTACGCGAAGCTACACGAAGCTACACGAAGATGTTCTCGCACTACGCGAGCTTTGCAAGCATGCGTAGTTGCTTGTCGGACCCGTTCGCAATGCGTTTTTCTTGTTCGGGAGCGCGTTGTGTGTATTCGGGGAGCTGTCTGCGTGCTCGGGGGATAGTAGCTCGCGAACTTACCCATGCGGCCATCTTGTTTTTCAATTGTCCCGTCCGCTCGCGTTGCCTTATTTCCTGTTCCGGGTCACGTATAACGTGTTCGTGTTGTGCATGTCATGTTCGGGAACGCTATCTACTTGTTCGCGACGACAAGTGCGTGTTTGCGAGAAATATCGCGCAAATTTATCCACGTGGTCGCGATGGGCGCGGCCATCTTATTTTTCACTCTATGCTATTATTCTGGGCCTATTTTTCTATCCACCTTTAATCCTTACTTATTTTCACTGTTTTTCTCACTTTTTTTATTTATCATCTCTGTCCCTAAGTTTATATTTTGTGATTTATTTCTACTTTCACTGCGTTTTTGTTACTTTTCCCCTTTTTATTTTACCTCTTTCTTCAAGCTCCTACTTCTTCCCCTAACTTTATTTTTTCCTTCTTTTCTTTTCTGCCTCCACCCCAGAACCATGGCCAAGGGCAGCAGTACCGGCTACAAGGGCAAGGCGCCTGCGCCCAAGCGCCGGCTGCCTTGCGGCAGAATGCGCCCTGCAGGTGTGCAGGCCGGAGAGCTTTTTGGAGAAGCGGAAGTGGCTGCCCTGGTTTTTTTCATCCAGCGCCACCTCCCCTTGACCTTGGCAGGCAGGCGGCAGGCCAAGCTCCGGGTCCCTTACCCAGAAGCGTCACCGCCGGTGGGCGAAGGTGCGCCGAGCAGTGTTTCGCTGCTCGGGGATCCGGCGCACCCACAACCAGCTGGCCCACCAGTGGTAAGACATCCTGGACCGGGAGCAGGACCTGTTGGACCTGCTAGGTGTTGACGTTGTGGGGCTTGGTGAGTAGCTAGTAAAATATAATAGTATAAGTATTGTGTATAATTCTTGGATGAATAACACGATTCCTGGTGCGCTTAGTTACATTGCAGGTCAATTCCGTTTCAAAATCTTCTGTGATTGTATGACACAGGTGTTACTCGGCACTTCTCTTACTTGTTTGTAACTTTGCGCTAGCTTGGGCTAATTAATGAAGTTAGAGTTTACTTTAGAGAACTGACGTTAGTTAATGCTATTGCTAGAGTCTAGTCCTTCCATTGTCCTTCTGTGAAATGGTGGTGGATGGATAATAGGTTTACTTAGTATATGTTCATATTTTTTTTACGGTCTGCGTGATGCCTCCTCTGTCACTGAATGCTTCTTACCCCAGTCCTCCATAGAACCTTTTAGTAGTTTGTTTAGTGAGTGGTAGGCTTCGCATTGTCAGTCAGTAGCAGAACAACATACAACGCAACCAACCAACAATTTGGTCTATGCACAAATTTCTGCATGTGTCCTCCATCTAATCTATGCATTTTTGATGGCAAAAATAAAATGGAAATGCAGACTTACTGAATAATTGGCCCATCTGGAATAGGTGGTGTAGGTCAGGTGGTACTTAGGCTTGGTTAGTATTCTGGAATCAGAATGATTATGGAACATTTGATTAGTGTTCATATAAGTAGAGGGTCCGTGAATCCTGCAAGCCAGTAGTCATTTTGATTAGATAGGTCAATTTTATTGCAATTGTAGTTTCCTAAAATGTTTGAGCGTTTTTTTAATGATTTATTTGTTTCACAGAACTCAATGTTTCTCTCTTTCTTTATTATTTCTTACATGATCAGCACCCAGGGGCAAGAAGACAGGATCCGAGTCGGCGGGAGAACCACCAGAGGAGCGCTCCTCTACCGAGGGTCCTGCTGCTGGCCCCAGTAAGTCCTACAGTGCTTATATTAACAATGATATTTCCCTAAATTTTAACGCTTCTTTGATCTTCATTATCTGTTTTCCAAATTTTGGTTATCCCTGCCTTGCAGTTCCTTCAAACTGCCTCTGCAATGACTCTCGGTGCTACTACTATTAGACTGTCTGTAGCTGAGCTTGCCCTGTTGTCCACCCTTAGTTAAGGTTTTCTTCTGAATAAAACTGTGATAGAACAATATCTGTAGCCACTGGGTCCCCTCCTGTCCTTTGTGTTGTCCTCTTTAATCTCTAGGCTTTGACAATTCCCACCAACAAAATGCACAACCAGATGTTTGTCTAGTATTTTTTGTTAGGATAGTAGTACATACTACTACTGTTGTGGGTATTCTGCACAGCCACAAACAGAACTATGCACAAGAAAATAGGATGTTGGTGATGGGAGATTGGACCTTACTCACACCTCAGTCAGAACTCAGAACCCACAATTCCCTGACCGACTAGCTATAGAGTCTCATTAGTCATTAGGTCCCGAACCCCCACACGAAGATACCCAATGATTTTATTACACAACCCAGAACATAACACCCTTTCGCTCACTCATACGTGTAAGTCCATAACACCACACCAAATACCACAGAGTCTATGTATAAGTTCAAACGGTTTATTTATTCCAAATAATAACAAGCTTTGTAAGTTGTTCCATGAAATTACATCCAGCTCAAACATGCAACATAAAGAAGATTAAAACACTAAACATTTGTTACAACTAGTGCATGATAGAGATTTGTGTGATTTCTGGGAGACTCCTCACCGTTGAACGTATAAATACTAGTTACATGCATATTTCGTAAGCTCTGCAAATCTCTGGTTCGTAAAAGGGAATCTTCTGCCTATTATGAGAAAAATGTGGCACGTTAGACAGTATAATACAATTATGCAAGCTTTTTGAAGTCATGCCAAAAAGTGTAACATTATGGCTAAGCAATAGGGACTAACCAAACTCCATAAAAAAGTGGCTTGTTTTTCAACCTCTTCACTTGTATGCAACACTCATGTGGCCTCAAAGGCATCTTACTGCGTAAGAAGCTACGAGGTAACATGCGCAAAAGAGTAGACATGAATCTAAAATGGTTACATGGCTCAGGCTAACATTCCAAAGAGTAGAGTAGGAGTAGAGATGAAATGACCCTAGGGACCATATAATAATACTACTAATGACTCTCAACTGACTCTACTGTAGTATGCAATTTGGACTTGTGATGATTTATGTTGTACTTTAACTGTTTTTTCAATCTTCCTTCCTGGTGAAAATGAGTAAAATAGGGGGAGATGTACAGGCATCTAAAAAGGTGTAATTTTTTTTACTACCAGTACCAACCACCATTGTCGGTGGGGCCAGCAGCGATGGAAATGCTGCCATTCAGGAGGAGGCAGGAGATATGGCACCTGCAGGAGCACCAGGGGGGGAGAAAGCAGCAGCGGTGGGTGGTGGTAAATTATATTCATTACTTATCGGCAATGCTAGCTGGAAGGGGAACACTTCCCTCACTGTACCGTGAGACTTATTAAGTAAGTAACTATGAACTTGAACTTGTACTAAACAATATACAATGGTTGAAGAAGACACCCTTTACTTAGCATTACCAATGCAATAGCGATAGCATTACCAGCGTGAGTTGAGTTACCAATGGCCTCTCCTATCAGACTCCAACTCATCTGTGAAAGTTATGGAGAAGACTAAAAATCAGATCAGATGACCTTGATGGATGTGTTGATCAAAAAGGGAAAGAACTAGGGTGGAAGGAGGAAGGGCGGGCAAGATGTATTACAACTAGCAGAGAAGGATACTTTGGAAGCAGCATGCAGGTGGCTGATAGGAATCAGATGCATGGGTTGTTAAAGGATGGGTGCAAGGTGAAAGAAGATGACTGCCTGGGTGGGCGACACAGTATGGGTGGATAGTGGATAGCAAGAATCATCAGAGGTGTTTGTGTCAAACCCAAAGCCAAGGCAAGGAAGGAAGGAGTGGACGCATGGGTGGTTGTTGGTGAAAGTGAAACCAGCTAAGGTTTGTTAAGCGATACATATAACAAAAAGAATGATAGACATTTACTTTTAATGGATGGATGCCTGGATGTTTTTAATCATAGGTGGAGACTGTCACTGGATGCAGACTAGAGTCTTACTTTGAAGAGAATGTAAAAGAAACTATGCCAGAGTAGCAAAGCAGAGGGTCATATATTTATATAAAAGTAGGATTTCATTTCAGAATACAGTTCATGACTCAGTAGTTTGCAAGCACATCATATATATATATTATCAAGCGCCTTCCTCTGACTCCAAGGACTACTTCCTACCTATGTTAATTTTTATTCGATTGTGTCCGCTCAGCCAGCCTGCAAAGGGTGACCTATCTGTTGGTTACACAATCAATGAACAAAGTACCTTATGCATTAGTGGTCGGTGGTGGGAGTGCTGGTGGGTGGTGATGTGGGGAGTGGGAGGGGCAAGGTGGGGGTGGTAAACTATGGATTGTGAATGCAGTGCACACAACAAAATGTGTTTTATTTATTTATATGTTTACTTACCAGTAATTGTCCGCAATCCATAGTTTGCTCCCCCCCCACCCTGCCCCTTCCCGCGTCACCGCCCGCCAGCACTCCCACCTCTGACCGCTACTGGACTGATATGTCGTTCCATATAAGCAATGATCATTGGATCAGAAGTATATTATATTATTATTAATCTGCCTTTTTGTAGTCGCCAGGGCACAGTGAAAGTGAAATTGAGCAATTGCCCTTCATGTAACACAGTGAGTATGGCCAGTGCCACCCGTAATCGAAAAATATACGAGCTTCCCCACCTGCAGCTTAGTAAATAAAAGTAACAGGCATCTGCGTATTGACTCGTATGTTGGTCTTGGACGCAAGCTTAGCTGACTGAGCTGGCTTGCCGGCTACAGCCTACAACAAGGTTATGTAATTTATCTAAACTAGAGATAAGAAAAAGACTGGTGTTCTTCTGTATACTGGAGTCCATCCATAGGACTAGGGCAAGTAAAATGCTGGAAAAAAACTCCAACAAATGTTAGCGGCCGGGGAAGCAGGAGGATAGATACTTACCACAAATGTTATGTACTGCGCTTGCTAGTGCTACTGTGCCACTATGTGTTGCATTAATTTTGTATTACTGTTTTGTTAAGAGTTTTGGTTACAATTCTGTTTCTTTCTTTATAGATCCTCCTTCCCAAAAACCAACACGGAAGGAGTTGGCAGCCAGGCCCCGGCAACGGAAACTGCAGGCCATCTGTGAAGATTACCGCCGGCTGGTGGCTCAGGCAGAGGAGGAGGAGGAGGCGGCGGCAGCAGCTGCTGCCTCTTCCAATGCCCCGGTCCCCAGCCAGGCCACGCCTGCAGTAGTATGGTGCCGCGGTAAGGCAGCCACCCAGTGTCGCCATTTTTCAACAACTGCTGCCGCCTATATGGATGCAAATGTAAGTGCTGTGCATTTCCCCAGAAACTTCTCCTCCGGATGGCACAGCTGGAGGACCAATTAGAGGAGTGCATTAAAATCGTCGTGGACAAACACCTGAAAGCACGCCGATTGTAGTTGGACCCTGTTAATTTGCCCCTTTTTTGGAACTTTTGTTGTTGGGTGGGAATTGGGGATTGGGGTTTCTTATTTTTTGGACATTGGTTGGACTTGGACATTGGTTGGGGTTAGGGAGAGGGGTGGGTGAGGTTTGGGATAGTCTATTTTTGTTAAGCGCTTAGAGACCCCTGGGTTATAATGCGCTATATAAATCAAATAAATAAATAAATAAATAGGAAAATAAATGTTCTTTATTTATACTTATACATACGATGTTAATGTTTTGTGGGGGCGTTACTGTTTCACGAATTTATGTACGTCACAAGGTTTCCTTGAAGATACAGGACAGCAGCCAGTGTTTGATTTAAATTTTGTAACATGCAAACAAATAGATGTGGTACCCCTCACTGAGTTATATTTGTCCTACTAGTACTACCAGTCACTGCTCCTAGTCCATTATACCTCCCAGCAAACTTATCTTACCTGTGATTGATGAGGATTAAGTTCGGCACAGCAATGGCTGCATGGTTTCCCAAGAGAATGGAGACGATGCCATGGTTGTGGTTTTAGTAGTAGACACTGGCACTAGCATTTGCAAACAAAAAAAATGAGACAGTTACTTGCCTGAGAGAGACTGTGGGAGTAGTAGAAAAGTACAGTACATAAGAAGACTGCCAAACAAACAATATTGCAACTGCTAAACTAAAAGAAAACATAATGGTGGCGGGAACAGCCTAGTACACAAAGCTAAGAAGTTAAACTGTAGTTGTCTCGAAGGAGTGACTTAACACAATCATAATTCGTAAACTTTAATGCTGTAAATCCAGTCAATACCGGCAAATAATTATGATGTATTAGGTGGGTCCCTTTGAAAAATTAACTGGCTTGTACATAGACTGAGCATGGGTGGGCAAGCCCTGCTTTTTTTTTTACATTTAATTAGTGTTGCTTTCATCACATCTGCCCCAGCAAGCCTGTGATCAATTGTTGGTGTACATTTAATGTAGTCACATCACACCTCAATATAAAACCACACAGCCCGGGGGAAGAGGGTTAGGGTTTGATGAATGGATGGGGAGGGGGGTTAGGGGAAAGGTTTGACAAAGAAAAACAGTACGCATGGAGACAACAAAAGCGAAACAACATCTGAAGACGACGATGATCCGCTATCCAATAAATCTTTAAAGGGAGAAAAAGGAAATGCATGCATGATGAAGATAACTTGATGGTTAATGAGTAGTACTTAACTACTACTACACAATTAGACAGTACAGGGAAGTAGTATTATATGAAATTTGCCTTGCCTGTATGCCCTCAGAGAAACGCTAATTACCTGCTGTACCGGGCTGAAATCTAGCAAAGAAAATAAAAAAATAGTTGTAGGGAGCAATTAGCAAACAAAGTCACATAGTCGTAAAATGAATGAAGAGAAAAAAGGAATCAACTTATTTAAAAGACGAATATGATATTAAAGTTACTGTATTATCCAGGTCCAAATGTGTAGTTGTATCTCGTCATTTACCTTGGTCCTCCCTTCCATGGACATTCTGCACATCATTCTTGGGTGTCACTGGCTGGCTGATGAGGATTGGTACGGTGAGTGTGAGTTGCTGCTCCAAGTATAATAGCACTGGTTAAAAGGCCGACCTGTAAGTGTTGATGGAAAAACAAAAGGGGTATTGAAAAATAAATGAATTTAAAAAAAGCATCAATTACTGTGTAGTGCAAAAAGACAAGGCTCTTGAGTGAGAAGACTTTCAGACTGAGGCGGCTTGGATACATTGTGTCTACTCTACTATTTACACAGCATTAATCTACAAGAATAACAGGACAGGAGCCAGCACAGAACAGGCCCACGGCACTGGGCCGTGACCCAAACTCCATTTACCTTCATTTTTGACAGAGCCAGACAAAAGGCATATACAGCAACCTAGAATTTTCCAAATCAAGTGACTAAATCAATGCGCCACTGTTAGTCATCATACCACTATACGACTACACCACTGCACGGACATGTAGCCTAGGTCTGCTGTGGTTCTTGTTGAATGGTTGTGTTTACCTTTTTATGCCAGTTCATGAAACACTGTTATTCCATCAATCACTTCAGACTGACTGCGTGCAAAGATAGTATGGTCATCAATCATCATCATGGTGTGGTACGTGTACGTGTTGTCCAAGAGACCAACACCAACTCAGTCTGTAGTGAGTGACTCTAATTAAGTAAGTCCAGACTGCACCTGCAGTAGAAGGAGTACAATTGGTTATTATTAAACAACATGGAAACATTGACTATCACTTGAGTCACTTTTATTTTGTTATTATTTTAACTACTAGTATAGTTTGACTTCATGCATATTTGTTCAGAGTCAGCAAGCATCCAATGCAATGCATAGCATCATTCAATAATCATGTACCTGTCTTGCTCTTCTCTTTGGCTGTCAGATCAGAGATGCAGAGCCTTCTGAAAGTGAAGTTTACTTTAGTTTCGGATGCCTGCTCAAGCTCTGACAGTGAAGAGTTGTGGATGCCTGCAGACAGAGGTGGTAGCCTTAAGACAGTGATGAGTTTTGGATTGGAAACAAAACAGAAGATGGCTATAGTCATGTACGTTAACTTGTTATGGAGGGACTGTTAGAGGCTACATTATTGTACTATTCTCCATCTCCATCCAATGTCTGGCAAGATTTAAATGTATTTAGGGCGAGTCATGGAGATGAAGCAGGATTCTGAGGAGTGGAGTAGACAGTTAAATGCACAGACGTGCAACTCCAATAGGTAAATAAAAATAAGAGACGGTGGTGATGGATTTGTTGTGGTTTGATTTGAACCAAAAAGACAGATATACACACAAATAAAGGAAGGGAGAAAGTAACAATTGGAAACTCTAGTTGCCGGGAAGAGGAGCTCGTCCTCAAACTCTGGTGGTTCAGACAGAAGTAGGTCATGTAACCCACTACTTATGTCTTCGGAGTCTCTCTCCTCTTCTTGCTGTGATTCATTTATTTTATAGTCCGGTGGTATGAAGTGCTGATTTATTTTGATTATGGTTAACCTCTCCACGCTTTTGGGCGAGGGACTGGTCCTTTTCACAATTACAATGAAACCAGCAGCACTGAAAAAACGCTCAGAAGAGACACTTGCGACAGGACATGCCAGATATTTAATCGCCAGCCTGCTGAGCACTGGCCATTGGCTTATTTTCCCATACCAATATGCCAATGGGCTTTGCTCCATGAAGATCTCTGTTGTGTCATCCAGATAGGCCTGGACCATCCGCTCAATGTTCAGGGGTGCTCTGATTTGCTTGGCCTCTTTTGACTTTGCACCAGTAACGGACTTACCCATCCCTTTCTGTAGAAACCTAGCAGCTATTTTTTTTGGTCTGACGAATCAGATCCTGTTGGTGCTGTTGTTGATGTTATTGGTAGTGTTGGTGACTGCTGGGAAGCAAACGCACTGCTCTGATGCTCTGAAGAAGAACTTGACTCTGGATGCCCTGTAGTACTTGCACTCTCCTGGGCTGGCACTGGCAGGCCTCTAATTGAGAGCCGTTCATATTCTAAATCAGTAGCTTCCTCAGCTATTAAAGTTTTGTACTTGCCAACATCCCCTTCTGAAAAAGGAATTACTGCATTACTGTTCTGAAATAATTTGTACCGTGGATCCAAAATTGTGGCAGTAATGTAATGTCGATGTGACACAATCTTATTTTGAATCCTTGCATTGTCAGATAAGCGGACGGCTAAGGCATCGCCAAATAACATGCGTCTACTTTGCCTTCCACACCTTCGTATGTTTCAGACACCTCCTTCAGCTGTTGCTCTAGGATGTACAACAATGGAATAGCTTGGCCTATAGTACAGTCCTCCCTGCTGACTGCACGTGTGAAGACCTCAAAAGGAAGTAGCATCTCTGTCAGGCATTTGGGGCCAGATGTAGGTAATTTCCATTTACCGATTCATAAATACCGACTCATACCGAATCGGTATTCCTGAATCGGTAAATGGTATGTAGGAAAAAAATCGGTAAAAGTTACCGAATCGTCATGACTCGGTAACCAAAATCGGTAATTACCGAATCGGAATAATCCGAATCGGCTTTTTCCGAATCGGTGAAACCCAAGCATCCCTATGGGCCACATGGCCCATAGGAATGAATGGGATTCACCGAATCGGAAAAAGTCAAATCGGAATTTACCGATTCGGAATTCACCGATTCGGTAATTACCGAATCGGGAGTTTGAAACACGCCATGTGAGCCTGCCAACCAATCAGGGACAGCCTACACACCCCACAACCAAAGCCCTGTGAATCCAACCAATGAGAGTGAAGCACCCCACCCCAGTACCTGGGAGTGGCCACACCCATGCAGGTGGAAACCAACAGAACAAACTATTCTTCAGAGGAGAGAGGAGCAGAGCATCCACAGGCAAGCAGAGTGAAAGAATGGAGGCACAGGAAGGCCAAAAGGATGGTGGTGAGAGGAAAAGGAAGATAAAGTTCAGCCCAGAGGAACTACAGGTGGCTGTGGATGAAATAGTGAGCAACTACAGCAAAATATTTGGGAGACAGTCTCTGCATGTTGCAGAGACTGTGAAGAGGAAAATTTGGATAGCCATTCAGGCCAAAGTCAATGCCATTGGTGTCACCCACCGGGAGATTGAGGACATCCGAAAGAGGTGGTATGACCTGCGCATCGTGACGAAGAAAAAAATTGCTGCACAGAAAAAGGATGCGGGTTTGACTGGAGGTGGCAGGAGCAAAGCACCAAAACTGACACCAATAGAGGAGCTAGTGGAAACCACCATGGAGGCAGAATGCATCCATGGGATAGGAGACCTGGATAGCACAGCGAAAGCAGCCAAGAAACAAGGTAAGAGGCATGTTCCCACATCCACCCCCAGCAACCCAACCCTGTACCCCACTGTGTACACACATCACACTGCAGAAGAGCTCAGATTTTGTGGCAGCAATGCATCATGGTAGACATAGTCATGTATACATAGATGCTAAGTACACCACACATGACTCAGCAAGGCATGCCACACACATCACCAAACAAGCAATGTGGACTGTGCAAAGGTGTGCAGACTATTTAATTAAGAACCACACACAGACAAACAACAACATTGACCCTATGCCAATTTGAATCCACAGGAGAGTCGTCACGCAGTTCAGCACCGCCGAGGGAGGAGAGGGCAGCACCAACTAAAAGAGGGGAGAAAGAAAAGAGGAAAAGTTGTCACAGCGCAGGAGAAGGAGGAAACGATCCCACCCATGAGCCATCATCTCCAAACCCACCCACTACACCTGTCCCAATGTCCCCTCTGTTGTTTGGAACTCCTGACCTCACAGACACACCCAGTGCAATGTCCAGAGGGTCCATGCCGGGAGGGGAAAGTAGCCATGCGGAGCCCCCACAGAGGATCCTGCAGACCTCTGAATCAGAGGATGAGGAAGATGTCCCCCAAAAGAGTGCACCAGTGGCTGACAGGCCAAGACCAACTATTGCAGCAGGCGCAGCGCACACCAGTGTCCTTGGCAGGAGGGCACTTGAGGGTGGGGAGGGCCAGGAAGGGGAGAGCGTCTTCTGTGGCCTGGAGGGCACGATGGTGAAAGTACAACGCCAGCAGGCCGAATCACTGCAAGCCATGCATAGGCAGGTTCGCTGTATGAACACCAAAATGTACAACATGGACAAGGGCATAAGCCAAATGGCATCTAGCCTGGAGGTGATTGCACAAGGAATCACAGACATCTCAACATACATGGGAGTTCTCTCCGACAAGTTGGACAGGGATCATCTCCAGCGTGCCAAGGAACGACATGACATGCGCCGACAGACAAAGGCCGTGAATAGGTTCGCAACCAATACAGTACTCCTCTGCAGACGCTCCATTTCAATGCAGGAAGCAATAGACCACTGCTGCACAGACTTAACACGGGGCATGGCTAAAGTGACCTCTGCGATGGAGCAGATATTGAACTCCAACACAGGCAATGCTGGTGACACGGGTGTGGAGGAGACTGAGGGGTCAACCAGCAGGAGTGGCTCCAGTACACCTGTACCGGAGGTGCGCCGTAGCGGCAGGCACAGCCATGCGGAGTCAGGCACCAGCAGGGTAACTGAAGGACAGGCACCAAAATCCCGCAATGTAGTGCGAGGACGCAAGCACTGACCTATGCGGGAGACAGACTCAACTGCACACAGTGACTGAAACTGAGAATGTGCAGCCAGTGACATTGACGTACATTTATGGATCCACTTCAGATGTGACTATGATGAGGTAGTGCTGATTAAACTACTCATGTCATGAAGTATACCTGTGTATGTGTCATACTTTACCTAGAATTATCGTCGTGTTATTTCTGTCCGTCTCAATCTACCATCTAGTGCGGCAGGTCCTGTTGCCTGGGGCCCTTCATGTTCTTGGTCATCATCTATGTGCTCATGATGTGTCAACTCCACCTCTGTGCCTTCCTTGGTAGCAAGATTGTGCAAAATGGCACAGGTGACTATTATTTTGCAACACAGGATGGGGGTGTACTGACGCGCACCTCCACTTTTGTGGAGGCAACGGAACTTGCTCTTCAGGAGTCCAAAGGTTCTCTCCACTACGTAGCGGGTGGACCTGTGTGCCACATTGTATCGCCTTTCTGCTCTGTTGGTTGGGTTGAGGTACGGTGTCAGCACAAAGGAACGCAGGGCATATGCACTGTCACCTGGGAGAGAAGGAGAGGTACATGAGTTACATTCACATTTCACATTTAGATGAGATCCATTTCAGGGTGTGTACAACATTTTTACCTAGCAGATATCCATCTCCAAAATCTCCATTCAGTAGCCGGGTGTATATTCCGCTGTTCTGGAATATGTAGGAGTCGTGTGTGCTGCCAGGGAATTTGGCAACTATGTTGGTGATGATGTTCCCTGCATTGCATATCACCTGCACGTTGATGGAGTGCGTCGACTTACGGTTTCTGTATATGTGTTCGGTCGCTGCAGGTGGGCATAGGGGAATGTGGGTGTCATCAATGCAGCCTATCACATGCGGGAAGTGTGCCAGTCCATAGAAGTCTGTTTTAGTTTTGGCAAGTTCCGCAGGTGTGTCAGGGAACTGTATGTAATGTCCCATTCTCTCCTGACATCCAGAAATTTCCTGAAAAAACGGGACAGACAGCTCTGGGATACACCTCCTACTGCAGCTATCACACTCTGGTAGCTCCCAGAGGCAAGCAGGTGTATGCTACACAGCACCTGGACATGGGGAGGGATGGCGTGGGCCCTGGGTGTTTGATGATCCAGGTATGGGTGGAGGTCCCTTATTAGGTCCATGACGGTAGTGGGGTGCAGCCTGTACCTCTGGAGTATCTCAGGCTCAGTCAATTGGAACAGAGTGATCCTCTGCCTGTACACCTGCTCCTCCCCTTGCCATACCCTCAGACCTGCAGTCTGTAGCCTTCGCCTCCTCGCAATCACATAGAGTGCCGCCATTTTGCCAACACTGTTGCATTTTGGGCCCTTTTTTATAGCATGCACATGGTTACCACTTGCTTTCAGTCCATGGTAAATACCGACTCTTAAATACCGAATTTCTATGGATTCAGTATTTTTGGCCTTTCCTACATCTCGATGGCCATGTTTTCCGATTTCTTATTTACCGAATCGGTGAATAAGGACTCGGTAATTATCGTATCGGTAAATTACGATTCGGTAATTATGTACTCGGTAAATACCGAGTCGGTATTTTTCCGATTCATATTTACCGAATCGGTCTTTTTTTGTCACCTACATCTCGTTCTCGCTATACCGGTCGGTAACGGCCAATTTTACCGATTTCAGGCCGTTACCGACCGGTATTTGGCTACCTACATCTGGCCCCAAGTGAGGTCCCATTGCCACATCTCAACGGTCATGGCTTTCACAGTAGGATCCCCTAATCTTCTTGTCATGAAATAAGCATTAAGTGGTATGTACTGCTCAAACAGATGATCAAGCATATAATAAGTTGAGTTCCAATGTGTTAGCACCTCCTGGATGAGTGCTTTGACTGGCATTTTATGCTCACGTTGAATGACCCTTAGCTACTTCCGGGCTTTAAAAGAATGGTTGAAATGTGTGCATATTCTTCTGCAGGTGGTCAGTTAGTTGCTGGCTTTGCTTTCATTTTTCAGAAAGTCTTCAACAGCAATGTTAATGCAGTGTGCCAAACACGGGACCCTGAAATAGCCACCATCTTTCATGGAATTAACTACATTACTGCATTGTCCGAGGCAACACAACCAATGTTAAGCCCTCTTGATCGCAGCCATTCAAAGACCTTGCTGTTAAACTCAGCCAAAATGTTTGCAGCAGTATGAGATTTCTCCATCGCAAACATGGCTACAGTTGCATGTCTGCCAGTGTCATTAAAAATCTCAGCAGTGTCAACGCCGGCACATAGCTTTTCTCTAAAACCTAAAAAAAAGATCTAGTGTGCAGTGATGCACATATAATCAGTGGCTTGGCAACTGGTCCGCATGTCTGTTGTCAGGTGGATACTATGAACAGCACTCTGATGTAAGGCTTTTTCAAGCAATTCCAGCGCGTCGTGATGTAGTGCTGGAACAGCAACTCTGGCAAAATAGTAGTGGCTGGGAACCTTCCATTTTGGGTAGATGGTTGTCACAAATTCCAGAAAACCCACCCCTTCACCAAAAGAAATAGCGAGAAGGTCCAGTGCGGGGAGGAACCAACCAGACGCCGCCCAACAGGAGCCGCGGCGAGGCCTGGCTGATCTAGCGGGACACAGCGGGGGCAGACCCGCATCAGACCAGAGACACAGGCAAAGCATTGCCAGGGGCACTGGGGCACTGATCGACGCGTACTGAGGGAGCTGACCCCGTGGAGCCTGTCACAAAGGAGCTCACATCTCCCGAGCCCCTGAGCGGAGGAGGGACACCTGAGCGCCGATACCAGCTTCGGCAGGCCGCGTAGCTGGGATTGACCTTCGTGGACCGGAGCGGACCAGCAGACCATTGAAGCACCGGAGCGGAATATATCTGGGGACTCGGGCCCGGCGCGGCCGGGGAAGCAGCGTCGAGAGGTGAGTGGCAGCGCTCATTGGAGCCCCCGCAGGCACGAACTTCCTGCCCCAAAAGCGCAGGAAGCAGAGGCACCCGCCACGCAGAGGCCTACCGTTCACGGGCCCGGATGGGAGTAGAGACATTTGGGCACCGCTGCAAGAGGACTGTTGGCTGCGGGGGGCCCTGCTGGTGATCACGCTGTCCAGCTAGCTGCGCCCGCAGAGTCAGGCTCGGGCCCCTGCCATACATAGGCACAAGCGGCCGAGTCTGATTGTCGCAACCCTTCAGCGAAGATCGCAGGGGTAAGCACTGTGGGCCCTGAGTTCTTGTCAGCAACGACTCACTTGGGCCCCGCGGTGAGGCCACTGGCTTGATATTACCTGCCACCATCCGCCTGTTGCGGCACAGACCACGTTGCGGCGCTCGGAGAGGAGCCCAGATTGAGCAGAGCGCTGACCTGGCTCGGTGTACGGGGCCCTTCCTCTCTGCTCTACTCATTGAGAGGCACACCACGCCTTACCCCTGTGGCACACCTCTTGGGAGCGCTCACTTGTTCTCCGGATCCCAAGTCGCAACCACCTACTGGGGTCCGGTAGCATGACCAAAGCCAGGAACGCTAAGCTGAAGAGCCTCAAGGACATTTTCGGGTGCTCACTCTCCCACCCAGACATGGCAGAGCCAGCCCCACGCGCAGAAGCGGAACGGAACCCTCCGGCATGGGGAAACGAGCCAATCATGAAGGCCTTCCTTGAATCACTGTTCTCACTCTTAGGGAGGACATTCAGTCGGTCATGGCGGAGTTCGTTGCTGAGCCAAAGAACTGCGCCGAGATGTGGACGGACTTGGGGAGAGGGTGGCCTCCATGGAGGAGAGACATGATGCCACAGTCTCGGACCAGACTACGCTACAACAGGAAATTATCAGACTCCAGGACCAAAACATCGACCTTCAGACGCAGATGGAAGACCTGGAGAACCGCTCCCGGCGGCATAACATCCGGATCCGGGGAGTCAAGCTAACAGAGGACACCTGTGACGTCTTCGGAGGCACAGGACATGGCAGTGATCCTGGACAGGGCACACAGAGTGGGGCCCCCGAGCACCTAATGCACCGCCAGCGGACATCCTGGTCTGCGTGCAAGACTTCAAGACTAAAGAGACGATACTCACCAAGGCCCGATGCCTCCACCCCATCTCGTATCAAGTTCATTCCCCGGTGTTATACCAAGACTTAGCCTTGATTATGCTGCAAATACGCTGTCAATTCCGTCCAGTCACGGAGTATTTGCGACAACAGGGAGTCTCCTATTCCTGGGGCCACCCCTTTCACCTCATTTTTCAGCACGGCGGGAAACTCCATCAGGTCCGCTCTTTCACAGAAGCCTGCTGAGTGCTGGGACTAGCGGACACTTCCCAAGAGGACAATGTCCGCAGTACAACCTCAGGGCCGGAGACTTCCCCGTCCGGCTGGCAGCGCCAGGGCAGGCGGTGGCGTCCGCGGCGACCACCCAAGTCCGAGATAGCAAAGGGCCAACAGGAGGCCCTGTCCGCGGCCACCCTGACCCTGACAGGAGAGGACTCGACCGCCAAATGAAGGCCACTACTCCACTGAACAGGCTGCCACCCATTTCTGAAGCTATGGACGGCGGGAGGGGCGGATACACAGTTTGAAACAGTGACAACCATCCCAATGTTACTTAACCAGTCACCCTGGGGTGACGGACTATTTTTGCTTATTGAACTGGTTATTCTGTTTCTCACTGGGCATGGGTTTTGGGGATTTTCTATTCTTGGACTATTGGGTTTCCTCTTCCCTTACCCCTTGTTTATATACGTTGGGTGGGTCCCCCTATTCCACAGTGTTCTTGCTTTCGCTGCTGCACCCTGTCTTCGGGGCCGACAATGCCGCCCTGCCCTTACTCTTTATGCCCCACATGCCAATCAACCACCTAGAGCCGCATTCCCCAGCTCCCTAAATGCCACACAGCACACTTAAAGTCCTGACCCTGAATGTTCGGGGCCTAAACAACCCTATCAAAAGGCAGGCCATCCTTAACTACATAGCACAGTCAACAGCTGACATATGCCTTTTGCAGGAGACCCACTTATTACATAAGGAGCACCATAGGATGAAATCTCGAGCCTTCCCCACACAATTGTTCTCCTCACACTCCACTATAATGGCAGGGGTGGCCATTCTTGTGTCTCGCTATTTTCAGGGCAGGGTGCTCCAGAAGGAAGCCGAGATCAAAGGGTGTTTACTTACATACCAATTCCAGGTTGCCGGGGTGGCTCTCATAATCAGCTCAGTATACACTCCCGAGGGCCAGGACAGATTCCTGCATGATGCACTCACAGAAGCCACTGCGAATCCTGAACGACGCCTGCTGCTGGGGGGGACTTGGACCTCGTCTCTGATAACCTCGCTGACCGTTCCTGCCAGCGCACCAGTCAGGTGGGGGCCCTTTCTCCATCGGATCGGGTGACTCCCTCAATACACAACACAGCCTCGACTACCTGGCAGGCGCGCAGCTCCCATCTCTGTACCCCGCACAGGCCGCCCACCTGGACCGAGACATTGGAGTGGAGGAGGTTATCACTGCCATCTCGCGCCTCCAGCTTGGGAAATCACCTGGTCCAGATGGGTACTCTGCGGCCGTCTACAAAACCTTTTGTACCCAAGTGGCCCCTCTGTTACGTGACCTGTTTAACTCCTTTGCCCAACCTGGCGCCATTCCAGCCGAAATGCTAGAGGCCTCGATTACAGTCATCCTGAAACCCGGGAAAGAAACTACCAACTGTAGTGCTTACAGGCCGATCTCCCTCTTAAACATTGATTTCAAGCTTTATACAAGCATCCTCGCATCCAGACTCGCCCCATATATGCTCCAGTTGGTCGATCCGGACCAAGCGGGCTTTATTTCCCAGCGTCAAACAAGCGACAACACAAAAAGAGTCCTACACCTCATAGAAGCTTCCTCTCGTATGCGGAAGGAGTGTATGTTGTTGGCGATAGATGCGGAAAAGGCCTTCGATAGGGTTCACTGGCCCTATTTAGAGCAGGTCTTGCGCGGGTTTGGCCTTGGAGACACCCTGTGCACCCGTATCCTGAATTGCTATCACTTGCCCCAAGCCACGGTGCGAGTTAATGGGCAGATGTCCTCCCGTTTCCACATAGAGAGAGGCACCCAACAGGGGTGCCCTCTATCTCCCATTCTCTTTGCGCTCTATATGGAGCCCCTAGCACGAAGAGTCAGAAACCACCCTCTTATCAGGGGGATAAAGTTTGGGGCGGACAGACAAGGTAATACTCTACGCTCTCGACATCCTGCTGTCTCTCTCTGACCCTGCCCAGTCTATGAGAGCCCTCTTTGTGAAGCTACAAGTCTCCATAGCAAACATGGCTACAGTTGCATGTCTGCGAGTGTCATTAAAAATCTCAGAAGTGTCAACGCCGGCAGATAGCTTTTCTCTAAAACCTGAAAAAGAGATCTAGTGTGCAGTGATGCACATGTAATCATTGGCTTGGCAACTGGTCCACATGTCTGTTGTCAGGTGGATACTATGAACAGCACTCTGATGTAAGGCTTTTTCAAGCAATTCCAGCACGTCGTGATGTAGTGCTGGAACAGCAACTCTGGCAAAATAGTAGCGGCTGGTAACCATCCATTTTGGGCAGATGGTTGTCAAAAATTCCAGAAAACCCACCCTTTCAACAAAAGAAAAAGCGAGAAGGTCCAGTGCTAACATTTTAGCCAGCTTCGCATCGTACAAACGTGCTATTGGGTGGTTGCGTTCGTACTTTCCCTCCTGCCTAGTAAACATGCTAAGAATGGTATTGTGTTTTTATCCAGGAGCCTAAATCGATATTTCTATTTCATGCCCTTGTTCGGTTATAATCAATAATATCCCTATAACGGCATAGTAATCATATCCATATTCAGTCGTAGCACATGCTGTCACATTAAGCAAGGCTACTTCCCCAGACTCCTAGAAAGCACAACGAGTTCTCTAAACAAACCAAACCTCCAGCAACCTGGGAAATCCCCCTTGCTTTTGTTTTGATTTCGTCCTAGAACTCCTGTAAAGCACTGTAAGAACGGCCAGTTCTTAGTGACATCTTTATTGACGTCTTATGTCCAACCTTACGTCAAACCCGGCACCTTTCAGGTATAAATATAGCAACGTTGCCTTAAGCAAACACACGGTGGTGGTTTTGGAGCAGAGCAGCTATCTACTTGCCCGAGAGCCCAGCTGATGCGAGAGCCCACGGACGCTGCCCCTCCTCTTTGACGCACTGAGAGAGACGCTGTCTTTTCTCCTGCCGAGAAATCCAGCTCCGGTGTTTCCAGATACCTTCGCGGGTTACTGGGATATCGAGTCCTGAGAGAGAGATACCAGACCTCCTGCTTTCTAATACCCAGGTACGGAGCTGACTAAAACCTTAGAGAGAATTCTTGACTCAGATTCTTGGCAAAACCAACTTAACTTAAACTGCTACTTACTTACTCCTTCCCACGTATTAGCCTTAGGTCAGGTACACCGGGGTAGGCGTATTTAGAAGCACCAGTTGAGGGCGTTAGTCAATGTATATAAGTATGTATATATTTGATCTATTTTAAAGTATCTTATGGCTAAGAAACCATATCAATGCTTTTACAGTATTATTTCTTAATCCTCCTTTTACTGTACGCACTTTACTTTACTATGAGTATTGCAATTGTGGCAATTCATTTCTCTTGTATGAGAAAGAAGACTGCTCAATAAATAACAACCTTTTATTGAAAACGCCCGTCTTTCTTTTCTCTGCATTCTGGTGAAACTAAGTATGCACATTTGACTGAGTGAAATAGCTGTCTATTGTTTTCACACGACTCTAGAGATACACTCTTATTCTGAGGGAGCAAAGTTGTCATGTTTTATGGTTGTCAGAAGCTAATCCCTTCTTGTCTATCCAGGGAGGTTAAACTCCTCCTCGTGTATTCGAGAAAGTTTCTAGTGACCTCCGAGCTAGTTGGCAAACCTTAAGTCTAATATAGTCAGTAGAGACCTAGATGACCTCAGTCCTACGTCTACACTGCTGAATATATTATTCCAATACGCAGTGCCTATTGGGAATATAGGAACTACACTACATGGCGCCCAACGTTTGGTAAGGCGATAAATCTAACGCAAGACGTTAGAGTAACTCAGTCGTGCTTTTTCACACAGACCCCTTTTCCCGTAAATACTCCAAAAGACGTCTGGAGAGGGTAAAAGGTTAAAATCCGCCGGAACTTAGTAGGAAGAGATTTCTATGTATAGTTTTTGGTTTAGTCAACGTTGAAGGATACAGTGTTCTAAAATATTGTGCACCTAATCTTTGTTTCCTTG